>NC_141552.1:64340000-64940000 GCF_021556685.1 Rattus norvegicus | reverse complement strand
ATCTCGGCTTTCTGCTTGGCGATGGTGGCCGCCCTCTCGGCTGCCTCCACGGCCCGGTCCACCTTCTCCCGGATCTTGCTGGCACGCAGTGGGATGAGGTTCTTGCGCTTGCCGCTCACGAGCACGTTCTGCTTGTACTTCCCCTCCTCCTTGGTGCCATCGGGGAAGGTCATACATCCGTACCCATGCCGGCGGTTGCTGACCCACTCACCCTCATACTTGAGCCCATCCGAGCGCTGGCTCACGCCAAAGCCCGAGCGCTTGTCGTTTTTCCACTCGCCCACATAGGTCTCAGTGGTGGTGGCGTCGATGTCGTCCTCAATGACAGCCAGCTCAGCCTCGGCCTCACCCAGGCTGATGGTGGAGTGGATGTCGCTGGCCGTGGAACTCACGGTGCTCATCCCCGCCTCGCTGCGGAAGGAGCTCTGCTTGCTGCGCTGGCTAGCCAGGCTGCTCTTGGACTCAGACTTGCGCAGCTTCAGGCCGCTCAACAGCGAGCGCCGGAACAGTCCCTTCTTCTTGCTCTTCAGGATCTCCGAGTCACTGTGGGCCACCAGCACGAAGCCACCACGGGACACAGCCGGGCTGCCGGCCACTGCCGGGGAGGCGTCCGGGTGCAGCGCCGCACCGTTCGTGTGCTCGCTGCGGAGGGAGTTGATGGACGTCCTCAGGGGCGAGCGGATGACCGCAGCCATGCCGTAAGGGACACTCTGTCGTACACCATAGCCCTGGCGCATGCCACCAACCCATTGGCCCTGGTACGTCCCTGTGGAGAGAAAGGAGAGGGGGGTGAGCTGTTGAGGCAGGATGTGGGTGTTAGGTATGTGGGAGATCCACATTCACCTGCCTCTCTCAGAACCTCTCTTTGAAAGTGAAACCCGGGTAGGTCTACCTGGGCACAGGGCCACAGTCACCTCACACTGGCCTCACGGATGGGCATGTTCAAAGGCACTGTCTCCCATGGTTGGATTCTGAGGCTGGACTGAGGTATAATCTAGACAGGTAGAGTCCAGTGAGTCCCTGGGGAGCCTTCAGAAAGAGGGGAGGAAGCGTGGCCTGCAGAAGGCTGAGGGTTGTAAGACCGTTAAGCACAGGTTCCCCTTGGGGAGAGGAAGGTCCCTGCTGCTACTGCCCAAGGTGTGCCAGAAGGTTTGTCAGCAGTACGGACAGCCCAGAAGAACATCAGGTGCATGGGGAAGGGACATTAAAATTACCTGACCCACAAATACACCACAGGACTTGGGAGGACAGAAACATACTCCCCATACACAGCACTGTCCGCAGAGGTCCAAAATAACCCTGTGTCAATAATGGTCAGCCTTGTGGCAAAGCCATGACACAGGAAATTAGACAACAAGAAGAAGATGGACTGATGTCACCATAGCAGGGCATAGCTCTGACTCCATAGAAGTAAAAGCAGCCGGTTCCCCCACCCCCTGGTTCTTCCACATAGGGGCGGAGCCCGGGGGCTGGGACAGGAACACATGGCTTGTGTCGCTCACTGGGGGTTACATTTCCATTTTGGGCAATAGAGATGTTCTAGTGTAGATGGTGACATGTTTAATACCACCAAGAATCGTGCTGCAGAGTGCCATGGTATGGTGGCCCTTGGAGGCTGAGGCAGGAGGATCACCTGAGCCCAGACATTCAGAGCCAACCTGGGCAACACAGCCCAACCCTCTCCAAACAAGAAAAGGTGGTTAGAACTGTAATGTAAAACTGCGTGTGTGCATGCATGTGTGTGTGCACATCTGTGGGTGTGTGCATGTCTGTGCAGATGTGAGTTCTGATGGCTGTCTTCCTCCACTGTTCTCCACTAAGATTTAGTTTTTACTTTCCCTGTATGTACGGCTGTGCACCACATGCATGCAATACCGTCAGAGGCCAGAAGAGGGCATTGGATCCCCTGGAACTGGAGTTACAGGAGGTTGTGAGCCACCTGGTGGGGGTGATGGGAACTGAATTTGGGTCCCTTGAAAGAGCAGTTCACACTCTTGACCACTGTGCCATCTCAAGGGTCTCTCACTAATTGGTGAGCTTCACTAACGCAGATGACAGGTTGACCGGCAAGCATCAGGGACCCTTCTGTCTCCACCCCTCGGTGCTGTAATTACGGGCATGTTCCCTACACCTTGCTTTTTATGTGGATGCTGGGGTTGACCTCAGGTCCTCACGCTTGTGTGGCAAGCACTATACTAACAGAGCCATCTCCTCAGCCCCAAGATGTTATAAAGGCACTAAAACCAGCAAGGAGACATTCAGGACCCCACCCCCATCCCTCTCTGATGTCACTCTATGATAGAGGGCAAGTTTCTGGACCCCTTCAGCTTCCTTATCCGCTGAACGGGCCAGCTGTTCTCACAGTCTAGACCCAATCTGGACCCACAGAAGAGCTAGCTCATCACACTGGGAAATGGTCTTCTAGCCCACTGCAGTGGATGCCCACCGGCATCATTTTGAGGCACCACATGTCAAACCAAACGATTTTGGCACAACTTTGGGTCTCTCTTGTGTATTCTTAAGACACAGCAGCCCCAGATCTTTCTTCTCGGATGTGAAATGACTAGGAGTTCGCAGCAGCTGCCTCCTCTGGCCCCTTACTCTTCCCTACCCCAACCCCACTTCCTACTTTATCCCCCAGGCCCCCTTCCTCATTCACAGACCTCAGAGATGAATGCACTCCACTGTCAGCTATGAGTCACACAGCGCCACCTAGGGTCCACACACCGCCATCACTCCCAGATATCTTCTGATAGCCCCCAAGTCAGCTGTCCTGGCTTGTGTATCACAGAGTGTCTCCTTCATCAAACTGCATCCACCCAGCCCCTTCAGGTCAATGCAACTCACTTCTCTCCCCAACCACACACCAGTCAGACCAACTGTCCACACGCTGCACTGACCCAGAATAGTACCAGGTCCCTGAATAGCCCAGAGTGTACCTTCCTGGCTACCCAGGCACCTAACTTTCTATTGATGTGTGGCTCTCAGCAGAGGACAGATGTGCATAAAGTGACCATCTGCTGAGAGATTTGGACAAATCTGCCTAGAGCTTGTGGCTTCCTTGGTACAGTGTAACTGGGGGCTGTTAGCCTGGTCCAGTGACAGAACACATGCTTAGCACATGTGAGGGTCTGGGATCCATCTCCAGTATTACACAGAAAGAGAAGTCAGGCATGACAGCTCATGCCTGCAATCCCAGCACTTGGAGGCTGAGGCAGGAGGATTACCGCACATCTGAGGCCAGCTTAGCTATAAAGTAAGACTCTATCACAAGACCAACAATAGTGAAGAAAGGGAAGAAAACACAGCACGCCAACGTAGCAGGATTCGCCTCTCTGGACTCGCACGCAGAGTGGGGTCAGGGAGGAGAGACAGGGTGAAGAGAGTTCTACAGAGAGTATCACGGAATCCACCTCCCTTGGAGGCAAGAGGTCACTGTATATCCTTAAAGCTGGTTGGGAGCCTGCAGGGAGAGTATCTGACCCAGGGACCGACACTTCAGGCCATTGCCACAAAGGGTGGAAGACATCAGTCTGAGGACAGAGTGGGCACCCTCCTCAGGAATAAAGGAGACCGAGGACCAGGCTATGTGAACATCCCTCCTGCAGTCGGCCATGCAAGGGCCTGCGACCCAATCTGTAGCATCCTCATTCATTTGGGACAGGTATCCTGCTGCCCTACAGCCCTCCGCCCGCAGTGGGATGCTCTAGGCGGCTGGGAGGATTGGGATGTCAGCCGTCTTGGCCAGCTTGCGTGTGGCACCGAGGGCTCAAGCTGTGACTTGTGGGCTTCAGCCAAGAAGTGATTTTCCCAACCATCCCGGGTTAGGGGAAACGCCGTGTCCATGCCACCCGGAGTAAAAAGACACCAGGGCACTGTCACAGCAGGGGATCGTGCCAGGCAGGCCTCTCAAATGACCACAGTGGACACAGCAGTGCTGTCCCTGAGGACTGAAATCACCTGCTGAGCTTGGATTCGAGACGAGAAATGCAATACTCTGGGGCCCCAACTCTGACCATGGAGTCAGGATTTCAGAGGAGATGGGGTGACTCCTGTCATCAGGAAGAGCATCCCAGTGTCTAGCGACACAGGCAGAACGAGGACAGACTCTGTGCCCAGCATAGCACACTTAGCTACACCATGTTCTAGAACCTTCTTTCCTTCACAGTAGACCTCTTCCCGCTATTAATAAAGGTTGTGTAATAGTCTGTTGCGTGGATGTCTCCTATCACAGAAATCACCACTGGGTCTGACCTACATCATTTTTTGTTTTACTTCATGTTATTTATTTTTGGTGCTAAGGACCAAATCTAGGGCCTTGCACACACCAAACACATGATGCATTCCTAGTTAAACCCTCAGCCTATTGACTATGGCTGATAATCATACCTAATACCAAACTTTGTCTTTCGGAGGAACACATCCCTAGAACTAAACTCCTCCATCACAAGGAAGGTCATCCCAACGTCTTTGGAACGTTTTCCTCAGAAAAGGTACAATGACCACATCCTCCTGTCACCGTCAGTCACGAAGTGACACTCTACAGCCTTGTGTGACTCTGGAGAGCTATGGCTGCTGGCGTTAGCTACGGACTGAAGCGAGTCCATCCAATCCCTTGGAGAAGCCTGACCCTTCCAACCCGGGAACGGAACTGCGTGGATACGTACACTTAAGGAGGTGGTTGAGTTGGAAAAGACGTAAGCAAGACAATGGATGAGGCAGGAACCAAAGCCCCAGGATGAAGATCGAGGAAAGCACAAAAGGAAAAGACCAAATACAGGGACAACCGTTTTCCCAGAGCATTAAGGGTCTGGGGCATCCTGAGGACCCACGTCCCCGCATGGTGAAGGGAAGGACATGGCAGCAGACAGCTTCCAGGAAGTCACAAAATCAGAGCATACGAGATATACTGTGCCTGGCAGGGCGGTGTTGGCACACGCCTTTAATTCAAGCACTTGGAAGGCAGAATGGATCTCTGAGTTCAAAGCCAGTCTGGTCTACATAAGGGGGTCTAGGACAGCTGAGGCTACACAGAGAAATCCTGCCTTAAAAAAAAACAAAAACAAGGGGGTTGGGGATTTAGCTCAGTGGTAGAGCACTTACCTAGCAAGCACAAGGCCCTGGGTTCGGTCCCCAGCTCCAGAAAGAAAAAAACAAAAAAACAAAAAAACAAAAACAAGAATAAAACAAAGAATACATTGTCCAACAAACAGAAGACAGAAGACTAGGATACATTGTCCAACAGACAGAAGACAGAAGACTAGGATACATTGTCCAACAGACAGAAAGACACAAGACTTCAACAGTAGAGCTTCTCTGGTATGAAACTGTGTCCCCACATGGCACAAATTCTGAACAAAAACGGTTTTCCATTTGCACTAAACACCAACATGTCCATCAAGTGATCAAGCCACAGAAACCTGGTCACCTGGGCATCCTTCCTCAGAAAGCTACCGCAGAATGGAATCCACCAAAATGAGGGAGGGACCTAAGGAGGAGGCAGACAGAATGATCAAACGGGAGTGCTCAAGGGATTCTCCAGGGTGACTGTGAGGAGGGACCAACCTGTGAACAGGTGTGGATTTGTGTGGTTATGGACGGAGACTCTGAAGTGTGAGGGAGAAGCTGCATTGAGAGATTTTCTTACTGGGTGTCTGAAGGGTGGGGAGAAGACTGACCAATGATTTAAATAAAATAATGCAATTAAAACAGAGTCAATTGCTCAGTCAGGCTATGCACGGGCAACGTACAGCGGGGAACACTGCTTGGCTCAGCAGTAATGAAGCTTCCAGTTACAAGGATAAAAAACACTGAGTATGGATTCAGCTTTTAAGCTGTGCTATAGTGCTGGGACGGCCAGGGATGGGGAGAGGAAGGGAAGAGGAGGGGAGAGGGGAGGGGAGGCGAAGGGCTGAGCAGGGCAGGGCAAGGGAGAAAGGGTCTGAAGCTCTCTGTCTTCTGAGGTAGGATCTTGAAGATTTGCCACCAACCACATACTTAGAAAGGCAGCAGTCAGCCTCTGAAGGAATGTGGTATCTAACAGTGGACTGCAACATACCTGGGTGTCATGGCTTGCCTGAACTCAGAGCACTGTCCTGGGTGACTACTCACAGTCTTCATAAGCCGGGGCATTTGTTATCTCAGAGGGGATGAGGGACAGGAAGAGGAAGGAAGACTGGCCAGAGGAAAAGGAGGCGCCAGGGAAGAGTCAGACGACATATGGAGGAAGCAGGACGGTGGCCAGTTTGAAGGACGCACGCCTCATGCTTGCATAAGCAGCATGGAGTCAGGAGGGGTTACGGGCAAAGCTAGAGCCACACAATCCCATCCTCACCCCGCATGCTACCTGAGTGAGAGGTCCCAGGAACAGCACAGGGGCAGTGTGCTTCAGGGGCCGCCTGTGTGGTCCACCTCCACCTGGGGGAGGATGAACCTGAGGTGCAGTCAGCCATGTGAATGACAGGCTACACCCTAGTGGCCGAGCACTTCTCCCTTGGCTGACCGCTGCACTGGAGTGGCATGGAGAAGCTTTTCGTTGTCTTAGTAAAATTACTAATAGGATTTAGGTTTAGAGAAGTACAGTATGGTCCCAAGGAGGCCCCAGGGTTTCTGTGTGTCCCCAGGGTCCCTAGATGTCCCCCATGGTGGTCCCCAGGGTCTCTGTGTAGGGTCTCTCTGTATGTCACCATGGAGGTACCCAGGGTGTCTGTGTGCCTTCGTGGAGGTCCCCAGGTCCCTAAATGTCCCCATAGAGATCCCTAGGGTCTGTGTGTCCCTGTGGAGGTCCCCAGGGTCTCTCTGTGTGTCACCATAGAGATCCTCAGGGTATCTGTGTATCCTCAGGGTCCCTAGATGTTCCCATGGTGGTCCTCAGGGTCTCTGTGTGTTCCCATGGAGGTCCCCAGGGTCTCTGTGTCCCTATGGAGGTCCCCAGGGTCTCCCTGCGTGTCCCCATGGAGGTCCCAGGGTCTCTGTTTCCTCATGGAGGTTCCCAGGGGGCTCCACGTGCCCCTGTATCCTGAGAGAAGTCTTCCTCAGCTTCTCTCTATCTGACAGAAAATGGGATGCAGGTACCTCAGAACCTCAGGGAAGGAGGCATGGCCCTCGGTGACCTCGGATCTGCTCACTTATGGGCATGGCAGGCTGTGGTACCCAGCACCCAGGATCCAGGGACTCTCAATGGATAGCTGGTATAACTCAAGAGCTGGGCTGCAGGGCATGGAGGGAGGACAGCGAGAGGCCTGTGCCAGAAGGAGGGAGCCGGGCACTCATCCCGAGTTTCCCTACCCTGTGCCACATGCTTGGAGGTGGTCCTGACTAGGGTTCAGCTTCCGGAACCCCCTCAGAAGTAGAGTGAGATGCGAGAAGTTCCTCAAACAGTTCAACCCCAAGTCACCCTGTGATGAGCTATGGTCTGGATTGGGATATCACCTGGGGCCAGGGGTTAAAGGTCAGATCCATAGCAGGGAGCTATAGGGAAGGGGTGGGCTCTTTAAGGCATGGGGGGGTGCACCCTTGGAGACTATACTGGGTCCAATGGCTGCCTCTTTGTCTCATTGTTCACTATGAGGCAAACAGTATTCCTACCATGGTATGCTGCCTCCCATAGACCCAAAGGCGTGGCAGACAGTCACAGACGGGGATCCCCAAGCCTTCTCCTCTCTATATGCTTGAGCAATCTTGGCAGTTCATTGTGGGGAGTAAACCACCACACTTGGCGACCTAACCCACGAGAAAAGAAAGCACAGCGCACACACATCTTGTACCTGAATGTTCGCCGTGAATGGTCACGACAATGATGCCCACAACAGACCAAAGATGGGAAGAACCCAAACGTCCACCACTGAAGGACAGGCAAGTTCATCTTGGTCAGAGAATATTACTCAGCTGGGAAACAAATCAACGGTCAGACACCTGCTACCCACGTGGATGAGTCCTGGACAAGCGACAGAAACCAGCTGCTCAAAGCCACCCCCAGCTTGGGCAGAACCATAAGACAGAGAGAAGATGGCCGCCAGGGGCCGAGACTGAAGAGCAGAGAAGCAATCGTTAGGTACAAGGTTTCTTCCTGTGATGGTAAAGCTGCTGGACCACTGTAGGTGCTGATGGCTTATGACTCCGAGGATATTCTAGAAACCACCAAGTTGAACACCTTAAATGAATGTACTGTGTACCATGTAAATGTTATGCTGATAAAACTGGGGTTTGGGGGTTGGGGATTTAGCTCAGTGGTAGAGCGTTTGTTTGCCTAGCAAGCGCAAGGCCCTGGGTTCGGTCCCCAGCTCCGAAAAAAAGAAAAGAAAAAAAAAAAACTGAGGGGCTTTTTGTTTGTTTGTTTGTTTGTTTTTTAGTTTTTATGGATTCCTTTATTTTATGTGCATGGGTGTTTTGCCTGCATGTACTTTGGTGCGCCACGTGTGTACCTGGTACCCATGGAAGCCAGAAAAGGATGTCAGATCCTCCGGCACAGAAGTTACAAATGGTCATGAGCTGTAGTGTGGGTGCTGGGAACTGAACCCAGATTCTCTGCAAGAGCGAGTGCTCCTAACCACTGAGCCATTTCTCCAGCCCCAAACCTAGTTTTCTGTTTGTTTTGCTTTCAAGCTGTGGGTTGGGAAAAACTTGCTCCATCTGCAGCCAGAGGGATGCTGGGACTCGGGTGGGCGTCACCAAGTCTGAGGAGGCAGCAACGGGCTTCTTTTACCCTGACCATGGGGTGGGGGGCATCCTGCCCCTTCTGCCGGACATTAAGATCCCCCATCTACCCTGGACGTGGGAATAGACAGAGGCCTCCTGCTATGGAATATCCATAGCCACTCGATCCTTGTTCTGGAACTCACTCTGATTTCACAGGCCTCAACCTGAAGCCAAGTCTGTGGCTGTCCCTCATGGAGATGGCACGTCCAGCCCCAGTGAACACAAACAACCCCACATGGCATCGCGCAGGGGACCTGACCTGGCTGTGAAGGTGGGGATCAGCCTCACGCCCACCCTGCCGGACATTGCAGTGGCCAGCCAAGGAGGCCCAGGGTCAAGGACAGCAGAGGCTGTCCCTGCAAGCTGCCCCTGCGACTGTCATGGACCCCAGCCTGGGGAAGGGACACCCATGCAAAGAAGCTGAGGGATAGGGCGGCTCTGAAGAGGGAAGTTAGAAGAAAGCCTGGCTCTCTGGCAGCCCAGCCCAGACATCTTGTGTCCCCAGAGGTCCCCAGGCACATTAGTCATTAGTTACTGCCTGAGTGGTACAGGGGACTGTCTGTTCTGATGGACAGTTGAGCTCAGATTCAGCCCAGGAAGAGAGAAGGAAATAAGTGGACTTTCTAGAAACTTCCCTCAGTTATAAAACTGGGGTACAGAGACCCCCCAAGGACCCCAGGAAATGGCTGACGAAAGAAGATGTGGGTGCAGAGTGTAGGCCCGAGGAAGCCCTAACCCCATCAGCAAGAGATCAATTGGCTACCTACGCGCCTGTGCCATCTCCCCTCCTGACCCCCAATCCCCGTCAATGTCTTTCTGGATATGAACTGCCTTCTAGAGTATCAACTGCAGACAAGGTTACCCCAAGATCAGGAGAGTGAGGAAAAAGGAGGTCACTGTGCCACCCACAAACACCGACCATTTCTCTCCAGCAAAGACAGAGAACAGGTGTTTCCCAACCAATCACGGCCCTGTTCCCCACAGTCCTCTCTAGAGAGCGGTCTCTCTTTCAGACAGCACCAGTCTGAAGTGAACTCCATTGGCTTAGGGCCCCCCTTAAAGTCCAAGTCCTTCAGTAGCTCTTTCTAACACACCTCACTCCAGGAACGAGCCCAAATCTTCACCTGTGGGGTGTCCGCAAGACAAGGGCCACTGAGTTCTGAGGTTTTCTAGGGAGAGGCCTTTGTGGCTTTAGGAGGGGTGGTCATCTGTTAGAGACAGAAAGGAAGGAGAAAAACCTGGGGCAGGTCATCTGACCTGCCCAAGGGTGGGACATGGGGTTGCACCACCAGGCCTAAGCCTACCAGCTTCTGACTTGCAAAAGCTATAAATCCATTCCAGGCATGGCCTTGAGAGACTACCTCAGTTTCTCTTCCTCATCCTATCTTAGTGTCACCATCTTCCCAGGTCACCAGCCATACCTGGGGTTGAGCAGATGGAACTCTCTAGAGATTCAGGCCACCACCTCCCAGGGCTAGGACTAGAGATGGCACTGTGGGGAGCTGGCTACATTCCCTGGCACTGGCAGAACCAGTTTCTATTGAGCACGCACAGTACTGATGGGGCTGGAAACTGAGGCAGGTGGGCAATGCCATGAAGCCAGGGAGCACCCAGCTCACAGCCCTGGGGTTCTGTGGCACCCTATGGTCCACAGCATCATCTTCAAACCTCTGCCATACTCCTCCACGGCAGGCTGAAGTACTACTAGGCTCTCAGGCATAGATACTCCAGAAAATAGAGTGTGGAGGGAGAAATTCAAAGTGGGGTCTTGACCGGGGGACCCGGGTCATCTAACTCTGAGAACTTATCTCTGCCTCTGGGTCTCCCACACCCTGCTCCTGTCTCCCGTCCCCTAACTGGCTGTTAACTCCCTAGGGCTCATGCATTCTCTTCTCTTTGCTCCTGCACTTAACAGAGAGCTTGATGCTGCAAGCTACCTCATGGTCGGGTTGCTGTTACCAAAGCCCACTCTGGTCCAGGAAACCCCTGCATGTGGTTTTTCTGCCGCGTTTTCTCTGCGATGCATAGTTAAGCCTGTGGCCCCCAACATGGTGCAGTCACTTAGTCCCTGCAGAGACATGGACAGGCTAGGCTGCTTTGCTCCTCCTAGCCAGCAAGCCACAAAACACTCCCTGACGTGCCACAGGCTCCTTCTGCAGGCTCGGAGGCCCGGCAGCCCCTCCTGCCAGCCTGCCATCACAGACTCTCCATCCAAAGTTACTCCCCCGATGGTTTTCCCCTGGTTACAGACACCACCACCCTGTCTCCAATGCCCTCTGCTCCACCAACACCAAGTAAGGAACCAACATGGGCTACTCCAGAGCGACCAACAGCCTAATAGTCCTGGGCTCTGTGTACGTCCCCAGAGCCAGCTGTTGTGTGTCCCAGGCTCTGCTGAGAACCCAGTGACCCTGACAAAGACCATGAGCAGTGACCCCTGCTAAGCACCCACTGTGCGCCTGGCACAGTGCTGGGAGCTCTGGGAGAAAGAAAGAAGGTGACCCTGAGGAGATCTCTAGTGGTCTGCCTCCTTCCCGACCAGCACTCACAGACACCATCTACAGAAAGCCCTAGAATGGAGCAAGAAAAAGCAATGGGGTTTAAAAAGGGACAAATCCTCAACAGTGCAGAGCTCAGACATCGTCAATAGCACACGCTGGATGTACGTGAAGAGACGCCAACACCCAGCACCAAAGGAAGCATGAACATAGCCACAGCAAGACACGTGGACCGTGATGGCTGCATTCAGACAGGCAATAGTACTAGGTAGGGGTGAGCCTGGGTTCACCACACTGCAGGCAGGAATGGGAGACAGCGCAGCAGATGGGCAGCTGGTTCCTCACCCCACAGAACCCTGAGAATCCACTCCCGGTATCCCTGAGATAACCAAAACATACATACACACAGAGTCAGAGCAGAGCTGCTCGCCACAGCCAGAAGGTGGAATGGGTGCAAAAGCCCAAGAAAGGAACATGTGTCCACCAGATAATGGAGTACTACTCAGGCAGAAAAAAGGAATGAAGAGTGGGTATGGAGGAATGAGAACGTCATGCTCGGTGAAGGGGCCAGTCACACAGGGACACACACATGCATGATCTCACATGTTCATGTGAAACATCCAAAGTAGGCCTGGGAACATGAAGCAAGCCAATGGTCACCAGGCAACAAAGAGAGGTGAGGAGATGGTTGGATCTGGAAAGTGTTCCAGACAGGCTGGTGGTGCAGATCTGTGATCTCAGAACTTGGGGTTGGGGGCGGGCTGAGGCAGGACAGCCTGAGCTACAGTGAGACCCTGCTCTATTCTCAGAGTCCAGACTATGGAAGAACAAAAGTCAGAGATTTCAGTCCCCAGAAGCCACACGAATAAGCCAGACATGGCGGTACCTGCTTGTTATGGAGCGGCAGAGACGGCTGATCTCTAGAGTTCACTAGCCATTCAGCCTAGCCAGCAAGGTCAAGCCAGTGAGAGACTCTGTCTCACACAGAACAAGCATGGCACCTAAGGAGGAGCCCCTGCAGTCTGCTTTGACTGAGATGTGCATGCACCAGTGTGTGCACGCGCACGCCGACAGAAATGAGGGGAAAAAAGTTAGACTCGTGGGAGAAGACCCCAACTGTGAACACACTAAAAAACGCCACAGTGTGCAGCGAAGAGAGTGAGTTTTTATGTGAATTATACCTCAATAAAGTTATTACTGAAAATGTTATCAAATGCCATTTTCTGCCTCTCAGGGTGCAAGCCCGCCACACGCCAGTCTCTGAGCATGCCTGAGGGACCGTGACACAGACTCTCGTGGTTTCTATTTGGTTACCGGGCTAATACACTGACCGAGAGCAACTTGGGGAGGAAGGGAAGGGTTCATTTGGCTTACATTTTACTGTCACATCTATCAGTGACGGAAGTCAGGGCAGGAACCCAAGCAGAACCCACAGAGGAGGAACACTGTCACTGACTGGCTCTTCATGGCTTGCTCAGCCTGCTTTCTTATAGCACCCAGGACAGCATGCCCAGCAGTGGCTCCACCCACAATGGGCGGGGCCCTCCCATATCAGCCATTAATCAAGCTGATGCCCCCACAGGCTTGCCCACAGGACAACCTGATAGAGGCAGTTTCTCAATTGAAGTTCCCTCTTCTCAGGTGACTCTAGTTAGAGTTGAAAACTAACCAGCTTGCCTGCCCCAAGGCAGCTCTGCCTGGAGCTCCCCAGCCTTCCTCTGTGTTGGTAACTGTCTTAAAGAGTCAGGGTTTTACTGCTGTGAGCAGACACCATAACCAAGGCAACTCTTATAAAGGACAACATTTAATTTGGGGCTGGCTTACAGGCTCAGAGGTTCAGTCCATCATCATCAAGGCGGGAACATGGCAGCATCCAGGCAGGCATGGTGCAGGAGGAGCTGAGAGTTCTACGTCTTCATCTGAAGGAAGCCACGAAAAGACTAGAAGACTAGCTTCCAGGCAGCTAGGATGAGGGTCTCAAAGTCCACACCCACAGTGACACACTTCCTCCAACAAGGCCACACCTCCTAATAGTGCCACTCCCTGGACCAAGCACATACAAACCACCAGAAAGGGCATAGTATGTTGTCTATCCATTACAGTTTGGGGGGCTCCAGGCTGTGAGCATCAGGTCTGCCCCATTTTGGGTGAGGCAGTGCATTTGGTCACAGATCTGTGAGCAGGAGGTGGTCACGGCTCTGGCTGCAGGAGAAGGAGGCTGCTCGTGCCCAGTTTGGGCAGGGAGAGATAAGGTTCATCTTTATCTCCACTCATCCTTTTTAGTCAGTATGAGATGACAGCCCCACACTCAGGGTGCCTCTTCTTCTCCATTAACCCTCTGTGGAAATGCTCTCACAGACACACCCAAAGCAGGCTTCACCCGTGCCCCAGGCTGTTCCTAATTCAATCAAGTCTACAATCAAAATTAGCCAGCACAGCCACAGAAAAGGTCATCTGCCGATGGTGGCAAAGACCAAGCCATGGCCACTGTGCTTGGGAATGGCCAGGTCCCCTCAGCTACTTCCTGAAGCACGGGCGCAGAGTTTAACAGCTCTCTCTGCTACAACCATCCCGGGGCCACCTGCTTTTCTCAAACACCAGCCTGGGAAGCCACTCCCTAAGTCTGATTTTCAAGCTTAAAATCCACCAGGGATGGATGGACTTTTGGGTTCTGACAAAAGCTGGAGTCGTCTGGACCCAAAGGGCTTCCTTGGAGGCAGGCACCAGCCTCACCTGGGGAATTCATGGAGCACCCCAGGGCTCAGCCACCCCTTGGCCAGCACTTTTGGGTAAGCCCAGGTCATGGTGTCCCACGAAGCACTCCAAACAGACTTGGTGCTCAGCTGAGATGTGGGCACATCAGGACCCAGGTCACCTCCAGAACATACAGGTTGTCTCACAGGTCAGGGGCCATAGCAGGGGTGGGAGGCACCTGGCTACGCTGTGGTTCTCAGAGCACCCCCTGGATCAGCACTAGCCCTGCTTGAGCTCTGTCTATCTTCTGAGTGACGTCCCAGTCAGAAAGTCAAGAGGACTGACAATCTGTGTTCAGGCACAGCTTTCTGCACCTGCTGGCCTCGACTCAGGGAGGAGGTCCCTTCTTTGTTTGCCTTTGGTTCTCAGGATAGTGTTTGCCCCTTCGGGCCCATCCTGGTTCAGGTGAGTACCTGTGACATTGTTGGGGGGCACCAGCTGAGCAGGAGGAGGCCAATGCCCCACTGGAGTCTGGGAAACTCGGGTGGAGGAAGGAACAGACGGTTCTCATGAGGGCAGGAATTTGGAGAGTGGGTGGGGGATGGGGCAAGTGGAGGGCATACGTATGGGATCTTCCAAACACAGCTGGGACCTTTCTGCCCTGGGAGGTGTCTGCTGCCCCTCAGAACACACGTGAAACTCTGGTTTGTGGGACTTCTCTTCAGCATCTCTAAAGTCTATGCTACATATTTGGCATCTGTGTCCAGACAGCTTGCATTTCCAGGGGGTCCTGTCACCCTATTTCTTGTTTCTAGTCCCCTCTGTTCCTGCAAACCACGCCCTGCACACAGCCAGGCCAACAAATGTAGCTGACACAAGGCAGGCCTTGTTGCTGCACTGTGGCCTGAACAGAGCAGGCTCTCCCTGAGAGGCTCCTTACAACCAGCTGCTTCCAGCCGAGGAGGGCAGCCCCAGAGAGGTGGTTCTCACGCAGGTAGGGAGAGGGCCACACACCTCTCTTTCCAGCACTCTGCAAGGAAAGAGTGCTTGCATAGCAGAGGTCCAGAACCTTCTCCAGACATCCGTGCATCTCACCCCTAGGGCACTAATACTGTTATTCATCCACCAAGTGCCACCGTCTTCCTTGACTCGAATTCCGGTTGTCCAAGCCAGTAACAAAACACTGTAACAGGGATACAGTAGACAGAGGCCCAAGGTGATGAGGCTGACCAAAACACACATCTTACAGTGATGTTTCCACCTGGACACTCCAACTGTCTGAAGGAAATGGCATCAAGAACGAGGGTGAAGGAAACTAAACATCAAGTCCAACGACTGACCGCTGAACACCGCATGCTGATAACACATGGCAATGGCCACCAGCAACATCCCCTCCTGCAGGGGATATACTCCAGGCCGCCATGTTGTATAAGCCTTTCTATGATGGCAGTGACAGTCCCTGTCTGTGCTGTCCACCACAGCTGCCACTGTTCCACGGCCCACAAAGCACTGGAGATGTGGCTGTCGCACCAAGGAGCTGACTCCTCAATTGTACTCCATTTAATTAGATTTAAATGCAAATGGTTGCATGTGGCTAGAGTCCAGTGGGGTGGACAGGACTGCTCTAGGTGATTAATCCATTAAGGCCGATCTAAAGAGAAAGCACAAGATGCTCTCTCATCGGCCACCACAGACAGAGACATTCTTCCATCTGCCATGCACCAGCCACATTCCATGAACAGAGCATACAACCTAAAATGGGAGTAAGCCTTGGACTGCGTGCGTGTAGGGCAGCCAGTCTGTCTGAAGCCTCACCCAGACTCGCCCCAACAGTGCTGGGAGAAAATCAGAAGGGTAGCACAGGGTGAGACAGACCAGCAGCTGGACCAGTCATGTGTCTTGCAACATGAACAGTGGACAGAACGGTAGACACACACTTACTAGGCACACAGCACAACCACACCGGGGAGTTTACTCTGGAGCCCACTGGGCGTGGCCTGAGAAAGTCACCTGCTCTGTGGCTGCACCTTCTGCGAGCAAGGGCGCTCTCCAAGGTGCTGAAGACGCCGTATCCAGAAACCATCCAGCTCAAACAGAAACCCAGGACAGAGCCCACTCAGTGGGTAAGCATACCCGCTGGCAAGGCTGTGATTTGTGTGTATGCTGTCAGACCCACATGGAGGGAGAAAGAACCAATCCCTGCTCTGCTACGTCCTCTGACATTTCCACCTGCAGCCTGGCACCCAGGAACCCAAATAAAACAAATACTTAAAAAAAGAAAAAAGACGCAGAGCTGGGGATAAAGCTCCGTTGTTAGAGTTCCTGCACAGCACACAAGAAGCCTTGAGTTTGTTGAGCCCCAGCAGCACACAGGGTGTGTGGTGATCCACACCTGCAATCCTAAAACACTCAGGAGGTCGAGGCTGGGTGATAAGAAGTGAAAGGGTCATCCTCAGGTACAGAGTGTTCAAGGTCAGCTTGGGCAACATAAGAGCCCATCTCAGTGAGAAAATACAAGGGCCAGCGAGATGGCTCAGTGCATAAAGGGACATTCTGTATGTGCCTGATAACCTGAGTTCAAGCCACAGAGCCCACAGGAAGGTGGAAGGAGGTGTCTGTCCTCCAGCCTCTACAACTGTTCTATACACACCCACACTTGTCCATACTACACACACACACACACACACACACACACACACACACACACTAAATTAAAAACCTGTTAAGCATTCAACAAAAAGGGATTTCCATTCAGGAGACAGAAACAGAAGGATTTCTGTAAGTCTAGCTCAGCCTTGGCTACAGAGAGAATATTAGGCTAGCCTGGGCTACTCAGTAAATCCCTTCTCAGAAGAAACAAAACACATAACTATGACAAAAAGACCAGAATTCTATACAGCGTCGTGTCCTCCAAGGGACATGGGGCTACTGTGGAGGGCGTTCTGTTAGCACAGTCTGCCAGTTATACTGAGAATTATGGAGTCATAGGTCCTGAGGAGAAAGTGTACCCCAACACTAGAAATATCTCTTCCAGAGATATCCCAGGTCCTCATAGCAGGTCAGTGACATTAGCATCCAGGACTCCACACCAGGTGCTATCAGTCGACGCTTGTGCTCCAATGCCAGCAGTTGAGGCTGAGGTGGTGGAGGGAACGCTTTCAGCAACTCTCTTTCTCAGCTATAATTGGAACAAAGTTAGTCATTTGCTCTGTCTCCTTTCACCTGATGGAGCCTGTCAACATCCCCCTCCCCTATGGGGAAGAGAGCCTGTGGGAAGCTTTCATGTTCCCTGTAGGGGTGTGTGTCCCCTTCAGAGCCAAGCTTCTCCAGGAGGAGTATCTGTGTAGATGAGCTGATGGGGCTGTACCACCCTTTACCCAGCTTTTAAACAAAAACAAAAACATAAAAACCCCAAAGCTTTCCTCGTAGCCAAGCATGAAAGGTAGTTTAAGTAGGCAGGTATGCTAGCACAGACCTGGAATCCCAAGCACTCAAGAGATTGAGGCAGGAGGATGACCAGTTTAAGACCATCCTAAACAACTTAGGAAGACCTTATCTAATATTTATATATAAATATACAGGTATGTTTTACACACACACACACACACACACACACACACACACACACACACACACTTTTTTTTTCTAAGTAAAAAAGAAGGCTGGGGATGTCACTTGGTGACAGTGTCTACCAGGCATCGCAAGGCCGTAGGTTCAAACCCGGGTGCTGACTAAAAGAAAAACACAGTTTATATTGTCGGATATCAGTCTCCCTTCACAAGGGGCAGCCGTGCCAGGGGCTTACATTCAAAACGAAAACAGCTGCAGGGGCCTCTCTTCAGAACTCTGTATATACAGGGTGTCAGGAATTCTGGCCCTCTGCTATGGAGGAGCAAACAAAGCCAGGAGGTGCACGTGGCTGCTTCGGGGGACAGGGTGGAAGATCCGCGGGTGGCAGGTGTATTGTGCACGCTGTGTGTGCGCAGGCGCCTGGGTGGATCTGAGTTCTTACTGTGGGTGTGTGTGATGTGTGTGGGCTGTGGAATCTGGGCCGGTGAACGGGACCTGCTCGTATGGGGAGTGGGGAGGCCGGGGCGTTCGGTGACTCATCTCTCAGAGTGTAGGAGGGTTTATCTGGGGGAGGGGGTGACTTTTTGGTCCAAGACATCCAAAGGAAGCCTTGTTTGTCTTCAGAAAGTAAGGAGGTCCCCGGTTCTCAATAGGTGGGCAGCAATGACTGCTGGAGCATGTGTCTGCCTGTACCTAGGGGTACTGCCCCTGACACGGGGAAAGTGGATGTAGAGTAGACAGTTCACAAAGGGAGTTTATAGGGACGGGAAGCGACGAAAAGCGAACTTAGAATCCCGCCTCTTCCCGAGGCTCCTGGCTCTAAGCCTCTGTTGCACAGGTGTAAAAGACACAGTAAGCGTCATCACCTGTCACCTCCGACTCTCACCTGCATGCTCACCTCCTCAGTCCTGCCTAAGTCCTGCTAAGACTTGCTAACCTTATGTCCACTGCATGTTGTAAACTGTAAGGATGAAGAGAATGCCAACCTCGTTCCTGGCAGAGACGGGAACTCCAATCCTCACCCACTTCACGGTATTATCCCTTTGCAAAAAGAGACAGAAACTCAGAGAGGCTAAGCCACTTGCCCAAAGTCACACAGCAGAGCCAGGATTCAAGGCCAGGTGGTCAACCCCCCAAAAGCTGAAGCCCTGACCCCATTCCCAGGCTTCCATATAGACTTCAAGAGTGGCTCAATGGGGGGCTGGGGATTTAGCTCAGTGGTAGAGCGCTTACCTAGGAAGCGCAAAGCCCTGGGTTCGGTCCCCAGCTCAAAAAAAAAAAAAAAAAAAAAAAAAAAAAAAAAAAAAAAAGAGTGGCTCAATGGGCTCCCATCAGGAACAATGTCTGGCTGTGCCTGGGGGAGGGCAAGATGCAGAAGGGCTTGGCAGAAGTGTCCCCAATCGGAACGGATTCCGTACCAACGACAGCTGACTGCAGAACACATGTTCTGTTCATGACAACGACCACTTCTCCAAGTCAGCCTTGGATACTGAGCAAAAGTTGTGGAGCACTGCTGATGTCTGCCCCCAAATTCCCAGCTCCATGTAAAGCCCAAACCAGGACTGCTCACTCAAGAGAACCCATCATCCTCAACTGGACCCTGGTGCCAGGTAAGGGACATGGTATCCAGGCCAGGACCCTCTGCTGCAGTTGGCCACAGCCCACCCAGGCTTTGCTGAATGATTTCCCCAGGGTCTGAATCCTCCACGGTCACTCCTACCATATGGAAAGCTAGTTGTGAGCAGAAACATGGACCTGAACCCTAGAGCAGGGAGGGCCAGTTTAATTTCAGTCGTGCTATGTCAACATCCAAGAGAGAGATCTGTCCCTGAAGCCCATTTCCACATGCCTACCTCTCTGCCATGCACTCCAGGGAAAGGGTTAAGAACTGAAATTTCCTTGAGGGGTTGAGGGCAAAAAGAGCGCCCCTGTGCAAAGCGAGGTAGCATCGAGAAGTAAGGTGTTGTGGCCCTGACACAAGGGGATTCTGCCAAGGCTAAGCTCTTAATCTCTGCACACACATATCCATCCATGGTCCCTTTGATTTCTCTTCAAAGTAGACTGGACCAGGTGGGATGTGGGGGCAAGGAGGTACTGCAGGAGGCCAAAAGCTTAGGAAGCATCTCCTCAAGGCGTCAGCTAAGGGATAGTCTCAGCACACCAGGCCCCGACTCCCTGACAGGCTCAGTGCCTGTTCCCAGCTCCCCATGGAGAGCCTTCCTCCTAAGTGAACACACTGGGAAGATCATGTCTGCTTGGCCTGCTCCTGGGATCCCAGAGCTTACCACATCTGGCCATAGTAAGTGCTCAATACATATTTGTTGGTGGCAAGAATTCTTTAGGCCAATAGAAATTGCTATAGCGTGGGCGGGTCTCAGCACAGGGAGGGCCTCACCCTTAGGTATTCTGGGCTTCTCCCCTCCCTTTGGGTCCAGTCAGCCCAGGGCACCAGGATAGCTCTTCCGAAGCAGTACCTCCAGAAGGCAGTTTTGCAGAACTGTCTAGCCAGAGGCCCAGGTGACAACTGCCCTGGGCTACACTTGCCTGCTAAGGATCCCTGCTGGGAACACCAAGCTGCTGGACCACCCACCTTGGTCACCCACACTTGCTGCAAGGACCTAACCAAGAGTACACACACACACACACACACACACACACACACACACACACACACACAGAGGCACACGCAGGCCTGGAACCTCAGGAGGGCCTCAATGCCCCAGGGTCAGGGAAACTCTCCAGGCCAATCCAAGAAAACAACAGTACAGGAAAGGCCGCCTGGGACCAGGGTTGGGCAAGGCGCAGACAGGCAGGAGTATTATATAATTAACTGCCCAGACTCCGCCTCCTCTTCGGATAATAACGAACCCTGTCTTTCAGTTGCATAAGCCAAAATAATAATTACTTTCCAGCCCTCATCACTCCTAGATGTGGCCGGGAGCAGGTGCTGGCTTCAGGCAGGAGAACACACACACAGGCTCCATAGAGCTCGCTATCCCCCCCCGCAGAAGCCCAAGTCATTGCTGCAGCTCGCTCCCTTCCCAGGCATCCGTGCAGAAAATCCTGAAGCCGCCCAGGCCCAGAGGGAGGCAAAAGAACAGCCTCTTGGGATAAGCGCCCCAAGGGGGAGGGGGCCTCCAGGCAGAGGCTGCTTTGGGGGGTCTGACTTCCAGGACCTATAACTGTTCCCGAGGTCTCAGCGCTGCTGAGAAGTGACATTGGACTGGAGGCTGCCAAGCCAGCTAGGACTTCTGAACAGAAACCATCACGCCGCCGGCAGTTGCCTGGCTTCCGGCACCGGCTCTGCCCTGACTGTGGTGGCATCTTAAACTGGAGGCGCAGAGCGATTCCCTACACTAAAGGTGAAAATGATTCCGCCACTGAATGGCCAGATTCCTGGGCTCCCGCTAAACAGATGGGCCTCCTCCCTCCCTCGCTCCCTCCCTCCAGCAGCCTGCTTCGACAGCCTGTGTCCAACCACCTAGAAGTTTATTGCTTTGCTGTTTGGTTTGGTCGGCATCCCCCGCCTCTGGCGCTCCCAGCGCTCCCTCTCCATTGGCCTGGGTTGCTTTAGGACTGAGGGAGGCCCTAAGCACCGCAGGAAAACAAGAAACCAACCAGGGCCTGACTCTGGGGATACCGGGAAGGCAATACTAAAGGAGGGGAAGGGTCTATCTCCAGGCCCCTCCTGCCTTGGCAGGTCCCAGAGGTGGCAGAGGACCCGGCCTGGCCTTCTGGCAGGTGCAAATCTCTGGCCTGCTCCTCAGGATATGCCGAGACTTTGGCTCGGCTGCTGCGGCAGGGGCCGGGCCCTGATGCTGGAGAGCCCCCAACCCGTGGGTTGGCATGGGCCACTGTCCCAATCAAGCGTGGGGCAACCTGTGGCCAGGGGCCCGCTGAGGCCTCCTGGGAATCTAGAAGATGCCCCAGGAGCCCACAGCCCAACTGGAAGGCGAGGCTCAACTTCCCGGGAGATAAACAGAAGGAGAAAGAGGGGGACGGTCCCCATTCCTCCCCCGCCACCGCCGCCCGCACCTACCTCCATCCGAGTAGGTCTCCGTGCCGTAGCCATCCTGCAGTCCGTTGCTCCAGGTCCCTTCGTATTTGGCTCCGTTGCCCGTGCACTCCCGCACCCCGTAGCGCCCCTTAAATCCGTGCGTCCACTCGCCCTTGTACACCCACTTCCCCTTGCTCTCCAGGCCGATGCCGTGGCGCTTGCCCTGCGCCCAGGTGCCTTGGTACGTGTTGCCGCTTGGCCAGGTGTAGACGCCCAGCACCTCAAAGCCGTGGCTCCACGAGCCGGTGTATTCGCCCTGGCCCTTCGGGCCGGTGCAGACGCCATGGCCGTGCGCCTTGCCGTCCTCCCAGCCTCCGCAGTAGGACCCTCCATCGTCAAAATTAAACCTACCCCCACTGGACATGCATGTAACGCGGTTTGCGAATCCCGCAAGCGGTGAAAAAAAAAAAAAGAAAGAAACAAGGCGATCAACAAACCGGAGTCTTGGTTGGCTGGCTGGCTTTTTGTTGCGATGCTCTTTTCGGGGGGGGGGGGGTGAGGGGGAGGACGAAGCACGCCCGCGACCCCGCGCGCGGACCGGCGGCGGCTTCTAGGTCCGCCCGCGGCGATTGTTCATTTTCGAGCTGCGCCGGAGCCTGACCAGCGTCTCGCGCTCCCGCTGGAGACAGGACCGGGAGGAGGCGGGGGAGGGGCGGCGCAGGGCGGGGGAGCGGCTGGTGCCCGCGGCTCCACCTCGCCGCCAGGGCCCCTCGCCGCGCGCCCCGGGAGCGGGAGGGCGCGGGGCGCGGCTCAGGCCCGGGCGGCGGGGCCCGCGGGCGGCGGCGCGCGCGGCTGCACCGATCCCGGCCGGACCGGGCGGCGGCACTGCGGCGGCGGCGTGCGCTCCGGGCCCCGGCAGGCGCGCGGCCGCCTGGAGAGGGGCGCTGGCGGCCGCGCGCGCGCGCACGCGGGGACCCCGGGGCGCCCTGCCCCTCCCCTGGCCGGGGTCCGGCCCGCGCGCCCCAGTCTCCGCTGCCAGGGGCTGGGATTTAAAGGGACAGGAACTGCGTAACGGGAAGGAACCGGGCACCGCGAGCGCACGCCGCGGTCGGGAGCCCGGCGGAGGCGCGGGCGCCGCAGGCAGTGGAGGGCCGCGCGGTCCCCACCCCGCCAGCTCCGGGGACACCCGCACCGCGGCCCGCGCGGGCCACGACTTGACCGAGAGGCTCCTGCCAACCACAGGTGGTTTCTCCCTGTGACACATACTCTCTCCTCCCTCTTTCAGGGGCTCTGGGGGGTCCCCAGGGAGGCGCTCACCTCGGAAAACACATCTTTAGCGAATAGTGTTTAGCCCCTCCAAAATTAATAGAAAGTTGGGTCACCCGTTTGCATCTTGGAGCAAGGCCACCCCAATCCTGTGGGCCCTGCGCCCTGGCCAACAGGTCTCCCCCTACTCCAGAAGCTGTCGCTCTTTGGGGTCGCTCTCCGCGGTTACTAAGTCTCTCTCTCTCCACTCATTACCCACCCCCACCAAGAGATGCTGTACAATGCTTGGACCTCAGCATCCTGGGACTAATTGAAAACACATTTCCTGGACCATCAATCCGAAGGCAGGCGCCCACATCCCCTGTCCTCCCGGAATGCATGCAGGGGATGGCAGCCGGCGGGCAATGCACTGGACTGAGGAGGAGGGGGTCTGCATGGCTTCACAGCTGCACCGGGTCGGGGTTAGTGGGGGCTGGTGGTGACAGGCGGTCTAGTAAGCCCAGGCAGTGGAGAGTCCTAGGCTGGTAGCAAAAAAAAAAAAAAAAAAAAAAAGTGCAGGGTGGCACCAGCAGCCATCTGGGGTCTCTACTGGAAGAGTTGCCTTCAGCTGAAAGAATTCTCAATATTATCGATGTGCTTCCAGAACCAGATTGCAACTCCAACCCCTTGTCTTAGGCACAACGCCCTCTCCTTAAGGCCCCCAGTCTCCCCGCCCCCCAAAGACTTTGAGAAGCTGCCAGTCCCTGTTCTGTGTCCAAGGTTTCCAGTCACTCTGGTCCCTGACTCAGGGTTCGCCTTCAGATGGCCCTCCGAATGCCTATGGTGAACCGCTGGGTGCATCACATCTTGGACTTGATTGGAAGTTAACACATAGCCCACCATCACCAAGCAGCCCACCCATTGGCCTGTCATACAGAGAGTCTCCAACCTCCCAGACTTGCTTCACTTCTGTGTTTCAGTGTGTTAATCTAAACGGAGTATGAACTGGTGTGTTGAATCTGTTAGCTATTAGAAGGATGTGGTCAGGTGGGCCACAGACGCGTCTTCTTTAGGCTAGGATTCGCTTCCTGATTCCAGTTTCTAGGCTGTGTGACTTTGGGTAGCCACTTCGTGTCTCTGTGTTCAGTTGCCTGGCCTGTAAAATGGGGCTAACAGTTCCAAATGGGTCACGGTGAGGATCCGAGGACCAGGTCTCCAGCATCTAGGGGTAGGGTTATCATGGGCACCGTGATGGGGATACTCAGATCTCAACCTGCCACCTTCCCCTACATTGTAGGAATAAACCATGCCTGGCAACACATTGCCTCTTCCATTTTATTTCCTGCCCCCTTTTGCTGACTCTGCAGCCCTTGCTCGCACAGCACTGCATGGCAAACACGTTCCCTCTGGTAAGTGATGATGGCCTCCAGCCAGACACTGGCTACTGCTACCCCCAACCACGCATGCCTTTTGCTCCCTGCCATCTTGCCCAGCCTCCCCTGTACTCCTCCTTCTCATCTCTCACCGGCAGGGTCGCTCGGGAGCTCTGGTCTCTGGAGCACAGACATTTGAGGCGTGTTTGTGCAGTTTGGACCCGTTTGCCCCATAAAGTAGGGCTGGAGGTATTGGTTGGCTTTAAGGGGAATTTTGCCAAAGTGATTTAAACACAGTACCACCCAGCAACTTAAGACAAGAGCCAAGGGGGGTTGGGGATTTAGCTCAGCGGTAGAGCACTTGCCTAGCAAGCGCAAGGCCCTGGGTTCCGTCCCCAGCTCCGAAAAAAAGAAAGGTAAAAAAAAAAAAAAAAAAAAAAAGACAAGAGCCAAGGAAGAAGCAAAGCTGCCCTAGCAAACAGGATCCTGCAGCCTCTCACTGGAGATGAAATCAGGGCCTTGTGTGCTCCTGTGCTAGGTAAGCACTCTACCACTGAGCTATGGCCTCAGTCCTCTGTGGGCTCCTTGGGTACTGACTGAGCTTGGCTGGAAATCTTGCCTTGATGATCTCAGGTGGAATCACAGGCTCTCTTTGTTTAGAAGCCCACTTGGCCCTGCTAGATAAGAGCTTTGCTAATGAGAGTTCCCAGACTTGGTATCTGTGTCCTTTGCTGCTCTCTCCCTGGTGCCTGCCCAGGATGTTTTCTGGTTGTAACTCGGTGGGAGTACGGGTAGGGGTACGGATGGGGCTAGGGGTGGCGCTCTGCCTCCTCTATGTAGAAATCTGTTTTTCAGCCTTACATGAACCTGATTGTCTCCTTGAAAGAAGGCCGTGGACTGAGGAGTGAGCACAGGTAGAATGCTTGTCTGGTATGCAGGGGGTCCTGGGTGCAGTCCCCATGCCTTACCCATCCCAGGAAGAAGGTGTTAATTAAGTTAGAACTGAGAACTGACTGGAAATTGTTGCAAATGTCAAGAAAGCCCCTATAAAATACAATGTTTCAGCCTTGGAGGGATGGATCTTGCTGGGTGGGCAACCAGCTTCAGTCCCTCCCTCCCTCAGCCTCCTTCACTGGATGGCTCACAATCAGCTGTAACCCCAGTTCCCGGGACTCAGATGCCCTCTACTGGTCCCCACTTGAACTGCACACATATGGTATAAATACACACACACACACACACACACACACACACACACACACACACGGATGCACACATACATAAAATAAAAACATAAATATTTTAGAAAAAACTCAGTCACCATCTAGTGTCACCTGCATTTATCTTGCCTATACTCCCCCACCCCAAAAGCAAAATCTCCCTTATGAATGTTGGTAGAGTCAACCTTCCTCCCACCCCTACGTGGGCTCTGCCTTCCTGTTCCCTGACCCCTCACCAGCTTGCAAACACAACTAAAGTTAGCTCATGAGCTTGTGAGGGGTGGCCTCAAACTCCCGGAATGCTCCTGGAGCTTGGGGCAGTTACCATGCCGTAAGGAACCCTGACAGTGCATAGGCAAGAAAAAGAAAATAAAATAAAAATATAGACAAAGGATTCCCAGTATCCCAGAAGAACCATATCACACCATCCGGGAGGGAATCCTATGGTTCCAACTGCCTTACATTGTTTAGTCTCTGAACAAAATGGACTGTTGTTTTAAGCCAAGAGTCATGCAAACTCCAACTTGTTTTTTTTTTTTTGCTACCGTTGTTCTTGGCTCTGTGTTTGTAACACAGCTATGGCCGTCCACTTAGGATGTCCATAACTCTACATCAACACTGACACTCTGACGAGCTAATTGAGCAGATCTATTAGACACCTCATAGCTCACAAGTCAGTTGACACTTGAGTGACTTAAAAATCTCATATAGCCCAGGCTGACCTTGAACTCCTGGTCCCGCTGAAAGCTGGGATTACAGATGTGTACATGCCTGGGTTATGCTGGGAACTGAACTTAGGCCTTCTTGCATACTAGCAAGAACTCTACTGATCAAACCCCATCCCTGTTACCTACTTCCACAACAGTGTGTGAGTCCATTGCCTGGGCTATGGGCCAGCCCTAACTAACGACCATAGAGCAGGGGGTTATGCAATGGCAGTCTATTGCCTAACATTCTGAGTCCCGAAGTTCAAGGTCAAGGTCCCAACTGACTCAGTTTCTCCCAAGCCTCTCCCCCTGATTTCCAGGCGTAGCCACTGTTGGAGCTGGAGTCTCTGCCTTCTCAGTCCTAAAGTCAACTTCTTGCCACACTTTTCTTTTCGTGCTCTCTGTGGCCTTGCTTTCTCTGCTGCAGTCTTCTCTCCCCATCATACATATTGCCTGTATGAACTCCTGAATCATGGGAGACAGATTCAGCGTGGGTCAGTTAGAGCCAGAGGTCCATTCCTGGTCTGGGAACCCCAGCCAAGGAAGGTGTCTTGCCTTGTGACAGCAGGAAGAACACGTGACTGCTTTCTTAGTGCAGCAGAAGGGAGGACAGGATGGACAGTCTGTGGATGGCGTGGTTGACTTCAAATTGACAGGGATGGGGATGGAGATGGTGCCTGGTGCTGGTGGTGATCACTATGGTGTGGTGGTTGAATATGCTTGGCCCACGGGAAGTCCTACTATTAGGAGTGTGATCTTGTTGGAGGAAGTGTGTCACTGTGTAGGCGGGCTTTGAGGTCTCTTAGTGCTCAAGCCCCACCCACTGTGGAAGAGAGTCTCTTATGTTGCCTTTGGATCCAGATATAGAACTCTTGGCTCCTCTAGCACCACATCTGCCCACACACTGACATGCTTCCTGTCATGATGATAATGGACCGAACCTCAGAAACTATAAGTCAGTCCCAGTGAAATGTTTTTCTTGATGAGTTGCCTTGGTCACGGTGTCTCTTTACAGCAATGGAACCCCTAAGACAGGTGGTATGGTGGTGACAATGATAGTGATAGTGGTGATGATGATGGTGATAGTGGTGATGATGATGGTGATGGTGGTGATGATGATGGTGATGGTGGTGATGGTGACGATGGTGACGGTGGTGATGGTGGTGGTGATGATGGTGATGGTGATGATGGTGATGGTGGTGGTGGTGATGATGGTGATGATGGTGGTGATGATGATAGTGATGATAGTGGGGATGATGGTGATGATAATAGTGATGATAGTGGTGATGATGGTGATGATGATGGTGATGATGGTGATGATGATGGTGATGGTGGTGATGATAATAGTGATGATGATGGTGATGATAATAGTGATGATAGTGGTGATGATGTGATGATGGTGATGATGATGGTAATGATGGTGATGGTGGTGATGATGATGATGATAGTGGTGATGATGGTGATGATGGTGATGGTGATGGTGGTGGTGGTGATGATGGTGATGATGGTGGTGGTGATGATGGTGATGATGATGGTGATGGTGGTGATGATGGTGATGATGGTGATGGTGGTGGTGGTGATGATGATGGTGATGATGGTGATGATGATGGTGATGGTGGTGGTGATGATGGTGGTGATGATGATAGTGATGATAGTGGGGATGATGGTGATGATAATAGTGATGATAGTGGTGATGATGGTGATGATAATAGTGATGATAGTGGTGATGATGGTGATGATAATAGTGATGATAGTGGTGATGATGGTGAGGATGATGGTAATGATGGTGATGGTGGTGGTGATGATAGTGATGATGATGGTGATGGTGGTGATGGTGATGGTGGTGATGGTGGTGGTGATGATGGTGGTGATGATGATGGTGATGATGGTGATGATGATGGTGATGATAATAGTGATGATAGTGGTGATGATGGTGATGATAGTGATGGTGGTGGTGATGATGGTGATGGTGGTGGTGATGGTGGCGATGGTGGTGATGGTGGGAAACTAAGCTTACCTACCTGACTGTAGTCAGCAATTTACATTCACTGTCAGATTTAATCCTTAAGCAACTTTATGGAACAGGTATTATAATGTTGTTCTTCTTTTTCCCCTTTATAGACGAGGGACCTTGAGTTTTAGGTCAAGTCATTGGTCCAAGGTAGATGTGAACAAACAGTGCACATCATAGTGCCTTCCTTCTGTCTCCTGTGCCTCCCCCGAAAGGTGAGCCTTGCCCATTGGCAAGTGCATATTTCTATACTTAGTGAATTGTTACATAGTGACTGCCATGGGAGGACCCTTACATAGTGACTGCCATGAGAGGACCCTTACATAGTGATTGCCCATGGAATAGTTACATAGTGACTGCCATGGGAGGACCATTACATAGTGACTGCCCATGGGAGGACCATTACATAGTGACTGCCCATGGGAGGACTGTTACATAGTGACTGCCCACAGGAGGACTGCCCAGGTTAGTGAATTGTACCTTAGCTTCAGGATCCCGAGCCATGTACAACCTACTTTCATAATCTACTTTCTGTTCCTCCCAGACAAAACCCTGAACCTGAATTAGTGATCTTTGCTTTTCCCTATCACTGAACAACCTGTGCCAGTTAGCTTTGTCTTGCTTGCTTCTGAACTTCATGTGAGTGGGAGCATTCCGTACCCATCTATTCTGCCCGGCACCATGCTTACGATTCATCTGCACAGCTGCGCCTCTTGTCTCCAATAGACATTTCTTCCCGCTTTCTAGGGCTAAACTACTCCGCTGTAAAAGAAAAACCACTATAGCCTAGTACCCGAGGCAGCAAACATTATCAAGTGAAAAGGTTTGTTTAGCTCGCTATGCTTGAGGTTCAAGGGCATAGTACCAGCATTAGCTCATTTGGGGGAAGACCCTTTCTCTCAGCCACTGTATCACAGCAAAGGCGCACATCTATGTGTGGAAGACTTCACATCGCCAGATGTGGAGTCGGAGAGACTGGGCCCCATAATTCCCCGCCAAAGAGCACAGTCAAGGACAGTCCATTAGACATCACTTGTCAAAGGTTCTGCCGCTTCCCAACAGCCTCACCTGGGCACTGAGCCTTCAACCACGAGAGACCCTAGGGAGACGCACGCTGAAGCCGCAGCTGTCCTGCTAAAACCACTCCCATGATCTTACGTGAGAGCCCTGCACACATTCACACTGGGGGTTTCACCTTCACAGCCAAGGGAGAGGGGAGCCAGGCTGGTCCCTCTTTCTGAGCGCCGTCAGCACATTTGACCACGTGTACCACTTTGTCATGTGACTGTCTTTTAATTCATGGTCTCGTCCACTCACTCAAGGAAGGAAGGGTCTGGCCAGGTGGACCTGTCACATGGCACCGAGCTCCACACCTGGCACAGATGACTCTGACTACACAGCAAATGAACACACAAGCGAACAGCCTGCATCCCTACACACAGACAGAACTGAAGCTTGTGGCCCAGGGAAGGGCACAGCTCAAGGTAATCTGCACACTGCTTCTGACCCACGTTCCCTACGTGCTATACTCCAGCTGGTATCTCCAACAGGATACTTGGGGACACAACGTACGGACCGTGGGGAGACTCTGGGGGCCCTGTTCACCCCCTCCTGCTCAGCAGATGGTGTGGGGGACATAGAAGCCATCTGAGGAACCGCCTCTCTGCCATTGCCCCCGAACATGTTACTTTTATGCAGCCCTCCTCCCTGCTCCCACAGACCAACAGCAGGGGCGGGGTCTGCATCCCACTCTCCTCTCAGTGGATCAGCTCCACCTGGAGGAGGGGCCAGAAAAAAAGACGCTGAAGAGCACGAAGGCTCATCACACACGTGGCGGGGCTGGTCTGAGAGGGGCTTTAGGAGACAGTGGCTGCTGCGGGTTGCAAAGCAGATCCAAGGGTCCAAAATCAAAGTGGTAGACTTGAGGCCTGGCTGGTGCAGACTGGCTCCATCAGACGAACAGGCACCCAGAGGAGCTCATAGCTATACTTTTCAGGGAGAGCCCTCCACCCCCAACTCCCTGAATTTAGGATGACATCTGGCTCTCTCAACGTGGCCCCACTCAATGTACTTTTTTCAACTCCTGTACCCACCCTGGCTCCAGCCAGCTTCTGCCTTCTCTTACTAGGTTACTTCTATCAGATTCAGGATTTGACTTGTGGCCCTCCTCCTCCAGGAAGTCTACCCAGCCTTCTATTTCTACACCCCCTTCTACTCGGTGTCTCCATATTACAGCACAGAGTTCTCTGCATGGTTCAGACTGGTCACCGTCAGCATCTGCTAGGGGAGACCAAAGACACAACCGGAGTCTCCAGTGTTCACACCTGGCCCCTACTCTGTTTCCATCCACACCAGATGTTTAATAACTGTGTTTGAGCCTCTGAGAGGCGGACAAGAGAGCACTAAGAGGGAGTAGGGGGCTGAGAACTCCCCTCCCTGTTCCAGACCTCTCCCCCGCCTTGCCTTCTGCCTACACAACCAAGATGGCACCCCTCTCTTCCGGTTCCTGTCTATCTCCGGTGCTGCTTACCGGATCTTCAAGACAAAAGGGTGCTGGGACCCAAGCCCCTTAGGCAAACAACTCTTTCAGACTTCTTTCTCTTCAGCTCACAGGCTTGGCTGGCTTTAACCTGGTTTCAGACCTGAATTCATCAGTACCGAAGGAAGCCAGCGGACCTCTGAAAGTACAGCCAAACTACACCGACACCAATAGCTGGTTGGGCTTCAGTCCCTGGGGATTTTATGTCAGTTGCTTCATTGAGAAGTTGTAGTGGTTTGCTTTTTGTTCAAAAATTGATACAAACTATGTCTAGAAGAGGAAATTTGTTTTGTTCCGTTTCTTTGTTTTTCGAGACAAGGTTTCTCTATGTAGCTCTGGCTATCCAGAAACTCACTCTGTAGACCAGGCTGGCCTTGAACTCACAAAGAACCACCTGCCTCTGCCTCCTGAGTGCTGGGATTAAAGGCCTGTGCACCTGCCCAGCAAGAAGAGAAAATCTTAACTGAGAAAATGTCCATGATATTGGCCTATAGATAGGAGGCTAGAGAGACGGCTCAGCGGTTAAGAGCACTGACCGCTCTTCCAGAGGTCCTGAGTTCAATTCCCAGCAACCACATGGTGGCTCACAACCATCTGTAATAGGATCTGATGCCCTCTTCTGGTGTGTTTGAAGATAGTGACAATATACTCACATATATACTTGTAGATAAGTCTGTGGGGGCATTTTGTTTATGGGGATGGCTCAGCCCACTGTGTGTGGTGCCACCCCTTGTCTGATTGTCCTGGGTTCTATAAGAAAGCAGGCTGCAGAAGTCATGGGGAGCAAGCCAGTAAGCAGTGTTGGTCCACAGCTCCTGCCTTGAGTTCCCACCCTGAGTTCCTTGGATGATGGAAGTGTGAGCTGAAATAAACCCTTTCCTTCCCAGGTTGCTTTTGGACATGCTGTTTATCACAGTAATAAAACCCCTAACTAAGGGCTGGAGAGATGGCTCAGTGGTTAAGAGCACTGACTGCTCTCTTCCAGAGGTCCTGAGTTCAATTCCCAGCAACCACATGGTGGCTCACAACCATCTGTAATGAGATCTGGTGCCCTCTTCTGGCCTGCAGTCACATATGCAGGCAGAATGCTGTACATAAAATAAATAAAATAAATCTTTAAAAAAAAAAAAAATCCTAAGACAGATGTGGTCCACCAAGAGACAGGGCATTTGGCTGTCTCTGCTTCGAGGTTGCCTTCAGGAGTATGCATGTGTTTTTGCACTGACACAGGACTTTTTTTTTTCTTTTGGTTCTTTTTTTCGGAGCTGGGGACCGAACCCAGGGCCTTGTGCTTCCTAGGTAAGCGCTCTACCACTGAGCTAAATCCCCAGCCCCGACACAGGACTTTTAATGTCTCTGGTGTGACCTGGGAGACGAATCATCGTCCCCATGATGACCCTGTGCGTTATCTTTTGAGACTTGGCTCAGCAGTTTCCACCACGGTTGCCCCACACTGCATTCGCATCAGCAGGGTAAGAGAACAGGGGGGGTTCCTGTGTCTCCAGAACCTTTCATAGTCATTGTTGGTCTTTTTGATGATGGTTGTCCCTGCAGCTTGCAGCAGTACCTCTGTGCGACCATGATTTGTGTTTCCCTGGCAATCAGCCATTTTCTCATCTCTTCATGTGCTTCCTGGCCATCTGTGTGTCCTCTCTAAAAGACACGTCTGTTTAGGTCCTTCTCCTGCTGTGAAACATTCCTTGGTATTTCTGCTGTGTCCTTTATGCTTTCTGTATTCAAGACTCTCTCTGGATGTATGATTGCAAGACCCTCCTATTTTGTGAGCTGTCTTCTCCTATCCCCTCCCACCTAACTTCCTTCCTTCCTTTCTTTCTTTTTTTTTTTTTTTTTGTTTTTGTTTTTGTTTTTACTTTTTAAGACAAGGTTTCTCTGTTTAACTGCCCTCACTGTCCTAGATCTGTTTGTAGACCAGGCTGGCCTTGAACTCACAGAGCTCCACCTTCCCCTGCCTCTGGAGGGCTGGGATTAAAGGCATGTGCCTCTACTTCCTGGCCCCTTCTTGTTTTTGAGATAGGATCTTCATTTGTATCTCGGGGTGGCCTAGAAGTTGAAGCAATCCTCCAGCTTCAGTCTCCCCTCTTCTAGAATCACAGGCAAACTGGTCCCGCTTTCTTCATCACACTATTTTCAACCCAAGTTCCCTCTCTCTCTCCCTCTCTCTCTCTCTCTCTCTCTCTCTCTCTCTCTCTCTCTTCTTTTATTGAAGGAGTTCTTAAGTTAAGTTGTATTCATTTACTGGAGAGGCCCACTGTGCATGCATGTACTGTGATGTCCATGTGGAGATCGGAGGACAACTTGCAGAACCTGTTTCTTACTTTCCACTCCGAGTTCTGGGGATCCACTCAGCATGTCAGGCTTAGGTGGGAGAGCGCCCTTACCTTCAAACCATCTTGCTGTAGTACTACAAGTTTTTACTTAATGGAAAAGCAAGGTGCCGTTCCCACTTTGGGGCTTCTAGAGAACCTGACCCACCCACTTTCCTTCAGGATAACAAGTCTGCATTTGCTGGTGCTTCTTGTCCTATGCGTCCCCCGACCTCGTAACCTTTTCCCTCCCATAGCTCTGAGACCTGGGAAAGCAGCCTCTTTACAAGAGGTGGGAATCTTTGGGGCCCCTGCTTCCTGCCCAGAGGAGCTTTTGAAAAACATGCGCCAAGCATGTTCCAATCAATCCAATCATAGAAACTGCACAGGGTTGGGGATTTAGCTCAGTGGTAGAGCGCTTGCCTAGCAAGTGCAAGGCCCTGGGTTTGGTCCCCAGCTCTGAAAGAAAGAAAAAGAAAAAAGAAGAAGAAGAAGAAACTGCACAAAAATAGCAAAACAAGACACCAAGAAGGAAATGAAGAAGTCTAATGTTCACTCAGCATAGTTCCTTCTAGAACCTCCGAGGCGTTGCTAATCCAGAGACACTTCACAGAGTTAGGAGAACACTGTACAGGCTTGCTGAGTTCCCTTCCTTCTGCTTTGCAAGCTCTCCTGGCAAGTTCCTGGTTTCATCAAATCGTCTTCGCCGGACTGATCAGTGACCTGAATCTCTCCAGAGAAGCAGGAACGGCAATCTAAGAATCCGTATGGCTTGCTTAGTGCCTTGGAGCCTTGTCTGTACCTGAAGTTTACTTACACTGTTGACGGCTTCCCTTCCATCCACCTGTCCACTCCAATGCCTGGCACCAGCGACTGAAGTAGTTAACTCCTGACTCCCTTGTGGAGGAGGAAACTGAGGCTCAGAGAGGTAAGGCATTTGCCCAGGATCACACAGCGAAGACTCAAACTGAGACTTGGACTCAGGCAACCAATCCCTGGAGTCCACATGGTCTCACTTTGGGCAAAGTAGAAGGGTCAGCATGGGAGGGGAGGTATGCTGGGGTGGGTGGCCCTGAAGTCCACAGGTCTCTTCTTTGGGTCTCTGGTAGGTAGAGTCAGAGAGAGGCTGGCCAGCTCTGGGATGTACATACCAGCCACCACAGTCCCAAGGCTGGGGTGAGGGGGTGTGGGGTTGGGGATGGCTGTTCCTGTCTCTGTGTGTGCACATGTGCATCCAAGGGACACATAGGGAACCCAATGAGCTCGAAGTCTTTATAACTGCAGAGACACAGATGCAGGGGCCCCATTCTCTTCCGTTCTCCTCCCCTAGATCCAAGCACCAAAGTTTGGAATGAGAATCTCCCAGCTGCCCAAGTGATGGCAGAGTAGGTTGGCACAGGCTGTGCCATTCAATGGAGACAGCAGTGGCCTGTGACACAGGCCAACCTCTGCAGGTAGACCAGTGTCTCCCTCTCCCAGGGATCCCAGGGGTAGGGACTTTGGGGGTAGGAGCCAGGTGTTGGGGGAGGGGCTAGACTTCGGGGGCGGGGGCTAGATTTCAGGCTGCTGCCTAGAAGTGCTCAAGTGTGTGTTTGTGTGTGTGTGTGTGTGTGTGTGTGTGTGAGAAAGAGAGAGAGAGAGAGAGAGAGAGAGAGAGAGAGAGAGAGAGAGAGAGAGAGAAAGAGAGAGATGCTTGCTCATGCATTGGGCATGTTGTCCAGGGAGGCAGTGGTGATAGTCAGCAGACACAGGCGATACAGAAACAATTATACACCAAAGTCTGCCCAGTAAGAGCCTCTGTGTCTCCTCTATCAAAGCACTCACCTCCCAGATGAAGTGGGTCTGTCCCCCATGCTTGTAGAGGACAGTCATAGCTCCACTGTACTGAGTTACTGTCTCAAAAGCTTCCTTACACACGCACCCCTAACCACTCCCTTCCAACAGTTCTACATGATTTGTTTGGGTGGTAGGCGTGTGGAGGCCAGAGGACAACCTGAGAAGTCAGTTGTCACCTTCCCCCATGTGGGTTCTGAGTCAGGCTTGGTGACAAGTGTCTTTGCCCACTGACCCACCTTGCCAGTTCTGCTTCCACTGATTCTAAACGACAAATGCCCAGGTCAAAGGGCACAAGCACTTTGCAAGGCTGCTGCCTGTTGTTTATGGTCCAGTCGCGATGAACTAGCATGGCCTGCAGCATACAGTAGGGTTGGCTGGCCCCTGTGGCTCCCTTGCAGGTTCTGTGGTCCTGCATCGCTGAAGTCCATTCACAGACTGCATAACTGCTGCTCACTTGTCCAGCACGGACAGCTTCTTTCCCACCACCTGTCGTGCAGGAAGCCTGGTGCAGGCGGCATGTCAATAGCCAAGCCAGACACGTGGCTGCCAGCTCTTGGACACTGCTCACCTCCGGGCGTCGGCTCTTGGACACTCCATGACGCCTGAATCTCTGCCATCAGCTGCCGCTCCAGCCTGGGTGCTTATGTAGCCATTGCCTGATCCTGACCAGCTCCAGGGCGGCACAGAGACTGAGGCTGGGAGATAAAGATACCAACCAGCTTGGTGAAGACTCGGGAGGCGCTGTGGCCTGTGGCCTTGCTTCTCTGGTGGCTTGCTGAGCAGGCTCTCAGAAGATCGCGGATCGAGGGAGACCCCATCTGGCCCAGCCGTGGCACTGCAGCTGCTACGGCGCTGTCCAGGAGACACAGCCTTGCCTTGGGAGCTTGAGCATGCGTACTTCGCCCGGTTGACATCTCCACCCCCACCTTTGACTGCGTATCCTCCTGCAATTCTCTGCGTTTAGGTTTTGTGTTCAGGTAGAAGTCAGGGGCCGGGGCTGGGGATTTAGCTCAGTGGTAGAGCGCTTACCTAGGAAGTGCAAAGCCCTGGGTTCGGTCCCCAGCTCCGAAAAAAAGAACCAAAAAAAAAAAAAAAAAAAAAAAAAAAAAAAAAAAGAAGAAGTCAGGGGCCGGTGCAGGCACTTGGGTTCTTTTACTTTCCACTCTATTTTTACTTTCCATTGCTATTTTGGCGTTTGGGCATTTTCTCCCAAAAGAGAAATTTCAACAGTGTTTAACGTTAACAGCCAACCTCCTCCCGCAAACCTCTGAGGCAGCTTTGCGGACCTCCCTATGCCTAGGAGGTGCGATGCTGGTGCAGTTTGTACACAGTCACACGCACCGCTCATGTGACAGATGACATCCACCACGTGCCTCTGCGCCTAAGACATCATTAACATGAGGGCTCAGCACCCTCAACCTTGGACGGCGGGGTGGCCTTGGGAGAGCTCAGGGGTAGAGTGAGAGGCAGGGAAAGGATTGTAGATGGATACTTCAGAGTGGCAGGCTTCACGTGCACACAGGACAGAGCACACTGACAAGCTACTAAGATGTGAGCCCTGTCTCCTGCAGAGATGAGCAGCCCTAGCGTTCTCTTCACTATTGGGGGTGAGGGGGAGGGTATAGATGCGTATGTGTGCAGGTACATGTGTAAGTGAAAGGAAAGCTTTGTTCGTTTGTTTGTTTTGTTTTGTTTTGTTTTGTTTTTGTTCTTTTTTTCGGAGCTGGGGACCGAACCCAGGGTAGAGCGCTTCCTAGGTAAGCGCTCTACCACTGAGCTAAATCCCCAGCCCCTGTTTTGTTTTTTAAGACTTATTCTCTCACAGAGATCTGGAGCTGGCCAATTAGGCTTCGCTGGCTGACCACTGAGGCCCAGAGATTGCCCTGTGTCTACCTTCCCGTGCTGGGATCAAAGGCATGCACTCCCACAGGGCTTTTTGCCAAATTATCTAGGGATCAAGCTTGGGTACTTATGTGTGAACAACAAGCACAGTGCTGGCTGAGTGGCCTTTGGGTCCCAGTTTTCCTCTCTCTCCAGGATCAGTTTTGGGGAATGTTTTAGAGGCAGAAGAACAAGGCCAGAGGGTAGGTCCATGTCTTCAGTACATGTTGATGTTCCTACCCCAGAGCTCTCCCGAGGCCGCCTCACCCCAGGGCTGAGAGCTCTGAGCTGCCATGCTAGGACATCTTTGGTCCAGAGGCAAACGATGAATGTCATCTGTCACACGAGTGATGTGTATGACTGTGTACAGTTGCACCAATTGCCAGAGTTCTAATCCTGGGAGAACATCAACCCAGATGAAGAGCTGAGCTTAGGTTAAAAAGCCAGCAGCGGGTAACTCACCCGCCTGGCCCTACTGTCCAGGCCAGTGCCCACACTGAGGTCACAGGAGAGTTTTGGCAAAGTTGAACTCAGAACCATGTATAGTAGTTCAAGCCATTTATCTCAGGCCCTGGGAGGCTGAGGCGGGAAGGTTGATACAGATTTGAGGCCAGTCTGAGCTAAAGAAAGCAAGAGAGAAGCAAAATCAGACAGCCTGGGAAGAGTTCATTTCCACAGAATGAGGTTCGGTGAGGAGCAGGGTGGTCTCCCACCTTCTCTGTTGTCCAAGCCCAGGGAAGCTGCCCGTCACGTACAGTTCTGCACATAATGAGAACATGAGGAAGTCAGGGAGCAAGGACAGGAGGCCAGCTGTGGCTTCACTGTGGCTTCACTGTGGCTGGGGTATGGCCCAAGTAAGGGTCCCATGTCTGGGAAGGGGCTTGCCTCATTCTGAACCTCCTGACCTACCTCAGGAGGAAGAGCCTTGACTGTGCTTGCTCAGCATCTAGGTGTTAGACGTGATCCTCCACCGATCCCAGGTGTCTGGTCCCATGAGCTTTCGCTGTCACGTCAGACACGACACATGTGTCCCTGGGTGTCAGTTGAGGAGGCTGAGGTCATCGCGTGTTGGGGGAGGGGTGGCGTTGTGTTTTATAAAGAGATAAGAAGGAAGGAATAGGTTTGGTGGAGGTGTGGTATGGTGTGGGGGAAAGGGGTGTCTGCAGGTCCATGCTGAGGCATCCCTCCCCTCTGAGGTACCAGCCACGGGACGATATAGTATAGAATAGAGTTTACTTAGGGCATGGGGAGGGGAGTTGAGGGGGCAGTAGAGACAGAGAGAGGCAAGGAGGGAGGAAAAGGGAGAAAGAGAGAGTAGGGGTGGGCCATGAGCACATGGAGAGAAGGGGGAGAAGAATGGGGAGAGAGGGGGGAGAGGGTAAGGAGCAAGAGGAAAGGAGAAGAGAATGAGAGAGAGAGAGAGAGAGAGAGAGAGAGAGAGAGAGAGAAAGAGAAAGAGAGAGAGAGAGAGAGAGGAGGAGGAGGGAGAGGGGAGGGAGATGGAGGGAGGGAGGGGGAGGGGAAGAGCAGCCCCTTTAATAGTGAGTCAGGAACACCTGGCTGTTGCCAGGTAACCGTGGGGCGGAGCCTAGACTAAATGCCAACAGGTGTGCTCTCTACCCCGCCTCCGCTGAGCGTCCTTAGGGAGGCCTGTTGTCAAAACACAGGGAAGATGTCCCATCAAGCACAGTTCAACATGTACTGATAACTCGTACCACCACACAGAATGAACAAATGTTCATCTTTCCACATTTGTTCTTGAGTGTTCTTTTAGGAAACTTGGAGAGAGTTGGCATCATGCCCGGGCCTCACATCGACTAAGGTAATTCATCCCTGAAATCACAGTTAGGTGTTCCCCTTCACGTCCCTGCTCCTGCTCTGTGTACCTGCCTCCAGAAACTGTCCCCAGGACCTCACGGGACATCACCTCTCTTGCCAGCTCACTCTTAAGGTGGCTGCTGCTTTTAGAAGAGGCATTCAAAGCCCAGCAACCCTGATCAAGACCCCTCGGACTTTAAAGACCTGTCTGAAAATTCTGGGTATTCCGCCCCTCCTTCTCTGCCACTCTTCCTTCCCTCTTACTGCCTCCTCCTCTTTGTGGGAACTCTCTCTACTCCCTGAGAAGCCAGCTGCCTGCTGTGAGCTTCCCACAGAGCAGGGAACAGGCTTCCCACAGAGTAAGGCTGGATGTGGAGTCCTTGCACAATCAAAGCATCAGATTGAAGCCGTAGCCTTAGCCAGCTATCTTCCCTGCAAGAGGCTCCAAGCGCTAGACCCTGCCGAGGCACTTCCTGCTTCCTGCCTCACAGAGATGAACTCCCTGCTAAGCTCAGACTCTCGGACTAGTTGTTATGCATCAGTAGATAACAGATACACTGGCCATCGCCAACCTAACATGAACTCAGAGGCAGCTCTGGTCTACAGAGCCAGGGTCTCCTGTGAACTTGCCTGTCAGTGCCTCGTGCTTCTCCCAACTCCAGCAGCCCCCTGTCAGAAGCAGCTTTGTGGAGAGGGATGATTTAGTGGGGTGTCGGCTTTCTACCCACCTCCGCCTCCTCTTCTGTCCTCCAGCGTGCTTCCTTCCTCTGTAAAATGGACCAGAGGAAGGCTGAGCGGGTGAGAGAGCACGCATAGTCTCAGTTCTCAGTCACCTCAGATACAGTCATCTGTGGATTCAATACCAGATCATGTGCCAAGCCCAGGGAGGCCGGTGACCTGGGGCTGCACTCAGTTTCCTTGAGATGTACGCTATTAGCCCAAGCCAGCAGCAGGGAGAAGTCCAGGCTTGGGAGCTGCAGCCTGTCAGTCATGTGGACACTGTGGCTTCCAGAAACTGGAGGTTCAAACCCCCACCCAGCTCCTTTTCACGCAGACAAAACTCACCGGCAGATTTAGCATGTTAAGATTTTCAGTGTTGCTGTTTGGATCCATCCCTAACCTTCCTGGGACAAGCCTGACCAAGGTCAGGCTTGGGGGAGGCAGCAGGAAATGCATACATAATCGTGGTGATATCCTGATGGCCCCAACTAAGAGAGGGGCCAAGTGCACACACATGAGGGTTGTATCAACATGTACGCGTGTATACTGTGTGTATATGTATTGTACACCTGTGATTCTGGGTATGGATGTGTACATGTACACGTGTGTACTAATGTGTGTGTTTTCGCATCTTATGAAAATGACCAGAGGCTAATCTCAAGCCTGAGTTTTGCTCTGAGAGTTTTTTATTTACCAAGTCTGTCAGCCCTCACAGTAACCCAGTAACATGTGTCTTGTCATGACCCTTATCTTACAGTTGGGGAAACGGAGGCTCAGAGAGGGAGACTGGCTTTCCCAAAGACACAGAGCAGGTGGACTTATTGCCTCAATATTGCCTGACTGGTGCCAGAGCTCTGAGCTGGGGAATGTCTCTCTAAAGCAGTCGTTCTCCACTGTGTGCCTTGGGCTTTGTTCACTCACCCTGGTTGAGCCTTGCTGGCCAGTGCCCTCGGAGGGAAGCATGCCACATGCCTGAGTGTCTTGTCTTGGGAAGAGTGTTCGAGTGAGGTCAGCTGATACAATACCCACTCTCTGGGGCACCTCATGTTTGATCATTCATTCCTTGGGAGTGTGGTGGCCTTTGTGTCCCCTTATGGAAGTCTCTGGAAAGCAAAGGGCAGGTGGATCCTAGTCTGGAGGAGGGAAGGCTTCAACAGTGTGTTCAGCTAGAGCAAATTACTGGGGCTCACCAAGCTTCAGGCTCCTCTGGGTGCACAGGATCAACTCTACCCAGAGATTCTGCCTTGCAGCCGCCGGCACACAGGCTGAAGTCACATGTCCCTAGAGCTTCTCGCCCCAGAGAGCTTCATTTAGCTTTTTGAACTTTCCTTAAAAATCCACTTGATTTTCCCTTATCTTGTTTTTGTTTGTTCTGTCTCATAATTGATATGTAGACTGGGCTAGACTGGTACTTGCAACTATCCTCCTGCCTCTGCCTCCTGAGAACTGAGATTCTAGGCATGTACTCTCCTACCTGGATGCCCACTGGAGTTTGAGACAATTGTCTCAATGTAAGAAATACATACTCAGGGCTGGGGATTTAGCTCAGTGGTAGAGCGCTTACCTAGGAAGTGCAAGGCCCTGGGTTCGGTCCCCAGCTCCGAAAAAAAGAACCAAAAAAAAAAAAAAAAAGAAAAGAAAAGAAATACATACTCGCTGTAAGGGAAGGATTTGAGCAGATCTTCATATGCAGGAAGAACACTGCTATAGTCACACGCACCCCCTACTGGGATGGGTGTGACCACAGCAGGGGTGCTGTGATCAGTGATGGAGACCCTCACACAGTCACACCTGCTGGCATTCCTTCAGGAAGGAGGGGAGAGGCTCCGAGATGCACAGGTGACTGGACGTGCCAGGGACTTCCAGGGACAGATCTGTCTTTATGGGGCTCATCTCCTGTAAGTAGTTCCAGTCAGCCCATTGGTTCATCATCCTTTCTTCAGTCCGTGGATGCCCTCCTTGTCTGTGCTGAACAGATAGATACTTTTTGCATCTCTCCTGCAACAGTGGCTTCCTCAAGTATAGTGTGGAGGGCAAGAAGCCAGGCACTGGGTGGCCCCGTTGTTTGTTTAGAATGCAAATTGGGTACAACCCAGTTAGAACTAGGATGGTGGTTACCTTAAAGGGTGGAGTTAGAGCCGGATGGGGAACTGGAACGTTCTATGGCTTAAGCTGGTACTGATGATCCACAGGGAAGGGTTTTCAGCCTTTAGATATTTTGTTGTTGTTGAAACAGGGTCTTTCTACAAAGCCCTGGCTGTCTTGTAGATCAGGCTGGCCTTGAACCCCCAGAGGTCCTCTTGCCTCTGCCTCCTGAGTGCTGGGATCAAAGGTGTGAGCCACCAGGCCCAACCTTCTCCTGCAAGAATTTGTCTATCTGTATGTTCTTGATTCGGCTACTCTTCCACTTATACATTACAGAAAACATTTAATATTTTACCACAAACTCCCTCTGTCTCCAGGTAATTGTCTTTATAATATTTCAGGATCCTTCCTAAGATTTTTTACAAGCGCAAGTGCAAGCACACACACACACACACACACACACACACACACACACACACACACACACACAGGCTTCATGGAAAGATGAGAGTATGGTTTCATCCTGCCCACTGTGGGCGGCATCATTCCCTGTGCTTGGGCTTTCTGGACCGAATAATCAGGAGAGCCACTTGAGCACTGGCATGGCTGCATTCTCTTGCTCTTCACTGTGGATGTGACATTGACTTCACTTCTCCCTGAAACTGAAGCTAGCTGCTTCAAGTTCTTGCTGCTTTGACTTCTTTTGACTTCATTATAGTGATGAGCTATAACGTGGAATTATGAACCAAAATAAATCCTTTCTCCCTTGAGAAACGGTATTTTATCTCATCATCATCAAAAAAAAAAAACAAAACAAAACCAAAAAACAAAACAAAACCAAAAAACAAAACAAAACAAAAACAAAACAAAACAAAACAAAACAAAAAAAAAAAACCCAAGATGGAGGCTAAGGCAGAAGGATTGCCGGGAGTTCCAGGCCAGCCTGCATGGGCTACATGGGAAACTCTATTTCAAACCACCAAAACAAACAAATGAAACCCAACAAACAACTTCTCACCTAATTTAACACAAACATCTTTCTAAATAAATGGTGTTTGTGCATATATATTTATAAAGAGACCCCAAATCCTCCCAACTAAATCCTCCCACATGCTTAGGGCTCATCTAGAATATATAAATTTCCAAGGTGCCATGAGACATTTCAGAGTGTTTAAAACATTAGCTAGTTAGAAGCCAGGATGAGTGCTGGGTGTGGTGCAGCAATCCTTCAATCCCAGCACTCAGGAGGAAGAGGCAGGTGGATCTGTGTGAGTTTGAGACAGCCTGATCTGCAGAGCGAGTCCAGAACAGCTAAGGCTTGTTACACAGAGAAACCCTGTCTCGAAAAAAACAAAATAAATGAATGAATAAATAAATAAATCAGAATGAGATTAAATAGAATGTGTATGACAGACAGATGGGCTAATAAACACCCAATTAGTCATCAAATTCTCCCTTCTGGAAGTACAGGTGTGTGTCCTTTCCGGGCATCCCTTGCAGTAAGAGCGGTCAACGCCATTGAAATAACCATAGTGGCATTGCGTCTGAGCCTGGCTTCCCATCTCTGGCTATATACCAGAACTCAGCCCACACACTGAAGGTGTGGATGATGGGGACCAACTACACCGAAGGTACCCCTGAATTATCCAATAGAGGAGGCACACACTCCCAGTTAAGGGAGTCTGCCACCTCGGTTCGCATAAATGCCAGAGTGAGATCGTGGTGATTTCATACATTTTGTCTTGGTAGAAAGAAAGCTGGTGGGACCAAAGGAGACAGATCAGCCAAGAACCTGCTAGCCACGCAGGCATAAGGACCTGAGGCTTGGATCCCAGCACCAGAACTTGCTGGCCAGCCAGTTTAGCCAATCAGCAAGCTCTGGGATCTTTGAGCGATCCTGATTCAGAAAGGGGGTGGAGGGAGCTGGAGAGATGGCTCAGCAGCTAAGAGCTCTGACCGCTCTTCCAGAGGTTTTTAAGTTCAATTGCCAGCAACCACCTGGTGGTTCACAACCATCTGTTATGGGATCCGATACCCTCTTCTGGCATATCTGAAGAGGCATAGGTGTGCTCATATACATAAAATAAATAAGTCTCTTTTTTTTAAGGTGGAGAAAGATTGAGAAAGAGCAGTAGCAACGCGGGTCTCCGTGTGCGCATGCGCACACGTGCACAAGCGCACGGACAGGTAAATATTTGCATAAGGAAAGAAACTGAGGTTAGGGAAGAGGGAAAGTCGTTTTCCTCTTCTCCTCTTCTGAGATTTACATTTGCCCCCTTTGAATCACCGATCTCCTACATCAGCTCCACATGCTGGGGTCCCGGGCTGTGGCACCCCCCACACCCCACCTGAGGAGCTTCTGCTCAGATGCTGCAGGGGCGCGATCTTCTACTTCAACACCGTCTCTCCAAGTTCTGACTCCGTTCCGAAACAGGTTCTCTTCCTTGTTCTTCCGAGTTTGCCACCATGATTGAGCCTGTTAAATACTGAAATTACACTTTGTGCAGGGAATTCCCATACCGTGGGAACCGTGCCCCGGGACTCAGACTCCCGTGTTCCATGTTCATCAGGACCATGTGCTACCACCCGGCTCTCACGGAAGTGGTCCTTGTCAGAGCCACACAATATGGGCCACAGCCTTCATCCTCTGGTTTGGGTGTTTAAATCTTAAACGATCTAGGTTGTTGGGGATAGGGGGCGTGTGACGTTTTTCTCTCTAGTTTGTGACAGAGAAACGTATGGCTCAAGGGGTAGCTGACTCTACCTGTGTATTCAGGTTTGCATACATGTGACCTCTGACACAGCCACCAGGCTTTGCCCTGTAGGTATACAGTCAGCAAAAACTCACTTTGTAGCATAGAACAATCCTCCTGCCTTTGGGCTCCCCGTCAGCTGGGATTACAGGCACCTGACAGGCCTTCTATCGCTTCACTGGGTCTCCAGTAAAAGCTCACCCTCACAGCCAGCCTCAGCTGGATTTAGCCTGAGAACGAGCTCAGATGCGGCTCACCTTCCCTCAAACCCTCAGCACACACCTTGCTTCCACTTCAGGTACCTTCAAACAACAAAGAAGCTCTGAAGCAGGCCTGGAGGACCGGAGGAGCCAAGTCACCTCAGTATCCATCAGCTATGCAACTCCAGCTAGACAGTCATTTTACCCTGTTAGACGGAGAGCTGTAATCCCAGAGCATTGGAAAGCTGAGGCAGGAGACTGCGGATTGTAGACCTGCTTGGGCTATGTGGTTGAATTCAAGGCCAGCTTGGGTAACCTACTGAGGGCCTGGCTCATGAAAGGTGAAAAAGATTTGGTTCAGTGTTTGCCTACCTAGCCTTGGCAAGTGCCTGGATTCATTCACTGGTATTGTAAAAGAAAATAAGCAAAACAAACACAAAAGGAAAGAAAAGAAAGGAAACTAAGGCACACACACACATACACACCAGATATACACACATACATACATACATACACACACACATGCCAGATGCACACACCACACACACACACACACACACACACACACACACACACACACACACACCAGACACACGCACAGGGCATACACATGCAAGACACACATGTGCACACACCAGACACACACATACACTAGACATACACATACACACCAGACACACTCACACATCTATCTTTCTGGGCATGGTTGGGATAACAGCTGTTGTGCCACTGAACCGAGTGGAGCGGGCTGGCATCGGGAAGGGACTGGAAGCTCTTTTGGGCTATGAGATCAAAGCACTTGGGAGCAAGCGAAGGTATTAGAGAGAGGCAGAAGTAATTAACAGGCAGGCCCTGTGGGGCAGGAGGGAGGGATTGAGGGCAGGCTGAAAGCAGAGGCAGGAGGTGGAGATGCTCTGTGGCACAGGTGATAAGGGACAGCTTGCCACTCAGCCCTCCCACCCCTGCCCACCCCACCTCCTCGCTGTCCAGGTAGCTGGGGGCCATTATTAGCACCAGGCCCCCAGTAGGTTTTCCAAAAACAGCTGCTGGGTAGAGGTGGGAGGGAAGGCAGCCAGGCGGCTCCCATCACTAACCAGGTGGGTGGCGGGGGGGGGGGGGGCAGAGATGGAGTGAGAGGGACAGAAACTTTAGCACGAGCTCTTGATTCAAGGCTCATCTGGGTCCTAGTGGTTAGGATACCTATAAAAGTCACATTGGGTAGCTGGACATTTGAGCCTGACTTTGGGGGCCTGGATCATGTGTGGAAATGTTGCTACCGGCTTCTAATGCCAGAACACTGAGGCTGTTTCTGCTCTTTTTTTTTTTTTTTTTTTTTTTTTTTTTGGTTCTTTTTTTCCGGAGCTGGGGACCGAACCCAGGGCCTTGCACTTCCTAGGCAAGCGCTCTGCCACTGAGCCAAATCCCCAACCCCTGTTTCTGCTCTTAAGAAAAGCCATCGGTCGGAAACACAGTAGAACTGCCAGAGCAGAGTAGCCATTCCTGAAATGGCCTTAAACCTGCCTGAGGGCCAGCAAGCCGGGGGCTCGGTGGTGAAGAGTCTGCTCCCAAGCCTTAAGGATTGTCTGAGGGTGACCCCAGGCCATATTGGTGGGAGGAAGGAACCAGTTCCTACACGTTGTCCTCTGACCTGGTAAGTGTAGGCATTATCATCAGCATCAACAGTAAGTAATTACAAGTGATTAATTTGTAACTTAATTTACATGGCAGGAAGTTCTCCAGATCTTCCGTCCAGCACAGTGCCAGGGTCGCCACAGCAGAAGTCAAGCCACGGCATGTGTTAGGCATGCAGACCGCAGGCCACACTTCACCACAGCCTCAGGTGGGAGTGTGAGGAGATTCATGAACGATGTGTCTGAGACCCCAGGGTATCCAGACCCACAACCACACCACACTCACTGAACTGCACACACTAAATGCAGGCAGGGCTTGGCACACTGATTATGCCTGGATAATGCTGATTTTTTTTTAAACTAGCAAGTGGCAAAGATAACATTTTAGAGTATTTGAACAGCTGCTGGAGAAAGTGCTTAGCCAGTGGCTCCAGATCAACAAAACAGCTCTCTCCTCCCTCCTCCCTCCCCTCCCTTCCTCCTGTCATCCTCCTCCCCTCATCATCCTCCCCTCACCCACCTCTCCTCATTATCCCTCACCATCCTCCCCTCATCATCCTCCCCTCATCCTCTTCCCCTCACCCTCCTCTCCTCACCTCCTCCCCTCACCCTCCTCCCCTCATCTTCTCCCCTCACCCTCCTCCCCTCATCTTCCTCCCCTCATCCTCTTCCCCTCACCCTCCTCCCCTCATCTTCCTCCCCTCATCTTCCTCCCCTCACCCTCCTCCCCTCACCTTCCTTCCCTCACCATCCTCTCCTCACCCTCCTCCCCTCATCATCCTCCCCTCACCCTCCTTCCCTCACCCTCCTCCCCTCACCCTCCTTCCCTCATCATCCTCCCCTAACCCTCCTCCCCTCATCATCCTCCCCTTCCTCCTTGTCCCCCCTCACCCTCTTCCTCTCACCCTCCTCCCCTCACCCTCCTCTCCTCCTCCTCTCCTCCCCTTCCTTGTCCTTACTTCATCCTTCTCCCCTTACCCTCCTCTCTTTACCTTCCTCCTCTTCCTTGTTCTCCCTTCATCCTCCTCCCCTAACCCTCCTCCCCTCATCCTCCTTCTCCCCTCATCCTCCCCACTTCTTTCTTGTCCTCCCTTCATCCTCCCCCTTCCCCCTTCTCCCCTCCTCCTCCCTCCTCCTCCTCCTCCTCTTCCTCCTCCTCTTCCTTTGGCTGGTCACCAGCATTCAGAAAACCAGACCCAGGTAAAGAACTAGTTCTGGTGACACATGCATGGTCTTACTATAGTGAATGTCTAGCCTGGCTCCTCCTCCTCCTCTTCTTTTTTTTTTTTTTTTTTTTTTTTTTTGGTTCTTTTTTTCGGAGCTGGGGACCGAACCCAGGGCCTTGCGCTTCCTAGGCAAGCGCTCTACCACTGAGCTAAATCCCCAACCCCAGCTCCTCTTCTTCTTAAGACAGGGTTTCTCTGTACAACCCAGACTGCCCTGGAACTCGCTCTGTAGACCAGGCTGGCCTCAAACTAAGAGATCCACCTACCTCTGTCTCTTGAATGCTGAGATTAAAGGCAGGTGCCACCACCATGTGGCTGAACCCCTCCTTAAAAGCACATAACTCTACACCCCAGTACTGCCATGCAGCACGACGCACAGAACCCTGAGCAGACTCACTTGGCCCCACAACAAGTCCCAATATAGAATACGGCGTTTTCCAGCCTCCCCTGGAAGACTGAATGGAGGGAGCCGTTTGCTGCTTCTGTGGTGCCCTGGAGTCTGCAATGAACCAGACATCAACCTTCAGCACTTGGTGCAGAGGTGGCTGTGCAGGACCTGCCTGCTTCCCTCCATGTTGCCAGCGGAGTGGAAAGGATGCCTTGGGCTGTACTCGATGTGCCCAGCACACATACTGCAGTCTCCTCTCCTTTTGCAAAGCCCTGTGTATGGTCGCTGTAGAGAAACACATAAAACCAGACTTGCCTGCCTGCCTGCCAGGTCCCTGACACAGAGCTAGAAACCAGCCTCCATCTGTACACACACTCTGCAGGATGTGTGAGATATTGCAATGGAGGGTGCTGGCAAGGCGGCATAGCCAGGATCCTTGCCTCGAACATGTCAATTGTGGGCGGCACCACACCCCTTGATCCCTGAAGTTTCCAACACTGCTCCCGGCAGCCCCTCCAGACTGCAGTGGGCAGTGTGACCCAGCAAGGGGACTGAGCCTTAGCAGGAGAGAGTAGAAGCCACAGAGGTGGTCCAAAGCTGTTCCTGATCTCCAGGGGAGATAGAAATGTCTCCAAGTCTGCAGAGTGCTATGTGGTTCAGCTTCACGTGGCTTTCTCACTAGAAGGGAAGCCAGAAGGGAACCAGGGATGGTAGGTGGCCCTCAGCCTGGAGAAGACAGGACCACAGGAAGTGAGTCTGTAGCAGGATCCCAGTCCCTGCTTCCTCCCCTCTGTGCTGTGAGCAGATTGTACAAGCTCTCTGTGCCTGCTTCTGTTTTGGAAAAGTGGGAGTCCGGAGATCATCTCCCAATCCCTCTGGAGAGCTTGGCCGACCTGTGTCCATAGATGGCCACATATAGGCCAGCCATAGGCTCAGCCACATGGAGGCTCAGTGAAAGTCCACAGGTTGGGCTGGAGGCTGTGAGGGTCTCCACACACCGAGTCAGATTGGAAGCCGCTAGGGCCAAAGGCCTGAAACATGGAGTTGAAAAGCCCCGTGTCATCCAGCCAAACACCACTGAGGGACTCAGCTGAGAGATGACCTGGATCCAAGCTCCACAGGCTGTCACAGCCCAGCCTCATCCATCATGTTAACCCCTCATGCCCCAGTTCACAGAAGCACCTCGCAGGAGGAAGCTTCAGGGATCAAGGGCTGTGGTGCCTCTCACGGTTGCCATGTACGAGGCAAGGATCCCAGCTACCCCATCTTGCCAGTATCCTGTCGCCATGTCTCACACATCCTCACAGACACAAGGGTTGATCAGCCTGTTCCCAAGGCTGCTTGTTCCTTCCAAAGCCATGAAACTAGGTGGGGCTAGGTAGCAAATTACTTTAGCAAGACGGGAGAGTGTCGCCAAGGAGCGATGAAGCCAGAGGGAGTGAATTTTGATATGGCAAGGACTCCATGCTCCCAGAGCACCCCGGGGACATTTCTCCTGTCCCCAAAAGAAGCCCCTGCTATGGGATGGTGGCACTCGTTCGTCACACTGGAGGCCTCCCTGCTTCCACTCGAGGAACACCCAACCTCTCCATGTGAGAAAAGGGAAACAGCAAGCAAGAGAAGGCTGGCTGGTTACTTGTTTACTTATTTGAATTCTATCGTGTGGGGTGTATACATGCATGTGTGTGCAGGGCCTGTGTGTGTGCCTGGAGGTCAAAGCAGGATGTCTGGTGTCCAGCCCTATCATGTCCCATCCCTCTTTCTTGAGACAAGCTCTCTGATTGAAGCTGAACCAAGGCTGAGGTCCACCAGTGGGCCTCAGTGGACCTCACAGCCCTTGCTCTGACAGTTTTGGGGTTGTACCAGTTCACACCCATATTTTCACACGTCTGCTGGAGGTTTGAACTCTGGTCTTCGTGTTTAGACAGCAAGTTTTCAGACCCTCTAAGCCATCTCCCTAACCCTTGTGTGTGCGCACGCGCTCTCGTGTTTGTGTGTGTGTGTGTGTGTTGTGTGTATGTGGGTGTATGTGTGTGCATGTGTGTGTGTATATTCCTTTGTATGAGGGTATACATATGTGCACATACATGTAAAGCCCAGAGCACAACCCGGTGTTTCATTCTTTAGGATCCGCCCACCCTGGTTTTTGGAGATAAGATTTCTCACTGACCTGAAGTTTGTCAATTAGGCTAAGCTGACCAGCCAGCCCCAGGTGACCTCCTCTGTCTCTGCCTCTCCAATGCTGGGGTCACACGTATGCCCCCACACCTGGGCCTTGTTTCTCGTGAGACCCGGGGATCTGAACTCAGGTCCTCACACTTGCGAGGCAAGCACTTTACCCACTAAGCCATCTCCCCAGCCCCTCTCCTGTTTGTAGAGTTTTGAGTCAGGAGCCATACTAAGTTGTCCTGGCTGACCTCCAACTCCTAGACTCAAGGGCTCCCCTGGTCTCAGCTCCTCAAGAAGCCATGACCACAGACACAAGGCTTGCTTCTGGCTAGGTGATAAAGTCTTTGGCTGTGACTCATCCTTAACAGCCATTCTGTGCTGAAAGGCAGCCATGGAGGAAGAGCACACCCACCCGGTGATGGGAGCCAGGAGGACTTCCAGGGACAGCCACTCCCCAGGCTCCGTGTCTTCTTTCTCTCAGTGTGCAGAGGTCTGCTGTTGTGCCCACTTCACAGATGGCATTCAGAGAGGCTCAAGTTAGACTCTGTGACCAGGACATCAACCATACCCAGCAGGGTTCACAGAAGCAGGACCAAGATGTCAGCTGAGGGCACATTCCAAGGACTCCTTGGATAAAGACCTCCGGCTGCCACCGCCACCCCATGAGGTCACTTCTAATCCTCTGAAGGCTTCTCTGTTATTCACACTCTCTGTACAGATAGAGCCCCCTTCCAGGTCTCACCCAAAACGGCCAGCAGAACAGGCTGTGACGACTTCGGGATCAATCTCTGGTTGCCTGTCAGGTGTGACCAGCCTCTGGGATGCCCACATCTAACCTGTGGAGGTTGTGACCTGAAGACAGGGAGCAATTCTAGGTTGGTGATACCCAGAGTCACCACAGGGTCCTTGCGGAAGGGAAGCAGAGGGGTGTGTGTAAGTGCTGGGCATTAAACTTACTGAGCGGACTGCCTCTGCAGTCCCCAGCCCACAGTGTCTGACTGTGAGACCCCCTCAGTGTCTTTCACTATGAGTAAGCGAATGAGAGGATTCTCACTTAATCAGTAGTAAACTCCTGATCAGAGTGGCCATCGAGCTGAGAGGGAGCTTGATACAGAAGGGAAGACAGCCAACATTGTCACTTGGGCCAAACTGTGCTAGTAAAAATAGCCTCTGGGCTCTTCTCTAGAACAACCCCTTCCCTTCCTCAGCACAGGAAGGCCGTGTGGTCCTTAGACAGCATGGCTGGTCTCCATTAACCAGGCTCCTGGCTCCAGAATCCAGACACCCGCAACAGCTCTGGCGGAGCCACTAGATTAGGGCTGCAAAGACTGAGTTGTGCTCAGAGGAGACCGTGGGGCCCATTCTCTGCTGGTGGGCAGATGGCGGCCCATGATGGGGAAGGATTTGCTCCATATCCCTTGAGCACGAACATCCCTGGGTCCCTGCACTTGGCCAAGGACAGGTTCTCTGAGGCCTTGTTGAAACCAGAACCCAGGGTTCATGGGAGAAGGATGAGGCCTAGAAGTCTAGAGCTCAGGGAACTGCCCAGCTCCTAAAGCCCCCATCTTCCCCAATCTGTCCCCGGGGAGCAGCAGCACCAGGCCTTCAAGTGGCTTTTGAGATGAACGTGACAAACAGTAGTGAAGGCTTTGTCTGCTTGGGAGCACAAAGTTGCCCTGAACTGCTAGAGACCTACACCGGGGACTTCCCATCTTGGGTTTATCACCTTGGCAGCGGTAGTCATTCAGAGACCAAACAGATTGTACTTTACGGCAAGATCTAGAACGGGACCTGACCACAGCAGGCACCCTACAAACTGTGCCTGAGTGCGAGCGGACACGGGCTTCCAGCATCCAAGAACCAGAGAGGGTTTATTTGAAAACGCAGTTGTGGATGCTGCAGAGGGCAAACCTGCAAGGTGATGGAGTTCAAAGGCTACCTAAAACAAACCCAGTGACCAAGAAGCACGGGCAGGTTCGAGAACCAGCTCTGTGCTTATGGGGGATGGGGGGGGCATCAAAGGACACTTGACATATAGTTGGGGCTAGCCAGTTTTTCTCACAGGCAGCCGTAAGCTCTGACCTTGTCCCCGGCTGACTCAGCCTGGTAACAGGCTACCTCACTCCTTCTTAGACTGACACCCCCCTCAGCCACCATCTGCTGTCTCACCTGTCACCTGGCACAGCCCCATCCTCCTGCCAGGAAGGGACAGCCCTTAGCCTTGGATCTCTTCCTTGCCTACATCCTACCCTACAGGGAGCTCAGAGCAAGCAAGACCGTTGGTTAACTTGCAACAGACCAGAGCAGAGACTGTACTGGAGGAGGGGACAGGCAGGTGACCCAGGGCTTGTTCTCTAGCCTCCTTTCTGGGCTCTATGTTGAAGACCAGCTAACAGTCACAGAGGACAGAATTCAGAGGTGCCCAAGGCTCCTTCCACAGCTCCACACTTGGCACAGATTCTCAGTACTGCATGGGGCAAGCAGAGCTCAGGGCATGTACTACCCTCCTCTACAAGGCCTCAGTCAGGGCTGGCTTCTGGAAGAAGCCCTTCCTACCCAGAAGCTCCTGCTTCACGGGCTGAATTCCCTCCAGGGCTTCTGGACCTTGGCAGAGGTCCACCGGCAGCTATGAGCACTGGCAACTCTTGCCACTGGACTTGCTGTCCTGGCCTGGGCTGTCCATATCAGAATCCCAGTCTAAGTGGGATAAGTGGGTGTGGTGTTTCCAGGCTGTAATCCAGCACTCAGGGGGCAGAGGCAGGAGAATTGCTTGCTGTAAGTTCAAGGCCAGTCTAGGTTTCATAAGGTAACTCTGTCTTAAAAGAAAGAGCCTAGTAGGAGGTAGGGAGGAGGAGGGAAAGGAGGAGGGAGGAGTGAGGAGGGGGGAGGAAGGAGAAAGAAAAAATAGGAAAGAAGGATAAGATAAAGTGGGCAGCCCCTCTGAGGTCCCTTGGGCTCCCAGCCTCCCCAGAGATGGGTCATGTGACCAGGCTCCCACTGACGCAGGGCTACGTGAATACTCGACTGTTTTTCTTTTTACCCAAATGACGACCCAGCACCAGCTGCTGCTCTTGGTCCTTATTCTTTCTTCTACCTGATAAAGTGCCTGGCCTTTCTCTGAGGGGCTGTCCTCGGCAGCCCCTGTGTGTATGCAGCCTAAGCAGACTTGCCCACCCCTAGCCGAGAGGACCACAGCTCTTGTCTAGCTTAGCAGACTTGTGAGCCATGGCTTGGGCCAGATAGTTAAGTCTGGTGCACGGAGATGGCCCGATGACGGACAGATGGAAGGGCAGCAGGATGCCACTCTACAGGCCTGTCTCCATACTCCCCCAACCCCCCACCCCGAGCTTGGCTTTTACCAACACTGGGGCTAGACTAGCCCCCAGGAAGGCTGGTTCTTGCCCTCAGCACAGGAGATCTGGCCATACCCTCAACTTAGCCCTGCCTTACCCCTATAAACTTTCCCCAGGACAATGGCCATAACCCCCAACTCAGCCCTGTAAACTTGGTCTCTCCCCCAGAAGACAGGGTCATGTTGCTATACACCTGGCTCTTACCCCAGGAGTCAAGACCACACCTCCTGTACACCTTGCTCCTCCCCCGGGAAACAGGATCCTACTGGTTCAATTTCCCTCCTTGCCCACCTCCTTCTGCCCTGTCAGGCGCTGCTCTCTAGTTCCCAGATTGCTTAGTAACACCTTCTTTCTGTCTCACTCTGCTTCCTCCCTGTTCGCACTATGGTTAAGACCTCCTCACCAGGGGTGTGTGGACCTCAAGGACAGATGCCCTAACTGTCCCTTCTACAGGGCAGTCACCTGCAGCAGTAGCCTGTCCCTTCTGCATCAGCCCCCTCGCCCTAGCTACCCCTTCTAGCCCAGTTCTCAGAGCTGGTGACCTGGGCATCCTAATCCCAGCTGCTATCTCCTTGCTTACCTCTCCGACAGTTCTAGGTCAGACCATTGTTATGAAGCCTGTTTGTACTACACTCCCCTGGGATCCACACCCGGGACTTGCTGGTTAAGGGAGGACATAAATGAGGCGAGCAAAGGAGAAAGAAGAGGCCAAGAAAATCCCTGGTTTCCATAGCAACAACAAGGATGTAGTCCTGTGAACCAAGGAGCTGATCTTCTTTCTGTAAAGAGTGAGGGCTGAAGTGGCAGTCCCCTGGGGAGAGAACAAGTCATAGCCTTTCAAGACAGAAGTGGATCTCCTCTAGTCTAGAGGTACTTAGCTAGTAGAGCACACCTTCCTTGAGGGACATTCAGCGGTCACTGGAGGTCATCACGTTGGGGCACAGGTCACCCTCCCCACAAAGAGCTATATGGCCCAAAATATCGATGACGTCAAGGCTGAGACCTAAAGCAGTTCAGTCCCTGCTCTCAGTTATGCCCCCCTCCCCCCACAGGGTTGTCTCAGTCTTTGTCTGCTTCCTGTAATGGAAACATGCTGCCTCTGGGAACTACTGGCCTGGGGCAATAAGCAGGGCAGCAGAGCCAGGGCTGGCTGCTCATGCAGGAGAGGCGGAGTATGGATCTCAGCCACAGAGCAACGATGGGCTCCCACTGAGGGGCTTCCCAGGAGAGCCCTCCAGAGAACTGGGACATGCACTCAATTCTGTCCCCAGTCTCTACAGAAGGAGGAAGGATATCCCCAGCACTCAGGAGACAGAGGCAGGCATATCTCTAGGTCAGCCTGGTCTACAGAGCGAGATCCAGGATAGCCAGGGCTACAGAGAGAAACCACGTCTTGAAAAGCCAAGAAAATCACTTCTCAGCCTTTTGGCTAAGATCAAGTGAAAAGCCAAGGAAATATAAAAAAAATACATATTAGATATTTAAAAGGAGGAAGGGGAAGGAGGAGAAGATCTTCCTGCTAGGACTCAGCCTGGGGTCTCCCAGCTTGGAGCTGCAAAATCAGCACGCAAGAGACCAGAAAGAGAGGCAGGACTTGGCCATTGTTTCTGGAAGCAAATGTATTCTTCTAATATACTAAAATGTGCTGGGGAAATAGCTCAGTGGTTAAGAACACCAACTGCTCTTCCAAAGGACCAAGGTCTGATTCTCAGCACCCATATGGAAGCTCACAGCTCCCTGTAACTTCAGTTGCAGGAGATCCAACACCTTCTTGTAGTCTCCTCACACACCAGGCACATGCACAGTGACAGACATTCCTACAGGCAAAACTCCCATACAGATTTTAAAAAATAGAACAAATAAAACCGTGTTAGTGGTGTGCATTCTGCTGTACTGAAGAGACTATTCACAACACGTTAAAAGTAAAATGATGGGGTTGGGGATTTAACTCAGTGGTAGAGCATTTGCCTAGCAAGTGCAAGACCCTGGGTTCGGTCCCCAGCTCCGAAAAAAAGAAAAAAAAAGTAAAATGATGGGTAATGGGTGGGTGGGTAGGTAGATCATAAATGGATAGTGAATAGATTGATGGATGGATGGATGGGTGGGTAGGTGGATGGGTGGATGGATAGATGGATGGGTAGGTGGGTAGGTAGGTGGATGGATGGGTGGGTGGATGGATGGGTGAGTGGTTGAATGGTAGATGGATAGATAGATGGATGGATGGATGAGTGGATGGATGGATGGATGGAAGGGTGGGTGGTGGATGGATGGGTGGGTGGGTAGATGGATGCTGCCTCACATTTCTGCCACTATGCCTTCCCCACCATTGACTCTCCGCTCACACTGTGAACCACCATAAATTCTTCCTCCCTTAGGCTGTTATTTGTCAGATATTTAATCACAACAGTGAGTGAAGAAATTAATGATAGAGTGAGTGAAGGATGGATAGATGGGTGGACATTGGGAGGGTGGATAAGTAGACGTGGGTAAAAGACGGAGGTGGTGGATTGGTGGTTGGAAGGGTAGATGGTAGATGGATGAACAGATGATAATTGGATAAATCCGTGATGTAACTTAGGCTGCCAGCTAAATGCAGGAATCCCAGGGTCGTAGAACTGGGATGGAAGCACAGGTCTGTCGTTCACGTGCTGGAGGTCTGGGCTAGTGAGGGACTTGCCAACCCTTGGCTTTACCCTCAGGGGAATGGAGATGGCGCCCACCTGGGGGCCAGAGGTAAGAAGGTGTGACCATAAGGTCCCACTCCAACTTTGGCTACTACGACCACGCCCTCTGATTATGGCAGAGCCACAGATGTAAATCTCTGTGGGAACTTGGAAGGTGCCCAGTCCATCCATCCTCCATCCTTCTCTGGGCAGTGGGAACCTTTAAAACTCTTGATTTGGGGGCTGGAGGGATGGCTCAGTGAGCACTTGTTGCTCTTGCAGAGGACCCAGGTTCAGTTCCCAGCTCCCACATAATGGCTCACCACAGTTGTGAGCCCAGTTCCAGGGGCTTAAACACCTTCTTCTGACCTCCACTCTGACCTCCCGTGGCACCAGATATGCATTGGCCTCTGCTGTTCCTCCCTTTCCTTCCTCTCCTCCTTTATTTAAGGAAAAGTCTCCTATAGTCAGTTAGTATGTAGCAGAGATTCTGATCCTTACACCACATTCAGTTCATGTTGCCCTGGGATTTGAACTCAGGGCCTTTTATATGCTAGGCAAGCTCTCTGCCAACTCAGCCACACCCCCTGATGTCTAGATTACTGTTTCATCTGGAAGGAAGCAGGCCTGCTCTTAGGTCTTAACCAGGCTGCTGGCCCTGTGCTGGAGACCGAGGAACAAGGAGTGCCCACCATGCTCCTAGGGTCCAACTGGCCAGAAAAACTTCTGACCCTGATGGCCAGACCCCTCTTGCTACCTGCCACCAGCTGTTTTCCTGAAAGGCCTGGCAGGATGGGTTATGCTGGCCTGGCCCAGAGGTAGAGATATCAGCCAGCCATGAGTAAGCACTGCTGTGACCTGGCCTGAGGTTGGCTGGCAAAACGTCCTGACTGTTGCCTCTGGCCCTTGTGCCCTAGGCCCTGGAGCTCTGCCCAGACACTCCTGCCTCAGGACAGGAACAGAGAGGGCATTCCAGGCAAAGGCAGAGTCCAGGCAAAGGTGAGGCCACAATCCTGAGATACAGGGTCCAGCATGGGAAAAACTCCTAGAGTAGAGAAGAGTGCCCCACCCCCATCCCACCTCCATCCCACCCCTATTTCACCCCCATCCCACGCTCCACACTTCTGCCTTACCCTGTCTGTCTTCATAGTGTGGGGATCTCTGTGAAATTACCTCCTCTTGCAACATTATCTAATTTGTTACACAATAACCTTACACTGCTGGTTGCAAAACTTTCTGGAGTATTAAAAGGACGGAGGCCATGGCCCAGTGAGTAGAGAACCTGCCTGGCATAGCTCTGGGTTCAGTACCTAGCACTACATAAATTGGGCATAGTGCACAGGCCTATAATCCCAGTGCTCAGGAGGCAGAGGCAGAAGGAACAAGAGTTCAAATCCGACCTGGGCCATATAGCAAATCTGAGGCTAGCCAGGGCTCATGAGACCCTATCTCATCCTCAGCTCCGAAAAATAGAAAGAAAAAAAAAGACCCTATCTCAAAGAGAAAAAAACAAGCTGTGTCATTTTAGAACTTGACACATTGTGTCCATGGTTGGGCACTGCAGCCATCTTCCCAGGATGCTCTCTGTCTGGCACAGCATCTCTTCTTTCCTTCATCTCATGCCCTGGGGTGACTGACTTGTCCCCACGTCATTGAATCCTCTGTCCTCTTGACTTATAAGCGGGCCTGGTCAGAGAGACGCTGAGAGTGCAGAAGAGATGAGGTTTATCTTGTGGGCTTCCTCAGCCCAGGTCACTGTAGGTGACAGCCATGATCTCTCCCAGGCCTGGCAGCAGCTCTCTTCTCCCAGCGTTGTGTTATCTCCTCTTTGGGGGATGACAATGTTTTAGTCCCACAGCCATGACGCCTGACGTTCCTATTTCTTTAACCATTCTGACATATAAATCTTTGGGATAAATTCCAGGAAGTAAACTTCGGGGGTCCTGGGACAGGCACTTTACAATGTCTGGCCAGCCCGGTCCACTGTTGATGACTCCATAATACTCCATTGAGGAAGCAGCATTGTTTATACACCCAGGGAGGGCTGTTTCCACTCTCCCCTATGGTGACTCACATCAAGATGGATGTCAGTACACTCCAGTTTATTCTGGCTGGCTGCTTTTATTACATCAGCCCCGGAGAAGATGCCGGAGGACCTTTGAGGCAGTGGTTTTTTTTATTTCTTTTTTTATTCTCACAGTATCAGATTTATTCATTTATTATATATAAGTACACTGTAGCTGTCTTCAGATACACCAGAAGAGGGCACCAGATCTCTTTACAGATGGTTGTGAGCCACCATGTGGTTGCTGGGAATTGAACTCAGGACCTCTGGAAGAGCAGTCGGGTGCTCTTAACCGCTGAGCCATCTCTCCAGCCCTGAGGCAGTGTTTTGTGGTCCATTTAAAACATGTTAGCTCTTGTCTTTACTTCCATAGTGGCTTTATCTGTAATGTGGCATGTCCCTAAGAGCCATCACCGGGTCACCCCAGTGTGAATTCATCTTATTTGGTGACAGCTATAAAGGAATTAGTTCCAAATAAATTCCCATCCCAGATTCTGGCTGGACCAGAGCTGACCGTGATTGGTCACAACTGAGCCCACCACGACCTCCAGAGGGATCGGGAGGAGTTGCTCAGGTGCCCGTGTGGAGGCTCCAGAGCCTCTGGACACAGCCACAGTCAGTCCTTCCAGGACCCTCGGTGTTGGGGACAGTCGTGATCTGTGTGTCGAAATGAAGAAAAGAGGCCCAGAAAAGTTCAGCCCATCCAAAACCCACACAGCTTAAGCGTGATGGCGGCTGAGTAAACCTGCTAAACAGGCCCGGAAGCACTGCAGCTGTTACCTGGGTAAGGCTGCATGTGGCCAGAGGAGGTAGACTTGACGGGCTTCCCAATCTCCTGGGAAAAACGAGAGACACAGTTCCTCCCTGTCACAGGCTGGTAGTGGGTGAGCAGTGATGTCTGGGGTCAGGCACTCACTCCCCACAGGGCACAATCCTCTTATCGTTCAGCACCAGGAGGCCCTGGTGGTTCCGCTCTTCATGGCTACTGTGCCCAGCAGAGATCAAGAGTCCCATTGTGCAAGAGGAAGAGGGAAGCCTCGGTTTCCTCATCAGTACCAAGCGGATGGGACCTATAACTCAGATAGCCTACGGCAAATGGCTTAGGCTGCGCCACCTGCTGGATATCCTAGGTAGTGCACTAGCTTGCATCAGGTAGGGTTGGTGGACTACCCTGAGGAGAGGCCTGATTTCTATGTCCCTTCCTGTGCTGCTGGGTTCTGCCCTCAGAGTCCACGGAATGGCCCAAATGCCTGTGACAGGGAGGGAACCCAAGAAGAGCCAGACTAGGGGGAAACCCAAGGTCACTTCGTACGGGAGTCACAGCTGCATATCCGGGGCCCAGATTCCATGCTCAGCGGGCACATCTCACACTCGAATTCTCATAGGCACGGTCTTGAACATTGATACTCATAGACGGATACACTTGAGCTGTGCTCTTACAAACTCACGCACACACACACATGTGCGCACGTACACCAGCAAACCCTTCCACACACTCACACACGAAGGCATGCTTACATGTGCACACCTGACTCCTGCCCCCACTGTGCAGAGACCCTCGCCCAGGAGTTCCTAGGGGAGGGAAGATGCGGCACAGTTCTCTGAGATTCACGGACTTCCTGTAGAGGGGACTCTCACACCCACTGCTCCCCTCTTCTGACTCCATCCATATTTGGAAGTTCCTCTGTGTAGCTTCTGTTCAACCCACTGTCGCCGGTCCAGAATGCCCTCAAAGGGGTCTGCTCTGATTGGTTCTTCCTGTGAACTGTATCTGTCAGCACTGACATTCACTCCCCAGTACCAGCACAGTGATGTTCTGTTCCGTGGACCTGTTGTGTAACTTTCCCTGGAGAGAAGCCCACACAATGGTCCATTCTTGTAAAGTAGGATGCAGACCACAGACCAAGAAAGGACTCCACCCACAACTGGTTTCGTGGGCCGGTGAGTTTCCTGGGGTGGCCCACAGCGGCCCGGGTGAGGGGGTCTCCCTCAGCGGTATGCAGACGAGCCCACCCTAAGGCAGTTGTTACTATTTATATACAATCCTTAGGCAGGGCCTTGTGTGTTTCAGGAGTTTCCTGGAGATTTTTTTTTTCCTTCCTGAGTCTGACCCTCTCTCCTCTCTCCAGAAGCGGGTGTATAAAAGGAGGGGATCACTACACACCCAGGACTGCAGTCACAGGGTAGGCACCTCTGCTCTGTTGGACACTTGAGGCAGTGACCCTCGGACTGAGTAGGACACTTCTGTTTCTTCTTTCCCCGATCCGTGCCTCACAGTGTGGCCAGGCGTCTTAGGTTTTCTTTGCCACTCTGCTTGGTGTGGACAGGAATCACACTGGGACCCAGGAGAGTACTTTCAAAGTAGTTATCAGCTGTCAGGTTCCCTCCCCTTGGAGGGCACATCATGCCCTCCACCTCTTTCCACCGCACTGCGTGTCCTGTGGGTGTTGGGCTCTTTACAGTCTGGGTCCTTCCCCTCCCTCATGACCGACATCAGAAGACTTCTATCCCATGCCTGTGCCTTCTGTTACCCGGGATAGGTAAGCTCTTCATCACGGTGACAAGATCCCTGACACAAATGACTTAGGAATGAAGGATTTACTTGGGCTCTCTGACTCAGAGCTCCTAACTTTGACGATTCTGGTCCAAAGTGAGGCGAGACGTGTGGAGATAGAAGTACGCGGCCAGGATGCTCGCCTCTTGGCAGAAACAGAAAGAACAGCCGGAGGGACCTGGGACATGATAAACCCCAAAGGCATCATCCAGTGACTTACTTCCTCTAGCTAAGCCCCGCCTTCTAAGGTTTCCAGAACCTTCTAAAGTAGTACTGTCATCTGGGGACCAAGGATTCAAGCCACCAGCCTTCTGGGAAGACATTTCTCACATCCGAATCATAAATCAAAGGGATTTTTTTAAAAACACGATGCCAAAGTTATCTATTATTTGATTAGTTTTATTTTTGTTTGTTTGGGGGGTTTGATTAATTGGTCGATTGATTGTGTAATTAATTAGTTAATTAATTAATTATGAGATAGAGTCTCACTTTGTAGCCGGGTTTGGCCTGGAACTCACAAAGATCAGCCTGCCTCTGCCTACCTAGTGGTGGTGGTTTGAATATGCTTGGCCCATAGGGAGTGGTACTGTTAGGAGGTGTGGCCTCGTTAGAGGAAGTATGTCACTGTGGGGGTGGGCTTTGGAGGTCTCCTCCTATTCTCAGGTTCCACCCATCGTGGAGCAGAGCTTCCTTCCAGCCTCCCACGGGATAGGTGCTCCTGGTTACCTACAAATCAAGACGTAGAACTCTTTGCTCCTTCTCCAGCACCATGCCTGCCTGGATGCTGCCATGCTCTCTGCCTTGATGATAATGGACTGAACCTCTGAACCTGTAAGCCAGCCCCAATTAAATGTTGTCCTTATAAGAGTTGCCATAGTCATGGTGTCTGTTCAGAGCAGCAGAAACCCTAAGTCATTATCACTGGGACTAAAGGAGTGTGACCCCTTGCATGGTCTGCTTTTTTGATTTGTTTTGAGACAGGGTCCCATGTAGCCCAGGCTGGCCTTGAGGAGCACCACACCTCATCCCTCCACTATCTGTACTTTGGGAGCTTGCTGGCATCTTTCAGGCAGGCGAGCTGGTTCAAAGGGTAAGGCCACTTGCCACCAAGCCTGAAGGCCTCGGTTTGAATGTGGGACCTACCTCGTGGAAGTAAGAGAACCGACTCCTGAAAGCTGCCCTCTGACTTCTGCACATATGCAATGGCATGTGGATACCCACACACATACATGTGTGTCATGGCATGTAGACACATACATGTGTGCCCTGGCATGTGCATGCCCACATACATGTATGTGTGCTGTGGCTTGTGTATACCCACACACATACATGGGTGTTGTATCACGTGCACACACACACACACACACACACACACACATACATGTGTAATGTGGCATGTGGACACTCACACACATATATGTGTGCCATGGCATGTAGACACACATATGTGTGCCCTGGCATGTGCATACCCACATACATGCATGTGTGTCATGGCATGTGCATACCCACACACATACAGTATGCCATGGCATGTCCACACCCACATACATGCATGTATGTTGTGGCATGTGCATCCCCACAGAAAATAGGTAAATGGGTGTAATGTGTTGAAAGAGAAATCATTCCCCATCCCAAGCAGTACATCTCACAGGGGTTTACCCCAGAGTTCCATACTTTTGTTTAGTTCGAAACTGTCCTTCCCTCCTGTCCTTGCTGGCTCCCTTCTTCTCTCTGTCACATCTCAGGCCATGTTCCCACCCCTGAGTCCCCACCCCCAATCTATTTCAGAACCATCTGTCCTCCAAGGTCTAGGGTCTGGCCCTGCCTTCCTACATGAACAGCAATGACCAAACACATGGTCCAGACTCAGCTCCAGCCCGGTGCCCCAGTCCCACAAGGCCATTTCCTGTCTGGGCACATCTGTCTGCTGGCAAGTTGTAATTCAGTGGAGCCCAGCTGGCTGCCGGTGAGACAGTGACTGCTGCGGGAAGGGTATGCCATTGAAGCTGACCCCACACAGGGCTCTGAGCCTCCATGCTCTGGGTGAATAGCTGGGGCAAGAGCCTCTGAGCGTCTTTCAGAACACAAGATGCCTGGGGAAAACTCTGGGCCTGAGGCAGCTGTCAGCCATTACCAGTTTGCTCCGTTTGGTCAGAGCTAGAAAACTCTTCTTGTGCCAGTTCTGTGAAGCCAGAGCTAAAGTCCTCTTTGAACCCAGAGAAAACATTAGCTGTGTGCAGAACTGGGCTTGTGAAGGCTCACTGGTTCTGTACTTCTTGGCTGTACTGAGAGGTCCAGAGATGGCGGAGGCAGGGTAACACAGCAGGAACTGAAAATCTCCTGCAGCTCAGGCCTTCGTAATGTTGGTACAGTATTGACTGTGGTGGCCTCATGCTGGGCCGACCTGCACACAGTGAGTCCCACTGTCCTGATGAGACAGCAGGCCTGAGACCTGCTTCCAACCAACTACACAGCATACTTGTGACTCTGTCCTTGTCGGTGTTTGTAAGCCTGGGGTCTCCCCAGCGGTGGAAGCCTTTAGGGGAGGCTAAAACAGATAGTGGGGTGTAGCGAGGGACCTGAGAAGTCTTAGGTGACGGCCAGCCATAAAACCAGGCTCTCCAGCCTACAGCTGCAGAAAGTGAACTCTGCCAGTAGTCCTGGTGAACTGGGAAGGAAGCAGATGCTCTGACAGCCAAGCCTCCTGGAAGAGCAGACCCCAACAAGCTGAGGTGGCTGAGGTGGATAACACTGGACCCTCAGAGGCACCGAGATGATGGTCGTGTGTTGTTCTGGGGTGCTGCATTCACGGGTACATTTACAGCATACCTACCCTTCTGGGAGCTCCTAACCATGAGCAAATGTCCTATGGCTTTCTCCCTCACACACACACACACATCTACTCACAAGCACAAAGGCCACGCAGATGCCAGAGGCCATGGGTTTCCCCTCACTGAGAGAACCCCCGCTTTCTAAGATGGCATTTATAAGTATTCTGTTTCCAGCCACCCTTGTTAGCAGGGTGTGATACAACTGTGGGGGTGACCTCCTGTCTTTTTTTGTGGCTGGGTCACTGGGTCCCACAAATTTGAACTAATCTGAAGGTTAAACCCCAGCTTCCCGGTCCACTGTCTAAGGAGTCTTGTCAGGGGGAGGAGCCGGATCTGGGCTCTCTCATCAGACAGCAGGTCCTGTTAGTGCAACAGTTGCCGGGGGGTAGGGCGGATCTTAGCGATGGGCAGCCTGCCCGAGACCTCTGACTCCTGTAGGCAGGTTCCATGGCCATCAGAAACAGAGCAAAGGTACACGCTCAGGACTGAGAAGTGACTTCTGGGGAGGTCACATTGCTGGGACCTCTGATAGCATTTAGCAGAGGGGAGGTTGTCCAGGACTTAGACTTGGGGAGGGGCTACTGTCTTTTCTGTCCTCAAATGAGGGACAGGAGCAGGTAAGCGTGTGAGGCAGATCATGTAAAGATACTCTTTAGGGAAGCAGAGATCAGTTGGCAGCCATCTTGGTCCACCATGCTGGTCCCACCCTGGTCTGGAACGTCGTCTTCTGACCTTCCTGTTTGAGCAGCTGCAGCTACAGGGGGCTCTGCTGACACGGTAGCTCTTCAATGTCCCTGTCAAGCCAACAACTGTGAATTTGCCTCTTTTTTTCCCCCCTGAGACAGGATCTCACTATGTAGCTCTTGCTCTCCTGAAACTCACTGTGTAGACCAGGCTAGACTGGAACAGACAGAGATCCACCTGCCTCTGCCCTCTGAGTGCTGGGATGACAGGCTCGAGCCACCGCGCCTGGCTGAATTGGCCCCTTGTTTTTCCTGTGTCTAGTTAGCCTAGTTCAGTTCTAAATGGCTTCACGAGTAGATTTAAAGAAAATCCAACACCTGACAGGCCCTTAATGCCGGGAGGGGGGTGTGTGTGGAGGGGCTCCACCCCAGATCTCTCTGATGGTAGCTATGAGCCCAGGCCTCCTGGGTAGAAATCCACCGTCATTAAGGCCTCCACCAGTCCCCGGGAGCCTAGGGCTCCTCATAGCTCTGTTGCCATGGCAACAGCAGACAATGGTTTCTGTGGAGTTCAGTTCTATAAATAATTTCTAGTTCGGTCAGGGTGAGGTGGGCTCCACTGGCAGGTTCTTAGTGGCCAATGCCACAACAGGGAAAGGGAAGTGAGGTCCTGGCCTGGGAAACTGGTTGGCTCAGGCCAGATCTGCCCTTGCTGGCTGGGTCTCTTCATCCTGAAGCAGCTAGAGTTGGCCTTCAGGGATGCAGCTGACAGATCAGAGGAGGCCACCTTGAGCGGTGTGAGGGGTGCAGAAGCTCAACCTGGAGGCTCAATAAAATGCTGACCAGGTATTCTACAGATCTAAGGAGGACCCTTTCTGTGGCTCAGCACAAGCTCCAGGTGGCAAAGGGCAACTGCTGAATCAGTTTGAGGGAAAGGTGGGCAGAGCCGCCCAGTGCCTGGGGTCTGAGAGTGCAGGGAGGAAGCAGCTCAGAGAAAGGGAGAAAGAGAAATAAAAAGGGTCTCTGGGTAGAGTGCTTGCTCAACATACAACGACCCCTAGCACCACAGGGGTGTGGTGGCACACCCCATATCCTAGCACTGGGGGAGGGGACAAGGCAGAAGGGTCAGAAGTTCAAGGATGTCCTCTGATAGACAGTTTGACACCATCTAAGAGAGGAAGGAAGGAAGAAAGGCAAGCAGGCAGCCAGTCAGGCAAGAGATTAGAGAGGTGGCTAGGCGGTTAAGAGCACTGACTGCTCTTCCAGAGGACCTGGGCTTAATTCCCAGCAACCACATGGTAACTCACAAATGTCAGTAACTCCAGTCCCAGGACATCCAATGACCTCTTCTGGGCTCTGTGGGCACTAGACATGCATGTGGCATGCAGACATATATTCAGGCAAAACACCCACACACTTGAAATAAAAACAATAATTTTTTTTAAAGAAGCCCTGTGTTTATCTCAGGTACTTAGGGGAGGTCTATCACCGCTGATCTGAACAGATCTGTCTCTGCTTTGGCAGGTGAGTGTGGCCACGTAAACCCTGACCCCTGAGAAGGTCAAATGTCAAGGGTCATAGGCAACTCATAACTGACAGCTGAGGAAGATTCTCTCTTTAAGCAGCAGAGTGGGCCTGGACACTACATTCTCTCTCGACTTTAAAGGGTTTTGTTTGTTTGTTTGCTTGTTTGGCTGGTTGGTTTTTGGTGTCTTGAGAAGGGACTCGGACACTGCTGCCGTCACTTGACTGTCAGCTTGGTGACAGTGCCCTTGTTAGCCCAAGCAGTCAGAGGATCCAGAGGGCAGAGAGATGACCCTGACGTGGGAGTATACACGGCTGGTGGATCCCAGCGAATCCTGAGTTTTCCCGAGAGTTGTTCTTTCCCAGATATCAGGAGCATTTCTCTTAAAACGGCAAGAGCAGCTTTGTGGAGATGCCTCAGCGGGCAATGGCCCTTTCTGTATCATCGCAGTGGACTTGAGTTCCACCCCAAGATCCATCCCATGGTAGAAAGAGAGAACTCTCATAAGTCGTCCTCTGACCACCTCCGAATGAAAAGGAAAAACTGAAAAAGAGCTGTGGTCAAGGAGAAGGTGAGGGAGTCCAGAGTGGACAGAACCCTGAGCCCTGTGAGGAGGGGGGTGGGGAGGGGAAGGAGAGAGGAGAGTGGGAGACCAGGAGGCCAGGAGAATAAACATACATAAATGGACCAGGTAACCAAAATGGTTGGATTGGACAGGGAAGGGCAACCCAGCCCCTGGGCTGGAGAAGCTTAGCGTAGTGGTATAACCAGACTGAGGGATGCTGGGAGAATCGGCAGCCAAGTCCACTTTGATGTGTTAAATAGGGCCCTCGGTTTTGAGGCCTTATCATGCACATATGCACAAGTTAAGTTTTTAAAAAATCAGCTGTGGTAACCCACAGCCGCCAGACCTGGCTAAGTAGAGGCAGAAGGATCTGGAGTCAAAGCTTCAGCTACAAAAGGAGTTTGAAGCCAGTCTGGGCTACATGAGACTCTGTTACAAGAGAAGCCACAAAAAACAAAACAAACAAACAAACAAAAAAACAAAAACAAAAAACACAAGAACACAGAAACAAACAAAACCTTTCCAATACCAAGTTTCACCTGGGAGTTCAGGGGACTGCTTTCAGCTTGCCTCAAGGAGTGTGGTGGGGGGGCAGCCAGGCTGGAGAACCCCAGGTTAGACCCACATTCTAGAGCCATGGACGGGGTGATAGATGGAAATGCAGGTACAAATCTGGAATCAGGTTGCAAAAAGGTCAGATGAGGCCACGAGGTAGGGCCCTTGGGATGAGGTTAGTGCCCTTGTAACAGAGGGCACCAGGGGGCGCTCTCTCCCTCTCCTCATCTGGACTGTAAGTGAAGGCCACCGTGGACACACCAGGAAGGACCCTTACCAGCCTGCATGCTGCCCCTGAGGAGGCAGGCTGATAACCCCAGGCTGGCCATGCTGCCTCTGAGGCAAGTTGATAACCCCAGGCTGGGAAGCTGGGCTGGCTAACCTTACTGAGGCTAGTTGGGACATAGGCCACCTCCAAATGACCACTGAGACCAGGATGACAATGCACTGTAGCAGGTCACCTCTGTGGAAGGAGGAAGAGAGTAGGGGCTGGGGGCTCGGGAGCAAACCCTATTGTCCCTCCATCCACAGGGAGACACTAACCTCCTCCCCTACTGAGAACTCCAGTCTGGGTTTCCTTCACCACAGTCTGGGTGGGCCTCCACAGTGACTGTGCTAGGTGGCATCCCAGGATTGGTCATAGGTGGGGATGTCCCAGCCACCATGAACAAAGTAGTTTGTTTGGCAGCCATCACTAGCAAGAATGATTGGTGAGAAAGCGGAGCAGAGGCCTCTCCATCAGAGCCTTTCTTTCTGGAAACGAGGAAAGGCGAGAGACTGGAGGATCCGCATTACTGTGGCCCTGCCATGCCAGAGCCAGAGCAGGGCCCGGCCACCCGAGGGAGTCTCTGCCTTGTAGACACGAAAGCCCCAAACCCAACCTCTGGAAATGCTGAGGGAGAAGCTAAGGGCCTGGAAAGGGTGAGGGCGTGAAGAGCTCCCCAACCTCTCTACTCTAGAGAGAGCCTAGGGCATGGGGCATCCTCCATTCCTGAACCAGTGCTGGCCTTTGCTAGATGTCGCTCTGGAGATGTGGCTCTGAGAAACACTCCGCTTTTGTGTGTTATCAAATGGGATTGCCCACACACACACACACACACACACGTGTGTGTGTGTGTGTGTGTGTGTGTGTGTGTGTGTGTGAGAGAGAGAGAGAGAGAGAGAGAGAGAGAGAGAGAGAGAGAGAGAGAGAGAGAGAGCGAGCCTGTGTGGACAGCAGAGGCAAAACTTGGAGCAGTTCTCTACTTGCACCATTTGGATTCCTTATATCCACACATCAGTCTCAGTTTTCAGTTTGGCAGGAACGCCTTCACCAGCGTTTAAAACAAACAAGCAAGATGCCAAGGGCACCCTCAGTAGCCCAGGCTGGCCTTGAACTCACATCAACCCTGACGCAGCTTCTCCAGTGCAGAGATAACAGGCGTGCACCCACCAGGCCTGGCTCGGGAGCCAGTCCTGCTGCAGAACCCTGGGTCATTCAAAGCTCTCCTCCATTCGGCTCCTGGCTCCTGGCTTTCAGCTTGGTAATTCCTGGACATGGTACAACCTGTGACTTCTTTATGACTTCTAGTAGCCATACGATCAAGTTTTTAAAAGATTGTGTGTGTGCATGCATGCATGCTTGCATGTGTGCAAAGTATTGGTGACTGTCATCCTGGAATTGTCGTTACTGCCTCAGCCTGCTCTCAGCCTGCTAAGCTAGGCCTAGTCCTGGAAGCTTCTAGCCTCCATGCAATCTAGTCTAGGCCTAGAAAGTTTTTAGCCTCTGAGACCTGCTGCTGAACAAGCTCACCCTTTCTAGCTCTTTCCGAGCTCTGGCTGGCTGGTTCAACTCAGCTGTTTTGGCTCCAACTCCTCTCCCAGTTGGTTGATTCTCTTGTCTTTCGGACTCTCCTGAGTTGATCTCCTTGGTCTCAAACTAACTTGGCAATGTGTTCTAATCTTCTGATGCCTTCTCATTCTCTGGTTCATTCTGTCTTTACTGCTGTCTAGATTGTTCTTTCTCTCTGAAACCTGTCTCTGTACAACTGTCTCAGTAAAAATGCTCTCTCTCTCTCTCTCTCTCTCTCTCTCTCTCTCTCTCTCTCTCTCTCTCTCGTGCTGCTCTCTTAAGTAGCCCTTTTCCTTTTCTTTTCTTTCTCTTGTGAGTTGGACATATCCTATCTCTGACTCCTCCTGTCAAATCTTTCTCCGATTCGTCACTTTGTCTGCCACTCAACTAGACATCACCTTCAAATATGGCTGATCCCGTCAACAAACTACATAAAATCCCAAACTTTCATTGTTTGTGATTACAGGTGAGTACTAAGGACGCACCATGCTGAGGCACATCACGACTAGAAACAGCTCTTGTCAGCAAATAATACAATCTTCAGGGCACAAAGTGTGATCAAATACCCTGCAACATGTGTGCATATGTGAGCACGTGTGTGTGTGTGTGTGCATGTATTTATGTGTGTGTGAGTGTATGTGCATATGCAGGTGCAGTGTGTGTGTGTGTGTGTGTGTGTGTGTGTGTGTGTGTGCCTGAGTGAATGCATGTAAAGGCCAGATGCCAAGGTTGGACGTATTTCTCAGTCATTCCCCATCTTGTGAGAATGATTTGGCTAGGCTGGACAGCCGGAGAACCCTGGAAATTCTCCCATCTCCACCGCCACAGAGTGGTTCTGGGGATCTGACCTCCGACTCTTATATGCTTGCACAGCTAGTACGTTGCCAGCTGAGTCAGCTCTGGATCCCTTCTTGCCAGTAGTTTTGGTGGGTAACCCTGTCTTCCCACAAGATTGGTGATTCTTGTCAGATTCTTGTTTCAAAGGGCACTGGCCCCTGGGGGATAAATTGAGGATGGCCCCGCTTTTCTGGATCCTGGGAGCAATCATCTGTGGCCCAGCTGTTGTTTGGAGCACACCTCTGAGCCTTGTAGGCTGCTGACTTCCTTGTGGGAAGACTTGAAACTCCCATGCATTCCACTACTGGTTGTCTGACCTCTCGGGTTTGCTTTCTTTATGAGTAGGTTTGGGCAGACTCCATGTGTGGTTTCCCCACTCCCCTGCCTCCGTCTGCTGAGGTATGCTCCTGCCATCCCTCTCTCCTGTCTGCTTACCTCTGTGCCTCCCACAATTCCCTCGGAATCCCTCTCCTGTTCCTCTCTCCTCGATGGGTTTCCATGTCTGGATTCTCAGAGCTTCAAATAACAGATCGTTGGGTTGAAAATGGTCTGGTCATGTCTAGCATGCAGGAAGCTTTGGGTCTCAACCCCAGCACTCGCAGACAGGACATGGTGATCTATGACTGTAACCCAGGCACTTAGCACAGCTCAAAGTTCAAAGTCACCCTCAGTGTACCTGGGTTTGAGGATACTGAGGGTTTCCATAAAAGTCCATCTCAAAACAAACTCAGCAACAACAATGACAACCGGGGCCTGGAGAGACGGCTTAGTTCAGGGGACCGAGTGCAATTGCAGAAGGCCAGAGTTTCAGTATCTACACTGGGTGGCTCGAGACTGCCTGGAACTCAAGTCCAGGGGCATCTCATGCCTTTGGCTTTGGCAAGAATCTGCATTCGTGTGCACATACCCATGTGTGTAGACCCACAAATACACACATAATTAAAAAATAAAAATTAGGGGTTGGGGATTTAGCTCAGTGGTAGAGCACTTGCCTAGGAAGCGCAAGGCCCTGGGTTCGGTCCCCAGCTCCGAAAAAAGGAACCAATAAATAAATAAATAAATAAATAAATAAATAAATAAAATAAAAATTAATCACCAGATGTAGCGATTTACACACTCACAAACACTCTGTCTCTCTCTGTCTCTGTCTGTCTGTCTGTCTCTCTCTCCATATATATATATATATACACATACTATATATATATGCACGTATGTATATATGTATACATGTATATACATTATACACTCATATGTATATATACACATATACAGACACATGCATGTATGTATGTATGTATGTATGTATGTATGTATGTATGTATTTATGTATATGTCGTCCTATACCAGCAGAGAATCTTTACTGGATTGCAGAAGCAGCTGAGCAGATACAGGCTGTCCCGGTCCAGCATGGGCTCACTAGAGCACTGATCCCACTGGAAGCCCACATTCTTCCTCCACACAGTGACATAATGGCTGCCACAAGGCTGGCATGTGTGTGTATACACATGACAATGTCCAAGAAGAGGGGGCGCCTCTTCGTCTGCACTCCTTCCAGTAGGAAGGAAGTTCCCTCAACACTCCCCACCCCATGCAGACTCCCTCAGGTTCTGTTGAGGGGAAGGGCTCAGATATTGGATGAGAACGCCAGCCTGGAAACAGATCAGAGAGGTCACGGTGCACAGTGGCACATGGAGTGGGGACCTGGACCCTGTACATGTCCAAAGCCTGAGTGATTTCCTGTTGGGCATGCAGCTGTCCAATGGGAACTCTGGCATGAGTCTAGGTCCATGTGGCTCACAGTGTAGTCTGAATGCTTCTCTGTAAAGCTGGGTGGAGATCCCTGGGGGTGTTCCTCTTCATCCTTCCAGGGTGCTGGTTCATACGGCTACTCGGCCTAGAAGCTTCTGTGCTTCCCTTGGCAGGGAAGCAGAAACCAGGTGCCAAGGGGAAGGAGCTGGTGTTAAGATGGCGCGTCCTGGTCCCTTGCGTCACCATCCTCCCAGCAGCTGTGTGTTCTGCCTCAGCCTCACTTTCAGCTTCATTTGCTGACCTTAAAGAAATAACCAGATGGCCAGGTGGTACTTGCACACCTTTAATCCCCGCACTCGGGAGGCAGAGGCGGGCGGAGTTTGAGGCCAGCCTGGTCTACACAGAGAAACAAAAACAAACAAACAAACAAGAAAAATCGGCTAAGGGATTGGAGGGATGGCTCAATGATTAAGTGCTCTTGTTGCTCTTCCAGAGGACCTGGGTGGGGTTCAGTTCCCGGCACCCGCACAGTGGCTCACAACCAACTTTAACTCCAGTGCCAGGGGATCCTTCTGGCTCTTTGGGCATCAGCTATGTATATAGTGCACAGACATACATGCAGACCAAACACTAATGCACATAACAGTTTTTAAGTGACTAGATAGGAGCTGAGGTGTGGCTCAGTGAGTGGAACATTTGCCTAGCATGCACAGAGTCTTGGTTCAATTCTCAGGCACAGTGTTGTGTGCCTGCCACCTAGCACTCAGAAGATAGACGTAGAAGGACATTGTTGGCTACATCCTGAGTTCAAAGCTGGCCTGGGTTACCTATGAAACCCAGAGAGATAGAGAGATACATACATACATACACACACACACACACACACACACACACACACACACACACACACAGGAGGGAAGGAGGGAGGGAGAGAAAAGAGAAAGAAAGAACGGGCAAGAATGAGATTGCATGCCTGGAATCCCAACACTCAGTCGGTAAGAGGCAGATTGATTGCCCCAATGTTAACCTGGTCTTAAATAGGGAGCTGTAGGCTAGCCTGAGCTACATAGGAAGACTTTGTCTCAAAATCAAAACAGATCTGGGGAGACGACTCAGTCAGTAAGGTGCTTGCTTCCTAAGCATGAGGATCTGAGTTTGGATCCTGATGTCTACATAAAAGTCAGTTGTGGCGGTGCACACTTACAATCCCGGGATGTGGGGGTGGAGACAAGAGGATGCCTGAGGCTGGAGCTTGTCAATCAGTCAGCCTAGACTCAATGCTGAGCTACAGGTTCAGAGAAAGACCGTGTCTTTAAAAAAGTAGGTAGGGAGTGACAGAAGACTCTGGACATTGACCTCTGACTTCCACAGGTGTGTTTGTGCTTGTGCACAAGCACACATACACAAACATACCCATGCACATGCACATACAATGCACTCATCCACACATACTCTCACACACTCATGCACATGCATACACACTCATGCAATATGCACATGCACACACACATAGGCACAACCATGCACACACACATACACACACACTCATACACATGCACCCACATGCATACACACTCATGCACATGCACACTAATGCACACACAGGCACACTCACACACTCACATGCACACATGCTTATGCACACATCGCACACATGCACGTGTACACACATGCACACATATGCACTCATGCACACACATGCTCATGCATGCATACATAGGTGCACACACACACATACACACACACACACACACACACACACACACACACACACACAGAGGCACACACTCCAGACCACAAAGACCTGTTGTCCTCACTGGGGCATCCTGGAGACTAGCAGTCTCTCCACTTGGCCACATCCCTCCAGCAATCCAAAGCCTTGCTTGTAAATTAAGGGTCTGCAAGGATTTGACTTTTTGTTTCTATTTTTTCCATGGTTGTCACACAGCTTGACTATCCTAGGAAGGTGCCTGCCATGTGATCATAGGAGCACCTTTCTTCTGCCTGGAAATTTACTGACCTTGTCCAGCAGCAAGCCTGCCATGGTCTCTGGGTCTCCCTGTGGCATACATACCAGGCTGGTCCAATGGATCTGAAGCATCCGCCATGCTGTTCGGGAGGTCAGACTCAAATATTTTTCTAAATTTCTGTTATTTCATTGTTACTGGGTCTTCATTAAGATACACACGAGGCACTGCATTGTTTTCAGTGTGCAAGTGAAGTGGACTTTTAAAAAATATGTATTTTTATGTGCATGAGTATTTTGCCTGCATGCATGTCTCTGCACCATGTCCTTGGAGGCTGGAAGATTTACAGATGGCTATGTGCTGGGAATCAAACCTGAATCTTTTTGAAGAGCAGCCAGTGCTCTTAACTGAGAGGCCACCTCTCCAGTTCCACAGACGTTTTCTGTGAATTTCATTTCAAAGTAAATAAAGCATTATCTTGAAGTATTTTTAAAAGCGGGGGTGGGGCGAGGACTAGAGGGATGGTTCATTGGTTAAGAGCGCTTGCTGTTCTTCTAGAGGACCCAGGTTCAGTTCCTAGCACCCACAGTGGGTGGTTCAAAACTACCTGTAATTCCAGCTTCCGAGAGATCCCACACCTCTGGCCTTCCAGGCATCACACACATATGTACACACCGATGCACACGTGTAATTAAAAGTAATGCAAATCAGGGGTTGGGGATTTAGCTCAGTGGTAGAGTGCTTGCCTAGCAAGGGCAAGGCCCTGGGTTTGGTCCCCAGCTCCGAAAAAAAGAAAAGGAAAAAAAAAAAAAGTAATGCAAATCAATCATGTGTTTGTTTGAGTCAAGGTTTCTCTACATAGCCCTGGCTGTCCTGGAACTCACAATGTAGATCAGGCTAGCCTCGAATTCACAGAGATCCACCTGCCTCTGCTTCCTAAATGCTGGGATTAAATATGTGTACCTGCAGGACTGTCTGCTCCCCCTCCAAAAAAAACAAAAACAAAACAAAACAAAAAACAAATGAACAAAAAAAACCAAAACAAAAAAATAAAAAACAAACGAACAAAAAAAACCTTTTTAAACTTTTAAAAAGCCATTGGACAATGGGATAGAGAGGTAGCTCAGTGGTGAAGGACACTGGTTGCTCCTCCAGAGGATTCATGTTCAATTCCCAGCACCCACATATTTTGACGGCTCACAAATGTCTGTAACTCCAGTCCCAGGGTATCAGGTGCCCGTTACTGGCTTCTGCAGCACCGCACACAAATGGTGCACGCTCAGACAAACACGTAGCTGAAATATTGATACACATACGTTTTGAGAAAGACCGGGAGCCGATGACATGGTTCTGTAGGTAAAGGCCTGACAATCCGAGCTCGGTCGTTGGGAACCACTCGATGGAGGGAGAGACCTGACTATCCCAAATTGTTCTCTGACTTCCTCATACCCCCCCCCACACACACACACACACTAAAATAAATGCAAGTGTAAAATCTTTAAAAAACTTTGATGTTGGGGCTGGAGAGACTGCTCTTCCAGAGGTCCTGAGTTCAAATCCCAGCAACCACATGGTGGCTCACAGCCATCTGTAATGGGATCGGATGCCTTCTTCTGGTGTGTCTGAAGACAGCTACAGTGTACTCATACGCATTAAATAAATAAATAAATCTTAAAAAAAAAACAAACCTTTAATGTCATTGGGTCAGTGTGGTTCCAGGAGCTGTTGAGATAGGTAATGTCTTTTCCAGCTCTCCAAAAAATAATGAAACTGGACTACAAAGCAACCAACCAAACAAACAAACAAACAAAATGTTTTCCTCGATTTAAATAGAGCAAAGTGTGCAGTGTCCTTGAAGTTTATGTCCCTCTAAGGAAGTGCAAATGGAGTCTCACAGCTGACCAGCGTCTCTGGCCCCGAGGACTCTGTTCCTGTTGGGTTTCCTTTTCTTTCAGGTCTCACTGTGGATAGCCTTGAACTCGATAAGGTCCTGCCTGCCTTTGCCTCTTGAGTGCTGGGATTAAGGGCATGAGCCACTATGTCTGGTCCGGTGTTTGTTTTTTTAAGACAGGGAGTCCCTAGGTAGCCTTGGTTGGCCTGGAACCCACAATCCTCATCTCTACCCCCTGAACGCTGGAGTGTGACAGAAGAACACTGTCACACCTGCCTTTGAAGACTCAATACAAGTCCCCTTGCCACACATCTTCACACGTGACCTCCAGCTGCAACATGTCTGCCTGGTTTATTTTCTTTTCCCTTCAGAAGGGAGGGGTGAGGCTGATAGCCCAAACTGAAAGTCTTTCTGAGGCAATCTTAGTGCCGTAACAAGTTAAATGCCTGACTGGAATGTTTTGTCAATGTTGTTTTCCTGGAAGGAAATTTAAAATAGGAAGAGCCGGGGCTCCAAGGCAGTGTCTGGTAACAAATTGCCACGTGCGCATGCAGTTCGAGCCGCGTGACAGCAGCCCGAAAGGGCTGGCTGGGCGCCGCCTTTCCCTTGGTGAGGAACAGAGCGTTCACGACGGCTGGTGTCAGAGATGCCTTGCAGAACCCACAGATGTGCCAGGGGGCGGGGGAGCAAGCGTGGGGAAAAGGAGGCTTCACCCAAACAGAGCCAGTCCCACGGCAAGGGAGGCTCAGGGCTGCAGTGTCCTCCCAAACTCCGCAGGCACCCGTAACCCGGTCTCTGCCGATGGAGTTAGCTGTGATAAAGTCAGGCTGGATCTGGGGACCCTGAACATGACAGGGGTGCCTTTGTAAGAAGAGCAGAGGACAGAGGGACACACGGGGAAAGGCATGCAGGGGCAGAGGCTGGAGCCATGCGGGGAAAAGCTAAGGGATGCCAAGGACTTCAGGAGCCAAACAGGATCTGGGAAACCAAGGCAAGTTCTGCCTGGAGCTGTCAGACGGGTGGGGGGAGGCTCAGTCTTGTCAGATTCCTCCTCTCTGTAGGTTCCTGCCATCTGTCATGACAGCCATGGGGAGCTCACCCAAGGCGTCTGAGGGAAGAAATGTGTGCGCTGTTTGCGGTCCCGTCCCGTTTCCACGCTGTCCCTCTATCTAGCCAACAAGAGCAGAATCTGATTTCAGAGTGAGAGCAGAATGTGGGGGTGGGGTCGACCTGCCTCTCTGTCCTTTGGGGAGTCCACGGGCTCTCCGAGACCTGGGCACTTATTAGCACCTGCTAAGTTAAGCCTCCTCCTTTCTCCCATAGGTATAGTTGGTGACGTTAACAATAAATGACACACATGGAGTTCTTTTTTTTTTTTTTTTTTCCGGAGCTGGGGACCGAACCCAGGGCCTTGCGCTTCCTAGGCAAGCGCTCTACCACTGAGCTAAATCCCCAACCCCACACATGGAGTTCTTTGTGCTCTCCTGTCACTCTCCAAGAGAGCACAGACAAATGCAAACAGTCCGTATTCTATCTGTTGCATTAATAACTTTTCAAGACTTCTTTTTTTTTTTCTTTCGGAGCTGGGAACCGAACCCAGGGCCTTGCGCTTGCTAGGCAAGTGCTCTACCGCTGAGCTAAATCCCCAACCCCTTCAAGACTTATTTTTAAAGCCGGGTGGTGGTGGTGCACATCTTCAATCCTGGAAAATCTCAGAAAGCAGAGGCAGGCAGATTTCTGAGTTTGAGGGCAGCCTGGTCTACAGAGCAAATTCCAGGACAGCCAGGGCTGCTACACAGAGAAACCTTGTCTTTTTTTTTTTTTTTTTTTTAAATGTATTCGTGCATCCGCACACATAAGTGCAGTGCCTTAAGAGGCCAAAAGAGGGCATCTGATCCTTGAGTTGGAGTTAATTTGCATGTGAGTCACCTGATATAGGCGCTAAGCACTGAAATCAGGTCCTCTTCGAGAAGAGGAATCACTCTTAACTGCTGAGCTGTCTAAGCCTCTGAGTCAATAACTTTATCACGGCATGTGAGATGTGAGCTCCACCAAAGAAGTTATTCTCCAAACGACTGCATTGTAGATCACTGAATATCAGGTACCGAAATCCGCAAGGTGCACTGGTATAGACTCTTTAAGAATGACTGAAACTGTCCTTTAAACATGTCATTGCTTGTAAACACACCTTAACTCTCACGATGTTAGAGTGCAGTCTTAGGGTTGAGGAGATCTGTGCCCTGGGTTAGGAGTGTGAAGCTAATTCTGAGGGAGAGCTAATACGACCCCCTACACCTGCGTGTATCAGCATGGTTGATACTTCCAGGGAGCTTGCCAGCAATCCAGCCCTCACTGACTTAGGCAGTGCCAGCTACTGCTTCGAAGGCTCCCTTCTGCCCACCCTCTTTTAACATTTGAACCTTTAATTCTTAGTGGGGCACATGAGCGCTCGGTAAAAAAAAACTACATGTCCCAGCCTCCTTTGCAGTACATGTGGCCACGTGATAAGGTTCTAACCAATTGGAAATAATCAGAAGAGGGGGAAGCCCTTCTGAGCATCATGCTTTATAAGGAAGAAAACTCCCCATTCATTTCCCCTTCCCTTTGTGTTTTTGGAATGTAGATGTGTTGATTGGAGCAGAAGCCTCCAGCATCGGTCTCAGGGTAGACTCCACATGTTCAGGGTCGGCAGTCAGAAGGATGAGCACAAAAACGAGACCCAGCATTGGAGAGGGTCGCTTAATCCTCAGCTGTTTCATAGGAAACAGTCTGCTCTTGTCTATAAGGCAGTGTTAGTTTGGCCTCTGCTCCCGCTGCTGATCAACCCACACCTTTCTGGCTCACGCCACCCTGGGAGCTGTCCCTGTCTTCTGAGGGCAGCGTGCTGACTCCACCGAGATGTGGATCAAGTGCCTACTCAAGGCTGAGCCTCAAGCCTGGACTTCAGCACCCTGTCTGGCAATGGCAGGAAAAAGCAAAACTCACTCTACTGGATGTCCCTCCCGATACCTACGTCCCCAGTGGATAGCATGTCTCTTTGATTGACAGCATTCATGGGCAGCCCCAGACATGGCTTCTGATGGTGCAATGGGCCTTGACTAATTAGTGCCTCCTCCCTTAGCCTAACAAGACCTCCCTGCTGCTCCACAAGGGGCTCCTCACAAGCCTAACGAGGTGGCCTCTCTTTGTCGCCACCCTTCGTCAGGACAGAGGGCCACTTGTGACCCAGCACGGGCAGGTAATTGTAACGTGACACGTGGGTTGGTTTCTTGTCTTAGAGGCTTCAGTCTGCCACGATGGGGAGGGTCGTGTAAGTTTGGCTCATACTGTGGATGAGAGAGAGTGTGTGAAAGGGGTGAGGGGGAGCAGAGGGACAGGGAGAGGGAGGGAGAGGGTGTGCACCCACAGTTCCTGGTGGTCTCCCTCTCTTCTCATATTCCGTCCAGGCTCTTGGTCTACGGGATGGTGCCACCAATGTCTCAGGGCTCCTCACCCTCTCCTAAGACACACTGGTGTGACACTACCCTCCTCAGTCTTTCTCAGCCCAGCCACGTGCACAGTCAAGATCAACCATCAAAGGCCGTAAGGCAGAAGGAAATTTTACTAGGCTCTGGTTTGTGGCTACAGGCAATCTGTAGATTTCGAGCATCCGAGGGAGATGTCACAGTCCTGATGGCTGCATGACAAATTACCTCAATTCCTTGTAACTTAGGACAGTCCTGACCCCTAGTCACGATGAAACAGTGTTGTGACCTTTTGCTCAGCAACATAGGGGTGGGAACAGGAGGACATAGCCCTCAAGGCTGGGACTGTCTAAATTGAGTTAGTGTCCTGTGCACCCTGCAGTTGGTACCAGCTGCCCAAGGGAGTCACCAGGTCCCCTCCTGTGGACTCACTGCAGACCCTAATGTGGGCTCACACCCTATCCCCGACCCACACCCATGTCTCAGGGCAGCACTGCTGGTTCCAAAGGCTACTTGTCACTAGAGCAAGAGAATTAGGCAGAAGTCATGGTACCCTTTCACACCCAATCTTGGAGGTCACATGTCCATTCTATCATTCCAGAGACAAGGTCAGGAGGAGAGGCCTGAAGGATGCTTGCTCACATTGTAAGGACGTTTGGATAGGCATTAAGTTAGACACCAAATTCAGAACATGTAACGTTCTATGAACTGTAAGGCCGCCATCTTTCCTTCTCAAACAGACATGTCTGTCTACGAAACGACCCCAACACACAGAGCAAAAGCAAGGGTATGCGCTCCATCCTAGTCCCTGGGTCCTGACACATCTATGGGTTTCTTTTCCATTTAAAAAGCCAATGAAGGGCTGGAGAGATGGCTCAGAGGTTAAGAGCACTGACTGTTCTTCCAGAGGTCCCGAGTTCAATTCCCAGCAACCACATGGTGGCTCACAACCATCTGTAATGAGATCTGATGCCCTCTTCTGGTGTGTCTGAGGACAGCTACAGTGTATTCAGTGTACTCATATAAATAAAATAAATAAACCTTTATTTAAAAAAAGCCAGTGAAGGGTTTCTATTGTGGGTCAATCAATGGAGAACCTGTCTGGGGTACATGATGCCCTGGGTTCAGTGCCCAACAGCTCAGGAAACTGTGTGAAGGTGAATGCCTGCAGTCCCAGGACTCTTAGGAGGTGAAACGGGAGACTCAGAAGCTTGAGGTCATCCTCAGATACACAGAACTGTTGTGGTTTTTTTTTAATTCTTATTTTATTTTGTGTGCATTGGTGCTTTGTCTAAATGTATGTCTGGTCACTGTGTGTGCCTGGTACCCACAGAAGCAGGAAAGGAAACTCATTCCCTGGAACTAGAGTTATATGAAGTTGTGAGCTGTCGTGTGGGTGCCAGGAACAGAACCCAAGTCCTAGGGAAGAGAACCCAGTGCTGGAAAGATGGCCCAGCAGTTAAGAGCACTAACTATTCCTTCAGAGGACCCAGGTTCGAAGCTCAGAATTCACATGGCAGCTCAGAACCGACTCCTCCAGGTCCAGGGGATCTGACACCTTCTACCTTCTATGGCACCAGGTACCCATGTGATACACAGACATACATGCAGGCGAAATGCCCATACACACAAAATAGATAGTTTTTATTTTAATCCCAGCACTCAGGAGGCAGAGGCAGGCAGATCTCTGCAAATTCAAGGCCAGCCTGGTCTACAAGAGTTCCAGGATAGCCAGGGCTACACAGTGAGGACCTGTCTTAAAACCAAGCCATTCCTCCAGACACAGATATGTGGAGTTTGAGATCACCCAGGGCTTGAGACCACACACACACACACACACACACACACACACACACACACACACACACACGGGAGGAGAGAGAGAGAGAGAGAGAGAGAGAGAGAGAGAGAGAGAGAGAGAGAATTCAGGGTTGTGGGTGTAGCTCACTGGCAGAGTTAATGTAGATGGTACAAGTTCCTTAGTCCTAAATTACACACACACACACACACACACACACACACACACACACACACACACACACACAGGTGCACACACACATGCCCAAGCACATACATACTTAGTAGTAACAGCTGACCTTCTGCCCCTGGCATTGAAGAGAATCCTGATTAAGACCAGGAGAATCCTGATTAAGACCACAGAGGTGCCCAGTTAATATGGGGCATTGTCTAGTGCTGTAAACTTCCCTTAATTTGTGGATTTTTTTTTTGAGACAGGTTTATTGTAGCCCAGGTTGGCCTTAAATGCATTATGCAGCCCAGATTGGCCTCCGACCTGTGATCTGTCTGTCTCAACTGCCTAATTATAGATAGATGCCTAGACTAGCTGGTGCTTCGAAGGGACAGTTTTCCTCTGTCCCTGACTAGCAGGAGCCTCCCTGGGGTGAGCTGTCACTCTCTATGGATGCGACAAGCTTTCAGTCAGTCAGGTTTCACTTTTATTTGATTCGTTCACCTATGTATTTGTCCGTTATGTGGGGGGAGTGGCACGCACATGCCATGGTGCACGTGTGGAGGTCAGAGGGCAACCTGAGGGTATCGGTTCCTCCCTCCCACACATGCAGGTTTCAGAAATGTAACTGAGATTGTCAACCTCGGCGGGAAGTGCTTTTACCTGCTGGGCCGTCTTGCTAGCCTTTCATTAGGTTTTTTTTTTTTTTTCAAAGATTTATTCATTTATTATCTATGAGTACACTGTAGCTGTCTTCAGATACACCAGAAGAGGGCATTGGATCTCTTTACAGATGGTTGTGAGCCACCATGCGGTTGCTGGGACTTGAACTCATGACCTCTGGAAGAGCAGTCGGGTGCTCTTAACCACTGAGCCATTTCTCCAGCCCCTCATTAGGTTTTTAGTACCCAGAACATTCCCTACTTTTCCTGAGGGCAACACAGCATCCATCTACAGCCCCTGGATGGTGCTGTGAAGTGGCCTGGTCCAGGGGTGGGCAACTCTAGGCCGGGAAGAACAGAAAGTTCACAGGGCTGACCTCCATCCCATGTCTGACACCCGCCTGGTAACTGACAGCAGTCTGTGTCACCGAGGAAGAAACCAGGGTGGTGGCGGCTCATAGCTCATCATCGTGGCTGTCCGCCTGTGATGGGGACCCTGGACTGAGGAATTGGCTCTATCTTGTTGGCCTGTGGGCATAAATATTTGTGAGACGGTTTCTTGATGATCTAGGAGAGCTCAGCTCCCTATAGGTGATACGAGCCCTAGGCGGGTGGGCCTGAGCTGTGTAAAAAAGAAAAAAAATAGCTGAGCAGGCCAGAGAGAGCAAGCCAGGAAGCAGCAGTCCTCTGTGGCCTCTGTTTCAAGCTTCTGCCGTATTGGGTTTTTGCCTTGATCTCTTCTGATGATGAACTGTACTGTGTAAGCTGAAGGTACCCATGTAAGCCCTTTCCTCCCCAAGCTGCTTTCTGGTCATGGTATTTATCACTGACAAAACAGAATACGGAGAGGCAGACAAAAGTAGCACGATGGGGTTGGGGATTTAGCTCAGTGGTAGAGCGCTTGCCTAGGAAGCGCAAAGCCCTGGGTTCGGTCCCCAGCTCCGGAAAAAAAAAGAACCCAAAAAAAAAAAAAAAAAAAAAAAAAAGTAGCATGACATATCCAAGAGCCACAGCTGAGAAGCTGTGAAGCTGGCCATGTGCAGGCCCCGGGGAGCCTGAAGGGACATGGGGAATGGCAGGTAGGGGAGAGAAATGCAAGGGGTGGGTGGGGAGGTACAGTGGGAGGGGGTGCTCAGTGTGAGGAGGGTAGGGGCTTGGCTTCTGGTAAGTCCAGCCCAGCCAGCTGAGCTGGGGTCGAGTGGCTGCAGACTGTCCTCCCTCCCCCCCCCCCCCCCCCGCCGGTCTCTTGGCTGGGTGGCCACAAATGAGTCACACTCCCCCGTGCCTGCCTGGCCCCCCTTCTGCCTGGTCCTCAGTCTCATGATCCAAAGAAACAATGTGTGTTTGAGGTTGCAGGATCTGGGAGGGAGCCCTGATCAGGGTATGCAGGGATAGGAACCTGGTCCTCTCTAGACGACAGAGGTCTATACATAAGACTGAGTTCCTTGTACAGTGGAAAAGCCAGGAGAAAGCAGAATTCCCCCCTCTCCCAAGACTGGCATGCCCCATCCCCCATTCCAGAGCCACTTCCTTGCGACCCTTTCTTGCGACCTAATGGTCACCGTTCCGTTGATAAACACCCTCATATCCCTGAAGCAACTGTCGAAGCCTCTTCCTGGCTAGCCGGGATCTGCTTCTGTTATTACAACCCCCAAAGTCCTGCCTGGAATATCAGTAGAAGCTCCTGTTCACCAGTCCACAACTGCCAAGGTTCAAGAAAGGAGCGGGCGGTACCCTTGGCCATCGGGCCTTCTCAGAAAGGGCCCTTCCTCCTCTGGTGCCAGTACAGACAAAAGAAGTCCACATCGGAGGGATCCTGCAAGGGAGGCAGCACCCTGTGCAGTCGGCAGGGAGGGTGCTGGTGAGCGGGGTGGGGCTACATGTGTCAGAGCTGCCGAGATGCCAGGCAGGATGTGATTAACGTCGCAGTGGGTGTGACAGCCGTCCTGCCTGCCAGCCCCCAAGCCCATTGTTCCCGCAGCCCCTTTCCTTCGCCCCACCCTGTTGCAGCAGGCCCAGTCTCTGCGCGTCAGGTCCCCTCTGCGCCCTACCCAGCGTTTATCCAAGGTGCCAGCCCCCTAAAAATAGCAGCCTGCCTGAAATGGAGGCCTGAGGCAAACTCCACCAGAGGAGACGGCCTCCCCCTTGTGCCTTGGCGCAAGCCATTCATGAGCTGCCCACCCTGGAGCTGAGCTGAGCTGAGGGCCTGCCTTCACCCACTGCTCTAAACAGAGGGAAAGCCACCGGCGGGCTTCCACTTATGGTCCAGGCACCTGGCTCTGCTTCTGTCTTTCCAGGGATACTCTTTTCTCTCCAGGGCCCTCCATATCCCACTGGGCTCAGCCTTGGCAAGAGAGAGAGGATGGAGGGAGCCTGGCTGTAAGCAGACGGCTTGCAGTTCTTACACCTCTACCTCTGTCCCACCCTTTGGTCCTGGAACCCTCTCTGACCACATGTCTTGTTGGCCTCGTTGAAAATAACGGGAGAGATGCCTCAGTGGGTACAGCACTGGCTGCTCTTGCAGAGGACGGGGTTCGATTCCCAGCACCCACACGGCGTGGCTCACAGCTGTCAGTCACTCCAGTACTAGGGGAATTCAATGCCCTTTCCTGGTCTTCAAAGTTATGGCACACACACAATTCAGAGATGTACAATTAGAGCCAACGTGCAATACACACAAAATAATTTAGACTTAGAAAAAATAAAAAGACTAGCAGAAGAGCCAGACTTGGTGGCACACACCTTTAATCTCAACACTTGGGAATCAGACTTCTGTAAGTGAGATATATATATATATATATATATATATATATATATATATATATATATATATATATATATGTTGGAAACTCAAAGCTCGAGGACGTCAAAGTCTCTGGAGGTCTCTTCTTTGTCTCATCTTAGACACTGTCACATGTCATTCATGCACTGAGTTGGTAACCCCATTGTAGGGGGAGGAGAATAAATGGCCGGGATGTGTCTCCTGAGATTCATTTTAAAACATCCGTGTTTATGCCCCCAGAACTTGGGGGACGAGGCAGGAGGAGGGTGAGTTCAAGGCTAGTCCGGGTTATGTGGTGAGCACCAAGGCAGTTCTCAAATGAAAACAATGACCCCCCAAAACCTATGACAAAGCAGTTCGAGGTTGTTTCTTGCCTGTTAATCACAGGGCTCCAGAGGTCAGGAGTTCAAGGTCATCCTTGACTACACAACAAGGATCTGTTTTAATTTAAAAAAATAAAAACTATCAACAAACGCATCTTTGTCTCGTAAATATTAAACTATGAAAAGTCCATGGGTAACGGATATATATATATATGTATATATATATGTGTGTGTGTGTGTGTGTGTGTGTGTGTCTGTCTGTCTGTCTGTCTGTCTGTCTCTGTCTCTGTCTCTCTGTCTCCAGACAAGGTTTCTCTGTGTAGCCTTTGCTGTCCTAGAACTCACTCTGTAGACGAGGCCGGTCTCGAACTCACAGAGATCCGCCTGCCTCTGCTTCCTGAGTGCTGGGACTAAAGGGGGTGCACCATCACCACCTGGCAGAAGGTTGTTTCCTAAGAGCAGAGAAGACTGTTGACATGCCTGCTGTCAGCCATGATGCTGTGATGTGCTTTGTAACATAAAACAGTCCCTGTGACTTGAGCAGAGCCCCAGAAACACCAAGCATGGAGCATTGGACACAGAGGTCTGGCACTGTGGCAGAGCAAGGTAGAGGAGGGGTGGGTACAGTGTACACCAGGGCTGCGGGCGGAACAGCTTTTGCCCAAAGGAGCCATGGACCGACAGCTGGGAGCCTTCCAAGAGCAGGCAGTGTGGACTCACTTCCTGGAACTCAGCTGAGCCTCTTTCTCTAGGAGACCCCAGACGTTGTCCAAATAAACAAAAGGCTGCTGGGAAACTGCTGGCCAGGAGGTCAGGGAGGCTGGCGCAGCCCTGGGGAGTAGGAGGAAGTCAGTGGTTCCTGGGATCCTGGGATTATGGGCTGTGGGCTCTGTGGCTAGCAGCTGGCTCCTGGAGTCTAGGCTCTGTGCAACACACAGCCCACGTGCTGGCAGGTCCATCCCAACCACAGAGGACTCAGGGGCTGGGCCACTGGGATCCATAGCTTGTACCACGGTGAACACAGACTCTCACATTTGTTCTTTAAAGTCTCCTGGCCCTTCAGCATCTTGTGAGGGTTACCGACCCATGAGCTAAGGCATGCAGGCTGGGGCTTAGGTGACTCTCTCCATCAAGCCTGAGTACCTGAGTTTTATTTCCAGAACCACAATAAATGAATAAGTGAAGAAAGAAAGAAAGAGAGAAAGAAAGAAAGAAAGAAAGAAAGAAAGAGAGAGAGAGAAAGAGCGAGCTGAGTAGAGTGGCTTACACTTGTAATCCTAACACTGAGGGGCTCGGGGGTGGCAGAAATAAATGGATCCCTGTCTCAACAACAACACAAAAGTCTGGAAGGTGCCTGAGGAATAGTTAGCCTGTAGTCTCCAGAAGACAGACAGATAGACAGACAGACAGACAGAAACACACACACACACACACACAAAACAGAGGTCTTTACTGGGTGCAGATGTATAAATATTCACAGAGGTTTTTGTCTGGACATCAGGAATGCCCATCCACTCAAAAACAAAAAACAAAACAAAACAAAAACAAACAAACAAAAAAAAACCCCTAACACTCACTTGTCCTGTGTCTGTGGCCAGCCAGGGCCTGTGAATCTTTTTAAAAACATTATTTTTAGAATCTCAAAAGATGTGTAAAATCCTCTTCTTCTCAGGGACAATCTGTGCTGTAACTTGGATCAAACTTTTCTGTTGTCATAAGTCAAATTAAGTTTTTGTTTTTATGTACGATCATAGCCCTTCTCTCTGCTGACCCAAGGGAATATATAGTAACCATTTTTAATAGCTTCTTAATAGTTGTATCCTGTAACAACTGTTAATTCCAAAAGCCTTTGGCTTTATGCAGCACACTCAATACATTTCTTCATTTGCCATGGAAAGGCAGAGTTTGGAGCCATGGTCAAAACAGTGCTTTGTAGGTCTTGGTAGGTCAGATGCCTTGGGATGTGTGTGTGTGTGTGTGTGTGTGTGTGTGTGTGTGTGTGTGTGTGTAAAGGGCAAGGCCTTAAATTATCCAAGTTAACTATACAGAACATGTGACCATTATTGCAAGAAAATGCCAGTAGATTATTCAAAGCATGGCCGACGGTCTAACAGCCATGCAGCAGATACCTTGTTTCCACCACTCTCTTTAGAATGACCCAGAACCATACCTTTTCTGATGGCGAATTTAGGACCAGAATTCTAAGGAGAGGCAGGGGCCACGCCTGCTGCGTAGTAGTGTCTGGATTTTGGAAGCTGAAGATCCCTACAGCTACTTTTGATGCCTGCTAACTGCCCAGAAGGGGGAGATAATCGAGGGAAGGAATCATGGCTGTGTTCCTAAATGCACTCCTAAGACTAAATAAAGCCAACACCAAGCTCCGAGTCTCCTGTCAGCCTCTGTGTGTTCTTTGTTTGCCTCACAACACATTGCATGCAAATGGGGTCTCCTGCCTACAGGAAGGTCACCTCACTGTGACTCGAGCAAGCCCCACTTCATGGGAGCTGCTCCTCTCATTTTACCCTTGACTTTCTCCAAGGGGAGTGCCACACCACCCTGGGATGATCCTGTCTGGTGGTCCTGGGCAGGGACCAAATTGGAGAAGCCAGCATTTTAGATGTGCTATGTTTGCCCAGCTGTCTAGCAGATCCGGTGCATTGGGCCCATTTTCAGTTTATTGTAGGAATGCCACGATGGCTCGCTGTGACAAAGTGCAGCGGGTCACTCAGGAGTGTCCACAATCAGTTTGATTTGGGTTTTCTCAACAGTGACTACACACGTAGTTGTGAGTTTTTCCATGCTGGGTTTTCTGTCTCTCCACCCTCTCCCTACAAAGATACACACAGACACGCACACACGCACATGTGCAGACACATGCATGCACACACACACAGGTATATGCTACCCTGCCTAGCACATATTAGCTTTTGTAGCATGAGGGGACAGTGTGTGCATGATGTCGGAAGCCAGGGGGACACTGACTCCATGAATATATTTCCTTATGCTCCCTAGTGTAGAGCCAGCATCCTCAAAAGAAGCCCGGCAAGTGACCCCTGTGCTGGCTCCAGGGCTCTTCCCCTGACTCACCATGAGCCTCAGGGAACTGTCTGCCTCACCTGCAGCCCTACCACAGAGGGCTGGCCAGAGATCCCCACAACACTCGGCCCTCTCCAGCTGGGCTGAAGTCCTGTGAACTCTGCTTGTCTCTCTGACAGCTTCTTGATGAACCTCCAGGCTGACTTGGTGACTTGGGTGCCTCTGCTCTATGGCTTATGTGTCTCTTGGGTCCCCTAGGAGAACCAGATGGGGCTGCCTCAGCTGTGGGGTCTATCTGTGCAATGTCTGTGTCTTAGGGTTTTGTTGTAGCATGTGGTTTCTCTCTCTCTCTCTCTCTCTCTCTCTCTCTCTCTCTCTCTCTGTGTGTGTGTGTGTGTGTGTGTGTGTGGTTTTCTAATGCTGTAATTGATCTCTGACAAAGCAACCTAAGGGAGTTTATCCTGACTTGTAGGTAAAGTGTACAAGCTATTCCGGAAGACAAGGTAGCAGGGGTGTGGGGCAGCTGGTCCCACCCCATCCAGAAGAAGAAAGAGGTGAATGCTGATTCAGCTGGCTTCTTCCTTCTTAGACAGTCCAGGATCCCTGCTCAGGGAATAGTCCTGCCCATAGTCAAGAAGGGACTTCCTACATTAATTAATATAATCATGATGATCCCACACAGGTACGCCACAATCCCACAGAGGCCTACCTCCAAAGTGGTTCTAGATTCTGTCAAGTTGACACTCCTGATACTAGCCCTCACAGTCAGCAAATGAGATTTAAGCAGAAATCTGTGAGATCGTCTCTCAGGAGAAGAAAAATAGGTTTGTTTTTACCTCCATAATGAGGCATTACGACTTTGTCCCTGGTCTGGCGCTGACATCACAACTTATTTGTGCTATGGCAACCATATTGGTATTGTGAGAAAACATCCAAAGACTTGTGAACACTATCCCTGAAGTAACTGACCGATGCAGGGTTTCCAGTCCTTTGAGAAAACAAACGCCCTGTTTATGTCACTATTCATTGTAGCCAATGACATTGTAACATTGTGGCTGTTATTGTGACAAAATGCTTGGCTACAGTGACTTAAATGACTTAATAGATTTATTTGGGCTCATCCTTCAGGAGTGTAGTCTGTCAGGGTGTGGAGAACACGGAGGAGAGTCGCTCACTGCTTGCTAAGAATGACCCTGGACTTCTAACCATCCTGCTCCTAAGTACTGGGACCAGGGCCTTGTGCCACCGTTTCTGATTTATGCAGAGCTCACAGTGGAACCTATGGCTTTTCTCACAGCGGGCAGGGACCCTACCAACTGAGCCCAAGCTGCATCTGGGGGAATTCACTTTTCTCATTTGCTGACTCCTAACGGGTTAACCTTGGCGGCCCTGGGAATATGCTTCCAGCACAGATCTTTTCCATCCCGGGATTGTTGCCCAAAGATAAGGAAATACTAACACTATTTTGGAAAGCTTCCATTCTGCAAGCATTCCAAGAGAAGCCAGAGACACATGTGACTAGCCCTAATTGACGGATAAGACCATCAACGGAAGGAACGGGCAAAGTCCATGATCTGCACAAAAATGGACTTTGTTTGGAAGACACATCGCCAAGACTTATGCAGGAAGTCAGACCGACCACTGACAAGTCTGAATGAGCACCTACTGTATACACAGGACCCACCGAGAGCGGGAAGTCCGCAGTGATGGGGTCTTAGGTGGTGTTTACACTCTTTAGGAGCTTCTGCCGTCGTTGGATACTGTGTCATGTGTCGGCGGGGCTGACCTGTCAGGATACTACAAGCCATGTGGCGTTTGATCACACTGATGTCCATCCTGACGGTCTGTACAGGTGTCGCAGAAGTCATCCCTGGGGAAAACAACCTGTTGGGATATCAAGGAGGATCAAAGGGTTGAAAGGGGCTGTGGGGGTGACGTGGATATGCAGGTTTAAAAGAAATTCGGACCCATGGCTCCATTAGCAAAGCACTTGTCCTGCAAGCAAGAGAGTCCAAGTTCAATCCCCTGAGTGCATGCAAAAAGAGCAGACCTGATGACTTGGGCTTCTCATCGCAACATTGGAGACAAGTAGATCTGTGGGGTTCCCTAATCAGCCAGACAGCCTAGCCTAATGAGTGAGTCCAGGCAAGAGACAGACTGTTGTAACAAACAAAGTAGATGTTGCCAGGGGAAGGGCAGACGAGGTTGCAAATGTCTTCTGGTCTCCGTGTGCACATACATGTTACATGTGCACATGAACATATAAACACACACAAAAGAAAATACAGACCCCAAACTACTATCCCAAATGAGTTGGAGCTGGAGCTCTCTCTCTCTCTCTCTCTCTCTCTCTCTCTCTCTCTCTCTCTCTCACACACACACACACACACACACACACACATGCATGCACGCGCACACACCTCCCAGAGCCACTGCGAGTCAAACATAGGAGACAGTGGGATTACACAGAAGGGAGAACGAACAGCGTTGTAACCAGCATACTGATCTGTCCTTCCTGTCTACGCTGGGCTCCTGGCTCCTCAGTTTCAGTTTCTCTGTAAGAGGTGAGAGAGTACTGCTAACACTATAAATCGAAGCATCACTGAGATGAGTCGCATGAGCAGGGCTGAGGCATCCACCTGGCTCCTCCACGGCAGCTGAGGACTGACTGCCACTGTGGACTCCTCTCCCACACCGATGCTGTCAGGACCCAGCCTCTGTCTACAGCCCGTCTTGGGGACAGGGCAGTGGGTTCAGGACCACACGCCGTGCCTGCTGCCTGACTTCCTCTGCACGTGGGGACGATGATATACTGACTTCAAAGTGTACCACAAGGGGGAAATGAGCCGTGAAGGTGCTCTGTCTGCTGGCGCTGCTTTCCTTCCTGTCCTGGATGCCAAAACCTTTACTCTGGTAGGCTTGGCAGGAGGCATAAGAAGGGTGCCAGCCTTAAGACGTAGCTCTGCCATTTGCTGTGGGTCCTCCCTGAGCGACATGGCCTCTCATGATACTCAGAACTGTGGTGCAATAGCATTAGCCCATAGGGAATTACCAATTCATGTTGGAGTGTCTGCCTACACACACACACACACACACACACACACACACACACACACACACACACACACACACGGTGAGGTGAGAGGTGCTTGTGAATCCTGGCAGCCAATCCACAGCTACTGTCAAATGCTACCACACTTTGCTATCCCTGCTCCTCCCAGTTCTCAGCGGAGGCCTGGGCTGCTTCTCTCTATTTTGCGGGAAGACAGGACTGAGGCCAGGATGAACTGCTAGCTGTGGATTGGACTGCTGTGGAGTGGTCCTGATAAGGGAAGAGGAGGAGGGACGGTGTATTCCCAAGCCAAGTGATAACAGAAAGGCCCTCAGGCACCAAAAGCTGATGGGCCCAGAGCCGCAGAAGGAAGCAGCTTGTCCGATTTAATGGCAGACCTCTGGCCTACAGAGTCAGCAAGGCGTATAATTTCACTCTTTTATGTTGTAGCCACCAAGCTTGTGACCCTTGATAGCCACCTTAGGAAGCTGGGTTAAATCTGGTGTTAAGAGGCTGGAAAAATGACTCAGCTGTGAAGAGCACTGGCTGTTCTGGCAGAGGACGTGGGTTCAGTTCCCAGCGCCCCCATGGCAACTCACGACTGTAACCTTAATTCCAGAGATCTGATGCTTTCTTCTGGCCTCCTCCAGTACTGGGGACAGTCATGGTGCTCAGACACACATGCAGACAAGACAACCAAATACACGGACATTTTTAAAAGTAGGTTTAAATAATTTAAAATAAGAAACGCTTTCAAAATAAATTTAAAAATGGATTTTATGCATTTTTGATTAGGGGGCTTCAGCTCAGTTGGTAGTGTCTAGCGCGCATGAAGCCCTTGGTTCAAATCCCAGCACCTCATAAACTGGGCACGGTGGCACACACCAGGCAGGTCAGAAGGTCAAAGCCATTTGGGGCAAATACTGAGTTCGCGCTTAGCCTAATTTATTGTCATAGGAAGATTCAGACAGTCCATGGTACAGCCACATGAGGCTTGCGGACAATTTTCCTTTTCCCCTTTATTTGGGACCCAAGGAATTCAAACTCAGGTGGCAGCCCTGGACAGCAAGTATCCTTACCACGATGGCCATCTTGCTTGCCGTTTGCTTTATTTGCTGAGCAAGGTCACCCTTTGAAACTCAGGCTGGCCTTGAACTTGCTGGTTACGGTTACTCCAGGCTGCTCTCAAACTCTTCATCCTCCTGCCTCAGCCTTCTGGGTGCTTGGATTGCAAATGTGTTTGCAAGACTACACCTGTCTCTCCTCCAGTTTTTCAGGGGTACGCTCCATCACCCATCCAGTGCTTTCTTGTCCGGTGGAATGTCTTCCTTACTATGTTTCAGTCTGAGTGTGTCCTCTGAGACTTCTAACACAGCAGCAATGGACACAGGAAGGCTTAACTTGGAGGCAGGTTGTCTGGAATGTGATCCTTCTATGAACCCCGGCTCAACCCAGAGGGGACAAAGTCCAGGTAGGTAAGACTGTCCTCCGTGTTTCCTTAGCATAGACTTGAGTGCCCAGAACTGGGAGATGTGTGCAACTGGTTAAGGTGCAGCAAGGCCCCATGCTGCCGTTATATCACGGCTGACAACAGCACTGGCTTGGTCATGTCAGGGGGCCAAGCATTGCCTGCCAGTGGTGGTGCACGCCTTTACACCAGCACTTGGGAGCTAGAGGCAGGCAGATCTCTGTGACTTTGAGGCCAGCCTGGTCTACAGAGAGTTCCTGGACAGCTAGGGTTACATAGAGAAACCCTGTCTCAAAAACACAAAAAACAAAAACAACAAAACCCCAAACCAAAATGTATACATATATGTATGTATGTGCATGTATGTATGTATGTGTGAATGGGTGTATGTATGAATGTATATATGTATGTGTGTGTATATGTGTATGTATGTATGAATATATGTATGTGTATGCATGTATGTACAGGTGTATGATGTATGCATGTATATATAGGTGCATGATGTATGCATGCATGCATGTATGTGTGCATGTATGAATGAATATATGTGTGTATGTGTGTATGTATGTATGAATATATATGTAGATCTATGCATGTATGTATATGTGTATGAAGTATACATGTATGTATATGTGTATGATGTATGTATGTATGAATGTGTATGTGTGTGCATGTATGAATGTATGTGTGTATATGTGTATGTATGTGTAAATGGGTATATGTATGAATGTATGTGTGCATGTATGTGTGTATGCATGTACGTGTATATGTGTGTGTGTATAGGGCTCAATTGTTAGAGTGCTTACTGCTCTTCCAGGGAACCTGTGTTTCATTTTCAGTATCCATGTAATAGTGTGCTCACAACCTCCTATAACTCTGGCTCCAGAGGATTGGAAGCCTGACTTCCATGGACACCCTCACTCATGTGCACATACTTCCTCACATAAACATAACTAAAAATAAAATAATGCGCACACGCACCACACACACACACACACACACACACACACACACACACACACACACCATTTTTACTATACCAAAGTCTTTAAGAACAAATCCATCCCGGGTGGAACTGGAAGGTAAAGGTGTGAGGAGATGCTGTATTCCTCCTGCAGCTTTGTGCGGTTTGACGTCCCCCTAATGCCACTGATACAGTGAAAACATCAGGAGCCAGCACCTTGGGAGGGGAGTGAGGCAGTTGCTGGCCTTGAAGCACATAGAAGGAACACACCACACACACACACACACACACACACACGCACCCGCACACGCACACGCACAGAGTGGGGAGGGGCAGATCCAGGAGAGGACCCTGAAGCCATGGACTGAGGGATGTACTATTCAAGACTCAGTTTTTCCCCTACGTGTCTCTGCCAAGTGGTGTGTGTTTAAAACTCCAATCATCTTTGCTGCACTTTTTGACCTTTTTAGACCATGTATTCTGGGTTGAAGATGAACTCTCTATGTAGCCCAGGCTAGCAATTCTTTCACCCGAGCCTCCTGAACGCTGAGATAACCTGTGTGAGTCACTCCACTCAACAAAGAGTTTATGCAGAAAAGTCCCTAGGAAGGGAAAAACAGTTGCGACTTTTGTTTTTAAAAGTACTTGGTAAATGGTAAAAAAGAAAAAGAAAATCTTCATTCATAATTCTCTAACATTCAATGTCCTTTTCAAGGCCACTAAGACAAAGTCAGAAATTTAAAATAAAAACAAAAAATTAAAACCCCGGCATATCTGAAACCCCGGCTTCTTGGAAATCTCAGCACCTCAGGTTTCTTTTACACCATCTCGCCGGCATTTCCTTCTGCCCCTTGGGTTAACAGTTTATGATGATGTGAGGATGCACACACAAGAGAGTTTTACAACGTCTTCATTTCGGCTTGACTCTGCTTCAAAGTATCGGATAAATATCAAAATAACATATTTTCTATTTTTTTTCTTTTTTTTCTTTTTTTTTTTTTTTGAGCTGGGGACTGAACCCAGGGCCCTAGCAAGCGCTCTACCACTGAGCTAAATCCCCAACCCCTATTTTCTATTTTTAAATAAGTATCTTGTAAGCAATGATTAAAAACAGTTGGGGATTTAGCTTGGTGGTAGGGCATTTGCCTAGCAAGCTTCAAGATCCCGGGTTTGGTCCCCAGCTCTGGAAAAAACAAACAAACAAACAAACACCAAAGGGAAAGCCTCTAAGGGGGCTGGGAGCAGAAACCCCACATCCCAGGAACACCTCCACAGTGTGTGTGTGTGTGTGTGTGTGTGTGTGTGTGTGTGTGCGCGTGTGCGGGAGAGTGCTTCATGGCACCCATGTAGAGGTCAGAGGACAGCTGGATTATCAGGTGCCACTGCCTACTGAGCCATCCTGCCAGCCCCCCACCCCCTTTTTTAAGGCAGGGTCTCTTGATGTTTCTTGTTTTTGCATTTTTTTTCTTTTTTTCTCTTTTTTTTCTTTTTCCGGAGCTGGGGACTGAACCCAGGGCTTTGGCGCCTGCTAGGCAAGAGCTCTACCACTGAGCTAAATCCCCAACTCCTCACTTGATGTTTCTGAAGTGTTGTGCATTCCCAGGCCAGTCGGTTCCGAGCCTCTGGGAGAGTCTCATCTCCACCCCCTCCCATCTTGCTCTGGGGTGCTCAGACTAATAGAACATGTGGCCCCACGTCAGACCCCTAGGAGAACAGTTCCGCTCTAGACCAATCTTGGCTGTGCAGATACCAGGTCCAGGGGTTCTGGGGACAGACACCTGCTTATGGCCACGGCTGGCCTCAGTCCCAAGTCTCAGGTGGAAGCTAGGGTTTAATAGACAGCCTTGTCACCTTGGGCTGGCAAAACATCGAGTCGACTACCTGTGCTGCCTACAGTTCTACCCCGAGCAGGGTGTCCTCAGTAGGTGATTAACATGTCAGATCCCGATTCCCTGATTCCCCGCACAGACAAGCTGCCCCGCCAGGCTGCTGTCTGAACCGATCCCGCAGCTGGGAACTGTGATTTGGATGACAGCCTTAGGACCCACTGCTGAAGTGGTGATGCTGGGAACCTGGGCCTGGTGTAAGAATCCCACCGATGGCATAGAATTGAGTATTTGCTGCCGTGGCAGAAGGCCTGGGTTCGATTCCCAACACTCACACGTGTGGCTGACAACCCACCTGTGGTAACTCCAGTTCCAGGTGATCCAGTGCGCTCTTTTGAGTTCTGCAGGCACGGGGATAATGTGTGAACACGCAGAGAGGCAGACAAAAGCGTTCGCACACGTAAAGTTAAACAAAATAAAGAACTGAACCAGCGGGTGAGGGTCTGCTTGAGGTCTGGGCCCCGCTTAGGGGTTTAAATGCTGGGAGAGCGGGCTTGGGCTGCTGGAGATTGCTCCTTCTACTCAACACCCAGTTCACACGGGGTTCCCTGTCCTGATCATGTCTTGGTTCATGGCTACTGGGCCCTCCGTGTTAATCCTTCTCCATGGCTGGATGGGGAGGCAGAGGAAAAAGCAGGACCCTGGCACTGGGTGGGAAGGGCCCTTGGGGAGGAGGGTGATGTGCAGTCCTGGAGTCTGGATTACTAGAATGGCCGGAGACAAATACAGGCACTTCACATCATTGGGGTGGCCTGTTCTGGGGCTTGAGGGATGACTACCACATTTCTGTCTCAAGTAATCTGTGCTGTGCTCGGTTCTCTGGGAGGGAGTCCCCTCTTCCCAGCTTACTCCCAATGGAAGCCCGTTTGGAACAAACATAAATGCAGGCAGGCGGGCAGGCTGAGTTGCCCAAGGCTGGATAAGGCTCTGGATGGCTTCAGGTCTGTGTGTATCAGCAGCATCCCCTCAGATGCGCTTCCAGGCAGGGGGCCTCGGGGCCTGAATGACAGCCATTTCCATCTACAGCAGGCCTTCTCCTGCACTGATCCCTCAGAAGCTCAGCAGCCCTTCTGGTTCAGCCTGAGCCCCAGGGTCGGTTCCCAGCACTCCCTAGGTGTCCCCCAGTCCTTCCTAATATCCTGGGCTCCCATACTTTGGAAGGAGTGGACAGGCTAGGTGAGGAGAGGATGAAGGTTGGAACTGGCATGCAGTCTGCAGTCCCTCAGACCTATGCAAGCACTGGAGTGGAAGGCCCAGGAGCCCACGGCCAAGGCTGTGCCAAGGAAGGAGTCCTAGACCTGCCACAGACACCTGGAACTTTGCAAACCAACAGGAGGCCTGGAGCTCAAGGAGGTCCGGCAACAGTGACAGGGACAGAGCGTGCTCAGGACTGAGCTGAGCCTGGGAAGACAAGCTAGAGATGAGAGATCTCTAAAGCTTGGGTGTGTGGACTTGTGTCTCTCATCTCCATGACCCCAAACCCCAATTGAGGTTGGTCTATAGGGTTCTACAGCCGAAGCAAAGGGGACACAACCTTCCCCTGGTTTCCTGTGGTTGCTCTTAGGACTGACTTCGATCCTCCTCACTGGAGGCCTTCATTTAGAGTCAAGTTGTGGTGGCCATGTCCCTAGGGCACGGGGGAGGATCGGTCTAGCCTCCTCGGAAGTGCCGTTGCTTGACCTAGGGTCTGTCTTTACACGACCTTTCTGCCCTTGACTCCAAGGAAGATACAGTTTTTCTATTAGGACATTGAATTTGGAGCCTCTCCTTAACCCGGCACATGCGTCTATTTCTAGACAAGGCTACGCGTAGAGGGTCCAGGTGGACTTGAACATTCAGGGGCTGTTATTTAATCCAGGATGGCCTTAAATACCACACCCAGCAAGAGCTGGAAGAGCAGAAGGAGCTCAGCCTGGGGCCTTTTATGGTTCCAGTCCTCTGCTTCCCAGCTAGAAAGGGCCTTGGGCAACACCCACGACCACCAGTAGCATGTGTCTGGCTGGGCTTTAGGCTGTCTTTACAGATGAGAACACTGAGGCTCGGAAGGGCTGAGAAGATGGCCCAGGTCACAGCCAGTTGAAGTCTGGGCAAGGAATCCAAGGGTCCGTGGGTTCTAGGGCACTCCTGCGGGCAGTAGGGGTGTGCTGTGTTCCAGGTCAGCTCCTTGCTTCCTGGCTCTTAGGTTTAGGAATGGATGTTTCCCCCAAACTGCAGATAATTATGGTTCATTCAGTAGCCTGCTCTGGGTAAAGGGGTTGGGGTTGGTGAACTTTCCCTCTAAGCCACCCAGTACACTGGTGTAGCCAGAGAAATGTGCCCAAGAAGGTGGGTAGGACCAGGGGAACAGTCTCTTGGTCTCTTGGCCGCAATGTTCGCTCAGGGTGGGAAATCCAAGGCCAGGAATGTTCTGCCTAGAGATTTTTCAGCACCTTGGACCAGACTGGAAGGATCTATTTACTGGCTCCACAGGCCAGGCTGCAGGCTCTGTATGGGAGCTCAGTTTAGCCCAGGTGTCCTACACTCGATGCCTAGGGACAGTCAGCCTATACCTACAGGATGTCAGAGGACGCCATCTAGGAATGGGAGTGGGGCTTCTTGTTCCGGACCTCAGTTTCTCTGTCTGTACCGGGCGGGCCCTGTATCCAAAGCATTGGAAGGGGATAGGTGCCCGCCTGCCCCTCCCCCAACTGCATCCCGGTGCCAACCAAAAGCCAGGGTGGTGGCAGTCCTAGAGCCCTGCCTCTGCCCGCGGGTTTGCATTTTCTCGGATCCAGGGCCCGAGGTGCCCGCTGACAGGGCGAGCTGACAGACCTGGCTAGCAGATACTGGGGAGAAGGCTTGCTCCTTCCATCATCCTCGCCTTTAGGCGGGCCCGCCGCCTCAAAAACGCAGGTGCTCGCCCACTGTGAGCTCACTGCCTTCCAGCAGCAACCCCCCGGGAGGGTATTATTACCCGCATCTTCCCGGGAGGCAAAAGGGACTCAGAGAGAAATCGCGACTCGCCCAAGGTCACACAGCTCGGCTCGGGCAGATCAGAAGGAAGTCCGGCGCCAGTAGTTCTTCTGGGCCCATCGCCGCCTCCTTGCCGTCACATTTGTGAATAAAGCACCGAGGCCCAACGCCCGGCTTTGCCCAAAAAACAAGGCTCCGGGCTAATCTGAGGGAACAAAAGCGCCCAAAATTCCATCCCGGGTTTTCCACCATGCCGATTCCCACCGACCAATCCGCTAGCGCCGGTCGGTAGGGGGCGGGTGCAGGCGGACCCGGCGTGATCGACAGTCCCTTTCAGAGGCGGGGCCTAGGCTTTAACCAATCCTGCGGAGGTGCTGAAACGAGCCGGCACGCAGGACAGGCAGCCTGGCCAATCGGCGTGGAGGGGCGGGCCCGGCCAGCCCGGGCTGTCGCGAGAGGCGGCCACCCCGCCCACTCCGCTGGCCGCGGCCGCCCGTGCTCGCGAGCGCGCTCTGCTCAGCTCCGACGGCCCGGGCCGCGATCCGTCCGCGGGTCCCGCTGGATCCTTCCGCCGCGCCAGGCCCGTCCGGGCGCCGCGCCCAGCCTCGCAGCGGGTAACGGCCGGCCTGGGCGCAAGCGCAGGAGGCGGCATGGCCGGGGCGGCTCCGTCGGGGGGCGGCCCACACTGACAGACCCTGCGGCGCGCGGGGAGATGGGGGCGGCCGCCTCCCGGGCGACGACGACGACGACGAGGAGCGGCCGCCGCCACTGCCGCGCACCGGCCGCCGCTGGGGACGGGCGCGGGCAGGGCGCCTCCCCGTGAGCGGCGGCCCCGAGGCCGCTCGCCGTCCCCGGCCGCCCCGGCCGCGGCCCCGGCTCCGGCCGCCGCGGGGCCCCTGGCGGGCGGCTCCCCCGGCCCGCGCGCGCCCGGCCCGCGCCCGCGCCCGGTTCGCGCGCGCGCGGCCTCGCCCGGCCCCGGCGCCCGGCCGCGGCTCTGCGCGCCCCCCGGCCGCCCGCGCGCGGCTCCCGGGCCCGGCGGCGGGCGCGGCGCGGGCGGCAGCATGGTGGAGAAGCGTTGCCCGCTGCAGAGGGACGGCGTGTACCGCTGGTTCTCCGAACTGCCGTCACCGCAGCGCGTGGAGTTCCTGTGCGGCCTGCTGGACTTGTGCATCCCGCTCGAGTTGCGCTTCCTCGGCTCGTGCCTGGAGGACTTGGCACGCAAGGACTACCATTCGCTGCGCGACTCCGAGATTAAGGCCAACAATCCGGCGGACCTGGGCAGCCTCACCAACCTGACGGACGAGGTGGTGCGCAGCAAGCTGTTGGTGTCGCTGGCGCTGCTGGGCTCGGAGCAGCGCGAGGCTGCGGGCGTGTTGTACCGCACGCTCACGCACACCGACTCCATCATCCACAACTACGGGCTACAGCTCAACGAGGGCCGCACGGGCGATGAGTTCCTTCTGCTCTTCACCATGGCCTCCAACCACCCGGCCTTCAGCTTCCACCAGAAGCAGGTGCTGCGCCAGGAGCTCACGCAGATCCAGAGCAGCCTGAACGGTGGCGGTGGCGGCGGCGGCGGCGGTGGTGGCGGTGGCAAGAGCGCGCCCGGGCCCAGCGGCGCGCTGCCCACCTGCTCGGCCTGTCACAAGGTGAGCGCACGCGCGCGGTGAGACAGCGCGGCTGGGGTCCTTTACTGGCCAGCCTGGAAGAGGACCCACTAGGGACCAGGTGGCTGGCGTCAGCGCGCGGCCTCTTTGTGTGTTCTGTGTCCCAGCCCAGGCTGGAGACAGGATAAGGCCTTTGTCCTGTCAGGCTCAGCTCTTAGGTGACAGTGCATTCAACAATTTGTCGACTTGCACTGAGCAGATGTGGTGCTGGAACCTGGACCTAGGTGGGGGCCCTGCCTGTCTGATACAGGTGTCCCCGGGCGTGCATGGCAGGGGTCGGATGTACAGGTTCGAGTGAATGCGTGTGTGTTCGTGAGGGTTGTGCAGGCTGGTAAGCGTGTCTGTCTGGAGAGCCTGACGGGGGCTTCGCAGCCTCAGCAGGTCTGCGTGTAGCTGTCACTGGTGATCCACCATCGGGGAGAACCAAAGCTCACTGAGGTGGGATCTGGTCTTAGGATGATGTCGGCTTGCTGGGCAGGAAGGGCAACCTGACCATCCATTCAGAAATGTTTGAGGACTGGCGAAGCACGTGGTTCTGTGGAAGCTGAAGGCTCTTCACACAGTGAAGAGAAGATGGAATTCATCTCCTGGGTAGCCAGCCCTCTTAGTTGCAGCCCATAGTTGTGGATGGTACAGTCGGTGTGCATTTGGGCCTTTGGAGGTCGTCAGTAGTCAGCAGCCCTGGAGCCCGCCACGCAGGTTTGTTGTGAGAGAAAGGCTCTCCAGTGCCAGGGACCATTGAGGCCCCACACCGTGTCCTTGGTTGTAGGAGGCCACGTTTGGGCCTCCTGCCCAGATGCTCTGCAGTCTGAGTTTTTTGAAGTTAAAACTCTTACTTCGCTTCCCCTGCCCAAGGTGAGCAAGGTGAGGTCGTCAGGGAGTCAGGCTCAGGCTTTGGTCGTTTTTCTTTCGCTCTCTTTGAACCTTGGGTTGTGGCTTTTCCTTTTTGATGTCTTCCTCTAAGAGGCGGCTGTGGTTCCTGAATGGGTTTCTGTGGCATCTTATCTTGTCACCGACATTGGCCTCTGAAACTGCGGTTTGCTCTTTGGCTCCTTCTTCTTTTTCAGTACATACATACTCTCCCACCTCACTTCCCCGTGTGTCAGACAGCTGTCAGCAAAGAGAGGCAGGGCCAAGGAGAGTTCAGTTCCTCACCTGTCACCTGTCTGTGGTCTCATCAGCTGCAGTTAGTTTCATCCAAGACCGGGAGCTTATCTCCCACCCCGTGCGGCCAGACCACTCACTGTGTTGAGTGAAGCTATGCACGTCAGGGGTCTGTGTCAGTCTGTGTCTTTTAGCAGGGCAGTGAATTCAGAATAGAAGTGCCTAGAACAAATGTCTTGGGTCCTCTCCCACCTACACAGTACTAGGGATGGAGCCTAGTGCATACCAGGCAGGTCTCTGCCACTGAGCCCCACCCCACTACAGCCAGCCCTCACAGTAAGTTGTATCAGATAGCCTTTGTCTCAGGCGAAAGTCTCCCCATTGAGAGATGGAGTTAATCTGGTCCTGAGGGTCTGGGCACTGGTCACTAGCCTTTGTCTCCTGTGCTGTAGCAGGCTGGGCGGAAGTCCTCCAGAGGTGACAGGACAGCTGGCAGCTGTGCTCTCAATGTGCTTCCCGGCCACGTTGGCTGTCTGCATTTTGTAGAGGCGTGCATTGTCTGGCTTGAATGTCTGTCTGCCCTGAGTGTCGCAGCTGTTGCAGTTTTCAGGAATCCTGTGGGCCTGACAGGGTCGGGGTCCTCTTTGGAAAGTTAGGGACATTGCTTGGCCTTAGCAATAAAGGCTGGGTCCCATTTGCTCAGGTCTCTTGCTTTTGCCTGGCTCTAAGTCACTCCTAAAGGGACTGTACTCCCAGGCTGGACCTTGGGCTCATTTGTGCTGTGCTTGCGGATGCCCAGCTGAGAGCCTGCTCAGCACTGGGCTGACTTGGGCCTCTGCATCCTCAGAAGAAGGTGACTCTTGCATCGCTTCCTGAGCGGTGTCACTTGTTTGGTCTTGAACTTAGGACTGATACTTGGCTCTCAGAAGTGAAGGTGTTGGGATGGCGTCTGATTCCAGTTTTTATTTCTCCTGACGGAGTTTTCTGGAGAGCTTGTTATTGCAGTTCGCTCAGCCCTCATCCCCTTTCATTTTAAAGTGCACGGTGTTCAGAGGAGCTCCGAAGGTTAAAAGAAAAGTGTGGCTTATTTGTTTTAAAGACCAAGGTTTGGGGAGTGTGGGGAGGGGCTCTGTAAGGGGACAGTGTTTGGGATATAAATAAATGAAATAAAGACCAAGGTTTTATTGTGTGGCTCTCCCTGGTCTGGGAGTTGCTGTCCTCCTACCTCTGGAGAGTCGAGAGGTTAGTTATGCACCAAGCCCAGCCATGGACATAGTTTATGCATGGCTTACTTCAGAAAACCATGTGCTGTATCTACTGGCAGGGGAACATGAGGGGCTGCGGGGCTTGATCTACTGAATGCTTCCCGTCCCTTAGGTGTGTCTCAGGATGCTGTGAACAGTGTATGTGTTTTATTTAAATAGAAAGCCTTGGTTTTGGAAGCAGGTTAAATCAAGAACTTTTTTTTTTGGTTCTTTTTTTTGTAGCTGGGGACCGAACCCAGGGCCTTGCGCTTCCTAGGCAAGCGCTCTACCACTGAGCTAAATCCCCAACCCTAAATCAAGACCTTTAACTGGCTATGAGGTACCAACTTGTAATCAACTCCAGCACTCGGGAGGCTGAAGAAGGGGGCTCACTCTGAATTGTGGTGGTCAGGGGTGTTGTGCAGAGCTGTGTGACCATTGGTTGATGTTGAATTTCAGATCATTTGGTTAGTCCTTCAAAACACCAGTGCCTGTGCGTAATCCCTCCCCTCAGCAGACACTCAGGATCAAATGTCTGCCTGTCTCCATGAGTTTGTTTTCTCTGATCCTGTGGTGTAAACAGATTCATGAATACTTGCCCTTTTGTGCTGGGCTGCTTTCTCTCGGCATGCTTTTCAGGCTTCTCTTGTAAGAGTGCACAGCACTGTGCTCTTTTTTTATGGCTGAGTAATATTCATTCATCACAGTTTATCTGCTTACCATGGGGTGGAGGTTTGGATTGAGGCTTAGTTGAGATTATTCTTCATGGTGAACTCCTGAATGCCTGGCAATGCAAGGAGCACACATGCTCCTTGGCACATTATTAGCGAATGGCTGTCCTAAGGGGCTTCATTCTTAGGACGGGCTGCTGCCTTAGGGGTGCTTAATGGTGCTGCCTAGTTGTCAGGCCCTCTGGGTTCTGTGGTTACAGTGACAGCTAGAGCCAGCTGTGGTTCTGTCCTCTATGTGCCGGAACATAGTCCAGTGTCCTGTGTGGGCTAGTTTTGTTGTTATTGTTGGTTTTTTTTTTTTTTTTTTTTTTTTTTTTTTTTTTCCTTTTAGGGGGTTTGAAATGGCGTGCTGCCTATGGGGTAGATTGAGGTTCTGGTCTTATTTTTGGTGGATGTCTGTACAGTTCCAGAGCTGTCCACCTGAGTTTGGCCATGTATGCCTTAGGGTTAGCCTTGTGTAGACTTTCAACAATGTCCACAGACTATGTATAAAGCTGCTTGTAAGCTCTCGTCTGAGATGGACCACAGTTCCACTTGGCTGCTGGTAAGTGGCTCTGGTAAGCTCTTGCAAGTCATTACAGTTCAAAGGTCAGGTTTTGAGGCATTCTTGTCCTGCGGGTATCATGTGAGGAATAGATGTCTTTGCTTGATTTCTCTTTTAAACCTGACCCCTGCACACAGTTGTCAAAAGCCCCTAGCGTTCCAGAGGAGCTAGAACAGATTACAGCGTCATCAGTGACCTGACTGAGGGTGCTGTTTTTTTCTATAGGGCAACCGGAGCTCCTCTGAGTCCCTGCACTGAGTCTGCTGTCTGTCTGTAGTCATTCCTCCGTGTTTCTGTGTAAGGGAGGGTATTCCAACGCAGCACCCTCAGACTCTGTGTGATGGCCTTCTTAGTGGCATATTCCAACAGCAAGCAGACGCCGTGTCATGTCTTGAGTTATAGCAGGCCCCTTTGAACCACTGGTGTGACAATGTGGCTCTGAAGGGACTGTCTTTTCCCCACACATGGAGCCCTAAGGCTGTTGCTTTCACGATAGCCAGCCCACTGCTCCTTCACCATTTGCAGCCATCTGAGCTGTGTGCTGGAACGTGGTGCTTCAGAACCTGGAACCTGTCACAGCAGGTCTGATGCATAGCACAGTGCACTGCATGCACAGGTAGCTAGCAAGTGACCAGGAACACACAGAGGCAAGTCTTGCTCCTTTTCTGAAGCCATTTTTACTGAAGTTCATTCTGTTTATTGGCCTCGGTTCTGTATACCATGCCCACTTTGCCTTTAGGTTGAGAGCACACTTAAGATATATAGTTTCTAGAACATTGGCGTGCACACTGCTAGAAGTGCTATCTATATGTGCTGCGTGCGTCTGTTGACTTGGATGACTGGTGGCTTCTGGGAGGCTAAGTGAAGATCACAGTAAATTTTTTTAAAAAAGATCTATTTTTATGTTATGTGTATGAGTATTTTGCCTGTATGTCTGTACCACATACAGACCTGATGCCAGTGGATGACCAAAAAGACATCAGGTCCATGGGCCTGGAATTACTACCATGTGGGTGCTAGGAATTGAACCCAGGTCTTCTGGAAGATTAGCCAGTGCTCTTAACTGCTGAGCCCCACATTTTTTTTTAATTTATTCATTTATTATATATAAGTACACTGTAGCTGTCTTCAGATACACCAGAAGAGGGCATTGGATCTCCTTACAGATGGTTATGAGCCACCATGTGGTTGCTGGGAATTGAACTCAGGACCTCTGGAAGAGTAGTCGGGTGCTCTTAACCGCTGAGCCATCTCTCCAGCCCCAACCCCACATTTTTATAAATTATTTTTTGCCTGGGAGAAATAATTTTTACATTAGTCTTGCCTCTTCCTTAGCAGGGTCAGATTTCAGAAGAGCTGGGACCTGGGAGGGTGAGCTCACTAGTGAGATGGCTGTAGGCTTTGACTTTCTGAGGCAGTGTTAGCAAGGCAAGAAGGAACACTGTTCAAGGTCACAGTTGAACTCACAGTGAGATCTGTTCTAGACAAAAAAGCAAAACAGCTGTCAGCATTTGTAAAGCAGTAACGCTGGATTTGTTGTGGGTTGAAAGACTTGAAGTTGTTTAACGTGAGGCCAGGGTGGAAGCACACATCCACTGGCAGTGGTTGGTTCTCTGATAGCCTACAGGGCACTTGGCTAGTTTTACACCAGCCGGTTTGCCTGCCTCTCCTTGGCCACAGATAGAAAGGTACAGGCTTCTCTTGATGTCCTGGCTTTAACCATCTTGTTTCCTTGGGGACTTTACAGGGCCATGCGTCTGAACTTCACTGCTTCCTGTCTCTCTTCTTCCCCATCAGCACCTTTGACAAACTCCAGTGTTTCTGTGCTTGGCCCCTAAGCTACTCTTTGTCCTGAGCATGGCTCCACCTTCTGGTGAGGTCAGCACTTCTTCTGGACCTGCCCATGTGTGTCTTGACACACATACACATTGCAGTAAATACATGCATGTTGACTAGGAACCGGGCCACCCTGCCACATGCCCATGGTGTCTGCCCTCATCCTCAGATACACCAGCCTGTGGTCATTCCCTTTGACAGCTCTTGTCTTCAGCTAAGATAGTTTTTCTTGATGGGAATTCAGTAGTTGTTTAAATTAAGAGATGTTTTAAATTGGTTTCATAATCAGACAGGTGGCCAAAATGGTACAAAAGAACCCTGAATGCGAAGTCCCCTCACAAGGGCCAGCTGGCATTCTCTTCTTTCCCTGGGGCTTGGATCCCTTAGGTTTGCATTTAAGGTGCTTGCTGACAGGCCCTCCAGCCAGCACTCCAGAGGCAAATGCTACATAGCAAGAGTCTGCCTTAAAACAAACGAAAAAACCCTCAAAAAAACCCCCAAACCACAATTTTGCCTTTTCCCCAGCCACCCATCCCTTTTATAGAACAGTTCGTTTTAGAACTTTTGGGAAAGATTGTATGTACTTGCATGTTTCTTCCTCATACACTTGTCCCTTGCTCCTCATGTGACCCTAGTATATGAGCATGACTGAATTGTTCACCTTGCTCTTGTGAACGTGGCTGTTTACCTGCCTTGAGTTGAGCCTCACCATCCCCGTGATGCATCTTGCTGAGTACTGACAGGCACTGCAGTGTGTGTGTGTGCACGGGTGTGTATGTGTGATATCTGTGCTCTTTAAGGCTGCCGCAGTGTGTCTAGGTGCTTCTTTCCCTGGACCTGCCAGTGTAGCAGCAGACCTTGGTCACATTCATAGAGAACCATCCTTGCGGCTTTCTCTAGGTCACATTGTTGCACATCTCCTCAGGTGACCACGTTAGCAGTTTGTCACTGCTTTTCCCATCAGGCAAGGGGCTCTGTGATGTAGAGGCAGCTGACCTTTGAGAACGCTGAATGTAGGAGGAGCTGTGGTTTTTTTCCCCCATCTTTGGCTTTCCAAGAGGGTTGACTGGTTATACCACATGTGACTTTTGGTGTTGTGGTCTAGTAGATCACATGTACTGAGAAGGGCACATATGTGATGCATGCATGTTAAGCATGACACCACTTAAGTGAGGATGCTTCCCTGTATCTTCTGGCCAGAACCTGAGTCTTTTGTCTATTGACTTGCCTCAATCGGAATTGATTTGGTATGAGGGTGACATGCATGTGCTAGTGTCTTTCTCAGCTCCTGGATGGTGGCCTTAAACCCTGAGTGGAACTGCTCTCTCGTCACACACCCAGTACTGTTCGGATTTGCTTCTGAACTGTCTGGATGGTTTTGTGGGTATGTGGGAGGGTATTGTCATCATGGTTGTTGTTCAGTTTTTAATTAATTTACTTACTTTGAGATGGAGTCTGACTCTATGGCCTAGGCTGTCCTGGAACTCATGATCCCCCTACTTCAGCCTCCCTAGGGCTAGGACTCTAGAGTTGTGTACCAGCAGGCAGGCTCCTGTGCTGTCCTTCCCAGGGTGTACTCCTGGTGGCCTTAAGTTGAGTCTAAGCCTCTGGCCCCCAGCCACTCCTTCCTTGTTCAGGGAATGCCAGCTTTTCGGTTTTAGTTTTAAGCAAACATGGCTGTTGAGCAGTTCCCACATGGTGGTTTGTGGGGTGGGGCCTAAGCTGGCTGCACCACACTTGTGTGTGGAGACTGGCTTTTCCTTCCTTCTTTCCTTCCTTCCTTCCTTCCTTCCTGGCTTCCTTCCTTCTTTCCTTCCTTCCTTTCTTCCTTCCTTCCTCTTTCTTTCTTTCTTTCTTTCTTTCTTTCTTTCTTTCTTCTGTATAATTCATGGTATTTTCCTCTTTGATTTTGCCATTCCCACTGATGACTGTGCAGCCCCCTCCCCAGCCCATCCCCAAAGAGGGTGGAGCTCCCAGTGGGCGTCCCTAGTCACCCAGGCCTTCGAGGTGTCCTTGTCCCGCTGAGGGCTGCTTGGCAAGTCCTGCATGGCATCCTAGCCTGGGGTAGTGTGTATAGCATCCTAGCCTGGGGTAGTGTGTATAGCATCCTAGCCTGGGGTAGTGTGTGTAGCATCCTAGCCTGGGGTAGTGTGTGTAGCATCCTAGCCTGCTTCTCTCTTCCTCACTCCCTCCCATCTCCTCTTGCTCCCAGCAACACTTACAGGGACAGATACATAGCACAATGTCTATGCATAGGGCACAGATGGACACAGAGCACACCTGGGGTGTTTGCTGTGTGTACACGTCAAGAGGCACGTGTGTGGCACATACACAGCACCTTTCTTCACACCCTGGTGTCATTATCCACTGTTCACCCTGAACAGGGGACTCCTTCCCAGCTTCTTGACTTTTTTTTTTTAAAGTTAAATCACTAGAAAGTTTTGTCCCTTAACTTTCCTTAGAAATCACAGCAGAATGCCTGACTTGTGACCTTGCCCTGGGTCTGGTTTCTAATGGCAGGTACTGTGGTGGTGCCTGCATTCATTTGGTCTTGGAAAGGTGCTGTGGTTTCCTCGGCCTGGCCTACAGTTGTCAGTGTGGCGTGGTGTGGTGTCGTGTGGCGTGGCGTGGCTGTCTCTGCATGCCATCTTCTTGTGCCATTCCTGCTGCTCCTGACCTTGCCTGTGCCAGTGTGACTGCCTCATTGCCACTTCATGGCTCACACACACACTCACCTTTTCCTTACGCTCTTAGATTTGTCTGCCCGGCAAGACCATAGGTGTCTCTGTGTTTCTGTTGGAAGACACTGGAAACAAGGGTACTTGCTGGAGCACAGAGATGGTGATCACCCAGCGTCTTGGAGCACTGCCAGCTCCAAGAGACATCTGTTCTAGCCTGTGGGAAGGTGCAGGGGCTGGTGCTGTGGCCAATTCCTGGTGTGATCAGGGGCATGGCAGGAACTGTTTTTCTCAAGTACTGTGGGCCCTTCCCAGGGAGCTTCATGCTCTGTGTCCTACGTAATGGTCTTTGACTTGGTGTCCCCCAACGCTGGCTGTGCATCTCTGAGGGAAAAACACTGCGATGTGGCCTTTGGCTTTGTGCTGCCTTCACTGCCAACATATAGAACCCACAGGATCCTGAGAAAGTGCGCCCAGTGGTGAGGGCCCTGGGAGGCATGCCGTCACCCTTTAGCAGACTGTTCTCCTATGCCACTCTACAGTTTTGCAGAATAGCTGTTGTTCTGGAGAAAGGCCTATGAGCTGTGTTCCTTCGTGTTCATGCAGCTTGAGTGTGGCAGGCTGGGTGCTGTGGTTGCTAATGCTAATGGCCTGAGTGGCCAGCCTGCTTCTCTTAGCCTAACTGGCGACAATAGGTTACCATCAGAAGGGAAAGCCATGGAATCATTTTCTGGTTGTTGTAATTAGTATGTCCTCGGCCTGTACTGACGGAGGTGAGCCTCATTAAAGCATGTGTGGTGGGAAGTTCTACGTGTGCCAAGTATAGTCACCCGAGATTCTGCAGGTTGCAGTTCAGACTTAGTGTATGAAACAGAGGCCTAACCCTGTACCCTATCGCTCTGATACTCAGGAATGATGCTGGGCCACCTCGTGGTTTGGTAAAGTGGAAGGGATGTTCGAGGTGTCAATGGCAGCTGTGGGAAGGTTGACATGGTACACCCATGTATTGCCAAATGCCAGGCTTTTTGAGGTGGGGTAGAGGCTTCTGTGCAGGGTGCCGAAGGCCAGCAGTAGGCATAGCACACAGGGAGGGAGTCCTCTGATAGTGTGTGGTGGGGTTGGGAGGGGGTGTCTGGACTGTAGAGAGAGCAGGAGTGATGGGAGCCATCAGGGGTGGGCAGGGAGGCTCTGACCACCCTGGCTTCTCCCTCAGGGTCAAGTGAGATGTGAGACAGAGAGCAAGGATCTGAGAAAGGCGATGATGGTAGCTCACACCTGCCTTGCTCAGCACTGCCTCCAGTGCAGCCCAGGGATAGTTGAATTGTCACCACAGAGTTAGTTGATCTATGTTCCTCTTTTGGCACCAAGAAAATAGGTAAGCCTTAGCAGTTTGCAAAGGTGGCATCAGCTAGTGGCTATTTTTATTATGTGGAGACAAAGTGACGACATTTGTTTTAGTTCATTGTTAGAAATGAAGGGAATTTCCAGAGAATGAGATGTGAAGGCAGCTTTGGTCTGGGAGGCTGCAGAGGTGGGCAGAGCCATTCAGCAGAATGGGGCTACCTGCAGGGCTCTGTCTTGGGATCTATAGTCCTCTCCCAGGGCTGCATTGGGACCTGCAGGCCTAGTGTTCTCAGTCCCTCACACCAGTACTTTGCAGTGATTGATTTAAAGACAAAACTTACAATGGTCTTCCCTGTGCTGTTTGGACTGTGTGAGCTGTGTGAGCCCACGCAGTCTAAGCCCGTCCTGGTATATAGGGGCTCTTCTTCTCCATTGCTACCTTCATCTCCTGACCTCCTCATGTCTTTCTGCCTGTCATCTTTGTTCTAGCTGCTACTTTTCTTCCCCTGGTTGGTTTTGTATATCTGAAGACTTCTTTTAACCAGTCATAGACTTCTGTTTTCTCTGTCTTCTTCCCACTGTGGGGTTTCATGAACACACACACACACACACACACATACACACACACACACACACACACGAGCAGGTTCTTATATCAACAACAGAGGCCGAAGTCCCATAGTACAGTGTAGTAGTTTGCTTCAGTGGGAGGAGTTTTTGTTCTATTTTAAAATCAAAATGAAGATAGAGGCTGGTCTGAAGCTCAGGGGCAGAGTGCTTGCCTAGTGTGTACAAGGTCCTCACACCTTAGTTCAGCATACAAATACACAGGGGGAGGGAGAGAAGAGGAGGCAGGAAGTGGTGGTACTTACCAGTAAACCCAACATTTAGAAGACTGAAGCAGGAAGGCCCCAAGTTCAAGGCTGGCTTCGGCTCCAGAACAAAACCATCTGAGTGCGTGCGTGCGTGCGTGCGTGCGTGCATGCACAGTCCTTTACGTTTGCCCATGTTCTTACCATTTTGTGGTTTTCCTTCCCATAGAAGCTCCAGCTTGGTGCCACATTCTTTCAGTGTGTGCTGTGCTGCACACAGCTTTGCTTTTACCTGTCTCATCAGAGGACATTGTCACGGAGTTCAGCACCCTCGACTGATAGCTTTTTTCCTCTTCTGGCTTTGAAAAGCAGAGCATATGGACTGTTCTCACTTCCTTTGTCACCCTCTGGCTGGGCTCAGGCTTTTCTTGTGGTATTGATGGTATGCCTGTGTGCTTTCCTGAGCTTGCCTGCTGGGTGTTCTCTGGACATTTTGGAGCTGTGAATCTATGTCTTTTGCTGGATTTGGGGGTTTAGTAACACATTCCAGCCACGTGTGTTTCCTATGATGCAATCACAGGCATGCCGCCTGTTGTTCCCCATAGATGTCATCTCAGATCTCTCTCCTCTTCAGCTGTGGGGACACTTTCCACGGATCCATGTTCAAAGCCACAGCGTGTCGCCATCTCCAGCCTGATGCTAAGCCCTCCAATGGATTTTTAGTTCAGAAAGAGCATCTTCTGGTTATGAAATTTCCACTTTTAAAGCTTCTTTTTCTTGAGGGGTTTGGTACAAAGCACACACCTTTCATCTCAGCACTCCGACTGCAGCGGCAAGTGGATCTCTGTAAGTTCTAGGACAACTAGAGTTAGTGAGATCCTGCTTCAAAAAACCAACCAACCAATAAACAACCAAACCCTCTCCCACTATGTCGTTTTCTCATGGTGCTGGTAGTTCTTCACTCTGTTCCCCCGTTGTATTGCTTAGTAATGCTTGCCTGCTGTTTCTGCCTGAGACTCTTAGCCAGCGTGGTCTTTGCCAGGAACCTTTTACTCTGCCATGGTCCTATTTTTGTTTTTCTTGATGTCTGTTGGTTATGGTTGTTTCTTGAATTCTGTGAGGGAGATACTGTAGGAACTGTGGATTTGGTTCTGGAGAATGAGGGTGCTCAGGGTGGCTGGGAGGACCACATGTTTCTCCTTTTAGTCCATGATGAGCTGTGATCTCAGCAATTCTTGCTGCTGTGTTGTCTGTCAGTCAGGGGTCTTTTTCAAATGCACATGGTTTGTTGTTCATTCACCAGGGATAGGGAAGGAACCTAATAACCTGACAACCTGGTTCTAAGTCAGGCCCCAGTATCAGAGGGAGGTTCACACATGGTGGTTGGGTAGAGGTGGTCCAAGCAGGTCCAGTCGCAGGTCTGAATGAGCAGTGCACAGTAAGCCACTGTTTACATCTTCTTATGGAGAAAGGATGGTGAGTGGGAGCTGGCTCTGCATAAGGTGCTCCCGGAGAGTGACAGAGGCTCTCGGTTGTGCTGATCCTGGTCACCTAGGGTGCTGGACATTCAATAATCACTAAAGTCAGAGCCAAGCCAGAGGCAGGAGGTCCTGGTGGCAGTGTGGTCACTGAAAGGGTCCTTGTTGCTAGTGTACGTGGCTCATGTGTGTTGAGTTGAGGTCTGATGGAGACCAGTGTCTTCTGATCTGATGTGAGCTTTGGTTCTTAGAGCTCTTCAGCGCCTTTTTGGTCTCCACTTTTGGTTGTTGGCAGTCCCTAGGGCTTTGCTGGTTACACCCAGGGGCTTGCTTTGACATCAGGACACAGAGCAGAACCAACCCCATACCTGGGTTTCTCAGAACTCTTTCTGAAGTGTGGCACAATGGATAGGTAGGGCTTAGGTGTGACTCTTACAGTGTGTGTGGGGGGAGGGGTTCTCTGTCCCCTGTACTGGAACTCTACCACTAGACTACACCCTGGATCAGCTCATGGGTTCCCTCTGGCCTTCCCTGATGAGCACAGAGCACAGCTCACAGGATAAAATCCTACCCCTCGTCCTATGATCGTCTCACTCATCTGCTGCCTTTGGCACTCACTGTTCGGCTCATCAGTGTTTGTAGAAGGTTTGGGCTGGCTACTGATCATAGTTTTAATGCTGTGGAGCCCATGTCTAGGCTACACAGCAGTTTCCTTAGCACTCTGTCTGTTGCGGGGGGTCCATCTTAGGCAGCTGAGTCATTAGTGGATTTACTGTGATTCAGCCAGTTTCTCATAAAACTCCAAGGTGGAAACATGCTTCTGAGCCAGCCACCTGGGAGCCTGATGTGGGAACATTGCTTGAGCCCAAGACTTGGGGGACTTGGGGACAGCCTGGACAAGGTTATAAGACCCCTCCCCATGTTTAAAGGAAACATTCCTAGCCAGAATGTGTGTGGTTTGTCTTCAATGTCAGCAGTCCTTCATAAACACTCACAACTAGTGCCTCTCTCCTGTCCCTTGGTTGAGGGGTCGTGGACCTGACTCCCACTTGTGGTGCCCAGCAGAGGGACAACACGTGCTGCTTGAGTTTAGGTATTGGGTTTTCGAGGGGAGAGAACTGAGGTAATGGCTTGCTGCTTTACTTTAGATGGCAGATATTGGTGCACTGGAATGAGCTTCTTGTACCAGGGTTCATCAATTAGGAACACTGGCTGATCTTCCAGAGAACCCAGGACCTGGGTTTGAACTTCAGCACCTATAAGTAGCTCACAAAATGTCTGTAATCCCAGTTACAGGAGATCTCACACCTCTTGTGCTCTGGGGGCCTTGCACACATGTGATCCACAGGTCTATACACAGATGAAACACTTATGAATACAATAAAAATAATAAATCACTAAGCATGGTGATTCACACCTTTAATCCCAGCACTTAGGAGGCAACGGCAGGTAGATCTCTGTGATTTCAAGGCCTGGTCTGGTCCACACAGAAGGCTCTAGGCCAGCCAAGGCTACATAGAGAGACCTTGCTTCAAACAATAACCAACAAAATTTATGGTCTGGAGAGGTGACTCGGGAGTTAGGAGTACGTACTGTTCTTCCAGAGGATCTGAGTTCGATTGGCAGTGCCCCACATCAAGCAGTTCACCAACCATGTGTAACCGACTCCAGGAGAAAGCTGACTCTGATCTCTGCAGGCACCTGCACTCTGTGTGCACACCCATACACAGAGTTTAAAACTAAACTTGACCGCTGCGGGTCCCTCACCTTCATGGCCATGATCACCTCACTGCTCATTAACAGTGGCTCTTTCTCTTGGCAGCTGCGGCTTCCTACTTCCACCACCCTAGCCAGGCAGCCCTTACCATCCACCATCATAGAGCAGACGCTGAAGCTAGAGCCTGGGACTGAGGCGTACTACTCAGAATCCCTGTGCCTGTCCATGTCTTCTGGTAGGGCTGTAGGGCAGCTCACGGACTGTGTATGACAGCCCCATTCTGGGCTGCTCCCGAGAGCCAGCAGCTTTAGTCTTGAGGTTCATACGATGTTAGAGGCTACCTGTGCCCTCCAGCTGAATGCACAACCAGTGCGTGAGTTCCCCAGGGCAAGAGTGCAGGCCATGGCCCTTGACTATAGGAGGTCGATGGGGTCCACCACCTTCTTCATCTCTGTCTCTAGTGCCTGGGCTCACTGTGGAGACCTGGGAGAGAGTGCTGGGCAGTGATGTTGCCACAGAAGCAATGAGGCAGTAGCCAGCTCCAGTCAATAAGAGAGCTGGGGTGTCCCTTGGACCTGCCTCAGACTGTGACAGGCAAGGTGACAAGAAGCAGGTTATTACTTTGAGGGGCATCGTCTGTGCACCAAGCTCAGTCGTCAGTCACCTACATCTGTGGCGCACCATAAAGCCGTGCATGGTCACCAGGAGGAGCCTACTCTCTCAGTTCAGCCTCTGTCTGGTGCTGCAGGGTTCTCCCAGCAGGCCTGGGAGTTTTTGCTGGCTGCACTGTGGGACCAGTTTGTGATGGGTGTCTGCATGTCCTACCTAGCAGACCTTGCTGGCTGTGGAAAAAACCTGCTCTCCTGACCCCTTAGGAATCCCTCGCAGTACCTCTGCCATAATTAAGCAGACTGTGTCTTCTTTCTCTCATCTGTCTCTCTGTCTCCATTTTCTCTATCTATCTAGTAAAAGCAATGTTTGGTGTGGAAAGTGGTTTTTGGTTAGCATTGGCTTTCATTTGGCCTGAGTCAGCAAATAGCTTTCACTATTAAACTATTTTCTTGTTCTGGTTTAGAGACACATAATGACTATTTTAGTAAAGTGCTTACAAATCAGTTTTCTTTTTCTTTTGTTTTTTTTACATTGACTTGAAAGCATATAGCAGATGTTACTCTTTCCTGCTAGGCCTGGCTGTGCCTGACTAGACTGTGTTTGGGTTGTAGTGCCAGCTCTTGTTGCTTTGGCTCTACACACTGTCATGCCTAAAGGCCCATTCCCAGGATTTGGAAGCTCTTCCAGCCAGTTAGGCCCATGGTGATTTCTGGACCACCACCTCATCCTTTCCACTTGATCACCTTGAAGTTGTCAACTTCCCAGTGAGGAATGGCTTCTGGGGTCTTGATTGGGTGTCTGTCCCTCCCACAGCTCTGGGTAGTGCCCTGGGGACCTCGCTTGTGGAGGGTAGGGATGAAGTAGAAAGACCGCAGCTCTGTGTGCCTTCCTGAGCTGCTGCTCATAGTTGGTAGGGGGGTACATCTGTATTTACTGTATCTTCAGCTTCTTCTAAAAAGTAATGTCTGCTCTTTGAAGAAAAGTTGGAAAATGGAAAACTGGAAAATAAAGTCAGACATGTTGGTTGGTGTGTGCCTGTAACCTCAGTACTCAAGAGGATCCTGAGGCTGGAGGCTCACTGTGCATTTGAGGCCCTTAACTAGTCTGGCCTCTTCGCACTGTCACATCTGTTCTGATGCTACTGCTACTAAGGGGCTTGACCAGCTCCACCCTGTGGCTGGGGTGCTCATGCCCAGTTAGTTCCATTCCAGGCTGCTGCAGGAGCACCTGGAAGGTAGGGCTCACTTCCTGCTCCTGTGTTGCCTCCTGCCTGTGAGCTGGGTACCCTGTCATGGCTGAAGAATTACAAGAATCAGGAGAGAGGTGGGACTGTTCTCCCAGTGTCCTGTGACCAGAACACCTTTGCCAGCTCTTCCTTATCCTGTCTCCTGTAGTCATGACTGGCCTTCCCTGGGATCATGACATCTTGATGTCTCCATGGTGACAACTGAGACCACATTTATAGGCTCTGCTGGATGGAGTCTCCTTATAACATTAAAGTCTATCTAAACCTCGCTAAACAAATAGTCATCACCTATATAAATGCCATAGTAGTAGTCGTCACCTATATAAATGCCACAGTAGTAGTCGTCACCTATATAAATGCCTTAAACTCCTTTTGAGTTTTTCTTCTCTCTTTCTGGTGCCTATCTGCTTGTAGACCCACTTTCCTCTTTTCACTACCTGTGAACATTCTGTATACTGGAGGAACATTGTTTTCCTCCAATTCAGTTTAAAGGACTCTTGGTCTTCAGTCAGATGGCTGTGACTTGTCTGTGTCACTTGTGAATTTGGTGTGTGTTGATGACATTGGTTTTCACCCTGTGAAGGTGAGTTGTGTCTTCCTGCATACAAGTCCTTGACTTTGTCACTGGTTGGTGACAGCTTTAGAATCTGTTGAGTCCTCCAGGTAGCTTTAGACACTCAGAAGGTGCAGAGGTGTCATGGATAGCTGTGCTCTGCCTCCTGGCAGTCCAGCACTGACACTAGTTGACACTTGCCAGCCGAGGCTGATTGCTGCTTGTCTTGAAGTGATGATTTTGTTCTACTGAAGTTCAGATGATGAAACGACTTTTTACACTGTCATTGCTAGTTTCAGAAGAGGTGATGGCCTGTCATGATGGAAGGAGGAGAGACCCCCCCTGGTTATCCTCTGGATTCTAGCACAGGATGTGGACGTTGACTGGCTGTTAGACATTCTGTCCAGTGCCAAGGGGATACCCAAGAGGGCAGGAAGCTCTGTAGAACCCCCGCCGTGCAGTCTTTCTGTGTGGCCATGTTTTTTCACTGTGCTGACCATGGCAGCACTGTAGGCCACTGGGGTACCTCAGCAGCCACACTGAGTGCCACAGTGTTAGCATGAGTGTCCAGTTTCTGTCTTCCAGCTTGGTAAGCTCAGTAAGTGCATTTTAAATACCACTGAAGCCCCTGGAGCTCCCTGCTATCATTTCCATGTTGTGACTAAAGAGGCTGGGATAGAACAACATGAAATCTCCTGAGCAGGCTCATCAGTGAGCAAGGCCTGCGCTATACCCATGGCCGTGTTCTCTGCACACTCTTTTCTTCCATCTTCCCTTCCTTCTCTCCTGAGACAGGGTCTCCTTATGTAGCCCAGGCTGACCTAGAACTTGCGACTCTCCTGCTTCAGCCTCCTTGAGTGCTAGGATCACAGATGTGTGTGCCCCATGCCCACTGGTCCCTCGCCATCAGCGCCTGCCATGTCCCACTCTTTCCTTCCCAGCTGGGCATGTGGCCCTAGACACAATGTTGGGAGCTTGAGGTTTATCTGTAGTGGGGGGGCAACTTAATCTGTTCTGTGGGCTGATGGTGGACTACTCTGGCAGCTCACTACCGTTCCCTTTTGGAGCAATGGCGCTGGGCTATGGGAGGCCCAGGCTTCTTCTGGTCGGTTCGTCTGTAGCAGTCTGTGCTCTATTTCCAGAAGTCTGATTGTATATGAGCATGTCCTCCTTGAAGGTAGAATTGTGTTTAAAAATTAAATTTCTAAGAATTGTGTTCCTGACCCATGACTATTAAAAGTGAATTACATGCAGCTTTAAAAAAGCCTGTGTAAAGTTTTTCATAGACATACAATCTGAGGAGCAATTATTAGTTATTGTGATGGAATCCACATTGGTCATGAAGCCACATGACCCCCATGACTTACCCAGAAGGGTTACATGGCTGATTGGTCTGATTGTCTACATGCCCCAGGCTTCTGTTCACGTCCCCTCTTATGAGGCAGGCCTTTGGTCTGACCCAAGTGTAATCCTTTATTTTGAAATGCAGAATCTCAGAGTCTACCTGGGACCTGAGTCAGAACACACACGTACCATGGTCTAGAAACTCTTGTCTTGTTTTACATGGCCCTAGGCATCAAGTCTAGGCCTTGCATGTTCCAGGTGAGGCTCTGAGTGAACTGGGGACACTCTGCCCCTTTTCACTTTTTGAGACTGGCTGGCTGTCACTAAGTCACCCAGGCTGGCCTTGAACTTAGTCTCTAGTTTGAAGCGTCCATCCTCTTGTAGTCTCCTGATTCTCTGAGGTTAGATGCCTGTGCCCCTAGATGAGACCTAAAGGTCTTTACATATTTGGTCTGGATGCACTAGCTCGAATCTGTATATCCGGAAGTTATACCTCAAGAAGTGGGATATGCTGCTGCTTGGGACCAGGCACTTAAACTGCACTCCAGCAGGGCACTTCTGAACAGGCAGCAGCACTGGAGAGGAGTATGTCCTGGTCTTGGAGTAGGTGCTGAGCATCAGATCTGCCTGTAGCCATGGCACCCAAGCAGAGCAGCTGAGGTGCTAGTGATACCACCCAGGCAAGATGGGGGTACAGCTCATCACCTGGAAATCAGTGCCGCTGGGGCCATGGGAACTCTGGCTGTAGCTGGATATCATACAGATAGATCTAATGTCTAAGCGGAAGAAGGGGATCCTTCAATGAACAGAACGGTCCATAGAGGTAAGACACTGAAGGAGCCGTGTGGACAAGGAGCAGAGTCCAGGTCCTCTAGAAGGGACTGTGTCCACTGGGCTGGGGTGAGGAGTAGGGCTAGGTAAATGGGCTGGGGTATCTGCCTGAGTCTCTGGGCTGTGCCGCAGGCCCTGTTGGTTTAAACCATGATGATGAAAGGAGTTAGCCAGACAGCAGAACCTCTGACCTTTCCATGAAAGTAAAGTTAGGTTTGCTCAGAGAGGATTTGAACTCAGGAGGAGGTGGAGAAGGGGGTACCTTGGCTTAGTCTACAGGCCTTGCACAGAATGGGAGGGGGACCTATGCACATGGGGCCATTGGAACTCTGCTGAAGTGAGTCAGAGAGCATCTGAGTCGAACTGTGGGTCATGTGGACAAATTAACCTAACCAAAAATAACCTAAAACAGCATTTCTGGGAATTACAGTGGAAGACAGCATCCAGTATAAACAGAAAAGCAAGAAGTGAGAGGAGGAAGACAGGGCGGGCAGACAGACGGGCACTTGGCCTCCAGTCCTCACTTTTAAGCATTTTTTCCCTGCCTGTGTTTTCATCAGGCAGCTCTCAGCCCGGCCAAGTGCTGCTGGCCTGGGGACAGCACCCTCAGCTCTGGGCTGACTCTGCATGGACACAGGAAGTACTTCCTGTTGTTGTCACTAGAGTCCCCAGGGGGCACACTGATACTTTGTGAAGTGGTCCTTATCTCAGCATGGGTCTCCGTACCGTACCTGGCACCACACAAGGAGAAGTACCTGGCACCACACACCCATGGTGCACACACTATAGTCACTCAGTCATGGAACCTACAAGTCTTTTGCCAAGATTTAAAATGTTGAGCCTTTTCCTAATATTAGAAAATTTGAGACCTTAAGACTGAATGAAAGCACTGCTATTTTCATATTTTACATCTAGTCTATTTGTGCTATAAAGTTTTCCAAAACTGATGGGGGGTTGGGGGATTGAGGGTACTGCAGTCCATCTCCTTCCCAAGTCAGCTGACCAGGGCTTGTGGAACATGAGAAACTTCTCCTTAGGTTCAGCCATGGGGCCGGTCTCAGTCGGGATAATGAAGTTGTCGGTGTCAGTTTCTCTTCCTGTGTAAAGCTTTGATGTGGTGAATCCTCCTGTATGACAGAACGTGGTGGGGGGGGGGAGTGCGGAGCATATTTGCTCACCCCAGATAGGCAGCTTATGACAGACCAAGTACAGATACCACCAAGTCCAACTTGAGTTTTTTGGGGGTCACTTACAGAAACATAAATGACTCAAAGACAGTTCCATCACCAAGGCCCACCCCAGCATAGGTGACAGCTCACAAACCTCGGAACCTGGAGCACACTTCATGGCCTGCAGGCAGCTCAGAAGGCTGGGGAGTGTCCTTTCCAAGTGACTCAGTTGGTTTAAACCTCTTCCAGGCAGCTTGGTCTAGGGGGTCTTTGCAACTTGTTCTCTTGAGAGCGGTTTTTCCTGCCCAGCTTCACTGCTATGGTCTGCTCCTTTGAGAGAATTTCCTGCTTGGCTTTCTTCCTTCTAAAAGGACTTTCAGCTTATTGTTTACTCTGGCAGAGAGGGCTGGGTCTAGTGAAATCTGCTCAGTTTCAGGGACTTCCTGAAGCTATCTTGAGTTGTTTACCTTACTGTTCAAAGAGCTTCCTCTCAGGATGGAATGTTTCAGTCTAGGAGGAAGATATTACAGAACAGTCCTTAGAAGTGGAATTGTGGAATTCTCTTTGAGCTGTTCAAATTGTATCTGGCCACATGTGCCATTCTCTGCTTTTCTGTGGCTTTCAGAGCTCTGTGGAATTTGTCATAGGGAAACATTTAATTTGAAGCTGTAAAAACAGGGTTTTGCCTTAGATGAAAGCATTCGATGCATGCCACCGTGGCTAAGGACTGCCATTCTGGATGGTTAATGACTCTAGGTAGACAGAAGCCCAAGATCTGTGATGGGTGGGGAGAGGAGTAGGCTGTGAAGCCTGTCCTCCTCAGGAAGTATGCCGTGTTATGGTAGGGAAACTTGGAGCCATGTTTGTGTGTGTGACTTTCAACAAGAGACAATTGTTCAGGAAAAAAAAATAAGAAGATGATATTCTTACCTCTTCAGATGGCTCCCAGAACTGAGACCCCCGTCAGCAGCATCAGCAACAGTCTGGAGAACGCATTGCATACGTCAGCACATTCCACGGAGGAGGCCCTGCCCAAAAGGCCTTTGGGAAAACATGGCAAAGGTGGGTGAGTTATGCTGGACAGTAGTGGGAAAGCCCAGGTGGGGGGTCAGGGGCGTGCACTCCACAAAGGTGTGCGCTGTTGCGACAGGGTCTTCAGGTGTCCTCACTCAGGCTGTGCTTCTGATTCTCCCAAGGAACTCGTGATCACACGTCAGCAATGTGAACTTAAACTCTAGTGTTTATTAAGGGAGGAAAAAGGGTTTAAATATCTTCCGCCCCTCACACCAGAACAAGGTAAAACAAGGTAAAACAAGCAGCTGGGCCGTAGAACACGTCTTTCCCAACCAAATGGGCTCCTACGTCTTCCTCCATGCTGATGTGGTGACAGGTACTCTTGTCCTCACTCTCCCGGTGCCTGCCACCGTCTGAAGTGAAGTCCCACACTGCCCATGCTGCTGAACCCATTTTTAAAAAACGTAATTGGAACGTGGGCTGCTCAGTGTGGATCTGCAGCTGACGGAGTCTCACCACAGACAGGCGCGGGTCCTTCTAACTTAATGTCCAGATCGGCTCAGGAAGCACCAGGGCAGCCGGGGATAATTTAAACTGGATGAGAGTATTGGTGAGACCAAACCTTAGCAGAGTTAGTCAGGGAGGCCTGTCCTGACTGGTCATACACTTTGAGACTCCTGGGAGACTGCCCATGCCGAAGCCTCACTCACTCCTAGCTCAGAGTGGGAGGGTCCAGTGCTGGTGTCCCAGGCACCGTCTCCTATCTCACAGCTGTGTCCTGTGCTGCAGTTCTAATGGCCTGCGCTCTGTACAGTGCTGTCTCTGCTCGACTTGGCTCGGTCAAAGCTCAGGGCAGTTTGCCTTCTTGCCACTGTGTCACACGTGTGTCTTAAGACCATGGCACAGTGGAGAGCAGTGGGTGACAGGTCCTGTAAAGCCGTTTTCCCACCCAACACTGGCTGCAAGGTGACAGTATACATGGTGCAGGTTCCCAGGAGACTGCATTCCTCTGTCCCACAAGGTCTTCTCAGCACTGCTAACCCAGAATGGAGTTTGCACCTGGAGTGCAGGGCTGCCTTGCCATGAAGGCTGCTTCCCCTGTGCTGTCCCCTCCAGACCATGCAGGGCATCCACCTGTGCCACACACAGTGCTTTTTCTTGAGACATAACCAAGGAGGTGTGATTTCTCTCTTCTCTTCTCTCTCCCTGTCTCACCCTCTCTCCTTTAAGGTTTATCTTATTTCATGGATATGCATATTTTGCCAGCATGTGTGCCTGTGTGATGTGTGTATGTGTACTGCTTGTGGAGAACAGGGCATTGGCACCCTGGGACTGGAGTGTAGACCCCTTTACACGGGGGGCTGGGAACTGAACCCAGGTCCTCTAGAAGAACAGTCTGTGTGCTAACTACTGAGAAACCTCTCCAGCCTCTGGGTATAATTTAAAATGTGGCTGTTACCTACTTCTCCCTGATTGTCATGCTTAAATGCCAAGGAGGAGAAGACTGAGCAGTGGTGGAGCACACTGTGGGCCGTCCTCTAAGACCAGAGTGGAGCACACTGCGGGCTGTCCTCTAAGACCAGAGTGGAGCCAGCCTAGCATCAGCCATCATCAACCAACACCAGGAGTTTCTTCTGTTCAGCATAGGCAGGCAAGCTAGCTCAGTTCTCAGTCCCTTTCTCATGGTCCTGTCCTCTGTCCTGGGCTTCTCTGCTGTCTAGGAGTCTGAGAGCAGTATGATGGAACTCAGGGAATGGTCAGGCATTGGGCAGCATTCCTAAAGCATCTTGTGTTCCCAGTCTCTCAGTGCTCTCAGTAACCTGGGAGCATGGAACCGAAGCCCTTATCTCTGCAGTAATACACCCCACTTTGCAGATGAGACTTAAGCCACGGGTAAGCTCCTGGGGTACAGACATGAGCTGTGTCTGAGAGCCTGCCGAGATGAAGAGAAGGAAGGGTTAATGGTAGCAGTGCAGTCTCTCTCCCAGTGCTATTTCTTACCTTTCTGTGTAGGAGCAGAGGTACAGGCCTGGCCAGTGGTTGCCCTCCCTCCCTCCCAGCTCCATTCCTCTTTCCCCACTGACTATGGTTGGGAACCATTATACAGAGAGCTCATCTCAGATCCCAGTCCCTGTGCCCGTTGTTACAAGCACCAAGGGGTTAGGGGCCTACCCAAGTACAGGTGGAAAAGGAGACACCCCTGGTGATTCACTTCTGGCAGTGGGGGCGGGTTCTGTGCCTGTGTACCTGCACAGGGTAGGAGTAGCTCATCTGTTTCTTTTTTTTTTTTTTTTTTTTTTTTTTTTTTTTTTTTTTCTTTTTTTCGGAGCTGGGGATCGAACCCAGGGCCTTGCGCTTGCTAGGCAAGCGCTCTACCACTGAGCTAAATCCCCAACCCCAGCTCATCTGTTTCTGACAAGAGTGAAGGTAGGCTGCTTCTGTTGCCTTGATTAAACTGCAGATCTGCAATATCTCAGAACTCAGGTTCTTCGTACACTTAAAAATGATGGGCTTGTTTACATGGATCAGGTCTGTAGGAAATGTACACCATTAGACAGAGAGGAGGCTCCCAGCCTGGGCAGTGTCTGGTTCTGCACCACTTCGGTTTACAGCTTCCTTATATAATGTCATGGTGAAGAGCAGCTAAGAGACTGAACCAACCAGGAGAGTCTTGGGCTTTTAATAAAAATGAAACGCGGAATAAAAGCATGAGTTTTAACAAGCAGGGAGTTAAGGGTGAAAGCTGACTCCTGACACATAGTGGTGTTCTCTCCTGAGTTGCTCTGGGACCACAGTGTGGAACGGATAAGAAGTCTTAGTGCTCCAGACACTCCTGGTTCTGTGTTCAGTCTCAGTGTGAGGACAGAGGCCATGGTCGAGAGCTTTGCAGTGCGTGCCTGTGCCTGGCCCACAGGCTTGTGTCACTGCACTGCTTGGCTTTTAAGTTGTTGTTGTGCGGTGCTGGAGATCAAACCCTGGGCACATTGTCTCTTAGGTCAGTGCTGTCCCATTGCTGAGCTAGCTGGTCTCAGCCTTCCTCAGCAATTCTCCTTTGAACCATAGGACATACGACAGTAATTGAATGGCTGCTTCCTCAGTTTCCCTAAAAAACATGAGGCTGGGATTTGGGATTGAGGGACATTCCCCTCAGAGTTTCTTTTCTTTTTTTTTTTTTTTTCTTTTTCTTTTTTCTTTTTTTTTTTCGGAGCTGGGGACTGAACCCAGGGCCTTGTGCTTGCTAGGCAAGTGCTCTGCCACTGAGCTAAATCCCCAACCCCTCCCCTCAGAGTTTCTATAGAAGGTAGGTGAGTCAGCGGAGTACACATCGTGTGCAAGGGCGGGTAGTGTGCACCTCTCACTTTTTGGACTCCACTCTGAGCGAACATCTCACCACTTCACAGTGTAAGAGTCTGGGTTAGGAAGATGGCTCAGGGGCCAGAGTCCAAGGCTGCTCTTTGGGAGAACCCCCATCAGATGATGGCTCAAAACCATCCTAATTCCAACTGCAGGCAGTACTGTGCTCTCCTCTGACCTTTATGGACAACGGGCATACATGTGGTATATATATATAAATGCAGACAAAATATTCATACACATAAAATTAAGTAAATTTTAAAAAGCATAAATCTAAGATTGACACCCGTGTGTGCATTACCAGCTCTTGAGGTGGAGGTCAGTGCTAAAGTTCAGGTGGCAGCGTTAATGATTCTGGCAGTGGCAGACGCTCCGAGTGAAGTGCTCAGAGTTGCTGTGGTTCTCTGCATGCCCTGTGCAGAGCTGCCACATGTACCACAGTCTCAAATGTTGTGCACTTTGTGCCCCTAATATAGTGCCGAGGCTGCCGGGTGCCGAGGCTGCCAGCAGTAGGGCATGAGATTCGTACTTAGCTTTAAAACGTATTTCATGGTCAGTCACTGGCTGAGTCCTTGGCTGGCTCCAGAATGCGTTTATGTTCAGACAGCAAAATTGTATTTATCTACTTTGCCCATTTCCTGTCCAGCTCTGAGTCACTTCCCTTGTCCAGATGGGCTTTTCCTTTTTCCTTTCTCATGCACCCTGATGCTCTTTGGTCTGGGAACACTGGGTTCACACTGATTCTCTGGGTAGGGCAGGCCCGGGTCCTGCAGTTGCTTAAAGAAGGAGGTGGTTTAGACTGCTGTTACCGAGTCTGTGCCGAGGGTTGTTTCCTGCCGGTCTCTAGCTGAAGGAGGGGCTGGAATGGCCAGGGCACCACGCTGGCCATTAGGATAGTGGCACAGCTCTTTTCCCTGTGGGTCCCTGCAGCTGACCTGGGGCTGAGTGCTCTACTGTGGTACAGCGCCTGTCCAGACAGGAACGCTCACAGTGCAGCCACACAGAGCAGGTTTCACTGCTGAGGCCTTTCCCCCTCTAGGTCTTTTGTCTGTGAGACTTGTGAGTTGTCCCTCAGCATCATACACGACTGGCATTCTGGAGGGCACTGCTCTGCTGACCAGAAGGCTGCACCTGCAGGGGGTATAAAGCCTGCCGAGTTCCACCACGTGTTACTAGGACTCATGGGGTGCTGAAATCTGCACTATATGGAGGAGGTGGCTGTGCTCTTCCTGGTTACCTAACACAGTGGGTTGTGTGACTGTCAGCCTGTGGAAAGTGATTGCCTGGAAGAGGCTGAGTCGCTGGGTGGATCCAGCAGCAAGACTGTTGTCTGGAGGAGGAGGAGGAGTGTGCCCAGGTAGACAGCTTGGTTGCGAGCGTGTGTTTGTCTGGAGGAGGAAGAGTGTGCCCAGGCAGAAAGCTTGGTTGTGAGCGTGTATTTGAACTTACCTGGAAACAGTGCTTATAGTTTAATAGCATCATTTCATTTCTGAAGAGAAGGATTTGGAACAGGAAGTAGTGATACTTCAGGACTCTGTGGTGACAGAAAGTCTCCTTTAGACTTTTTAAAGCATCGTCTGTTCCCAGCCTTGTAATCATGCCACGCTGTGTGGGAAGCAGTGTGATTCCTCCCAGACCTTGCTGTACAGAGCTTTCATGTGTGTGCCTTTGCAGCGAAGCTGGGTAACAGTGGGCGGGCTTGTAGAGAGACCCTCTAAAAGAGAGCACTGGGCTTTTCATACAGCCCATTCACCATGGAGGACACAGTCATGCTCTTCCCAGGTGGACCCAGTTCATGACCATCTTAAAGGACTCACAAACGAGTGGTCCCACTCAAGCCCCTACACTTCCTTTCCTGGGATCTCATTGGTATCCCTTGGTCTTGTAAGGCTGATGGAGGCACTCCTCAGGCCTGGTTCTGGCAGTCTTGTATGGGATAGCCACGTGTTACATGCCCAGCACCCATGTATATCTCAAAGGCTTCCTTCCTTCTTATACTTCTGTATTTGTTTTTACAGTGAGTGTTGAAAAGATAGACCTGAAGGGATTGTCACACACGAAAAGCGACAGAGGCGTTGAGTGCTCCTTTGAGGTAAGATGCTGTTTTCCCCGTCTCGTTGGAGGTATCTAGAGGCACACATGTCACTTCACATAGCACAGTAAAAGCTATGCTTCCTGGATAGCAGTGGTGCTGAGGTGGGCTTCGAGCCTGGCTGGGGCAGGTGTCTCTAGGATGGGCTAGGGTGTTAGAGGATACCCACCTTTTCATAGAGAGGCTGAGCTCTAGGGCCCATGAATTTAGTCCTGGCCACATGTATGGGACAGTGGCTGAACTGGCCTTCTTCCCGGGGAGGAGAGAGAGGGTTGTGTGACCATGGCCCTTGGTCTGACACTGAGGATGTGCTCCAAAGTGGTGCACCATGGACGTGGCTGAGACAGTCCAAAAGTTCCTTCTATTTCCTGTCAACGGAGTTCAAGAAGGCAGGCCCAGGCCTCTGTCAGAGCCCTGCGTGGCTGCAGGCTGTACAGTTATGGCCTTGTGGTCCGAGATGGTAGCCGGGGCTCTAGTGCTCGCACTTCCGTCCTTACTGGGGAGCGTGTGCTCGGGAGCAACCGCAAGAGTTCTGCTTACATTTTGTTGACAAGAATTCGGTGTTTTGGTCTTACTTAGCTGCATGGGAAGCTGGGAATGTATCACTTGCTTGTATTCATGATTCTGTTACTTACCTGGCATGGCAGGGTAGACATTTCTCAGACCCTGTCTTCAGACGTGGGCAGATCATGAGACTCTGCCCCAGCAGTAATGGTGAGCACACAGGAGACTCCTGTTCAGTGTTCAGACCGTGTGTGAGCCAGACCTATCTTTCAGGAGGTGCGGTGTGGTAGAACCTGTTGTGTTGTAGATGGGTCTATTCTGAACCCAGGGAGAGCCCTTGGTGCAGGTTTTGGAGGCTGTTGACTGTGCTAACACTGCAGCACCATGAATCCGCCAAGCCCTAGTGTTGAAGGTGGTATGGGCAGCAGGTTCTAAGGGACCCGGGACATGCTGTGGTCATAGTCTATTTGGAAACTTGGGTGTCTTGTGGTATTTGAAGAGGTGATCTGTGTCATTGCTTCCATCTGTCCTGTTTTGCTCTGGTACATCTGAGAGAGATGTTCTCAGCCCAGCAGGGACTATTTGCAGAGATAAGAATGCCCGTGGAGCCATCTTGGGAGGCGGTCTTGCTTCTGCTAGTCGGACACAGGCCTGGATTACCCTGGTCCTCAGGGCAGCTACTGTGGCAGTGGGTCTGGGCTTTGGTAACGTGGTGCCCAGGACTGCCCACAGCTCTCCGTGTAGTGTGGCCACCTGACCTCTTCTGGAAGGAGGAGCTCTCAGCACAGAGGACAGGAGTAGCTGCTGCTGTGAGCTGAGGTCCCAGAGGTGAAGTGCAGCTTGCAGAGCAGACATGCTTGGTGTCCGTTGGTGACTGACCAGTGGACAAGACCACAGAGATGCTTTCTGCTCCAGAGGACTGAACTGGTCGGCTCCATAGAGGACAGAGGATCAAGGAAGATAGGCTGTCTGGGAACAGACATCTGCCCTAGATCTCGCTCACAAGTGTTAACTTGGAAAGGACCAGAGACTTCTCTGGGAGTCAGATACTGAAAGGTTTCCAGAAGAGAGCTGAGAAAGCTTTGAGAAGCCAGCAGTGAAAGGCTTCTGAGTCCAGTGCTCAAATGTGCTTTCTCCAAGCTGCAGCTTGTAGGCAGGACCATTGCTGCTGTCCAGGGCTCTGAAAAGAGTGAAGAGTTGACATCCAAAGTCTACAAAGAGCTCTCAGAGCTCAGTAATGAGAACATTTGGTCAACAATAGGACCAGACTTAGTAACACACGCCTTTAGTCCCAGCCTTGTCGGGGGCAGGGGGAGGCTGCAGTGGATCTATATGAATTCAAGGCTAGCCTGGCCTACATAGTTGCAGGCCAGCCAAGGCTATAGTGAGACACTGTCTCAGATAAAACGGGAGGGTGGGGGGTATGTAAAAGAAAAAAATGGGCAAAAGATTTGAATAGACAATACCAAGAAGGCGGCATGGCTGGCGGCGAGCATGTGTGGAAAGGAAAGGTGTGCCGGCAGCCTGAGTGCTGGTGCACAGTGTTAAAGAGCTCTCGCCGTGGAAAGAGCTGCTATGAAGAAGGCTGGCCACACTTGATTTTGTAGAACTGGAGTTCTGTGTGCATTTGCTCCTGGGAGTCGGGAGTGACTTAGGCATAGTGAGCAACTGACAGCTTTCAAAAGGCAAAGAAACTCCTCCGTGAGACCTTCTGAGTCCACGCCTGCTACAGAGCCTTGTTTGCTAATATGCTCCACGGCAGATTTGTGATGCTCAGGTGTGATGCAGGGTGAATGATGTGCATCTGTCCTGGGAACCTGACGGCATTACCCAAGGGAGGGAGGGGTGCAGAGAGGCACAGTGGCTCAGACTCTACATACAACTCTAGAAAATGCAAACCACTACATGGGGAAGGAGCTTACCAGAAGCTTCTGTGGAAAGGATGAGAGTCTGCTGAGGGCCTAGAGGTGATGTGCTCAGCTGTCGACGCACAAGTGTGTGGTCAGATGTTTTGGCACCCCTCTTACTCAGGACAGTTAAAGGTGTTTGTCACCACTGTCCCAGCTTGAGGCCATTTCTAAGTATCCAGGCAGGGTGGTGCAGCCTGTACCTGACCGTAGGGTGACTGACAACAGCAGCCAGTGCTGAGCTGGCTGCCTTCCTGGATCATCCAGGTCTGCCCTCCCAGGGTTGTAGTTGTTGTCATTGTGTGCTATCCTCCCTCCAGACAGGATTCCTCTGTGTAGCCTTGGAACTTGCATCCTAGACCAGGCTGGCCTTGAACTCAGAGATCACTTACTTGCCTTTGCCTCGTGAGTACTGGTGTGTGCCGCCAGTGCCTGGCAAGTCATCCATTTTTAACAGTGTCCGGCAGGGTCTTACGGGCTAGCCAGGCTGTACCATTTGATGCTTCCTGAGACAGCGTCTCTATTGTGTCAACTGTCCTGGAAGTCTCTGCATAGACCAGCTGGCCTTAAACTCACAGAAGTCCTCTTACCACTGCCTCCCACGTGCTGGCATTACAGGAGTATGCTGTCATGTCTCTACGCAGCTTTTCTGCTTTCTGGTTTGTCTGTCTGGAGGTTTACTGGGGCCTGTGCTCTCTTCTGTGACAGACCATTACCTGCCCCCATTGCCTCAGCTTCCTTGTGCTCTTGGCATCAGCCCCTGAGAGTGTGGGCTGCAGCCTTCATCCTCCATGCTGCGTTTTCATTAAGATGTCTGGGAGGTTGGTAGAGTAGGGGGTCTTAGGCTGTGCCTGTTCCCAGGTACCTTGTGGGCTGGCCGGGGCCTTCTGCCTAGCACACACACAGCACCTTGCTGGTATGGAAGGAAGCACGTGGCATTTTGGTGGCTCCAGACAGGTGGAGCTGCATGTGGGGCTGGCCTGCGCCCGTGTGGTCGCTTGCTTTGTCTTTCTTGAGTGACGAAAGAGTCAAGTCCGTCTCAGCACCACTCTGCAGCTCTTGGAGGAAGTAGTCGGTGCTGTGTGCCTCGACCCTCCTGGAGCGCCTGCTGATGGATTGGGAGGGATGGGTTCCAGGAGGTGGATGGCAGATGCCAGCTCTGATTGGGTGCGAACTGCATATAGGTCCTCTTACGTCTCCTGCCTCTGTGTGGCTGTCTTCCTCAACCCCTGTGTTGAGTGGGTGGAGCGTGAGTGTGGGGCCAGAGCAGTGTTGGTCCTTGGCCAACTGAAGTCGGGCAGTTTGGAAATTAACCCCAGTGGGTCTCTGGGCCTGCCTGGGACTCCAGCCTGTGTCTTGGCTGCAGTGAGGAGCCCAGAACACACACAGCACAGCAGTATCACAGCAGGTTGTCGTGCGCTTTCAGCATGGCTGTCCTGCTGACCTTGTTTGCCTGTAGGCTTTGTGCTTTCCTCGGGTTTGATGCATCCTGTGGGATGGATGTGGAAGAAAAGACTCCTGCTAGAAACAGGTCGCCAATCGTCTCAACTTAAGACTTTGGGTGACTCGGGGTTGGGGATGTAGCTCAGTGGCAGAGCGCTTGCCTATTGAGTGCAAGGCCCTGGGTTCGGTCCCCAGCTCCGAAAAAAAAAAAAAAAAAAAAAAAAAAGACTTTGGGTGGCTCAAGTTTTCACCTCAAATCTGGAATGTTCAGGGTGGATATGGGCCACACTCAGGGACCCCAGCTTTGTAGATTGTTAGAGGACAAGACACACTGAGGGGTCTTCCTACCAAGTGCACACGAGTCAGGATAGAAGCCATGCTTCTGGTAGCAACTGTCTCAGACTGGAGTCCTCCACCTGTGAAGTCACTGGGTCTCTCTCCATTTACTGTGGCCCTCTTAGGTCAGGGGTGAAGGTCTCAGGAATACATAGGAGATGGGATTGGAGGCTTGGCATCTTGAGCTCTTGCTTCTGTACCAGGTTGAATGTGATATGTCTCTTTTGGGCAGTGACTTGTGGCTTTTAGGCAAAATTTGTGTTTTGTATCTCCCAATCAGCCTGCTCCTCAAACCTTCTGTGCTTGCCTTTCTAAGTGGATACAGGTTTTTTACACAGACCACCCCCAGCGCCACCCCACACACACCTGCAGCAGTAGCTTCATTCAGGCTGCATAGCACTGTTGTGAACATAGGCATGCTGTAGTCAGGATTGACTGGAGAGCTCAGCCAGGGCCAGCAACTGGATGACGTCAGAAGACCATGCTGCCCACAGTGCCATGGCTTAGAGCAAGTGCCAAGTCCACAGGCATGTGCAGCTTCTGCCGTTAAGTCCTGTTCACCTCCCAGACTCTGAGGGCCCAAGCCAGCCTTGGGCTCAGGTTTTTATGTAGACACAGTACCTGTGTGGTACAGACACCTGCTCAGATGAAGAGGCTGATTTCTGTGACTTGATGCTGTGTCCAGCATCACATGCTCTATGAAGAGGAAAACACATACTCAGTGCACATGGGCATCCACCCAGATGGCTGGTGACATCCTAGGAGTGACCCCCGGGGCCACTTGAGTTATATGAGCGTTGTCTTCATAGCACATCAGGAGTGTGACTGTACCCTTCCCCAGGCAGTAGGTACTAGCTGTGAACCCTGGACACTTAGACTCTGAATCTGTGGCATCTGTTTTTTAAGGCTTGTTTATTTGTCTTTAAGGTCTTATGGTCTGATTCTTCAGTAACTTCAGTAACTAAGTCTTCTTCAGAAGTGACAGAATTTATTTCAAAGGTAAGGTGATCAAGATCTCTCAAGCAGTGAAAAGTGCAGTGTTGTCCCTCCTGCTAGCCATGACTGTCAGCAGAGAGGCTCTGGGGTCACAAGCATGAGCCACCTGTAGATGTCTCCTCACAACACTGGCAATTGTCTCCCTGACCTGTATTTTCTCGTGTCTTTGAGGTGTTTATTGGATCTTAGGCATTATCTTTGGAAGGCGATAGAATCTGAGGAAACGGTGGTCATGTCTACAGTGGGAACTCCTCTCCCCCTGGGCCAGTGGTGAGGTCCTTGGGTCAGTCTAGGCAGGCATGGCTGGTGCTGAGACCTCTTCTCTGAAGGGCTGCTGTTTCCTGATTCTCTAACGACTGGAGGTCTTTGCAGAGCCTTGCTTACCACGCAGCTCTCAACAGTGTCAGTACCGGAAGCACAGGGCTTTCTTCCTATTTGTGCCCCCTCTCTGATGGTCACCAGTGCCCATTACCTGGTGCTAGACTTTTGGTAAGGGACAGAGCAGGGTTCTCCACTATCCTGTCCTGCTCGTGGTCCTAGACACAGGGCTGTCAGGCCTGGGTTTTGGAGACGAGGCTTTGTCAGAACCCCAGCCCCTTCCTGGTGATAAAGGGTCCTGCATACATGGGAGTTCCGTGTCCTTGCTCCTGGGCCAGAAGATGTTTACTCTTCTCTTCCAGAGCATTGCCTGCCTAAGAAATCGGGGGCCTTTTTTATACACTGAGCCATGAATAGTCTCCCCTAAAGGTTAAGGACCTTTGCCTTGGAGACAAAGCCCTGGGAATTTAGATCTGTCCCCAGGTACTTGTGCCACCCTCTCTGCCTCTGTATGGTGGTCGTTATGGCCCAGGGGACACATCCGTCTTACTCCGTCTATGCCTACCACAGCATCGAAGAGCCTGTGCTTTCCTTGGGGGCCTGGTCCTTATTTACACTGTGGTCAGGACCTGGCTCTGTGACTCACATTATGTTAGACTCAGGGGAAGTTGAGTAGACTGTGGGGCTTCGCTTGCCTGTGGTGGGATGGGTGTCGTGCATGCTAAGGTGCATGTAGAACCAGCTGAAAAGGTCCAAACTGTCCTGCTACAGATGTTCCTGAGGCCCATTGCCATGCCTCTTGAAACAAGGCAGGCTGCTGCTGGTGTGCTGCAGAAACTAACCTCCCTTGTCCTTCCTTTCAGTTATCCCAACTCTGCCCTGAAGAGAACTTGGACAAACTCATTCCTTGCTTGGCTGGCCCAGATTCCTTCTATGTGGAGCGCAACCACGTTGATTTGGAAGCAGGCCTAAGGTACAGAAGGCTCTTGGCCAGGCGGCTGCGGCTCTTTGGTGTGGGCCCGTCCCCTACCCCAGACTATCTGTCATGAGGGTTTGAAGGATGTGGACAACCTTAGAGTAAGCTGAGGATGGGGTGACGGAATCAAATGCCGTGCATGTTGTGGAGCCTTTCTGTGAGATGTATGCAGTCAGCTGTGTTGAAGGGTTAAACGCTGTTCTGTGTCAGAGTGAAGAGAGGCTCCCTGGGTCTTCACCATGCCCCACACAGTGGCACATGCCGTGCTGAGATTCTCTGGTTCTGTTTCGTTGGAGTTTTTTGAGACTGAGGAAGGCCTTGCATTTGTAACCTTGCTTCTGTCTCCCAAGGCTGGGGTCACAGGTGTGCTCACTTCGTTTATGCTGTATTAGGGTGGAACCTGGGGCTGTGTATATTGGATAAACATTCTGCCACCCACGTCACAGCTGTGGCCTGGGCTGGTTCTCTTGTATTTAAGTAGCCATGGTCCTGTCTGGGCTCTGTCACCAATGTCTTCATGTTGTGACTTGGTTCCAGCAGACTCAGGGACTCTAAGGTTCCAGTGCTTGTCACTCACTACAGAAGGCAGCAAAGGGACACGAGAAGAACTTTTCAAATTGAATGAAAGCAAGAAGTGCCAGGCTGTGGGACTTGTCTTTCTGTAATATCTCATTCTCTTGCATGAAGTTTTCAGTCTCTCAGTGTTGATTGTTTGGTGTTTCGGGTGTCATTTCATTGCTGACGCTGCTGTGCTGCTCTCCAGGTTCTTGGCTTCAATCCCGGCCCACACACTGAAGCACGACCACGTCAGGAAGTTCTTCAGTGCTTCATCTCCCTCCCAACAGCTCCAAAGTCCAAGTAAGTTTGTGGAATGGTTAAAAATAAGTAAATACGGGGCTGGGGATTTAGCTCAGTGGTAGAGCGCTTACCTAGGAAGCGCAAGGCCCTGGGTTCGGTCCCCAGCTCCGAAAAAAAGAACCAAAAAAAAAAAAAAAAAGTAAATAAAGTTACATTATTATTGTCTGTAAGTTTCTGTGATTCTTTCCTTCTACTTTGTAGGTCCTGGCAACCCCTCCCCTCCTAAAGTGGGCGCCATGATGGGCGTGTCTGGAAGGTTAGTGGCCCTCTTTAGCCGGCATTGTGTGTGAGCAGCTGCTCCTGGAGCTGCTTGACCTACATCTCGATTAACGCCAGGAGAGGAATTGGGTAGCAGGGATCCAGTGTTTGGCTTCCCGGTTTTACAGTTTTCTCATTGCCTACCAAGTAGCTTGTTTTAACTCACAGTCTACTGATTTCATTTTGTTCCTTGGAGGTGGCAGAACCAGGTAGCTCAGTTGGGTCTCTGGTGCACACAAACACACACAGCAGACAGGCACAGGAGTGTCCCTGTGGGCTCTGTGCTGTGAGGAGGGACGGACGTCGTGGTGGTGGTGGTGGGACAGGACCCGGGGTGTACTGTGAGCTGAACACCAGGTGCCAGTGTGGGAGTCCTCTAACCTCCTGGTTGCCACCCGGCAGCTTTGTAAAGCAGCGCCTGCACTCCACTGTTCCCTGTCCTGCAGGCCTGTGTGTGGCGTGGCTGGCATCCCATCCTCGCAGAGCAGCACCCAGCACCACCTGCAACACTCGGCCAGTTCTTCCGCTTCCCTGCCCCACTGCTCCCACACAGGAGGTGCAGGCCCAGCGCTGGCGTACCGGACCCAAGTGGACAACTCGCCCACCATCCTGATGCCCTCTGGTCTGCAGGCCCCCCAGCCCCAGGAGCAGAATGGGATTTTAGACTGGCTTAGGAAACTGCGTTTGCACAAGTATTACCCCGTCTTTAAACAGCTCACCATGGAGAAGGTAAGATGGCTACTCCGATGTGTGTGGTGTGACTCTAGTAGCCTGTGCCCCGTCCTTATTCCCAGTGGGTCAAGTAGGCTTTAGACTCCATAGCATGGAAGGACATGGAGGTGACGGCAGAGAGGACCAGCATTTCACTCCCAGACTGCAGCCAGAACAAAGCAAAGCAGAACAAACAAGCAGCTTTTCTAGGTGTTTCAGGTCTTGACAAACCAGGAACTCCGAGTTGAAATGGCTCCCTCCCTCAAGGTGCTGTAGGCCAGGGCTCATTCAGATACCGTTCCCACCTCTTTAAAGCAGCTCCAATACAGCTCGTGTCAGTGTGGCCTGCCTACAGGGACACAACAGTGGGGTCAGGCAGCCAAGGCCACATTTAGTGGTCGGCCCTGAGGGTGTGGCAGAGCAGCTGCTCAGGAGCCATGCTGTGGTGGACAGTTTTGTCAGGATGCATGTGTGTTGGCGTTTTCACGTTTTCTAAGTCAAATGATTCCTGCACAAGGTATTTGAGGTCTCACTCCCCCTGCTGGACAGGATGACTCTTAACAGTTCCACCCGTCTCAAACTCCACTTGTTAACCCTGGAGATGGAGCTTTGTGGACAGTGGAAAGCGCAGCATCTGTGCCTGTGATGCTGCTGCTGAGGGTCCATAAATCTTAAGGACAGAAGACTTTCCTACCATTTGTCCGAATCAGTTTGGATTTTCTACTCAGAGTTACTGTGAGGGGACTGGACCCCACGCAGGCTCTGATGTGGTAAGCCAGGTGTATGGCCTTGTCCTAGGGCGTCAGGCCTGTGAGATCATTTCATCTGGAGAGTGCCCTGTTTCTAGATTTCTTGGATCCTCACCACGATCCTGGGATTTGCTGGGGGAAAAAAATCTTCCAGCTTAGGCCAAGTAACTGTACTCTGTTCCAGTGTGCAGCATGGAGCAGGGTGCCCCACTCTGGCTGTCCTCCACACCGAGTGTATCAGCCACCCAGAGACTAGATGCCAGCAAGACCATCTGCAGAGGGCAGGGGCAGCCTTGAGTTGTAAATGTTTAGAGGTTAAAGCTGTGTGTCCCTGCCTAGTGACTGGGCTGCAGGGTGCCTGTTAGCTATACTCTGAGAGCCTTGGGAAGTGCTGTCAGGGCCTCAGGCTTCTGTTTGCTATCCCTTTAGTCTGTTACTCTCTCAGCTTCCCGCCATTTCCAGAGTTCTTGTGGTCATCTCCGTAACTGCCTTTTTGTTTCTCTTATGCAAGTTTCTGAGCCTTACTGAAGAAGATCTGAATAAATTTGAGTCCCTCACCATGGGAGCAAAGAAAAAGCTCAAGACTCAGTTGGAGCTGGAGAAGTAAGCATGATGTCATTTGACGTATGTTGGGGTGGGGTGAACACCTTTATCCCAGCACTCAGGAGGAAGCGGATCTCTTGTTTGAGGTCAGCCTGGTCTACAGAGTGAGTTTTAGGATAGCCTGGACTATACAGAGAAACCCTGTCTTGAAAAACAAAAAAAGGAAGAAAGAAAGAAATCCTTTGATGTGTGCTTTGCTGGGCGTGGCCACAGTGCAATCCTAGTACTTAGGCTGGAGCTTGGGGATTGGATTTGAGGTAGCCTAGGCTACATAGTGAGACTGTGTCTCAAATCATCAAATCAACACAGAACGAACTGTGTTCATTTTAGTTTCTCGTGTGCCAAGCGGTGTTAGCACCTGCAGGTTTTAAAACATCGGTGTCCAGGTTACCTTACTCCTTCCCCAGTTCTCGGGTGAGAGTCAGCATCACAAGGGTGCACCTGTCTGGACACCACTGTGCTTGTCGTTTACAGGGAGAAGTCAGAGAGACGGTGCCTCAACTCCTCAGCCCCATCCTTGGTCACCAGCAGTGGAGTGGCTCGAGTCACCCCCACCAGCCATGTGGGGCCTGTGCAGCCTGGGCGGAGCAGCCACGCTTCAGGTGTGTGAGACCTTGTAATTGAGGTGTGTGGCATGTGTACAGGCGTGATGTCGTGCGTTTTGACCTTGGAAGAATTTAGGCTTCCGGTCACTCTTGTTTTATATTTACAGGTTTCAAAAGGTAACTTTCTTTATTCTGACTCAGTAGTGTCTAGTACAGGCGAGTAACTGCGTAGGTGGCCCTGGACACCAGACACGGTGCTTGGCTGAAGGCTATTTGGGTAGCAGTGTTAGATCTGAACGCTTATCCTGTAGGGGGAGCGAGATTCAGTCCAGAGAGAGGAATGGCTCCCCTCCACTGGGCAGGCGCCCACCTTGCGTGAGCCGTAAGTGCCATGCAGGAAGCGCCGTGAGATGAGCAGTGCAGTGCAAACTGGGAAGGAGTCAGTTTGCACTGGACAGTGCCTTGGACCCTAGGGGGGCCGTGCTCTCTCCTCTACAGCATGGAACAGGGTGCCCCCACACTGGCCCTCCACACTGAGTGTATTAGCCTGAGTCACAAGTTCCCCTTTGGTGCTGGAGAGATGGTTCAATGGTTAGAGCACTGGCTGCTCTTCCAGAGGACCCAGGTTCAATTCCCAGCACCCACATGGCAGCTTACAACTGCCTGTGACTCCAGCTCCAGAGGATCCAGTGTCCTTGAACAGGTGTAAATGTAGGAAAAACAAATGTGAGTGAAATGAAAATATATTTAAAAAGAAGCACTACCCCCCTTTGATGTGTCACCTAACATACGGCCTTGAGTGCTTGGTGCAGTTTTCAAGATTCTTGGAGCTTGGTCTGACTTTGGCTGGAGCCCTGCTTCCTGGTGTCATGGCAGGCGGGATTCTTCTGCCTGTGGGCACGGGCTACGCAGCTGTTGACCTCTACCTGCCTTCTCCACAGAGCTGCGGGTGGAGGTGGAGCCACCGGCTCACCAGCTGCCCCGAGAAGGCAGCTCCTCCGAGTATTCCAGTTCCTCCTCTAGCCCCATGGGTGTGCAGGCTCGAGAGGAGAGCTCGGACAGCGCCGAGGAGAGCGATAGACGTAAGACTCCTGTGTTGTGATCTGTGTCCTCCCCACCTACCAAGCCTGCAGTTACCCTGCTAATGGTCTTCCCCGTCCTCAGGTGTGGACATCCATGTTGAGGGTACTGAGAAGGAGAAGCCCGTGATGCTTCTGGCTCACTTCCCATCCAGCTCAGCAAGACCCACAGCCCAGGTTCTGCCTGTGCAGAACGAGACCGGCTCCAGCCCTGCGGGCCACCACCCTCTGCCCGCACAGCTCATGCCTGCAGCTCCACACCTGGCGCCTGTCCGCATGCTGAACTCGGTGCACAAGTCAGACAGAGGCAGCACGGACGTGAAGCTCCTCTCGTCTTCTGTCCACTCCCTTCTGTCTCTGGAGGAGAGGGGAAAGGGACCTGCTCCTAGAAGTGGCACGAAAGTGGACAAGAGTTTCGGCGGGGCTGTGCTGGACACACTGCCCTCAGCAGCACCTCACCCGCCAGTGCAGGGCCTCTCGGGCCTGGTAGAGAACACCTCTGTGTCACCCAATGTCTCCTTTGGTCCCCGGGCCAAAGTTGTGCATGCAGCCACACTGGACAGGGTGCTGAAGACAGCACAGCAGCCGGCCTTGACTGTGGAGACCAGCTCAGCCGCCACAGGGACACCGAGCACCGTCCTGCATGTGGCCCGGCCGCCCATCAAGCTGCTGCTGTCGTCTTCTGTTCCTGCTGACACCGCCATCTCTGGGCAGACTTCTTGTCCCAACAACGGGCAGATCAGCGTGCCCCCTGCAATACTGAACCCCCGGAATGCTCTGTACACAGCCAACACCAAAGTTGCCTTCTCTGCAGTGAGCAGTGTGCCCGTGGGCCCACTGCAGGGCAGCTTCTGCGCCAATAGCAACACTGCCTCCCCCAGCAGCCACCCCTCCACCTCTTTTGCCAGCATGGCCACTCTACCCAGCTGCCCAGCCCCCAGCTCCAGCCCTGCCCTCTCTTCTGTCCCAGAGAGCAGCTTCTACAGTGGCGGTGCTGGCAGCAGCTCCCCAGGAAACATTCCTGCCTCCAGTCAGAGCCACCACCACCACCACCACCATCAGCAGCCCCCCGCACCCCCCCCACCTGGCTGCATTGTCTGCACGTCCTGTGGGTGCAGCGGCAGCTGTGGCTCCAACGGCCTGACGGTCAGCTACGCCAACTACTTCCAGCACCCATTCTCGGGGCCGTCCATGTTCACCTTCCCTTTCCTGCCCTTCAGTCCCATGTGTGGCAATGGCTATGTCAGTACCCAGCAGTACGGTGGTGGCTCTGCCTTCCCTGTGGTACACACAGCCTACAATGGCAGTGTGACTCCAGACCCTGTCCTAGGTGGGCAGTCCACGTTCGCAGTGCCACCCATGCAGCACTTCATGACGGGGACAGCGGGGGTGCACCAAGCCCAAGGCCTAGTGGGCAGCAGCAATGGCTCCAGTCACAAAAAGAGTGGGAATTTGTCCTGTTACAACTGTGGGGCCACTGGCCACCGTGCACAGGACTGCAAGCAACCGTCCATGGACTTCAACCGGCAAGGTAAACACACCAGGAGGAGCCTCGGCCTCCTTGCTCTGTTGCTTGTGGCTCCTGGGACAAGTGCCCATGGCTGCTTGGCTTGTTGAAAACAGTAAACTTGTTTTTAGAGGCAGTGTATTTAATGAAACCCAGGCTAGTTCCTGGGCCCTTCACAACTGCCTGTGATTTCAGATCTAGGGAGTCCACTCCCCTCTTCTGGCCTCTGTTGTCACTTGTACACATGAACACACCTACACACATCCCTGCCCCAAAGCAACAAGAACCTCAGAGCCTTTTTACCTTAACAGAATGAGCTGGATGTGCAGCCAGGGGTTGCTGCCACCTCCTGGGAGAGTTGTAAAAATGAAGGACTGAGCAGTCACTTAAGGAGTCCCTTGCCCCCGTAGCCCCCTCTGCTGGTCTGTCTGCTCGGTGCAGCTGTGTGGCAGCTGCCTCCCTCCTCCCCGTTGTTTATTTCCTGTTATCTGTGTTCTTCACATCGAAGTGTCTACTGCAATATGCCAGGTTTAGTCTTTTGGTGTCCTGTCTGCTCTCAGCCTCCAGAATGCTGGGATGATTAACACATGCCAGGCTCACCAAGGTTCACTCCTATTTGTTTTGGGAAAATTTCAGTATTGTTAGGAAAATTGGTCCCACTTTATCCAGCTCTGGGTCCCCAGCACCTCCATCTCTGGTGTGCAGTTTCCATTGATCCTCACCACCTGCAGAACTTTTTGAAGCCTAGTCAATACCTGTGGCTCGAGAAAGGCAGTAGTGTGCAGGGTGCCACCTCCCTTCCCAGAGCTGTCCTGCGTCTGCTCAGTCCAGGCCTTCCCTGCCCATGTGTGCAGCCGGTTTGAGTGTAAGTCCCATGCCCAGAGAAAGACCCAAGGCACTGAGACATGGGCGGTGGTGCTCTTTTGCGCATGACTGCGGCTGTGCATGGGTGCGGTCAGTCCTGAGTGGCATCTCAGAGCAGGTGGGTGGTGTGTGCACTTCTATAACTGACTCAGGCTTCACCCTCTCCTCTCTCTCTCTTTCTCTCTCTCTCCTTCTCTCTCTCTCTTTCTCTCCAGGAACTTTTAGGTTGAAATACGCCCCTCCAGCAGAAAGTCTGGACTCCACGGACTGATCCTTTTTTTTTTTTTTTGGCAACAGAACATTTTATTAAGCCATGAAAAATCACATAGAGAACTGAAGTCAAGTTGCTGTGGAACCATGGAGACCTAAGGAAAACCACATAGAGAGCGGAAGTCGAGTTGCTGTGGCGCTTAATATTTTTAACCCAAAGGTGCTTTACTTCACTATACTGGATAGAGAATCTAGCGTACAAGTACGTCAAACTCGATTTCATTGCCAAATTCCTAGTTTTGGAGCTTGATCCAAGGATTGCCTAGTGGACATCGCTTTGGCAGTAACATGGCCGTCATACCATTGCTGCAGCATGAAGACCTGTCTCCTGAAGATCGATGGTCCTTCTAGGCTCACACGTAATTCCAGGGCAGCTATGCACGACCTGAGTCAAGACTGCAGGTCAGAGTTCTCTCAAGTTCCCCAGTCGGATCCAGGACCCCTTTTTGGGCTAGGAAGAGCCAGCTGGACTTTGCTGTTTCCTAGAGTGGGAGCCTCGTGTCTGGCTTCTTGAGGATTGCACTACCTGACGAGGGCCTCTGCAGTCTGGGAGGCAGCCTCTGCTGGGACGGGCCATGTAGGAGCTCCATCGGTGGGCATTGGGGTTGGCACCAGCAGGCTGCTCCGCCAGGTACACCCAGAAACCGATCGCAGGGTGTTCTGTAGACACTTGGAGCAGTTCCAGGTTTTTAATATTTTTTTTCTGTAAACAGATTTACACTATATTAGTAAATAAGACGTAGCTCACTCTCGACAGCTTCATTCCGAAGGGTCCAAGTCCCAGGGAATCCAGTCACCGAGGCCTGAGACCAGCCCTCCCATTGGAGGCTTTGAGCCTGCTCTCTCCAAACAAGAACCAACTCTCAAGGACATGGGAATGACTCTGCTTTGTGAGTTGGGTGTGACTGCCGCGCCTCATTCTTCAGGAAGCTAGCAAGCTATGTGTGTCTCAGATGGCTTTCCCAGGACCCCAGCCCCAGAGCTCACTGCTGATGAATTCACACTTGACACAGACATCCAGCAGTAATACAGTTCTGTGATTTCATGAACAAAGACTGGAAACTGTCGGCTTCTTTTGTATAGGCTGTGTGTTGATTGTTAATTCCGTTAAAATTGCCTGGAAAACTTCAGTAGAGAGACGCAAGACTCCTCGAAACCGCTCACCAGTTACCTACCAGACCAGGGGTGGGGGTGGGTCCTCACTCCTCAACAGGGCGTGAACGTTTCAACCCACACAGCGGAGGCATAAGGGACTTAGACCTCCGAGGTTAAAGGGAATTTTATGCTCAGATAACATTATTTATAATGCTAAAGCCTTCGGTATTAAAAATCGATGGTAAGATCTTGCCAAGGATTTTCCAGCTTCCTATTTACAGAGAAGAAGAATCACAGTACTTAAACCATTCTTCAGATGGGACAATCACCCTTATGCAGAATTAGTGTAAATCTAAATACCCTAGAACTGGAGGCGTTGTGACATAAGGCTTCATGCTCTCAGATGGGCTTTGTGTCTGTGGAGACCCACGGAAGGCTTGAGTGGTGTGGATTCTATGCAATGCAGGACCGATAGACCTCTGTTCTGTCCATGGCACACAGTATCCTCTGTTCTGAGGTGATGGTGATGAGGCACTAGGGGATGCTCTGTTGATCTCTCACTCAGAAACACTACAAATGTCAACACAAGAACTGACACAACTTTGCCTTAAAGAGCACCAGACTGGGATTGGTCGCATTGTGTTAATAAGGAAGACCTAGAGTGTTCACTGATGTTTACGATTTTAATATTTCTGAAGGCCATCACAGTGGCCTGGGTATGTGCTGAAAGCCAAACTTTTAAATTTTTTGGTTTTTTTTAAACAAAGAAATATTTTAAATAAATCCTATTTCAACACAGTTGTTGTTGAAAACTGTCTCATAACAAAAGAAAAAATCATATTTAAGTTTTCTGTTCTGTGGTCAGTATAGGGAATGCAGTGTCTTACGGCTGTTGATCTGCTGTGGCAATTCCACGTTACCTTGTGGCATTGAGGAGGTGAGCGAGCTCCAGCACCATTCATTGCAGCTGTCCAGGCAGCAGATGTCTGTGTCTGGAAGCCGCCGGCTGCCTTTGGAAGCGCTTGTGTGGTGTGGCATCTCTGTGAAGCCGGCTGGTGAGGAGGAGCGAGGAGCGCGTGCAGCCTGGCCAGCAGGCACCTCCTCACCAGACTTCATCGTTACACACCTAACAGACCAGCCCTTTCCTGTCATTTCTCTAAAACTGCTCAGTCAGGTGGCAGTGGTGCCCAGGTGCGACGGCCCCAGACTCATGTCGGATTCTAGCCCTGTGTTAACATCTCGGGTACAAAGTGGGATATTCAGACAGGAAGGAGGGCACAATGTTGGGACAAAACAGCTATGTGACCTTTTTGTTGTTGTAGCAAAATACTCCGTTTTTTACCTTCCTTTCCAGTTTTTATTTCACGGTCAGTAGTGAAAATTGGAAAGTGTTTTAATGCTGAAAACTCCTAACTGCTGAAGGGCACCGGGGGATGGGATCTAGCGCTCGCAGTGAAGACAAGTTGTTGAGTGTATGTGGCTGGGTATCCGGAAACCAGCGGCAGGCACACTCATCTCTAAAGATGGCAGCAGCTGGCCTGTTACACAGTACTCAGCAGTTCCCGTGTGGGACTCATTAGGCTTCCAGTCATTTCTGCAGGTCAGCCTCGCTTGTACCACATGCACGTGTGCCATGACAGTCCCGTGAGGACAGCCCAATGGGAATTGGGTCTCACCCTCCTCACTCCGTCCCCGTTTCTCTGCTTCTGGCATTTGGTCTGACGAGCTAGTTTTACAGCCGGCTAATGGGTGGCATCACTTGCCGAAGTCTTAAAAGGTTGCAGGGACTTGGTCTATCTGTTCAACCTCATCCCCAAGGAGTCTTGGGGAACTTGAGCAGGGGGACAGCTGTCCTTTCCAAAGTACAGGTGACTCCTGTAGAGCCAATCAGGTGGCCCAAGAAACCATCAGTCCAGAGATGGGACTGACCGCTGACCCGTCCCAGGGTTTCTCTGAAAAGGCAGGCACCTGTAGTCTACACTTGGCAATACTTCAGCAAACCACATACTGTACTGGCAGGGCCAGGGCCAGGGCCAGGGCACTGCGCTGCCACAGGGGGCAGTGGCCCCGCCTCCAGGTCAGTTCTCACACACACAGGTGTTGGTACCAGGACTGAAACCTTCAGATTCTATTGGGCATATTTTCTTGTTAGGAATGAAGGACAATTCTCCCATTTTTGAGCCATTCTTTTGTCAATTCTACAAAATTGCATGTAACTTTATAAATATTTTTAAAAGATATAGTTTTGTAAATATTTAATATTCTGCTAATTTGATTTTGAATTGTAAATGTCAAGTATTGTTTTTGGGGTTTTTATGTTTTATTATACTTTGTTAAAAGGAAAAATTGTACATTTTTAGACTGTTTTTATGAGTAAATTTAATGTACGGAAAATAAAAATTTAAAAAAACTCAAAAGTACTCAACCTTCTTAGATCTTTTGTCAGTGAGGCAGGTCCTTCGTAAACATTGTCACCTAGAGCTCTAGAATGTGGCCTACTTGCCCACCCGCCCTTCCAGGACAGGGCCTGCTAACAGCACTGCTGGAGACGGACCTGGATGATGTTCTCACTGAGCGCTGCCAAGGCAGTGCTGTACCCCACAGGCGTCTACCACCCAGCTTCCGGGCTGAGGGGACTTGCAACAGCTTTGCAGAGCCTGTCGTCTGCTCTAAGCTGAAGTTGATTACAATGTCCCCCAAGCACCAGCAGCTGTCCCCAGGAGTAAGTCCTTTGGTGTGTGTGTTCTGGTAGCAAGGTCACCATGTGTTCCCACAGCACCACTGTGCACCTGACGGATGGCAGGTCAGTCAGCTATTCAGAGAATTAAAGGCAGGAGCTGGCGGCAAGCCGTTCACCAAGGAAAGGTTGTCTTCCCCTCCCCAGCAAGAGCAGTGTGGGCATACTGCAGGATGCGGCTCCCATGCTGACACCATGAGAGAACACTCAGGACAGGTCCAGTTGTGCCTTTATTGACTTAGTGCATCAGAGTACAGGTGTCCTACAATGGCTGCCTGAGCAGCATCTTAGAGCAGCATTACAGGAATCCTTCCCGACCGCACCATAGTTATAAACCAGGGACATGACGACGTACACAACCCACACACGGCAGCAGTGGGGATTTACACAGTGTAACATAACATTGGGGGTTAGCAGGGACAGCTGCATGCAGGGAGGGTGGGTGCTGTGGGGAGCCAGGTCGAGAGGTGGCTGTGTTGGCTTCCGTCCGTGACAGAGGCAGCTCTCACTGAGATTCTCAGACACGAGTGAGTGACCGGGGATGGTCTGAGTGTCACAGTGGGCTCCATGCAGGTAGCAGGAAGCAGAGGCTTGCTTTAGTTGGAAGTGGCTGTATGTCTGTCACAAGCATGGCTCTCTTCCTGTTGCTGTTGCCTTCAGAGCTGACATGTATGTACTGGCATGAAATGGGGAAACCCCAACAGCTGTCAGAACCGCCCTTACAAAGACTGTGGGTGTGCACTGACAAGTAGGTGTGAACCACGTACAAGGCGAGTGCACTTGGACTTCAGCCTTCCACTGGACAGCTGCACGGGAAGGCCAGCATTGCACACCTGAAGCAGGCATGGACCAGAGAAGTCCAAACCAGGAGAAAAACACCTTGCAGTTTCTTAAGAAGCTGGACCAAGCAACCCCTGGACAGGGTTGGAACTGGCCTCTGAGCAGTGGTGCATGTGGTAATGTCTACACAGCAGCGGGTGAGCGTCCCACACTGCTGAGGTGAAATGGCTGGGGTTCAGGACCAGGGCCCATGTGGGTCCTTAGAGCTATGTCCTATACACCTGACCTGTTTCGGGCAAAGCCAGAGCCCTCTGGAGACCTCTGCTAGGCAACCTGGGCGAGGGACTGTTTCCAGGGACTTCTCTGAGTAGAAGCCCTTTTAGAGAAGGCAGCAGGTCCCAGGAAGAGGCCGCCCCTGACACTGCTCTTCTATTTCAAGTCCCTACTAGGGAGAAAATGTCAAAATAACTTGGTCTTTTTATTGGCAACTTAGGATGCAAAGTATTTTATTTTTAAACTAAAGTTTGAACACAGGATAGTCTAGTTTAGATGAGTTTCCAAGCCAAATGCACTTGCATGGCACTCAGTTTCTGGCTGAGATAGTTTCTAATCCCCTACGTGGGTGCCTACGTTCTGATCTGTGGGGTGGTGAGCTGACCAGCTTCCGCTGGTAACGTCCCTTTTTGCCTTGGTAGGGGCTTAACAAACATTAGGTATTGTTCTAGTCTTACACAGCCAGTGCTGTCCCGAACGTCTCCTGGGAGGCATAGACCATGTACAGGAAGCCGTCTTCATCTCTCTCGCTCTCGTACACTTCAGAGATGGGTGTGGACACACTCACCATGCTGTGCCCATTCACCAGGAGGAAGAAGGCTTGGTTAGCATTGAGCTGCAGGCGCCTTCTGTGGAGAGGAGAGAGAAGGGGGCTCGTTGAGGTCTCCACAACTTAGGCCCGGAAAAAGCACACTGACCAACAAGACCAAGCACGCCCTGGTCCCCAGCCCCTGCTAATCAGGGACTAGCATCCACGTGGCCATCAGTGTTCATGGCCTTTGGGCTGCTGCAGCTGAGACCTTATGAACGCCCCCTGTGCAACTTAAGTTTACTAGAAGGGGAGGATCTCGAACTAGGGCCAGCAGCACTCTACTGCGTCTAGCACACTTAAAAGAGTCGTCATCCAGGAGGTATGTCCTCCCCTTAGTCCCTCAGATGTGATGCCTTCATGCTAGCACACATCCACGGCTGACCTGAGATACACGCAGCTGAAAGCTAGACCGGCCTGCCTTAGAAGGACACAAAAGGGGTTGGGGATTTAGCTCAGTGGTAGAGCGCTTGCCTAGGAAGCGCAAGGCCCTGGGTTCGGTCCCCAGCTCCGGAAAAAAAAAAAAAAAAAAAAAAAGGACACAAAAGAAGCAGGAGGGACCTAGGGCTGGCACGGAGATGGTTAAAGGACACTCAAGGAAACAGGACAAGAAGCGGCCAGATACCTAATTATCTTGATGAGTTCGCTCATATTCACGTGATCAGGTACAAGGAACTTGGTCTTGTCCAGGACGGGCAGCTGCTTCTCACCCTTGTATCGCTCTATAATCACCTGCAGAGAGAGGCCAGACACTCAGCAGCACACAACACTCCCCACGCTGAGCCTGGCACATGCCATGCAGTCGTCTCACCCAGCCCTCCTGGCTGCCCACGGTGCTGCTGTGACCAGTGCTCGTTCACAGCTCTGCCACTGTCCCTGGCAAAACCGTGACATGGCCACCAGGCACCTCTGTTGTCTGAACTGTGCTAGGAGTAAAGATGCACGTCACACCCAGCTATTGTTTCACTGTAGCCCAGGATGTCCTTAATCAGGGCCCTCCACCTGCACCAGCCTCCTGTGCTAGGATCACAGACGTGAGCCTCACAGCCAGCAATATATTCCACCCAAGTTTCTTATGGACCACATGGTGGTGAGCTGCCATGTGGGTGCTGGAAATCAAACCCAGGTCCTCTGTGAGGGCAACAAGTGCTCTAAGCCACTGAGCCATCTCTCTGGCCCCCAAAATAAGAAATGTTAAAAGCAGCTTGGTATGGTGGTGCATGCCTTCAATCCCACCACTTGGAAGGCAGATCTGTGTCTGAGGATAGTCTGTCTACATAGCAAGTTCCAAGACAGCCAGAGCTACATAGTGGGACCCTACACCAAAAATAAATCTTAACCAAAATAAATGTTAAGCCAGGCATGGCTATAAGAGCACATTTACAATCTCAGTATCTGAAGGCTCAGGAGTGAACTGCCTTCAAGGCTAGCCTGGATAAGACCAGCCTCAAAAATCAAACCAAACCGAAACGTTGCTAAAAGATCTGAGCATTGATGGGCTGGAGTCACAGTCCACCATGGTGTCTAGACGCCATGGACGTTTACCCGGACACCAGAGATTCAAGCCCAGTCACAGCATGCCAGAGGGGGACACCGCCACGTGCTACTTCTGGAGGGAAAGTGCTTGTCTCCAAGCACCGCAACTCCAAGCTCCAAGTGAAGCTTGAAGCACCCACAGGAGATGCCAGCTATAGGCACTACACACCTGGGTCGAGGCGGACTCTCGAGAGAACGGAGTAGAGAAGGAGGCTAGCAGGTCCAAGGCATTCTTCCACAACACCAGAAGCATGGGGACACTGGAGGGCTGTCCTGAGACAGGCTGTGAGCAGGTCCCAGCCCTTGTTGGGAAGCCCCACATTCATGTGAACATGCCTGGCTCCCTCCCCACCCCCCAACTTCTACTCTAGTCTCGAGTTTGGGAAGAAGGATTGGCTGGACTGAAATGGGCTGTCTTTGAGGTTTCCAGCCCGGAAGGACTGGGGGTCACCACCGTGGCCACCCTGTTTTCAATGGGGCAGCACAGAGCCTTGCTCTCATGTTTGCTTGGTGTCATGCGCAGAAGATGGCAGCTGAGTTTCTGCAGAGATCCCTAGCTACTGTAGAAGCCACTGGCTGTGCTGAGACCACAGCTCGCAGGAAGCCCGGCCCCTAGGTGAGGAGAGCCTGGGAAGTGTCCAGCCAGCTAGAACAGCAGGCCCACACCCCCACCCTGATGCAGGAGTCTCAGCCTCTCCTTATCAATGCTCCTCTTTCAGAACGGTTCCAAGGCTGTGAAGAGGGCTGCACAGGGACACACGTGCAGGACTTGGCACTGGGGTTTTTTAACCCTGGGAAAACCGACATACTTCCACTATGAAAGGGGCCCGATACCAGAGTCCCTCCCAGGATGTGCGGACTAGCTGGAGAACAGGCATCTTAAGCAGTGGCCTGCCCATGCCTGACTCTGCATGCAACTGTGTAAGGTCTAGAACTGGGGCATATGGGATACAGTAGGGGCTGAGAGTCAGTCCTTTATGTCCTATAAGGCTGCCATGCCACCCTGAGTGCGACTGCTTCCTTAGTGACAGCTGGAGTGCAGACTATCAGTCAGTCAAAAGCTCAGACCCTGGGTTCAATCCCTGGCACCACCGAGGAAAAGCAAACCGCTCTGGCCCACCTGCCCTTTCCCCTTTGACATCCCAAGAGCAGCTCAGGTTGAGAGGCAGTGGTTAGTGGGCACACAAAGTCTGTAGGCCCAAGGGCTTCTGGGGCTCTAATGGGGCTGGGGTCCCCTCTGCCCAGAAGCACCATTGCTGTAGAACCTACTGGGATCTTGGTGGGGTGCTGCTCCCGGATGAGCCGGACATCTTCCACTCTTTGTTCTGCAAGAAAGAGACACATTGATTTCAGGGGCCATGCTGCCACGGTCTGCTGTGACTGTCTTGTGTTGAGGCAGGGCAGTCAGTGGAACCTTCCAACATGGCCCAAGGGATAAAGTCCTCATTGCCAGGGGCTGCAAACCCAGATGGACAGCCACACAGAACAGGGTTCCCGTGTCACCCGGGGAAGGTGGGGGTCTCTCGATCTCATTGTCGCCCCTGACGATTTCTACCTTTGCTGTTAAGTCTTGTTAATTTTTCAGTCCTGGTAAACCAAGGACTAATGCAGTTTTTGCTGAGCACCAGCTAAGAAAAAGAAGGATTGGGGTGGAGAGATGGCTCAGTGGTTAAGAGCGCTGACTGCTCTTCTGGAGGTCCTGAGTTCAATTCCCAGCACCCACATGGTGGCTCACAACCATCTGTAATGGGATCTGACGCCCTCTTCTGGTGTGTACTTATATATAATAAATAAGTAAATCTTAAAAAGGGGGGAGGACTGGTTTTATTTATTTTCTGAGATGGTCGATGTGTCCCGGGCTGGCCTCAACTCAGACCCTCATGTCTGAATCTTCCCAGTACCGAAATTATAGCGTGCGCCTGGGCTAGTGTGGGGCGCTCTCTCAAAACACACACTGCCCCAGTCAAAACACCAAAAAGCGGGTTGGGGATTTGGTTCAGTGGTAGAGCGCTTGCCTAGCAAGCGCAAGGCCCTGGTTTCAGTCCCCAGCTCTGAAAAAAAGAAAAGAAAACAAACAAACAAACAAACAAACAAACAAAAAAAAACACCAAAAAGCTCACTGCGTTCTTCTGAGAACGCCTGCTTCCCACTGCTTGTTAGCGACAGGCTCTCCTGTCTCACGGCTTGGCAGCTAAGGATGACCTTGAACTCCTCCCGTGTCGGGAGCTCTTCAGCCAGTCTAATCTTCATTTTCAACACTGTACCAAGCTTTCTGCACTGCAGGGTGCAAGGAGCCAGCCATGTCACAGGAGCTGGACTTGCCCTTCTCCCTTCTGAAGCACTAGCTGATCTCTCCTCACCATTTCTCCATCACCCCACAGAGGGGATGGCACCATCTCTTCACACGGCTTCCGGCCACTTTCCATAAGAACCAACCCTCCACTGTATGCCTACTGACTACTCCAGGGTTTAGTCACTGCACTGAGTTCACTCTAGCAAACAAACAGCTACGCACGCACCTGGCATGCTCTACGCCTCAGGCTTCAGAGAGGGCTCAGTAGTTCAGAGCAGCCTCTCCCTAAGAGGACCTGGGCTCAGCTCCCACCACCCTCAGGGACTCACAGTCATCTGTAACTCCCTTTTCTGACATCCACGGGCACAAGGCATGCACATGGTGCAGACATATATGTAGGCGAAGACCCACACAGATAAAATAAAATTTAAAAGGTGCCCCGCTTGGCAAGTTCTAGGCCAGCTTGAGCAACAGTGTGGCACAGGTCCTTATTTAATCCCTGCACATCGGGCTGGTCCCTATCCAAATCTGAGGCCAGCCTGATCGGGGCTACATGGAAAAACCCTGTCTTAAAACACAGACAAACAAAAAGCCAGGCACAGCAGCATACCTTGAATCCCAGCGCTCAGGAGAAAGACACAAGGGTTCAAGGCCAGCCCAGGCTACACAATGAGACCCTGTTTAAATCAACCAACCACTGACAGCAGAAACCCTTAACCTAGGTACACAGTGAGATGAGGGCAGGGTCAGAGCTTTAAGGGCAGAAACAGTTAACACAGGTAAGAGGAGAAATGCAGGCCGCAAGGCTCCACCACCACAGACTACCATGTCATTCTGATTTGTCCCAAAGGGAAATGCAGGAATAGTCGTCTTTACTAAAGCTAACGGCCAAAACTGGTGGCCTATAGGACCTGCCAGCCCTGGCTGGCCGCAGGGACAGGGAACCAGGAGGAGGCCTGCAAGAGCTGAGACACTCGGGGCAGACAGCTGTGCAGAGCCAACAGCTTGTACTGAAGCCCAGCTCTAACTGAATGGCACACTTACTCATCGTCTCTCTGCTCACACTGGGCCAAGCAACCTGAGACAGCTTCAGCATCTCCTCGTCCCACAAGAGCCCCCACCCAGGCTTGTACAGAAGATGACAAACGACCAAGTAGAAGCCACAACACGGCAGGGACCCGCTGAAGGGGCCCAGCAGTGTCCGAGCTTAGATGCCTTCACTTCAACCTCTGGAAACCAGGAGTCCAGAGAGCAAACACGCCAAGAGAGTCCGCACTAAGAATCTGCAAACCCACACGCCTCCTGGCTGCCTCAGTCTCCTTCCATCACTGGGGATGATTGCTACTTACTGGAAGTATAAGAATTTATGACAGAAAGCTAATGGGACTCTGCCACTAGGCGGACCCTAAGCTTCACCGCCCCAGGCCCCACCCAGGTGCTTCAGCTACAAAGGGTCGGTTTGGGGGTGAGCCCTAAATCCATCCACCCAGTCAGCATCCCCTCGATCTGGATATTGCAAACTCCAGAGCTCCAACCTAAATCACTCCAAACTCACTGGAAAAGAGCAAAACCAGCCTTGGCCTCCTCAAAGAGGCCGCTAAAACAACGCCTGTGTGGCAAACCTCTAAACTGTCAGTGCCCACCGTCAGGACCAATAAAGTCAGAAGCAAGGAAAGCAGCAGCCATCAGACGCCGGTGCTTTCTTCAGAATGGCTGGGGTAGGGAGAGAGCAAAGGCAATCTAGGGAAAAACATCGCAAGCCAGGTGGAACTTTGGAGAGATTACCCCCGGCCACTCTGGGGACCCGTGTCCTAGCTAATGTGCATGCCTTATTTTTCCCACCCACACTCCTCTCTTGAAGACTGTTCCAGAATAACTTAAGATCACTACAAACAAACAAAACAGCTGTTAAGTTTCCGTTATGAGACAAAGGCCACCTCTCCCACACACACGTTCCCAGGCGACTGCGGGAGTAGAGGCGGGCTGGGTGCTGCCCCGGGGATCGCAGGGCGCCCAGACCTGGGACCCACTAAGGACACAGCCGAGCGCGCCCCGCCTGCGGTGTCCTCCGCCAGTGGGGTCGGGTCTCCAGTCCCGCAGGGAATGCCGAGCTCACTGGTGACCGACGGCCAGGGCGACGCTGCGCGCCCGGGCTACCCCGGGGACTGAGCCGCCAGGGACCCAGACCCCTCCGGACCCCCGCTCCCGCTGCGTCCCAGCCCCGCACGACACCACCAGGGAGACCCTTCCTCCACCCCTCCCGGCACCCAGATCTCCCACTCCCGGGCCCGCGGCGCGCACCGAAGCTCCGGCGCTGTTTGAAGGTCTTCTCGGACGGCATGGCGCGCGGGGGTCCTGGGTCAGACGATCTGGTTCCCGCGACGATCACTTCCCTTGTGTGTCTCCTCAACCCGCAGCCGAGTCAGGTGACTCACGGCGCATCAGCGAGGGTGGGGCCGAGAGCGGCCCGGAGAGAGGCCATGACAGGCGTGGCGGAAGCTCGGCGGCCCGCATGCGTACAAGCGTCCAAGACTTGGTCCTGCGCCTGCGCCTGCGCCTGCGCCGGCTGCGCTGGGCACTCGCTGGTCGAGCATCTATTAGCCATTTCCCCTGGTCGGGTGTTGGTGCAGCGGAGCCCTGCACACCTTATTCCCCCTCAATCCTTGCATGGCCCAGCTGGTGTTCCAGTGCCCGCCCCCTTGCTGATGTATTTGACATTCCTAAATTCAGGCCTCGGTCTTCCCCCCAAAAAAATCTAAAAGCAAAAAACTGACTTGATTCTCGTCTGCCAAATCCTTACGTTTATGGACTCTAAGACGTCTGGAAACTTATGGTTGGATCTGAACTTGCAGCGCCTTCCTTGTGAGTCTTGTGCAGCCACTATCACGAGTATGTATCCCTAAGAGAAGCAAGGTCTGAGGAACTACAGACCCGGAGGGCAAGTTCAATGACGGGTCCTACTTAAGTGTCTAGCCTGTCACTCTCCCCATAAAAGCCCTTTAGTGTATCTGAGCTGCTGATTGTGGAGTCTGAGGGACAAGGCTCACCTAGACTTCCCAGGGTGCTAGCCCATATGTATTCTCATTAACTTCCCACCACCTCTCATACATTTTTTGGTGGGTGGGCAATCAGACTTTGTCCAGGAACTCCAGCAGAGGCCTGATCCATCCAGGATCCACCTTGGAAAGTCCCAGAGGACAGTTCTGTCCGGAGACCTTTATCTCAGCTGTCCCTTCACAGACAGATCCTTCTACCTCAGCTGACCCCTGGGTGGCTTTACCACAGGCATGTCCCTACTTTGACTCCTGCAGGCCCCCCGACTCCATCAGCCTTAGCTGATTACAGCCTAGGACAGGTTTCAGTCTCATCAGACAAGGCCAAGACCAAGGTCCCATCAGCCACCCTTTCACACTTTCTCTGAGACCCAAGCTGCCTGTGAGGCCATGCTGCCTCCCACCTTCCGTTTGTAAGAGCAGGTGACAGGTCTAAAGTTCAAGCCAACCGACAGTATGGAACAGCCACCCCCACCCCCACTGTGATGGCACATTTGAGCCAGCCTTGTGTTTTTACTGACACTGTACTGTCCCTACAGCCCAGACTTCCTCCTTTAACTGGAAACAACATTCTTCACATGATGTTTGTCCAAGAGATCTATCTCCTTATACACCTATGTGAGCAGGAAACGTTCAAAACATATTACTGAAGGGAACCACAGAGGGCCTGCTTGCTTTGCTTTCTTATTGACCTGAGGACTATTGTTTTGTATGAAGCCTCTGGCCTGAGGGGCGAGAGACCAGGCTAAAAGTCAAAATGGAAGCCAGATCTGGTGGCGCACGAGGGCTGTCAGCCTAGCACACTGGAGGCTGAAGCAGGAGTATCAAAAGTCCAAGGCCAAATGGGACACGGTGCCTAGGCTTTTAATCTCAGTGCCCAGAAGGGAGAGGCAGTCTGGTCTGAGTCTGAGGCAGCCTGTTCTGTACAGCACATTCCTACATTGTAAGAACCTGTCTCAAGCAGGGGAGGAGTGAGTCGTGGGGGGAGGGGGGGGAAGTGCTGGTGGGATGGTCCAGTGGTTAAGAACACTGGCTGCTCTAGTTGAGGACCTGGATTTGGTTCTCAGAACCCACTGGAACTCTAGCTCCCAGGGATCTGACACCCTCTTCTGGCCTTCAGGCACCCACATAGTACATATGTACACATACAGGCAAACACTCAAACATGAAATAAAAATCTTAAAAAAAAAAAGGCAACAAAAGTCCAAGGTCACCCTCAGCTACATGATAATTCCTTCTTTTGAGATAGGGTCTCTCTTTGGGACTGTCCTGGATCTCTCTGTAGACCTGCTCTGGCTCTAGAGTGCTGGAATGAAAACTCCAAGCCACCACACCCACTGTAACCTTATCTCAAAAGATAAAAGAATGGATACTCTCTTTTTTTTCGTTTTCTTTTTTTCTTTTTTTTTCGGAGCTGGGGACCGAACCCAGGGCCTTGCAGTTGCTAGGCAAGCGCGCTCTACCACTGACCCAAATCCCCAACCCCAAGAATGGATACTCTCAAATGTATGGTCCATGCATAAATGAAAACTGGGAGAAGCTGGGTGTAGTGGCCCACACCCTTAATCCAGCACCTGGGATGCAGAAGCAGGCAGATCCAGTCTAAATAGTAAATTCCAGGATAGCCAGGGTTTTACCCTATGTAACAGGTCTCAAACAAAACACCACCCCAGACAGACAGACAGACAGACAGACAGACAGACAGGCAGGCAGACAGACAGGCAGACAAAAGTAGGGTGTATAGAGCCACGTCACTCAGCAGGCTGCTCCGGCTAGCACAGAAGGTTCTTTTACCTTTAACAGTTTCCAAGATAGTCTGATGCCTGTCAGTTGGTTTTCTAATGTCTGTCCCCACTTGGGAAGGAAAGTGACTTTGAAATGTCCTGTGTAGCACTGCTGGCCTAGTGTCATGTTTGCTTGGTTTTGATGCCTTTCTCCTGTCCTGTACGCACCTCCTGCACCTGGCTCAGGAAAGCCCGGTCCTGATGTGTGGGATGAACTGTTGCCTGACCTCAGAACAAAAACTAAAGCCAATTAAAATCTTCAGGGCCCCCGGGGAACGTAGCCAAGTGGTATGGCGGGGTCCTGGTCTGTGCAAGACTCAGGATTTGGGTTGGGGATTTAGCTCAGTGGTAGAGCGCTTGCCTAGGAAGGGCAAGGCCCTGGGTTCGGTCCCCAGCTCCGGAAAAAAAGAACCAAAAAAAAAAAAAAAAAAAAAGACTCAGGATTTGAGCCCTAAAAAGGAACAAGAGAAAGGTGTAGCCTTTCAAGTTGTAGCTTTAGTCTATAACAACAGTCAAAGGAGCAACTTGCTGTTCCAGGTGGTCTGATGAGCCTGCTCACAGTCTTAGCAACTGCTACTGTGCAAGGATTCTGGTTTGTTTTGTTTGTTTCGTCTCACATTTGACTTTAATTCCAGCACTTCGGAGGCACATGGTTTCTGAATTCAAGTCCAGCCTGGTCCTGGTCTACAGAGTAAGTTCCAGGACAGTCAGGGCAACCCAGAGAAACCTTGTCTGGACAAACCAAAAGAGAGAGAGAGAGAGAGAGAGAGAGAGAGAGAGAGAGAGAGAGAGAGAGAGAGAGAGAGAGAGAGAGAGAGAGAGGAAAGGAGAAGAGAGGAAGAGAAAGAAAAAGAAAGGAAGGAAAAAAGTATAAAGGAAAGAAAGAAAAAGGAAGGAAAAAGAAGAAAGGAAAAATAAATAAATAAATAAATAAATAAATAAATAAATAAATAAATAAATAAATAAATGGGCTTTTTGTGTTGTCGAATTGTACAAAAGGCAGGAAAGGCAGTGTTTGTGGACATGCTTTGTGGAAGTAGGGAAAGGGAAGGAGGAGACTTGCCTTCACCTGGCAACCCCAGAATCCCAGGCTTCTCTGTCTTATCAACAGTCCCAACACCCTCAGTAGTGGAGTGCCTGCCCAGTTTCCAAAAGACCCCGAGCTCCATCCCCAACCAAAACCCGAATGAAAGATGCATGGTTTTTAATGATACATGCAGTTTTATGAATATGGTTTGTGAGGTTCTGCTGGATGCATTTCTGTACACCATGTGTGTAGTGCCCACAGAAGCGAACATTGGGTCCTCTGGAACTGGAGTTACAGACTACGAGCTGCCATGGGGGTTCTGGGAACAGAACCGAGCTCCTCTGGGCAATCATAACCCCTAAGACATCGCTTCAGCCCCATAGTATAACTTCTTTTTAGTAAGTGATATTATTCCCACTCCCACCCCTAGATAGTTCATCTACAGTAGTAGAAATGCGAGAACGCAGCGTTTCTACAGACTTATTCTGTTTATTCAGAGAATTTCTGGTGCTTTTAAATTTAGCTACTGACTGGGCGTGGTGGGCACACTGTTCATCTAAGCACTCTGGATGCAGACGCTGGAGGGTTTCTTTGAGTTCCTTGCCATCCTGGTCTACATAATGCGCCTGTGTCTAAAAAGTAAATAACAAGTAAAAACAAGCACATCAACCAAACTGCTCATTCTTGAGCCCAGGCAGTGGCACTTTAAAAGTTCCCACCCCAGTGCTAGTTCGTACGATGACTCCTAAAATCCGACGCTCATTCCCAGGAAAGAGCCCGGGCTGGAACCTGGGCATTCCGGAACGCCGAGAGCCGGAAGCCAGGACGCCGGAAGTCGGGCGGGCACTTCCGGCCACAGCGCAGAGCGGAGCGCCACACTCAACATGGAGAACGTAGGCCCCCAAACGTGCTCAGGGCTGCGGGGGCCTGCGCACGACTCGCCCCGCCCCTGCCTCTTTTTGATTGGAAGAAACAGACAGTCGGCTTTGTTGTCTTGGAAACTATTGGCTAGCTGTGCAGGCAATCTCCGCGTCACCTGCTCTTCAGAACAAGTAAACAAGAATTGCTCAAGATGTCGTGGGGAGCGGGACGTCTTGTCCCGTGGGGACGGCGGCCTCGGGGCCACTGGGTCGGGGCTTCGGCGTTGTCCGGTCCATACACCCTGCGGGGCCCCTCAGGCTAGCAAGATGGCTGCACCTTCATTCCATCCCGGAGCCTTGTGCAGGGCCTTTCCCGCACTTCGTGCCACTCCACTTGTGCATCTGACACAAGTGGGCAAATAGACGCTTCTTTTCACTATGTTTTTCTTTATTCCAAAGGTCTCATACTGTAGATCACGTTGGTCTCGAACTCGCCTCTCTCCTGCTACCTCAGCCACCACGATTATCCAAAATCAACACTTACTTGGTTTTTGAGCCTGGGTTTTAAGCACCCTAGGCTCAACTTCCAGTGTAGCCAAGGGTGAACTCCTGATTCATCAGTCCCCATCTTCCAAGTGTTGGGATTGCAGCTACCACACACACACAATACTACTTGATACTGCTCTGGATAGCTTTAGAGGAAACCCACTGAAAAATACAGTCCTATTTTCCCATTTCCTGTCACTAACACCTCACTGTTGTAAGCTTGGTTAACTCTTCCGTGTAATTTTTCTGCTTTTAGCAGGAGTGCAAGGCTGAAAAAGTATCGTAAGAACAACGCACCAATCTGGAGGGGACCTGTGGCCACCGGTGGGGTCTCCTGGCTTCCCCCTACAGTCTGTGCCAAGAGTCTACATTACTCTTCTCCTCCCTAGCCAGGACCCATTGGTACACAACCCTGCATGCCGGCGTTCTACTTTTCCCATGCTCGCACTTCCCTTACTTTTCCCTTTTCCCTCTCCTTTCCTTTTCGGTGTCTCTTTTTCAGGCGTCCCTCTCTGCTTACACACACACACACACACACACACACACACACACACACACTACTTAAACCTAGGGTCCACATGTGAGAGAAAATATGTGGTATTCATCTTTCTGAATCTGGCTTACGTCACATAATAGAATTTCCTCCAGTTCCATCATTTTCCCACAGACACCGTAATTCCATTACTCGTTATAGCTAAGTAGAATTCCGTTGTGTACACGCACATTTTTTGCACCTGTTTCTCAGTTTCCCTCTTGGGGCTGTTGTGAACAGAGGTGTTCCGGACTCGGTGTGGTGTGTGAGTATCTATCCCTGTGTCCTGTGGACTCAGGAGTCCTCAGGTCTGCATCCTGGAGTGTCGTAGCTACATACAGATAGTTCTGCTTTTAGATTTTTGAGGGACTCAGAGACTGACTCCCATAGCATCTAATTTCCATTTCCAATAGCCCTGTGCAGAGTGCCACCATTTCTTTCAAATACCCCAATTTTTATCTGAAGGTTTGGAGAAAACTTGGTTTTATGTAGAGGTATCCAGGCACTAGAGATGTATACATTTTATGTACTATTTAGTTTTCATTTTGTGTGTCAAATGCTAGGCCTAATCGGAGTGTGTTTGTGCATACTCAACTGCATCCCACGCTGCTCTGGAAGCCTGAGTCGGCTTCCCAAAACACCACTTTCAGGATTGCGTCATCCTCCGAGGTCCTGGCTCTGTCTCCTGATTCATCTTCTGCTCCTGGCTTCTGCGTCTGGCCTGAGCCAGCCTCTCTCCCTGCTCAGTCCCTGCTTCCTGGCAGGTCTTTGCTGCCCTAAATTTGGTGTATGCCATTGTCTGCTACCGGCTTATTTTGCTAAGTTAGTACTTAGCAATTACCTGCCTCCTCTTTCCAGGACATTCTACCTCCTGTGTTTTTCTCCTAGGTAACTTCACTTCTTTTTTTTTTTTTTTTTTTGGTTCTTTTTTTCGGAGCTGGGGACCGAACCCAGGGCCTTGTGCTTCCTAGGCAAGAACTCTACCACTGAGCTAAATCCCCAACCCCGTAACTTTACTTCTTTATATATGCATATATTCTTCTTTCTTCCTTGTAATTTTTCCTCCTTTTTTTCTCTCTTCCTCCTCCTCCTCCTCCTCTTCCTCTTCTTCCTCCTCTTCCTCCTCCTTTTTAAAACAGGGTGTAATGGCCGGTTGTGTGTGTCACCTTTATACAAGCTAGAGTCATCAGAGAGGACAGAACCTCAGTTGAGAAAATGTTTCCATGACATCAAACTGTAAAGGCATTTTCTCAGTATCATCGAGGGAGGACAGAGCCCATAGTGGGTGATGCCATTCCTTAGATGACTGGTCCTGAATTCTATAAAAAAAAAAAAAAAAAAAAAATCAAGCCCAAAGCATCATTCTCCATGGCCTCTGTGTCAGCTCTTGCCTGCAGGATCCTACCCCGTTTGAGTTCCTGTCCTGACTTCCTCCAATAAGGAACTATGATCTGGAAGTACAAACGGAATAAACCCTTTCCTCCCCAACATTTTGGCAATGGGCAGGCAGATTTGTTCTTTTTTGAGGCAGGCTGTGACCTGTATCCCAGGGAATTGGTTGCCAAAGTTTTTGGTTTGGTTTGGAGTCACTCAGAGATTAGCCACAACCATGAATAAATTATGGGAGGAGGCTTTTTATTTCTGGCATCTGGACCGATTGGGGTCTGAACCTGAGGCTTATAGAGGCAAACACCATAAGTTACATGTATTTGTGTACACAGGGTGTAAATCTAACATATATGTCTTGCAGTCTTCCTTTTGAGCAGAGTAAGCCAGTTTGATTACAAAAACAGAAGCAGCTGTTAAGTATTATGACCAACTATGTTTTCATTGTTGTTGTTTGCGTCTTTTGTTTTTTTCTTTTTCTTTTTTATTGGATATTTTCTGATCACCTCCCCCTCCCCCTTGTTTGTTATTTTTCTGAGGCAGGGTTTTTTTCCCCCCCTGTGTAGAGCCCTGACTGTCCTGTAACTCACTGTGTAGACCAGATTTTCAAACTCATAGAGATCCACCTGCCTCTTCCTCCCGAGTGCTGGGATTGAAGGCGTGCGCCACAACACCCGGCTATGACCAACTATCTTGCTGGAAAGGAATGTTTTATAAGAGCAGACAATTTAAGAATACTCTTTCCCCGGCAGTGGGGGCACATGCCTTTGATCCCAGCACTCTGGAGTCAGAGGCAGGTGGATCTCTGACTTGCAGGTCAGCCTGGTCTACACAGTAAGTTCCAAGGCAGCCCGGAGCTCCACAGAAACCCTGACACAAAACCCAAACAGGCCAGCCAAACAAAAAGAATAGTGTTCGGTGTCTGGGGATTTAAGGGAAGTGAGCTGCTGGGATACAGAGCCTGGGCAAGCTGGGGGCTTATACAGTTTTGCTTTTTGGTCTTTCAAACTGAGTTAAGCCTCTCCTTTAAGTGTAGCGTTAACCGCCTTTCATCCCCGCGGCTGAGATTGCAGGAGCATGCGGTCACGGCCGGCTTTGTTTTTGATTTGCGATAGACCAAGATGTAAACAGAGCGAGTGTCACTCTCTGGAATGGAAACATGCGCAGTAGTGCCCAGCCTAGCCCGCAGCTGTCGAGGTTGCTGCTGATGCAGCCGCCAGTCCCTTGCGTTCCCTCTCAGCTTCAAGTTCCTCGTTCTTCCGCGTGACGCCTTGTTTGTTTTTATTTCACAGACTCGGAGAGTAAACACACCCCGCCCCACCCCCGCGTGCTGCTTGCCACATCCGAACGGTGTTAATAATAAACCATAACCTTTGCCCTGGAATAGTGTGTCCTCTGAGGGACAACATGGGACTCTGCATAGAAGGGGCGGTCATGATTATGATGCTGGGGAGAAAGGTGCGGAGTCCCCATAGATTGGGAACTGTGTACTCCAGGGGACACCCCTACTCCCTCCCCACGCCCTGGAAGCCAGTGAGGAGATGGACTAGAATGGAGGTGAGGCAGAAGCTAGGGCTAGAATGTGAGGAATGTGACCTGGGCAGGAGGAGTCAGTGAGGTCAAGGGGGTCGGGGATACCTTCCAGCAGGAACTCGCCGGCATTTTGTTTACGTTGCCAGGCAAAGGACCAGCGTCAGCAGACACACACACACACACACACACACACACACACACACACACACACACACACACACACACACACACACACAGCCCATACCAGAGGGGTTCAGCTTGGAGCGCACAGCAGCCCAGGGACACAGCCGCATGCCCACAAGGAGCTTACCCTCCCCCAGCGTCTTAACACACGGGAAAAAGAGGCAGCGTATGCTCTGCTACACTTTTATAGGATGGTAATATTATCGTGTAATTTAAGCCTTTTTTTAAAAAAAAAAAACTTGAAATCTTGCCGCGTAGCTCAGGCTGTCCTGAAAGTCCCCATCTTCCTGACTCATCTTCCTAAGGTCTAGAATTTCAGGCCACCGTGGAGCCTTTGCTTAATGTTATTGTTGATCAATCAACGAATGAATTAGGTAATATCTGCTTGCCTGTTGGGAGAATTTACTGAGTGGATTTCTAGGGGACACAGGGTCTCATGTAGCCCAGGTTGGTCACGAAGTCACTAAGTAGCCAAGAGTGACCTTGCAATTCTGATCCCCCTGCTTCGATCCCCCAGCCCCAAGTTGAGATTAGAGACCGGCACTCAAACGGCTAATTTGAATAATCATAATCATAATCATAATAAAAGATATTGTTATATAGGGTCATGAAGCGCAGAGCTGCGGAGAATATACCAGACTACTCCTTTCCTGAGAGGGAAGTTTCTAGATGCCTTGTGTTGCTCCGGAAACGTGAGCTGGAGAGCAGGTTGGGGACACCAGAACTCCCACCTCACTGAACACCAGACCTTTCCTTTGCAACCAAGGCAGCAACCGTGGCAAGTTAGTTTAGATGTAGTGTTGCTAGGCAACAGTAGCTTTGGTTTGTGGTTTCCCTTGCCAGATTTTGTTCGTGGCGGGGCCACCACCTGTGCAAAGGCCCTGGCGCGGGGTGGTTGCTAAGGAGCCTCGTTAGCGCAGTAGGTAGCGCGTCAGTCTCATAATCTGAAGGTCGTGAGTTCGATCCTCACACGGGGCATCCTGCATTACTTTTTGCTTAGGGCAAAACTTCATTCGCAGCAAACGGGGTCAGAGGTGGGACTTGTGGGAGGGGTGTGGTCATGCTAGCGGCGTGGCTTTCCGGACCCGAACTCATCAACCCTCTTTTAGGGAGCAGCTGGACACCTAGATTTCCGGTCCAACGTTCTAGGGGCGGAGCCTGGAAATAGGCTGCAGCGCCATGCAAGGGCGTGGCCCTAAGAGAGGGCGCGCCCACACATAGGGCGGGGCTAATGTGGGAGGCGGTGCGAAGAATCTGGGTGGGGCTTGAAGGGTGTGGGCGCGTCTAGGGGCGGGGCCTACTTTCCTCTTGGGGCGGAATCTTTGTGGGTGTGGGGGTCTAGGGGGAGTCGGAGGGCGTGGTTACGCTTTGGGGTGGAGCTTGAGGCTCCTGCAGCCGGACTGCGGCCGCCTCGCCGCCTGCGCAGAGCGCTGTGCGTGCGCGCTCGCTCGCGTGCGCGCGTCCGCGGTAGTGACGGGCATGGCGGTGTGTGCTCGGCTCTGCGGCGTGGGCCCCGCGCGTGGGTGCCGCCGCCGCCAGCAGCGCCGCGGCCCGGCCGAGACTGCGGCGGCGGACAGTGAGGCGGACACGGACCCCGAGGAGGAGCGCATCGAGGCGGGGCCGGCGCGTTGCTCCCTGCTGGAGCTGCCTCCCGAGCTGCTAGTGGAGATCTTCGCGTCGCTGCCCGGCACCGACCTGCCCAGCCTGGCGCAGGTCTGCAGCAGGTTCCGTCGCATCCTGCACACCGACACCATCTGGAGAAGGCGCTGCCGCGAGGGTGAGCGGGGGCATCCCATGTCGCCGGCACTCGGCCGAGGCAGGAGCATGGTGCGAGTTCCAAACCAGGCCTGCTGCAGAGTAAGAAAACCAGACAGCCAGCAGGCCTGGGCTGCAGCGTGAGACCCTGTCTTAGAAAACCAGTCGAAAGGCTTGGGCTGCAGAGTGAGAGACCCTGTCTTTAAAAATCCCAGCCCCCCACCCCACCCCCAAACCCCACAAACCCCACAAACTTACAGCCCACCCTCCCGGTGCAGCAAGAATGAGGACGCAAAGCGGTCACAGTCCCATTTGGAAGTCCATGTACACGCAGCACGGTACTCAGCCTGAGTGTTTTGTTGGTGTGTGTGTGTGTGTCCTGGAGCCTTGCTGGTGAAGGGAACTTCAGGGATTCCACTGTCTGCATGCCACACAGACTAGTGACCGGACTGTGGACTTCGGCATTTTCTGTCTTCTCGCCACAGTACACCGGAGACTGCTTTGTGCATTTTGTAGAAATCCAGGGGTTTTACGTCCGTCTTCTGGAAAATCTCAGGTGGTTGATCTTCGTGGTCCTGCACTTCCCAAAGTGGGATTGTGGGATGGCAGGCTGTGTGGGGTTTCCCAGGTCCTCCCCGCAGCAGGGTTCTTGTGTAATTTCACGGTTGACATCAGAGATCTGGCTTGTCTCCACTTAGCCAATGTGGGAAGTTGGGGTAATTTTACCCCAAATCTGAGTGGGAGCGTTTGATGGCAATGCCCCTCCTGAGGGGCGACTTGGGTCCCGGCTTTTATAAGGAGAAGCTTGCAAAGCCCTCAGTCCTGAACATGGCTGTTTGGCATATCTGTTGGCCCATGTTATGCCCTGTTTGTCTTTTGTCTTACTTTCTCTTGTGAGGATTCTCAGTAGTAAGTAACCTTTAGTCGCACAGGATAGGTGAAGTTTGTTTCAGTTTCTCCCTGAGCACTGCCCTGTGACCTGTGTGACTTGTGTGTGTGTATATGTGTGCGTGCGGGGGGGGGGGGGGGGCATGCATGTCTGTGGAGGTTAGAAGACATCTGCTTCTTCTATGGCAGTGATCCTCAAACTTCCTAATGCTACAACCCTTTAATACATGTTGTGCTGATCCCAACCATACAATTAATTATTTTGTTGCTACTTCATAACTGTAACTTTGCTACTGTTATGAATTGTAAGGTAAATATCTGTGTTTTCCAGTGGTCTTTGATATCCCCTGTAAAAGGCTCACTCAATCTCCTCTATGGGTTCAGGTGATGGAGCCCAGGTTGTTGGCCTGTGCAACAAGGGCTTTCTTTTACCTGCCAAGCTGGCTGGTGTTCACCCGATGCTTCGTGTGTGCACTTGTGACACTCCAGAAGTGCTCTCCATTGCCTGGCTGAGCTTGTGCTGATCTTGGGGGAATTGTGGGAGGTCGGGGTAGGTCATTGCTAAGGCCAGGATCACAGACTTTTGTGAAACTAGAGATTTCAAAGGGGTGCTCTGGCTATGCTAGCGGAACTGGAGCTTGGGACACACTCAGAGTTGTGAACAGAAATGTATAGAGTCCCCTTGCCAGTGTAGAAAGTGGTGAGGGAAGCTTGAAGGGGTCTCTTCTAGCCCCCACTTCCACTGCTACAGATCTGCACAGTTTGGTGGGACTCCAGAGCCATGAGTACAGAGTAAATCATCTCGCCAACACCACCAGAATTCCAATTTTGAGAAATTAAAGGCTCAAGAACCAAGTCTGCCAAATATTGGTGTTATAGGTGTGAGCCGCCACACCTAGCATAGAAAAGATTTATTATTATTTTTATGTGTGCATGTGTGTGTGTGTGTGTGTGTGTGTGTGTGTGTGTGTGTGTGTGCGTGCATGCCCGCACATGTGATTGCAGGTACCTACTGGCTCCAGAAGAAGGGATAAGATCCTCTAGAACTAGAGTTGCAAATGGTTGTGAACCACCCCCATGTGGACCACCCCGAGGATGCTGGGAACCAAACTCGGTCCCCGAAGAGATCAGTTCATGCTCTTAACTGCTGAGCAATCTCTTTAGCCCTCACTCAGCATTCTTCCCTTTGGTCTGTGGTTTTTATTCAGGTAATCTGGAAGAATTTCCATTTGATATTTCTTTTGTTCTCACTTGTTTTTGAACTCTTTTTTTTTTCTTTTCTTTTTTTCGGAGCTGAGGACCAAACCCAGGGCCTTGAGCTTGCTAGGCAAGTGCTCTACCGCCCCAACCCCTTTTTTTGAACTCTCTTTTTTTTTTTTTTTTTTTAAGATTTATTTATTTTCTATACAGCATTCTGCCTGCATATGTGACTGCAGGCCAGAAGAGGGCACCAGATCTCATCACAGATGGTTGTGAGCCACCATGTGGTTGCTGGGAATTGAACTCCGGACCTCTGGAAGAGCAGTCAGTGCTCTTAACCGCTGAGCCATCTCTCCAGCCCCTGTTTTTGAACTCTTGTGGTAGTTACTGGCCTTAGAAGTTTGTGCTCGCTTGGTCTCTCTCGGGCACCCTAAGACGCTGAGCATGGCTCTGACTGTGCTGACTGGGTTCCTGGCAGCCCTTGGTGAGACAAGATCTCCCAATGTTGAGGAGGCTGGCTTTGAACTCTTCATTCTCCTGTTTTGACCACCCTCACACTGGGTCACAGCCATGCCGGGCCACCTGGCTAATCAGGAAGTGTGAACTCTAATTGGGCCAGGTGCAGCTTGACTGGGGGTCTGGGGTTTGTGGGTCTCACTGGGGCAGCCTCCTTGTGCCTGACTTCCTGAGGAATTGCTGCGTGTGAGACAATCTCACTCGTATTTCTCTGAGCCCCCCCCCCCCCCGCATCTTCTTTCTTGGACTCCAAGATTTATGTGAAAAACAGCACGCAGCCCCTCCCCTCGAGCCGGTCTGCGGTTTCCTGGCAGGGCTGTGATGTTGGGTTGGCTCCGTTTGTGGTGTGTCCTAGGGGAGTAGGTGAGGCTGCTTTAAGTGCTTATGAGTTTATCGCTGGGATTTATTCTTGCTGAGACTTGGGCCAGGACTGACCATCAAGGTGTGGACAGCTTTACTTTATTAAGTTTGTAAGCGGGCCTTGGAGGCCAGGTTTCTAATACAGCTTTCAGGAAGCTGAGGCAGAGGGATTAAAAATTCAAGGCTGGCTCCGGCTATAGAATGAGTTCAGGGTTAGCTCTTATCTCATAGGGAAAGGAGCCTGGGTGTAGCAAACCCGTTCTTTCTACCCGGTAGCGTGGTCTCAGACTGGGAAGTCACTAGGACCCTGGGATGGTGTCATCAGCGGTTAAACTACCGATAGAGTCTCAGAACCTGCGTCCCAATAGTGACATGAGCGGATGGACGGTCGCTGCCTTGGTCCCCCTGCTCTGCTGGTCAGGATGTCGAGGGACTTGGGGCAGCTGAGCAGTGATGGAAGACTTTCTCTGGGCAGGTCAAAGACTGCCTGTGATTCTGACCTGTCTCTGGGGCTTGTGCCATAGGTGGTAATTCTCTCTCCAGAGGAGAGGGACAGACCTAGCACCCAGTCACCTGGGCATAAACTTTTTCTTTTTTCTTTTTGGATGCATCACTCCCTTGGCCAAAAGCCAACTATATTTGTGTCCTGTGGGAAGGAAGGGCTGTAAATATATCCTACCCTCCAGAGCAGCGAGGGCAGGAGCCTCAGGTACCTGCCCTTGCCTGACCGGACACTGGTTAATGCTGCGCCCAGAGCTACTACTGGCTGCTGGTCAGCTCCAGTGCCTCCTGGCTGAGTGAGTGTGCTTCCTTTTTTTCCTTTTTTTTTTTATAATTTTATTTTTCTTGGTTATTTTATGTATTTACATTTCAAATGTTATCCTCTTTCCCCCCTCTCCCATACCCCCTCCAACCTCCCCCTATTTCTATGAGGATGCTCCCACTCCCACCCTCTCTAACTTCATTGCCCTGGCATTACCCTACATCGGGGAAACGAGCCTTCACAGGACCAAGAGCTTTCCCTCCTATTGTTGCTGGACAATGCCATCCTCTGCCACAGATGTGGCTGGAGTCATGGGTCCCTCCATGTGTACTCATTGGTTGGTGGTTTAGTCCCTGGGAGCTCTGGTGAGGTCTGGTTGGTTGATATTGTTGTTCTTCCTATGGGGTTGCAAACCCCTTCAGCTCCTTCAGTCTTTTCCTCCATTGGGGTCCTCTTGTTCAGTCCAATGGTGAGCTGCAAGAACCCTCATCTGTATCGGTTGGGCTCTGGCAGAACCTCTCAGGAGACATCCATATCTGGTTCTCTGAGTGTGCTTCCTTAAAGCCAGTGCAGGGCTATGGAGTTTAGACATCTCAGGTTCTGATTCTAGATCAAACTGCTTGTTCATAGAGGGGCTGGTAAGATGGCTCTGTCAATATAGCACAAACCTGATGAGTTCACTCCCTGGCTCTCACCCAGCGGGAGTCCTGCAGGCTGTCCCCTGACTGCAGTGACACCGGTAGTTCTGTACTTCCTCTAGGGTGGTGTGTGGCACCCGTAGTTCCTCTAGGGTGGTGTGTGACACCCGTAGCTCCTCTAGGTCATGTGACTGGGGAGTCTACTATGGGTTTGCTTGTTGAGCCCCTCACGCTCTGAAGAGAGGCAAATGCCCCTGCCCTTCCCAACTTCACTGTCAGAATGAGCGCTGTGAGTCACCCACCGTGTGGTTGCTGGGAATTGAACTCAGGACCTCTGGAAGAGCAGCCAGTGCTCTTAACCACTGAGCCATCTCTCCAGCCCACAGAGTTGGTTTTTTTTTTTTTTTTCCTGTTTTCATTTTCAGTTGGTTTCTTGTGAGGCATGATCCCACGAAGTCTGTAGTCTAGGGTGTCCTCGAACTTGGACAGATTCTCCTGCCTCAGTTTCCTTGGTGTTGAGATTACAGATGTGAGCCACCAGGCCAGCTTCAAGTTTTTGTTGGTGGGTGGCGCTTAAGGATCAAACCCGGACCTTGTACCTGGTAGGTGAGTTCTCTCCCATCGGGCTTTGGGCTTGGTTCCCAGTTCTTCCTGACTGATTGCTTTTGATTTTTTATTTATTTATTTATTTATTTTTTGTTTTTTTGAGACAAATTCTTGGTTTGTGGCCCTAGTTGGCCTTGACCTCCACAGTGCTTGTGTGTACGTCAGATTTAAACCTGTTTTGTATTTTTCGAGACAGGTCTCATTTGGTCGTCCAGGCTGGATTTGAACCTCCCCATTTGAACTGGGATGACAGGGGTAACCATCACAGCCCAGTTGAGGCATTTAAAAGTTAACTTCCATACACAACCTGTGTGGCCTTTCACTTGGCTGCAGAGGCAGGAGGACCGTGCGCTGGGGTCTTTTTAGGGCTGCTTCACCGTAGGAGAACAGGCTGGGTGTGAGTCTGCCTCTGTAGGCATAAGGGAAGGCTGGCTTTGCCACAGTGAATGGGTGGACCTGGGCGATTGGCTGTCTGAGCCGGCCACAGGGTATTGGAAGAACTGGGTGTGTCTTCCTTCTGGGCAAAGAGTAAACAGCTATGCAGAGGAGACTGTCGCCTCCTGAAGCTCACACTCCCCCCACACCCCCTTCAGAGACGCCTGGGCCACTGTGAGTCACTGTCTTCTGACAGCTGCCCAGCTGTCCCCAGTGATGAGGGAAGGGCTGGCCGGGACTCATGAGCCTGGCACCGGTGTTCGGGAATGTCCCATGTCCCAAACCTCTGAAGGGTCCAGGGCAGCCTCCTCTCAGATTCAGACTGCAGATGAATGGGGGCTCTGCCCCTGCTGTGCCGGTGTCTTGGGGATTACCAGTAGTACTCACTAGAGGGTAGAACGGGCTTCCAGAGACACTCCTGGAGTTGAAGATTGCTTGCCGGCTGCTTGAGGCGCCATATCGATCATGCGTGCATCTCAGCTGGTGTGTCTGAGATTGAGTGTCCAGGATGGGGAGATGGCGCAGTGGTTAGAGAACTGCCTGCTCTTCCAGAGGCTCTGGGTTCAATTCCTTGTTGTCACATGGTCTGCACAACCAACTGTAACCCCGGTTCCAGGGGATCAGTGTCCTCTTCTGGCCCCCACATTGTACTGCATGCTTATGATGCACATACATGCAAGCAAACAAAACACTGGTAAACATGACATAAAAGCAGATGAATAAACGTTTTAAAAAAGAAACAAGAGCTGGCCTAACAGCTAAGAGCAGTGCTCGCTCTTGCTGAGAACCCAGGCTTGATTCTCAGTGCCCGCGTGGTGCCTCACCACCTTCAGCGGCTCCTGTCTCAGGGGATCCAATGTGTGGTCTCATCAGGCACAGTCATGGTGCACAGATCTACATGCAGGCAAGACACTGTACACATTAAAATAAATGAATCTAAAAAGGGGGGTTGGGCAGACAGGTGTTTCCTGCAGTCACCACACCGCAGTGGCTGAGTCCAGGGCCCGCCTGGACAGACAGGCGTCTGTGCCTGAATCTGAAACCACGTGTGCATGGGTGGAGGGGTGACCTGAGTGTCCAGAGTTCATCTGTCATCACCAAGCTCATGGCCTGGTCCTGTGACTAGACTACGAATCTGCCCCTGAGGCCCTTGTGGGTGTCCAGTTTCACTTGCTGGCCCCTTGTCTGTGCCCAGGGCCAACTCTGCTGTCTGTGTGGGACTTCCTCTGGGACACACATCAAGGGAGAGAGACATTTGGGGACAGTGACACTAAGTCCCCAGTGGCTGCAAGATGGGGCCATCTGCAGCCAGCAGCTGTGTTGCAGGCTGGCCTTACTGGGTGGAAGTCTGTGACCCGAGGCTACAGCCCTGCGATAGAACCGTGACGGGTGGAACCCAGTGAATTGCCTGTAGTCCTGGCTGGCCTGGAACTCGCTCTGTAGACCAGGCTGGCCTGGAACTCACAGGGGTCACTTGCCCCTGTCTTCCGAGTACTGGAATCCAAGGTGTGAGCAGCCACACCTGTTAAAATATGAGGAATCTTTTTCCCCCTTAACACCTCTAGCCCCCTTTGATGTATCTCCCTTTTTTCTTGTAGGCGAACCCAGGCTTGCTTAAGTCACTATGTAGCCGTATGTTGACCTCGGATCTGTAGGTTATCCTCCTGCCTCAGAGCCAACATACTAGGATTACAGCAGTGCTAGCATCTCTCTTTTCTTTTCTTTTTTTTTTTAAATTGGATATTTTTATTTACATTTCAAATGCTATCCCCTTTCCCAGTTTCCCCTCCAGAAACCCGCTATCCCTTCCCCCCACCCCTGCTTCTGTGAGGGTGCTCTCCCACCCACTGGCTCCCTGCCTAGCAACTCTTTTCTTTCCTGTCCCTACCCCCACCCCCCAATAGGGCTCAGCCATGTGTTTCTGGTTGTCCCCGGCCTCAAGCTCATAGAGCTCTGTTCTCTGGTCTCTGTCCCAAGGGCTGGGATCAAAGGTGTTCACCATCACACCTGGCCTGGCCTGCCTTCTCTTTTGTGTATTCCTGGCTGTCCTGGACCTAGCTCTGTAGACCAGGCTGGCCTTGAACTCACAGAGCTCTGACTGCCTCTGCCTCCACAGTACTGGGATTAAAGGTGTGCGCCACCACTGCCTGGCCTTTTTGTTTTTGTTTTTTTTTAATTTTTCTTTTTCTTTTTTTAAAGATTTATTTATTTTATTTATATGAGTACATTGCAGCTGTCTTCCAACACACACCAGAAGAGGGCATCGGAGCCCATTATCGATGGTTGTGAGCCACCATGTGGTTGCTGGGATTTGAACTCAGGACCTCTGGAAGAGCAGTCAGTGCTCCTAACCACTGAGCCATCTCTCCAGCCCTATTTTTTTTTAACCATTTAAACTTTCTGTAGTATTTGAAGTGAACTGACAGGTTTTATTTTGCTTTGCTTTTTATTTATTGGAGTAAAAATATACGTAACAGCTTGGGCATGGAGGCACCTTCTTGAGATCAGAACGCTAAGGGGACGGAGGTTTGAGGCCAGTCTGCTGATTGTAAGGCCATGCCTCCAGAAACCCACACATGTTCATCTCTAAGTCCAGTTTCCCTTGGGTGTCTGCGCTCAGTTCCGGGATGGCAGGCCCATCCTTGAAGTACATTTGTCAGCTTGTCCTCCCCAGAACTGTCCCTGCAAACTGAGGCAGTGTCTTAGGGTTTAACTGCTGTGAGCAGACACCATGACCAAGGCAACTCTTATAAGGACATTTAATGGGGGACTGGCTTACAGGTTCAGAGGTTCAGTCCAGAGCTCATGCACACACCCTCCCAGGGTTTGTCTCTTGCTGTGTTGCCTTTTGTCGGAAACATGGTAGCATCTGGGAAGGTATGGTTGAGGAGGAGCTGAGAGTTCTACATCTTCATCTGAAGGCTGCTAGCAGAATACTGGTTTCCAGGCAGCTAGGAGGAGGGTCTTAAAGCCTAGGCCCACAGAGACACACCCACCCCAAAGGCCACACCCACCCCAACAAGGTCACGCCCACCCCAACAAGGCCACACCTCCTAATAGTGCCACTCCCTGGGCGGAGCAAATGCAAACCACAGGCAGTGGGGGGGGAGTGTTCAGTGTTGCCCCCGCAGCCCCCCCTCATTTTGCTCGTGTCTATGAAAGTGATGCTCCAGGGTTCAGAAGCAGAATCTCATGGTGTTTGTAGCCCATCGGTTTACACGGTGTCAGGTCCTCAAAGACTGTCCACGTAGTGTAGGTCAGAGAAATTTCTCTGCATGTCTGTGCCAGGATTTACCGACCTCTCACAGATCCAGATCCTCAGTGTTCTGCTGCTGTGAGGGGCATATACACAAGGAACATGGCATCTCTGGAGATCCTGCTGTCAGTTCCCCGGGCCTGAGCCTGGCTGCAGAGTGCTGGGCCAGGGTGAGTCTAAGTTGAATTTCCTGTGGGCCCGCCACACTGCAGGTTTGTAGTTTGCCTGCTCTCCGCTCATGCACACACCCTCTCGGGGTTTGTCCCTTGCTGTGCTGCCATTTGTGGGGTAGGCGCTGCTCAAAGAGAATTACTTATACCACTTCACTACAGCGAGAGAAACCACCAACCTGCAGTGCTAAATACATTCCTTAAGGAGCACTGTGCACGGGGCTGGGATGGCTCAGGGTTCCATCCCTAGCTCCGTGCAAAAACAAAAACCCAAACCAGGTTGGCGTGCTACCTTCAGCCCTCTTGGCTGAGCTTGACTCAGAACGACAGCGAGCGCTTGTTAGCTTTTCTGGAAGCGGGAGAGGGGACCACCTAGCTGCTGTCCAGGGTCTGGTACGGGAGCTAAGCTAAGGGCATCTTGTTTTGATGATTTGTGGGCAGGTTGCACAACAGTGCCAGGATGTGGGATTGGTTGTTCTTCGCCCTCTGTGGACAGGAGGAGCGGTGGGGTCAGAATGACTCCGCTTTTTCACTGACGGTGGGTAAGAAGGAAAAACCCACAGTGGCTCAGTGCCTTCCAGTAGCGCAGCACAGACCGGCAGCTCTCAGTTCTGACGCGGTTAGGCTGTGGAAGAATCAGACTGAGTCACTGCTCTTCAGTGACGTGAACGAAGAGACTGCTTGTGATGGGAGCACGGTGCGGAACTGCATCAGTCAGATGGTGCAGGAGGAAAGCAGTCCCAGCCCGCTGGTCTCTGGAGCAGACCTGGGGTCTCTGAAGGTGGATGGGGAGCTCTGGTTGTAGCCTTCGCCTGGGCTTGACCACGCTCGGCCCAGTCTGAGAGTCAGTGTTACTGAGGGGCAGCTGCTCATGCTCAGAACTTCAGAACACGCGAGATGACGTCACCCAGGCAACGCTGCGGTGGGCAGACCCGGGAGCATTCATCAGGCCGCCTGCGTGCTGCCCTCTCGTCTAGATATGCTCCAGCTGACCCACATGCTGCTAAATGCTGCTCTGATCCAGCCCTGCTCGCTGCGTGGTGTGCCTCAGAACCCACTCCCAGTCCCTACAGCCACCACCATTGGTCAGGACCCCAACCCCCCAGTCTGGCTGCCCCAGGCTTGGGGGATGGCTGCATGGGCAGTTATTTTTACCCTTACAGCTTTTGCTGAGTTAGGGATGGCTACTTTCCTGTTTCAGCCTAGCTTCTTTTTATTTTTGAGACATCTTATACTGTGGCCCAGGCTAGCTTGGAATTCACTCTTTAGCCCAGGCTGGCCCCTGACTCCATGTGCATGCAGCTCAGGATGACTTTGAACTTCTGATCCTTTTGCCTTTGTCTTCCAAGTGCTGGGATAGCTACATCGCTTGGTTTGTGCCCTGCTGGGAATTGAATCCTGGGCCTTGGATATGCCAGGCTCCTCTAACTGAGCTACATCCCTAGCACAAATTACACTTTTTTGAGAGTAAAGAAAGCACCAGTAAAAAGCAGAGAGCTGGATGTAAGTGTCTGGGGCTGCCCTGGTCTACTACAGAGTGAGGCTATCTCACAGAAATAAAGGACAAAGTAAAACAAATGTCACAGTGTTTGGTGTCCTGGGGCTCTGGCTTAGTGGTGATTGGCAGAAAGGTCTTTCGTGTCGTTTTCCCAGGGGTATTCAACTATTACTGTGAGCTTCACAATCTTATAGGACAGTCTTGCTGCCATCCCACAATAACGATTTCCTACGTTTAGTTCGCAAACTTAAATCATGGTTGGTAGTGATCAGATTTCCTCTTTGAGGTTTGGCTGGTGCCTGGATCAAATCTGTTGGCGTTTCTTTACAAAGGGCTGAGTCACATAGTGTTTCTCTGTGATAATCAGGTGGGCATCTAAATGTCCCCCAGCCTGTGGTTACCCCATATAGGGTAGCTTGGACATTGGAGCTCTCCGGCTTTGGAAGGCAGTTCCTACAGATAAGTTGTAGGCCTGAGGAACTGAGCCCAGGCAGCTTCAGGGGCTCAGGTTAGACAGCGTGAAGAACTGGCGCTGCCCGCACTGTGCGAACCTGCTTTGCAGCGAGACCCAGCACAGCTGTGTCTGGTAGTCAGTTCCGGTTCTTCCTGGCACGGTTGGCAAGGACGCCTCCAAGGCAGTCAAGTTCCAGGTTTCTCTGGACCCACGTCGAAACCTTCGTCTCAGTCCCTCCCTCCTCAGCTGACTTAACAGGAATCACTCAGCTGCAGCAATCAATCACAAGGGTAGACTGCTGGCTCAGCACATCTGAGGTTGTAATTGGGCTGTGGAGGTAGGATGGCTGTCCGGAAGGTGGTGAGCCAGAGACACACGGCTGAGATGCCCATGTCCTGACCCTGCTGACCCAGGGCCACTTCCTGCCTCTCCTGTACATTGGTCTACAAGCATCCTTCCCTCCAGTTGGAACTGCTGAGTAGGCCGGGCCTTACAGACAGCGGCCCAATCCCTGTGCTGTGCTGGAGAGATGAGCTCACCGGTGGCATGTGCCAAGGTGAGTGGCTTTGGAGCCAGACTGTGACCCCCGTGTGACTCAGTCTCCAAGTTTATTCACACACACGCCCTCCAGTGCTGGGACCTTGCCTGAATCTTCCCCCTGGAGGGGACGGCCAGACACAGCTGAGAGAGGATGCTTAGTGGTATTGCACTCTGGGACCTGGGGTGGAGGGAGGAAGCTTGTGGAGCCCCTGTCTCCGCCAGAGCTGCCCAGAGAACCTCCTGGATGCAAGCCTCAGACAGCCCATGAGTCCCAGCAGGATCCCTCCATCCAGAGCATGGGGCTAGGGGCATCTGTGACCGAGGGGGAAAGACCAGTCTCGGGATTTCAGAACTGAGAGTTTGGTATTGGAGACCCCTTTCCGGTGCACCACTGTACCACTTCCTGTTCTAGGCAGCCAGTTTCCTGCCTCAAGGCAAGGCTGGAGTCCTGACAGGGAGGTAGGTCACTGTGAACATCTGATAAGGTTGTGCTATGAACCTGCCTGTGGCGGGACACTGGAAGTGTGAGCTCTCAAGAGCTGTCTCCGGGGTCCATGGCTTTCTTTTTTTTTTTTTTTTTTTTTTAAAGATTTATTTTTATGAGTACACTATAGCTGTCCACAAACATACCAGAAGAGGGCATCAGATCCCATTACAGAGGGTTGTGAGCCCCCATGTGGTTGCTGGGATTTGAACTCAGGACCTCTGGAAGAGCAGACAATGCTCTTAACCACTGAGCCATCTCTCCAGCCCTCCATGGCTTTCTTATACCCTGTGCTCACTACTAAGGGGCACCGGCTTCGCTTTGGTCCTGGGTCCCACTGTTGGCTCATGGTCCTTTGTTCCGGTCACATGACCTCTGTGCCTCAGTGCTAACAGAGAGGACTTGGGTTTTCCAAGATGTCCTGGCCGAGGGTCCTGGCTCACCCTTGGGATGGCACTGTGGATGGAGCCTGCTCAGTGGTGAGGGCTGTTTCAGTTAACTGCTGGTTGTCCCCCTTTCCCCCAACCTGAGACCCGGGGCCGGGGGCTGGCTGGCACTTGGTTGAGGTGTGTTGGGTGTGGGGTGGGGCTGTGACTGGATGAAGGTGACACGCACCAGGGGGTTGGTGACCGCTGGGGGTGGTGGAGGAGGTAAGAGGGTGCTAAGCGCCTTTGTGTGGATGTGGTGTTAGAAATGGGTCTTCAGTGTCAAGAAAATCACCATATTGTGCAAAGTACCCAGAGATGGACGAAGATTCCCTTCTGCAGAAGTGTTTGTAGGTAGCACTTGGCTTTTATTCCTAAGTCAAAGAAAGATCCTACCTCTCACTCTGAGTGGTCAGAGCTCGGCCTCACCCTCTCACACCATTGGCTAACTTAAAGGGACATCTATTAGCAGAACACCCTTCCCTGGCCCTTCTGCAGCCTTGGCTCTGCTTTGATCAAAGTGCAGACTGGGGAGGGATTTCTGCCAGATACCTCTTTACAGAGTTCCCTGAAGATGGGACGACCTTTGTAACCCCCTGACAGAAAGGACAGTGCATTCCACTTGCACTTCCCTCAGTGGGACGAGGGACATTGGGGGCTGCTCTCCAGAGTCTGTGGTAAGGACAGGTCCAGCCATACTAGGTATTAAGTAGGCCTCTGGCCATCTGGGACCTAACACCAGTGTCGCAGACCTCATAAAGGTGTGAATGGGCACCGTCTCCAGAGTTCCGAGTCCTCATCTCATTGTACAGTTAGGTTGCTGGACCACAGCAGAGCGCACGGGAGCGGTGGGCGGCCCTCACTGAAGCCCAGTAGGGGCATCATTTGTGAGCCAGCGGAGAGGTCACACAGTGGAGGCAGACTCCTACTGATGAGGGTGTGTCAGCCCGGCGAGTCCCCCACCTGTCACAGTCGTCATCTCTGCTGCTTTGTGACTTCTTGGTTGTACATCTAGTGTGTTTCTTGTTGCAGAGTATGGCGTTTGTGAGAACCTGCGGAAGCTGGAGATCACAGGCGTGTCTTGCCGGGACGTCTATGCCAAGCGTGAGTCCGTCCTCTGTCTTCTGCACCCTTGCCTTAGTACCAGGGCTCAGCAGGTGGCAGCAGCCATGACTGTCGGTGAGGCTGATGCTTGCTGCTGTCCTGGACACACTCCTTTCAAGTTCATTCTTTAAAGTTTGTTTGTTTGTTTGTCTTTTTAATTTAATATATGAGTATCTGCAAGTACACCTGTGTGCCAGAAGAGGGCATCGGGTCCCATTACAAGATGGGTGTGAGCCACCATGTGGTTGCTGGGAATTGAACTCAGGACCTCTGGAAGAGCAGTCAGTGCTCTTAACCACTGAGCCATCTCTCCAGCTCCTTTTAAGTTCATAATGGTTAAAGGCATCCAGGGCCTGCATTTCTATTTAACCTCTGTTTTACTTGGGTGCTGCCGGGGATTCGGTGCTAGGCAAATGCTCTCTTTGTGACCCACATCCCAGCCCATATATTCTGTTGTAACATATATGACAATTGTGTGAATCTGTGGGACACAACAACCTCAGTACACGTACACAACGTACACTGACCAGGTCAGGGTGAACGGCGTATCCATTACCCCAAACATTTATATCCTGCTGGGAGCATTTGCGGTTCTGTGTCAGTGTGAACAGTTGTCTGCTGTGCTGTAACTCCTGCCCACTGGCAGCCGGCCCCTGTTACAGAGACGAGCTGAGAGTGTGGGCTGGGTAGGAACACGCCCACCTTCTGGAGTTGAGCTGGGCCTGCAGGAATGGAGAAGTTGGTTGAATTCTCCCATCAGCTCCCTCAGTTCACAGAGTGGCTGCCTCTGCTTACCCTCCCCATCCTTCTGCAGTTCCCATTCCCTCTTCTGTGATCGTCAACCCTGGTCTTGGTTCCCGTTAGCTCCTTCACTTCCCAGAGTCTTGTCCTCCAAGCACTCAGAATCCTTGTCCCTGTTAGCCTCTCTCCAGAACCTGTGGGGCTCATATTGTCCCACCCTGTGGTCAGGTGGCTGCCTGACCCTTGTCATTACAAGCCAACAGCACAGCTTGCCCCTTAGGAGCGCCAGCAGCCTCGTCCTCACAGGGACATAGCTGTGGACATTGGCCAGGTGTCCTGCGACAGCTCACGGAGTACACACGGATAGTGCACCTCCGTCCTGTGGGAGAACCGCCCTGGTTACAGTGCCTGGGGACGGTGTCGTGTGGTAGAGGCAGACCGGTGAGGGCAGTGGAGTTCTGTGTTTGGCTCTGTGACTGCTGCGGCTGCAGAACCTGCTTCTTAGCACCTGGGTGTTTGTTTTGCATTGGCCAGAGCATACCTCAGTGGTGAGTCTCGTTGAAGTATGGGAGCTGAGATTTTGAAAGTCTGCAAACACTCTTAAACCTGGGACTGATGGCCGAGGAGAGTCAGCCTTAGTCCCTGAACAGGTGGGTGAGCCGGCCAATCTGAAGTCAGCAGTGACAGCTGTGATGCCTTAAAATAGACATCATGAGGCCGTGGCTCTGGAGGGACAGAACCCTGCAGGACCCTAGGGGCCTGTCAGCCACACTGCCTTCCTACTTCTGGATCCCAGCGAGCTGTGACAAGGGAATGAGGGAGCCCCAGCGGCCACCTGAGTTTATGGCTGCAGTAAACAGGGAGACTTGCCCCACAGTGTGCTCTGCAGCCACCTTGGTCAGTCCGGCGCAGGCTGACCCCAGAAGTAGGAGGAGGACAAGGACAGCGGGTCACATGGCAACCGCTCACACGTGAGGGGACCCTCAGCCTTTCCTGCTGTGTCCATTCAGGTATAAACCCTCGTGTGAAGTCAGGACGCTTCATGAAAATTCTTCCTGATTACGAACACATGGAGTACAGAGATGTGTACACCTGCCGTACGTACCTCACGCCCTGCGCCATGGCTGCTGCTGTCGCTGCATGGGCGAGCGTGCGCAAGCTCGCTTCCCAGCCCTGGGAGGTGCTGTCCCCAGCCTTTTCTTTACTCTGCTGCAGCTGTGGTGGTCGTGCTGAGTGGTAGCCTAGGCTCTCTGTGTGTGGGCTGCGTTTCCACAGTAGCTTCTAGGATCTTGGGCAACACTGTAGAAGTTAGGCCTGGCTCTTTCTGCCCCCCAGCCCCATGCTCCCAGAAATAAGACCCAGACTCAAAGTATATTTTCAAATACCTTGGCATAGAGCTAGGCTTTTCTGTGACTAGAATCATAACTTAGGGTAACCCATTTATTTTGATCTGTGTTCTGTCATGAGGCCGGTTACCTGTGCTCAGGTACTGCGTGTCTGTCTCTTCACATCTTCCAGGACAAATCTCCTCAGCCTGGCTCTATCCCAGAATCCTTTCTGCCTCCCGGATGTTCCAGTTTTATTTCCCGCCTAAGCCTTAGGCCGTAGGGTTTTTGATTGACAGGTGATGCATCCATACATCACCTGCAAGGTGCTCTCTCTCTCACCACAGCGCATTTGCTGTAAAAGTCAGGTAGAGCAGAGAGCAGAAGGCCGTGCAGAGGCCTCTAAGGCTCCTCCATTTAAAAGGACACGTGACTGGGTTCAGTGCCACGTGCCTGTCAGCCTAGCACTCAAGAGGCTGAGGCAGGAGGATTGCTGTGAGTTCTGGGATAGCTTGAGGAATAGAGTAGAACTACCGTCAAAAACAAAAAAAGATCTACCCCCCCCCAAGAAAAGACCCCCAGAAGAAATGTAAACCAATCTCTACATTTGCCAGTTCATTATGTGAGCGCACAGAAAATTCCTGTGTGGTGTGCCGTGCCTCCCCTCCCCATCCCCCTGTCAGATGAGGGGTGGATGACCACGCTGCACTCACTTGGTTACCTGAACTGACTCCATCCAGTCATGTCCCCTCCAGGTTCCGATTGTGGCGTGTGTGCACACAAACAAGTAAAAAAATAATGGAGTTTTAAAAAGCCACCTGCCTTCCCTCTCTGACAGTGAGAGGCTTTCTTTGATGCCGTGAGGATGGGAGAGAGGATTTCAGCTGTTAAGAAAGATCAGAGCTGGAATGGCCTTGCCTGCCGTCCCAGCTCTTGGTGGAGGCAGGAGAATTGCGTTCAAGGCCGGCTTTGGCTATATCGTAAGTGTGAGACGAGTCCTGTTTCCCACAACCCCCAAACAAACAAGTTGTGAGTGACCTTTTCCTATCTGTCCAACAAAAGCAATGACAAACTCGTGACATTTCCCAGAGCGCTGTCAAGGTCTGGACACCAGGTTTCAGCTCCCCATGGGGACAGTCCCAGCTTTGTGACATGTTGCCTTTGTCTGGTGTGCTCCAGGGCGGTGTGTGGGCACTCTGAGTAACTGCTAACACGCACCTTTGCTTACACTGGCTGGCACACAGATGGACTGACTGCCAAGGTCATGACAGGGTACGGGAAGACCCGGGCATGGCTTGAGCTTGGGAGTGCTGGTGGTTTGCAGAGTGGAGCACTTCCTACACGGTGTTGGGCAGGGTTTCTAGAACACCGTGTCCTGGGCGCAGCAGCTCTCCCTTCTGAGCAGAGAGCAGCAGGTCCTGCCAGCCCCATGAACAATGGGCCCCACGCAGGGCCACACGGGATTCTTCTGGAACTGCCTGGACACCCAGCCCTCTCAGGGGTCTGTGAAGATCGTAGAGCCTTCTCCCTCATTACTGGGAGGTGTGCCGAGTGCCTGGATTTTCAGCCTCCTGTTTGGCGGGCCCTGTTACTTGTCAGTGGCAGGGTGGCAGTGGCTGTCCAGCCAAGGTTTGAGTACATTTGAGTCACGAAGCACGTGGTAGGGGCATCCCTGGTGGTGAGCCTCTGGTAGCCCATGGCGTGCCAGAAAAGAAGAAAACAAGGCCCACACCTGACCTTTGCCCTCTCACCTCTGGCTTCCAGGCACATCACAGCATCTGGGCTTTCAGTGAGCTCTCTCACCAGCCTGCCACAGGAAGGCTTTGGGACCTGGCCCTACCTGGGTTCTCATCACACACAGGGGCTGCTGCCTGAGGTGGGACTTGTGCGTACAGGCCTATGGGCCCCAGACCTCTGAGCTGGATGGGTTGAAAAGAACTGAGACGTGCCCTGAGGTTAGGAGTGTCCCAGGCAGACTCAGGGTAGGACAGGTCTGTGGAATGGCGGTGTAATAGAGTATTCAGGGACACCTCTATCTTTGGATGGAGCTGTTGTCTGTCCTTCCTTGTGGTCACTTGGGGTGACTGTGGGTGTCAGATGATGCTCCAGAGGTCTGAGGCAGGGGCCGGACGGAGGACAGGGAGGGACTCGGTAATGGGACGTGATGGCCCCGGAGATCCCTGGGCTGCCCATTGGAGTGTGGTGGGAATCCCCTACAGAGCTCCAGACCCTCCCCTCCCCCAAGGAGCCACTAACACTGCCGCCTGCAGACGCTCAGGGTGAGCTCTCTGTGCACCACGGACTGCTGGCTGCCACTCAGTGACTAGGACAAGGCAGGACTATTGGTTACATTTTTCCTTTGGACAGGAGGGAAGCGTGGGGCCACTCCCAGGCTCGCCCAGGGTCTGCAGAGAGACCTGAAGACAGCTCACTCAGTTCTTTTTTTTTTTTTTAAACGTGAGCACACTGTAACCATCTTCAGACACACCAGAAAGAGGGCACTGGATTTCATTACAGATGGCTGTGAGCCACCATGTGGTTACTGGGAATTGAACTCAGGACCTCTGGAAGAGCAGTCAGTGCTCTTAGCCACTGAGCCATCCCTCCAGCCCAACTCATGTCTTTTCCATCACGGGTGGGAGCCGTGTTTTGGAGTTGTGCTGGTTTTCTGAATATTGCTGAACTGGCCTTGTTCCGGGTGAGCCCGGGCTGACACTCTGGACAGCACAGGACTTGCCCTGGGAGGCAGGTTGGTTCAGTGGACTTTGTAGGCTATAGACTGACTGCTGGGAGAAGCGGCTTGTTTCTTGTCTGGGTGTCTAGCTCTCTCACTGGTGTGAGCTGAAGGGAGGGGGCTGGCTTCTTCCTCCCAGGGTTTATGGGTAACTTAATGCCTCACCAGATGGAGTCGTCCACTACAGGTCATCCCTCTTCCCGAAACACTCAGTCACTAATGTTTGTGATTGCAGTTTTTTTTTTTTTCCTCAAATGATTCTGAGATGGGTGATTTCGCCAGTGTTTCTCTTTTACATTATTTTTCAACCGGAATTGCTGGCATTAAGAAGCTGTGGTCCCTGAGGTCAGTGCACCTACAGTGTGTGTGTGTGTCCTTGTAGTTCTTTGGAAACGGCTGGTGGCATCACAGGCTAAACCAGCTCCACACTTACTGGAGCTGTGAGAAAGTGACTGGTGTCTGATGCATTCAGAGTAAGATGTCCACATTAGCGTTCCTTGCACCTGGCCCTCCCCTACGCTGTCGTCTGTGTGAGTTCTGTGCGTGTCCCCGAGCTGCTTGTCAGTAGCTCAGGTGTGAGCATCAGTCACGGCTGTTTCACTGTGTCTAAAAGTCTGAGAGCCTGTGCCTGAGCCGGTGACCCACGCCTTGTCTTTAGAACCCCTGTGATGGTCTTTGGCTGGACCTGGGGGTGATGGTGGCAGTTCTTTAAGGGTCTCCAAAGGCTGTGCTGTCCTTCTGCCTGAATCCCACGCCTAGGCCTCTGGTCCCTATCCCTCTGTGGTCCTGCCTCGTTAACCTGAGTGTGAGCTGTGCTCAGCCCCTGTCTGTGACCCCACGGCCTTCAGGAGCACCCTGCTTCACCTATCTGCCACTCTGTAAACAGAAACAGTGGCCGTGGTGACAGGCACAGGCTGGACTGTCAGGCTCATGGTGGAAGTGTTTCCTCTGCCCCAGGAGCATGCTGGGTAACTGTGTCCCTCCTCTCCCAACAGTGCTTCACCGGTACAGACACATTTTGGGGCTGTGGCAGCCAGATATTGGGCCGTATGGAGGATTGCTGAACGTCGTGGTGAGTGGGAACCTCACGGTGGTTCTTTTTTTTTTTTTTTTTCTTTTTCTTTTTTTTTGGAGCTGGGGACCGAACCCAGGGCCTTGCGCTTGCTAGGCAAGTGCTCTACCACTGAGCTAAATACCCAACCCCTCGAGGTGGTTCTTATGTAGGAAGGAAGTGCCCACAGTGGAGACAGGGTTTCCTTTCAGGGCCAGATATTACTTTCCAAGTGAACAGAGATTTATTGTAAGCAGGCTTCTGGGCTTCTGTCTGTGCCCCTGGTCTGTTTAAGAGCCACGGGGCCCTCAGCTCCTGTATGAAGAAGCTGCAGGCTCATGTGTGAGGACACAGGCTTTGATGTACACTTGTTGACTGAGAGAGCACCCTTCCTGACCTGACAGCTGTCTCCCTGCTGCAGGTGGATGGACTCTTCATCATCGGGTGGATGTACCTGCCTCCTCATGACCCCCACGTTGGCGACCCCATGCGATTCAAGCCCCTATTTAGGATCCATCTGATGGAGAGGAAGTCGGCCACGGTGGAGTGTATGTACGGCCACAAAGGGCCCCACAATGGCCATATCCAGGTAGAGGAAAGCTGGGTCGCTGTGGCGTGACGTGCATGTGTGGTGAAGGGCTGCCTCCCTTTGGCTGTCACAGCCCTAGTGCCATCCTGCTGGGTGCCAGGCACCGTCAGCAGCAGCCTGTCACAGCTCTCCCATGATCCTGTGGCTGCAGGCTGTGGGTTGTCCAGCTCAGTGGGGTGGAGGAAGGGTCTTCCCCACACTGTGTGAGGCTGTGTGAAAATGGGGTTTGCCAGAGCCCACGGGAACATTGTCTCTGTCTCTGTCTCTGTCTCTCTGTCTCTCTGTCTCTCTCTCTCTCTCTGTCTCTCTGTCTCTCTGTCTCTCTCTCTCTCTCTCGGAGCTTTGCTGCTCTCCCCTCAGGGTAGCTTCTTTCCTTCCCGTTGGCTGGACAGGTTTGGGGATCAAATTCACATCTTCAGGCTTGGTTGATTGTGACAAGTGCCTCAACCTTCCAAGCCATCTTACTGGCCCCTTAAAAAATTTATTGGGGTTGGGGATTTAGCTCAGTGGTAGAGCGCTTGCCTAGCAAGCGCAAGGCCCTGGGTTTAGTCCCCAGCTCCAAAAAAAAGAAAAAAGAAAAAAAAATTTATTTGGGCGGGCAGGTGTGCGTGCCCCCACCTGTGAGGGTGCCTGTGGGCGAGCATTCACTGTGTGAGCATGCTTGCTTGAAGATGCAGGTGTGCATGTATTCACCTGTGTCTGGATACTTGCGGGTTTGTGTGTGCATCCACGTGGAGGTGGGGCCAGCCTCAGGTGTTCTTTGTTACCCATGATCCTCTTGTGTCCTGAGTTGGGGTCTCTTGCTGTGACCTGGGCTGGCCAGTTAGGCTAGGCTGGCCAGTGAGCCGTAGGAATCTGCCCATCTTTACTTCCCCAGCTCTGAGATCACAAGCCTGCGTCCCCACACTACCACTCAGGTCCTTACAGGTCACCACAAGCATGTCAGTGCTGTCAACACTGAGGCCGAGTTCTGTATCCCAGCCCTCCTTTTATTTTGAGGCAGTTCACTGGGTTGCCTAGCCTGGCCTGGAGTTCACCCTCTTACTCAGGCAGAACCTGGGGTGTCCTGGGAGGCTCACCAGGTAGCTGGAATTGCAGGCCTGCACCACCAGACTGGGCACGTTTGGGTCTCAGTGGGTTTGGTGGACACTGGGACTCATTGTTCCTTCTGGTCCTTTTCCCTCCATGGTCATACTGAAGATTGTGAAGAGGGATGAGTTCTCCACCAAGTGTAACCAGACAGATCACCACAGGATGTCTGGTGGGAGGCAGGAGGTGAGTCCCGGAGTCTGGGAGGGAGGATGGGGAAAGACATTTGCGTGACTGGTTGTCTTTTCTTATGGGCACCGGCCTGGCCTCCTGTGAGGGCCCAGCGTTTGGAGTCGCTGCACTGTCTCCCCAACTCTGTCTCTGCAGTGTGCCTGCCGTCCACCTTACAGAAACGTCCACCACTTAAGTTCTCCGACCAGGCTGACGTTGTGCACTGTGCTTTCCCGCACTGTCCGCTGGGGGCCTTCCCACTCCAACTTCGGGAAGCTGCTTCTCCATGTGCAGTCAGGGGCCTCTGAGGGGTGTTCAGAGCTGCTCTCTTCACTCAGGGGACCTGGTGGCCTGGGTGGCCTAGAAAGGACAGGACAGCACAGTGGATGAGGGTGTGCTGAGCCTCCGGCCATTTGCACAAGTACGTTGCCTTTGAGGTCTGATTTGTGAGCATCTGAAGAAGAACTTGGAATTGTCGAGTGTGGGTGTCTGTGGGAGCTGCGTATGATGGCCCCATTGTAGCGACGTTCTCAGTTTCCAGGGCCTGTAGAGAGACCCACAGGAGTGTCCTGGTGAACAACGCTTGCACTGGCAGAGTCCCGGCTCTGACACTGCCGTTTAACTTAGGTTTCCTGCAGTCTCCACTTGGTGCCCTGTGAGGTTCTCATGGCTTTCCTTCGTGGCCCTCGGCTGTTAGACCTCAGACGGAGGCCCTGGGCTCAGTTTCCGGAGATGCCTGGTGTGATAGAGGATTCTTCCTGGCTGTCGGGCTTTGACACGAAGCATGCTCCTGGCTGAAATGAGGAGCGGGTACTTCATGGGGACTGGGTGTCTGCTTAGGAGTAAGTTGGGGGGAGAGGAAGCACAGCCCTGTCCTCACCACTGGCCGTCTCCCAGGGTTGTAGGGAGTGCATGATGGTGGTTGCCCAGTGCCAGGCACAGTGTGTCCCCTGGATGGACATGAAAGTCACTCCTGAGCTGGGTTCCAGGCCAGGATGCTGTCCTCATGTAGCTGGGACTCGCCCTGGTGATTACAATGCTTCAGACCTTGACTCTGAGGGGTCTGCTGGAGACTTCCTAATGACATACCCGCCCCCAGGGCAGCCTCCCGGTGATGTTAGCTCCAGTTAGCTTGGCGGCGTGATGCTGAAGTCTTCCTTTCTCCCTCTCAATTGGTTTCATTTCACCTGTTACCTATTTGAGTCTTATAAAAATATGTTCTTTTAAAATAAAAACATGCTCTTGTGTTCTTCCACAAGAACAGCCACTGTTGGGAAAGGTCTAATTTTGAGGGTGGGGTGGAGTTCACTAGGCCGGCTTGGCTGCTGTCCTGGAGCTGACTGTGTAGATCAGGCTGGACCCCAGGACAGATGATATGCCTGCCTCTGCCTTTTTAAAATTGTGTGTGTGCATGTGTGTGTGTGTGCGCGTGTGTTTGCATGCGTCCATACGTGTGTGTGTGTGTGTGTGTGTGTGTGTGTGTGTGTGTGTTTGTGTGAGTATTTGTCAGAGGAGTCCAATCACCTGGAGCTGGAGTTACGGTCATTGTGAGCTGCTAGATGTGGATGCTGGGAATGGAACTCAGGTCATCTGAAGAGCAGTACTCTTAGCCACTGAACCATCTTGTTAGCATGAGGGGTTTATAAGTAGAGCCTAATTTTATTTTATTTATTTTTAAAGATTTATTTTAAAGATTATATATGTGTGTGTGTATATATGTATGTGTGTGAGCCATATATATGTGTGTGTGTATATGTGTGTGTGTGTGTATATATATATATATATATGTATATATATATATATATATACATACATACACACACACACACTCTGTCACACACCAGAAGAGGACATCTGATCCCATTACAGATGGTTGTGAGCCACCACGTGGTTGCTGGGATTTGAACTCAGGACCTTTAGAAGAGCAGTCAGTGCTCTTAACCACTGAGCCATCTCTCCAGCCCCTGGAGCCTAATTTTAAAACAAAAAAACATTTTTCTTTTGGGTCACTCTGTGTTTTATAAAGCCTCATCTCCAGTTTGCAGACTGCCTTCCCTTCCCCCTTTAAGCAGAGGTGTGGTGGTCTCCTGTTAGTGCCTTGACTCCTCCCCTCAGTATTGGGGTAGAAAAGATTTTGCTTCATGGTCATGTCTGTGGGCTGTGTGTGTTGTGTGAGTAAGGGATGGCTCTGTTGGTTGGAGACTCTCTTCAGTCAGGGCTTGGGCACCCTTGCTGAAAGTGGGCCGGGTCTTGGTTTTGTCCGTCTTATGGCTCCAGGGACCCACCCGCTGGTCCTCCCGTCGTGGCTGTCTGACCGCGTCTGGTTGGTAGAGAGAGCTCGTGGCGTCTTCCCATTTCACCCGTACGTCTGGACTCTGCATTCCAGCATGGGCTCTCCTCCATGTGGTGTGTGGTGAGCGTGTGTGTGAGGCGTTGGACCTCCATGTCAGTTTGCAGAGGATCTTTGTCTTTACGGAGTGGAGCACTCATGTGGTTGTAGCCCTTCATGCCCTTTCTTGAGCCAGCGCCGGTCATTCTGTGGCTCGCACAGTAGTGGGCCCTGTACACACTGTGTTCTCAGGCTCCTGGAAACAGAAATCTGCAAGATTTTGTGTCCCGTTCTGCTCTGCACTCTCTCTGGCTTCCTTTGGGCCCCCACAATGGCTCCTGGGTTCCTGATCAGTAGATTAACCTGTTCTCCATGATCAGAGGCTGTCCAGAGTGAGCAGGACTTTGAGGACATGACAGCATAGGACACATGAGTTACTGTGTCTCACATATGCAGCGTTCACGAAGGCCCTTCCTCTATATATATTCCTTGAATGGGCTCAGCAGGCTTCGTAAGTGCTGTGGGAAAGGAGGATCCACCCATCTGTCAGGCTAGGTCCCACTATGTTCCTCATTGGCAGCCCCAGACATTGGCCCCACTGGCTGGGTTGGCCCCACTGGCTGGGTTGGCCCCACTGGCTAGGTTGGCAGGGCCCTGCTGTGCCTGAGCTCTTCCAGGTACCTGAGGTCTCCTAGGCTGTGCAGGGTGGAGCTGGATCAGTGTGGATCACTGCTTCCCACATGGGCATAGCAAGGCCAACTTGCTGCAGCCTGGGACAGAGGTTCTGGCCCTGGCCTTGCCTGACAGAAGCCCTCTTGGGAGTCTGAGGCTGTGCGCCCTGGTGGGGGGACTGGTTTTTCCCAGCTGGGCCGCCCTCAGACCCAAACCCCAAGGGCTCACAGCTCCTGCTCACGCCTGCCCACCCGGAAGCTCGTTCAGCTTGGAAGTGTTTGTCTGTTCAGCGCCGCACAGCAACCTCTGCCCTTCATCTTGGTGACTCCCATGCCCTTGTTCTCTGAAGGAGTTTCGGACGTGGCTGAGGGAGGAGTGGGGCCGCACGCTGGAAGACATCTTCCACGAGCACATGCAGGAGCTGATTCTGATGAAGTTCATCTACACCAGTCAGTACGAGTGAGTGCCAAGTGGTCACCTCACTGTAGCTGTGAGTACAGCCCCTCTCTGTGGGAGAGTGACGCCTGGCTATGGGACCATGCTGTCCCCATTCTCCGGGTGATGTGAACTATGAATACAGTTTTCCCCTCTCTGGGTACCATGAACACAGTTGTGCCCCTTTTTTGGATGCCGTTCTTCCTTTCCTGTGTGGGTACTGTGGACTTAGTCCCCCCTTTCTGAAAGTGTGGGTTTTGTGGGTGTGGGTCCCCTTTGTGGGTGCTGTGTGCACAGCCCCATCTCTCACCCCTGCTGTGGTAGTTGTCTTGTGGTAGTTGTCACCCAGCACAGCCATCAAGTGGCCAGTGTGTGCTGAAGCCAAGTGTCCCTCTTCTTAGCCTCTGGCTTCATGCCTAGCCGTGCCCCCTCAGTGCCATGGGAACGGGCTCTGTTTCTGAGGGTCATGCTGAGCCGTGCTGCGCTCATGGGCTTGCCCTCCTAGGCCCTGGGGATGCACATGGGTGTGGGAGGGCTGTGCCCAAGGTCTGGGGCAAGCGGTTTAGCCAAGTCCTGCTCAGCCATGGAAGATGCCTGTGCAGCCAGGTTGAGCCCCTTGCTGCTTCTGCCTCCCCGCACAGCAACTGCCTGACCTACCGGCGGATCTACCTCCCTCCCAGCCACCCCGATGACCTCATCAAGCCTGGCCTCTTTAAGGGCACCTACGGCAGCCATGGGCTGGAAATCGTGATGCTTAGCTTCCACGGCTCTCGTGCCAGGGGCACCAAGATCACGGTGAGCCATCCCAGTCCCTCGGTGGCCACCCGGTGGGTGGGCAGGCATGAGTCCACCGTGCTCCAAAGGCACAGGCTTCAGCGGATAGCCACCCTGTCCTGCTGGGCGTGCTGGTTTTTAGGCCCTCTCCAGCGCCGATATCCCAGACTTCCTAGATTCTGCTGAGCTGCGGATGGGTTAAGGGGCCCAAGGCTGGCAAACGCCCTTGTGCAGTGTCTCATGGTGTGGCTACTGTTGCGGGCTGGGCTGGGCTCGAGCCTCAGATAAAGCCCCTCTTCCGAGCTCTGGGTATCTGGCTACACAGGTGGCTGCTCCTTGCCAAGGCCTCTTTGCCACCATATTCCCATCACTGAGTTCTGAGAGGAGGGTCTTAGGTCTCTGTCGGGGCTTCACGTCCCTCTGCTCTGGGAGAGCCTCCACACGCAATGCTGGTAGGATCCAGATCAGGATCTCAGCTGTGTGGCGGCCGCACAGCCCCTAGCCCCTCCCTTGGGGTTTTAGCACCCCACCAGCACGGGCTGAGCATCCGGGCTGCTAACAGCCAGGCCCTGGGAGGCCCACATACTTCACAAATGGGGGCCTCTAGGCACAGGAGCACCTGTGTGCGCCTGCGCTCCAGCCGGCCGCCCCTGTCACTCACTGGCCAGTCCTGGGAGCTGGAGAGAGTCTTCAGACTCTCGTGTCTTGTGAGATGCTGCTACCTGAGCATGCTCCACGGGGGCCTCTGTGGTCTCCCGGCCCTCCTGACTCTTGCCAAATGCCCTTTCCACAGGGCGACCCCAACATCCCCGCGGGGCAGCAGACTGTGGAGATTGACCTGCAGCGCCGCATCCAGCTGCCAGACGTGGAGAACCTCCGAAACTTCAATGAGCTCTCCAGGATCGTCCTGGAGGTCCGGGAGCAGGTGCGGCAGGAGCAGGAGGCTGGCGAGGGCCCCGCTCCACACCGGGAGCCTGCAGTCAAGGACCCTGAAGGGCCACCTGCTAAGGCCAGCAAAGAGGCCGGCCCTGGAGCTGAGGCCGCTGAGCAGTCATCCACGTCTGGGCAGGGACAGCCGTTTGTGCTTCCTGCGGGTGTCAGCTCGAGGAATGAGGATTACCCCCGCACCTGCCGGTTATGGTGAGGACCCTGGGGGCGGGGACCAGCTCTAAGCCAGCACAGTTTCCAGCACTCCCAGGAGGGTGGAGGGATCCCTGGAGGGAGGAGGGCGCATGCATGGCCTGGTTTCAGGGCGGCCGGCAGGTCACAGAGCTGTTACCCTAACCCACTGGGCCACCTCACTGCCTCAAGGTCTGTTTTGGGCTCATGGTTTCAGCTCTTTGTGGTGGTGGTGGGGGCTGGACTGTGCTCCTGCCTTAAGTGTGCGGCAGATGCAGCTAACACGTGAGAGGCTGTCCCCAGTGAATGCCTTCCTGCTGCACAGCCCCACCTGCCAAGGGCTCCGGTCTTCCAGAGCAGTACCAGCAGCATTCGAACCCTGAGCCTGTGGGTGGGGCGGGGCACACACCATTGCAGACCAAACACAACACCCGGTCCTAGATGGACCTACAGTGGGATTTCCAGGAGTTCCAGGACACTGGCCACTTCAGGTGGCGCAGATGGCAAAGCTTCGGCAGATAACTCACCTGGTTAGCCAGGTGAGAGAGAGAGACAAGGAAACTGCCCTACAGATGTGGCAAGTAAGGGGAGCAGGGGAGGGTTCCAGTGCTACAGTGTGCCTGGGTGTCCCGTGGGTGGCGTCACTGTACACATCTCACACTGGTGGGTTTGGTTCATGGGGCTGCTGAGGGAGAGGTGCCATCTGCCTCCCCTGTCCACCCCTGCATGTGGAGGGCAACCAGACATACGGAGCGCCAGCTCATGCCCTTTTGACCTTCGCCTCTTTAGCCCTGGCCACTGCCTTCAGCCTATGTTGGCCATTCCCTTTGACATTCAGGCTGTCCTGCATAGATGAATACGTGACTGGGTGCAGGGAGGGTCCTGGGAGTGTCCCTGGTGGGCCTGCCTGTCACGCCTACCTCAGTTGCCACAATTATCTTCTCGGCCACAGATAGGCAACCCTTGGGCTCTGTGCACAGACTACCTAAGTGGCTCAGGGCCCTGACCTGTGTCCAGGGCTCCCGTGTGCTTGTTAGCGAATTCAGTCAGGAACTTGGAGCCTAACCCTGACCCTGTAAGGTGAGGCCCTCCTGGGGTGCTGCCTACCTGCGAATTGCTGTGGTGTGGCTGGGAGCTATAGAAATGGCTGCGTGCACTGTGGATGTGTGCACTGCGTATTCCCTGTACGGTGTGGGCTTGCACTGTCTGTCTGGGCCCCTTCTGATGGCGCTCTCTCTCTTCTCTGTAGTTTCTATGGCACAGGCCTCATCGCTGGCCATGGCTTTACGAGCCCCGAGCGTACCCCCGGCGTCTTCGTCCTGTTCGATGAGGACCGCTTTGGGTTTCTCTGGCTGGAACTGAAGTCCTTCAGTCTGTACAGCCGAGTCCAGGCCACCTTCCAGAACGCCGACGCACCATCGCCACAGGCCTTCGATGAGATGCTCAGGAACATCCAGTCTCTCACCTCCTGACCTCCTCGTGGGCGGGCGGAGAGGCCGCGCCGGCGCCCGGGTGGGGGAAGCATGCACTTTAGAAATGAACGCACACCTCCTCACCGGGGTCCTGGTCGCCCTGAGACGCCCTTGTATAGTGTGTAACATACTCTTGTACATTTGATTTGTTGGTAGCTATGAAGGTGAACGTGAAGCACTGTGGGAAAATAAACGGAGTTGAGCAAGGATGAATCTGAATGGTTGGTGCCTGTGGCACAGAGAATCAAACGGATGCGTGGGATGGTGGCGTCGGGCTCAGGGACCCTGATGGGTTTCCATCTCCTCACTGGCTTGCTTAGATTTTACGAGGGCATTCGACCATGACCTGGTTCTGGTTGCTAGGGGCCACCAAGGACTGCAAGGGAGTCTCTACTCTGGCCCCTAGTGGTCTCTGGGCCACACCTCCGCTAGCAGTAGAGCCAGGCTGTGAGGCCAGCTACTTGCTTGTCCCCAGCAGCCACATGCTCTCCCTTGGTCCTCTCTCTGTGTTTATCTGGAGGGCCTGCCCTGCTGGACACCATGTTCCTGATGCTTTTCTTTCATAGCTGTGCTGGTGCCTTCCACAGTGTTGACGGTGTCAGCGGAGGACGCTGTGAAGCCCTTCGGAGGTGAATGAGAGACAGTCCTGTAGACGGTTGCACTTCTGTGTGCATTATTAATTCAGAGCATTACTGACTGAGGGCTTACCTGTTCGCAGACCCTGAGGGCTGGGCCATGCTAGCATCTGTGTTTGGGAAACCTGAGCCCAGCATTAGTGTCTTCTAAGGGCAGAGGCTAAGAGCTCAGACCTTTCGGAGTGTCTGCCAGCGCTTCCAGTGTTAGCAGGCTTCTAGGCTGCCCTTTCCCTATGGCTGTTCATCCTCTGTGGCTTCGGCAAGCCCTGGTTTTAAGAACTCATCCTACTGGTGAGGGACCTTAGGAAGATGACAGGCATGTGAGGATGGCTATATTCTGATAGCTGGAAGGGCTGGTAGACTCAGGAAAGGTGGTGTGGTGTAGGAAGCTTTAGGATTTGTCAGGAGCTGTATGTAACAGACCTGCTGTGAGCTGCCAGGACAGGTCCTGACTTCTAGTTTCTTTTGTAGAATTGGGCTCCAGGCCTTGTGTTACTTCCCCTGTTAGTCAGGAGAGGCTTTGGACAGTGGTGAGTGTGACTGAAGCCACAGGGCCAGTGGAGTCCAGGCAGTTGGGCACGCAGGTGGCTCTCGTCAGGTGTCACTGGGGAAAAGCAAAAGTATGTGTTACTCAGAAGCGGAGCCTTGCTTTGGGGAGGCTCCATCTAGTTCAGGGTTTTCTTAAGTGTCCTCGGCCGCTGCCAGTTAAGTCAGGGCAGTCACTCCGTATTAGCCAAACACACACCGGCTTTCCTAAACACGGGGCCCGTTTGCCGCAGGTTGATGAGGGCCAACATCGCCGTTGGATGTAGTGCGGCCTCGTGTAGAGAACAGCTAGGTCCTGTTACTCCACTGAGGCAAGTGGACGTCATTGTCCCTGGGCCTCACCAGGTCAGCACCGTTGGTTGGTCCTCATTTTGCTCCTCAGGCTGCATAGCTAGCCCATGGATTTTTGGAGAGAAGGCGCCTTGTGGCTTTGCACACTCGGCCTGCCCTGTGTGCGGAGATGGTGTGGGTAAGGTCAGAGGCAAGCCTCAGGAAGTTTCTAGCGGGGACTGAATTCTTTTGAGTGATCGCTGATGTCTGTTTATGTCCTGATTTGTTTAGGCCTGGCCGCGTCAGGCCATTGGCTGCTGTTACCCAGACCTCAGACATCAACGGTCTGTCAGTGGTGGGAGAGCTGGACTCCATGTCTTGGTCCCGACTCACCTTGTGTCCCTTAGAGATCAGCTGTCTGGCTCCTTGTGTTGTGAGTTCAGACTCTGGGCCGTTCCCACTGCACATTTCTTATATTTCCCCTTGGGACCTCCCTGTCCCCGCATGTCTACCTGGGGGCTTGGCAGTGGCTTCTGTCCAGATGCTGTACCAGTCAGGCCCCCCTCACATCATGTGGTGGTACACTCGCCTGTTAGCCTTCTTCCTCCACTGAGAACTTGGAGCTGAGCATGCTGTGGCCTGGCCAGCTGGGACTCCTACCCCAGCCCTCCAGCGGTTCTCTCTGCCCGGCTCGCTGTGAATGGTGTACCGCCTTTGTGTATGTTCACCTTTCGGTACCTGTGGCCATTAGTGGCGCGGACCTATCCCGCTCAGCTGTCAGGACTTCGTGAACCCCAGGACAGCTACACTTCCTAGTTTGGGACTGTCTTTTTCTCAAGACAGTGGGGTGCAGACAGCACCAAGCACTTGGCCTGTAATGGGATGCTGGGCGGAACAGCTGCCTGTGCAGCACCCCTTGCGCTGCTCCCCGCCTTTGTCCTGACGGGGAAGTGTCCTGTGTAACCCTCACCTGGTCCACCTCCCCAGGTCACCATCTCCCATTGGCTGTGGAAGACCAAGTCTGGTTCTGGGGGAGAGTGGACTAGCTCCCTGGAGAAACTGTAAATGGGGTGGGAGTAGGGCACGGTTTAGAACTCTGTGAGGCACTGGCGGTCGCAGCCCCCGGCCTAGCTCCCAAGAAGGGTTTAATGCTGGGGTAGTGACACTGAAGGAACCTGCTGGGTGCTTCTCTGTGGCTGGATCCTCCGTTTGCACGGAGACCAGCACGAAGTGACAAGATGTGCTCTTCTAACCTGTTTCTTGTGCTCGGGAGCCTGTTGGGAGAATGGGGTTTGTCTGGAGCATGCCCTCCCACCCCCCAACTCTGGACAGAGGGTGGCTCTTTTTTTTTTTTTTTTTTTTTTTGGTTCTTTTTTTCGGAGCTGGGGACCGAACCCAGGGCCTTGCGCTTCCTAGGCAAACGCTCTACCACTGAGCTAAATCCCCAACCCCTTAAGAGGGTGGCTCTTAGAAGCTCTCTCAGGTCAGCTCTGCTTTGCCCAAGGGTCAGGGAAGGACCCTGGAACTGTAGCTGCTGTTTGCCTGGTGCCTGACGTCACCTGTGTCTCTCGCCAGGACGTGTGTGGTTCTCCTTTCAGTTCTCAGTAAACCTGTTTTTGAAGCCTTGTTGTTGGTTTGTTTCTCTGATGTTCTTAAGATGAAGATAGGGTCCCCAGCATGCGTGGCTGGGGCTGTGTGTCTCACACACACACACGCGCGCACACACACATACACACATACACACACCACACATATACACACATACATATACATATACACATACACACATACATGTACACATATACACACATACATACCACACACACTACACACATACATACCACACACACTACACACACACACATACACACACATACACACCACACACTACACACACATATACACACATACACACACATACACACATATACACACACACCACACACACAAACACATCACACACACATACCACATCCACACACCCACACACCCATACACCACACATACCACACCCACACACCCACACACCACACATATACACACCACACACACCACACATACTACACCCACACATCTACACACCACACATACACACACCACACATACCACACCCACACACCACACATACACACATACATACATGTACATACACATACACATATACACACATACATATACACACACATACACTACACACCACATACTACACACACACACACACACACACACACACACACACACACACACCCCACATACACCCCTAACATGTTATATGTATGTTTGCTTGCACGTGTGCATCATATACATATGCCCAGTGCCTGGAGAATTCAAAAGATGTCAGATTCCCTGGCACTGGAGTTCCAGATGCACCCAAATTCGGGTCCTTTGCAAGAGCTGCCATACTCTTAGCTGCAGAGCTAATCTCTCCATTCCTTGTATGATCCAAAGAGAACCTTCAGCTTTTCCCAGTGTGGATGAGAGCTTTGCGCAGTTGCAGTATCGTAGCCAATGAAGTTTATCCAAGGCACTATTATTGCTAATTGAAAACTTTTCCCAAATGTTGAGGAGGGATCAAGGTGACTCCTTAGTGCCCAAGAAAGTGTTGGCTTGTGTCCTTGTCCCCATCCAGCACCCCCGAGAGACAATGGCAATGTGTTGGAGGGCAATTGTGCAGCTATAGGACAGAAATGGGTGTGCGTTCTGCCAGGTGTCCACAGCAAAGGTGGCAGATTTGAGAACTCGGATGTCTATCTGGGGGTCTCAGCGAAGCCCAGAGGGCCCCAGTCCAGCTACAGTGAGGGCACAGGCAAGCGGGGCCAATGTGCACGAATCAGTGTTGCACCATGGGATGCTGGAAGAGGTACAGTATTATGTTTATGTAAAACGTAAGAATAGAAGAGCTATACTTGATCAATGCACACATAAGCTTCTTGCTTTGCAAGCAGGAGACTCTTAAGTTCAGATCCCTGGCACTCAAGTGCCGGTAATGCCAGGACTGGGGAGGCAATAGCAGGGTCGGTCCCAGGGGCCTTCTGGTGAGTGAGTCAGCTCAACAAGATAAGTGACTTAAGTAATGCGGAAGGGTCAGGAAGGCGGCTCAGTGGATAGGGGGGCTGGTGCAGTCAGAGACCTGAGTTCTGATTCCTGGAATCCATCTTAAAACCCAGATGCCATGGTTTGAGTCGAATCCCGGCATTGCATCTGATGGGAGAATCGGCCGGAAGCTCACGTGTGCAGTGGAAAGGAAGAACCTACTCAGCCAAGGTGCCTGCTGTCTGACCATCTGACCCTTTAACCATGTGTCAGTTGTGACACGTACAAAGTAGTCTTCAAAATCTTTTTTTTTTTTTTTTTTTTTTTAAAAAGTGGAGAGCAGGCTGGAGAGATGGCTCAGCGGTTAAGAGCACCAACTGTTCTTCCAGAGGTCCTGAGTTCAATTCCCAGCAACCACATGGTGGCTCACAACCATCTGTAATGGGATCCGATGTCCTCTTCTGGTGTGTCTGAAGAGAGCAGCAGTGTACTCATATTAATAAAATAATATTTATAATACTATTACAAATAATAATATTTATTAATAATATTATTAAATAAAAAAAGTGGGGAGCAATTGAAGAAGACAGTGTCAACCTCAGGCCTCCACAAACGTGTATAGCCATGCATGCATACATCACAGGGACACACACACACACACACACACACACACACACACACACACACAGATGCAGCACATAAAACTTAAAAAGCATGCAGTTAACGCTGAGGCTTTGAGGCCGCCATTGGGCTTCTGCCCTCCCCCAGGGTGGCCAGCGGCGCATTGGCTTCCTGTCAGATTGAGACACTGGGGTCCAGAGGGGGAAGGTGTGTCTGCTGATGGACTGATGTGTCTCCACACAGGTCTCTGAGACAGTTTCATTTTCACATGGTTGGGGGCAGCACCAGGCAGATGAGTACTTCTGAGGTGCAGCTCCAGGCCTGAAATATTTTAAAGCAAAATATCAGGGGGTCCCACTAGATTTTTCCCTTTCCTTTCTGAACTTGGGCTTTTTTTTTTTTTTTTCGTCCCATGGGAAACAGCAGCCAGCCAGCCATGAGGGCGGGGTGAATGCTTTCTGGAGCTGAGATTACAGATGGGGCCTGGTGGAAGGGTCATGATCTGTCACCTGGCCCCAATGTAGCCTCCAGTCTCCAAGTCTTGTCAAGCTGACCACCCAACCATTCCTTTTAAAGAGGTTGTGGTGTGACCTCTAGTGGGTACTCAGGGTTACTGCAGCCCACAATTCCTTCATAAACGCTCTTCCAATAGGGAAGATCTCTTGTCTTGTCCTGCTTCTCCTTGATCTGGAAAGTGAAGGTACAACCTGTGGCTTAGCTGTCACCTCCTGCCCGGTAACTCGGTGTGTCTGTCTGCAGTCCTCCAAGCAGTGGGCTCCTGGAAGTTGCTCTGGCCAGGGGAGAGGCCCCCCTGCAGCCCCATCCTTGGTAGAGGAAACCCCTTTAACAATGCGGGGTGTGGATATAGGTAGAAGAGGAGGCAGAATCCCAGGGGATGAGTCATTTGCCCAAGGCCATAGAGATAGAGACACTTAGAAAAAGACAAGTCAAACCAGACATTTTTGGATAGTAAGATTATCTGCATGCTCGTGAGTACTTTTGTTTTAAAGACAGGGTTTTTTGTTTTTTGTATTTGTTTTTCTGTGTAACAACCCCAACTGTCTTGGTACTCATTCTGTAGACCAGGCTAGTCTTGAACTCTCAGAGAGCCACCTGCCTCTGCCTTCCAAGTGCTAGGATTAAAGTGGTGGGCCCCCACATCCAGCCAGACTCCTTACTTTCTTGCTGCTGCCTTTTGAGTGCAGCATTGTGCAACCACTTCTGCCCTGCTAGAAATGGCTTTATTTACAGGCGGTGCTGGGGATTGAACCCAGGATCTTGAATATACTGGGCAACTGTTTTGGCACTCATTGAGGTATTGTTTCCAGTGGCTGCATGGGACTTTTTGGGTTGAGGACCACTTAAGCCCCACAGTGGGGACAGAATGATGTCACCCTTCCAGATTTTCTAAACTGACCCACGGTTCACTCCTTTCCCCCTTCCAGAGTGTTCCGCCTGTGCACACAGTAGGGAGCTCAGACCATTTCTCAACTTGTTTCCATACTGTCTCTTTCAAGACTCTTTTCAAATGCTTCTTTTCACATACATCCCATACTCATCACACACACACACACACACACACACACACACAAACAAACATCCCACACACTCACACATACACACATCACTCACATCACACACATATACACACATCACACATATCATATACACATCACAAACATACACACATCTCATCACACACATATCACACATATATACACATCACGCACACATATCACAAGTACACATCACACATGCATCACACACATGTCACACACACATCACACACATCACAAACATATCATACATCACACACACATCACAAACATATCATACATCACACACACATCACAAACACACACATGTCTCACACATCACAAATATCACACATACCATACGTGACACACACATCACACAAACACACCCATCACACATATCACACATACATGACACATGCATCACACAAGCACACACAAACACACACATCACATATCATACATGACACACACATCACACACATGCACACATCACACACATATGCATATCATACATATCACACAAACACACAGCACACACAACACACACGTATCACACACATCATACATTATGCACACGCACACGCACATGCACACATGAGAGAAAGAGAGACTGAGTATCTCTAACTAGATGAGGCTGGCTTGAAGCCCCTGCTCCTGCTGCTTCAGGCTCTCAAGTGTTGGGATTACAAGCTGGGGGTACTACAGCTGCACACCCTACAAGAATCTCATAGTGGGGTTGGGGATTTAGCTCAGTGGTAGAGCGCTTGCCTAGCAAGTGCAAGGCCCTGGGTTCGGTCCCCAGCTCTGGAAAAAAAAAAAAAAAAAAGAATCTCATAGTACATTGCTGTTTTCCGTCTGCGTTTTATACTTCAAACTTGGGCTGCTCACATAGAGCCAGCCATCCATGGGGGTCATTTCCCTGTTGAGACTATGTGTCTGCCCATGCTGGGGCTCCCCCACCCCTCAGCACCTGTCAGTCACACTCCTGCATGGCTGGCTGGCTGGCTAGTGCTCGTCTCTCTCCTGCTACTAGATCTTGGATTGTTTGCGGTTGGGCGCCTTGTGAGTAGTTCTACACACCCTGGCATATCTTGTGTGTGGATGGGGTCTTTAGAGTACAGAGAGACGCCGTGTGTGTGTGTGTGTGTGTGTGTGTGTGTGTGTGTGTGTGTGTGTGTGTGTGTGTGTGTGCTGGGCCTTTAGAACCTGCCCGGGGCTGGCGAGACGACTCACTGGGTAGGAGAACTGGCTGCTCTTCCAGAGGACTTGGGTTTTGTTTCCAGAGCCCATGCGACAGCTCACAACCATCTTACAACTCCAGTCACAGGGGCTCCGGAGCCCTCTTCTGGCACTGTGGGTGCTGTACAGATGTTCTGCACAAACCCAGCATGCAGGCAAACACGTGTACTCATAAACACGCAAACCCAGCCCTGCTTAGGCTTGACAGTGGCTGCCCCGTCTTGCTTTCCCCCCTGCGCAGGATGAAGAGTATGCTGGAAGCCCCTCATTGTCCCGGGGCATATCTACCCTAGCCATCCATCCTTACAGGCCACAGTGATGCCCACTCCTTAATGGCCAGGGTGGCCTCTTTCTGTCTGCACGCCGGGATGCTGGCCATGCACAACAAGATGTGCAAGGTCTCTGCACTGTCCCTGCAGAAAATGCCAGGGGAGAAACGTGGGAGGGAGAAAGGACACGAGCAGCCGTCTGGGGAGGGGACACCTGGGCTGGAGACTGGGGACGAGTCCATCTGGGCCAGTGGCTGGCCAGAGCTGGTTATTGCCCTGCCATTCTGCAGAGAATGTACCCAGTAACCTGGTCACAAACTCGGTCCCTCAGATGGGTCCCTGGCTGGACTTCCTGAGTGCTGAGAGCTCACGTACCTGACTACAAGTCTCTGTCCCCCAGTGTCACCTGAAGAGGTGACTGTGGAAAGAAATGCTGAAAGTACATGAGTCCGGCACTGCCAAACCCTGGCTTAGCTGGTATCATCTTGTCATCTGAAACTCACCTTGCCTTGCTCAGTCTGCTTAGTACAGCCTGTTCTGTGGACCCAAGTAGTGAAGCCTACGGGTGGCTGGTGACGGCAGGGCATTATGGGTGGAGGGCACAGGTGGCTTAATAAAGGAAGCACATGGCACTGTGGAGCAGCAAGGAGCATCGTGTCAGGGAAGGAGGCTGACTCGCAGAGTGGATGGAGTCTGTCAGTGTGTCTGTTTGGACAAGGACACACAGGCCCACATTAAGTACTGCCCCAGAGGCCGTGATAAGGACTGTGGTTCTCTGAGTGTCACAGAAGCTCCTGAAGGGACCAAGGATATACTTGGGCTGCCTTGCTAAGAATGGCCTACAGGGCGTTGAAACAGCTGCTGTGAGGGTTGAAGATGTGGGTTCCTGGGTGTCTAGGTACGGATGAGGAGCTAGGGAGGGTCAGAGGTGGGGCGGAGCTGAGAGAACAGTTGGGTGTTGGGTCTGACTCCATTTGCCTGTGCACCAGTGAGGCTGATGCAACCGCTGCCTGGGGCCCACCGGTCTAAACTCTGTGGCTAAACTCTGGAGCCTGCTGCATGGAGCTGCTGGGTCACTCTGGACACCAGGTCGGGACAGCTGCTGCATACACTGGGATCCTGCGCTTCCTGGGCCATTTGAAGACAACCACTCAGGAAGTTACCACAGAGCTTCCCACACCCTGAGCCCGGTGGACCTCGTTTCTGTCCATGTCTGCAGCTCCTGGGCCTATGCTACCCTTCTGGAGCCAGCAGGGGACAAGGGCTGCCTGAGAGGGATGGCTGTCCCACCATCACCGTGGAGCTTCTGTTCCCAGCATTCCATAGTTCCATTGGAAGTCCGGCTCTCACGGAGTACCATGGTTGTGGGGGACACAGACGGTGCACAGGCAAGTAGGTGGCTGCTTCCTTGCAGGGAGCCCTAGGACCATGGGGAAGCGGGCTGACAGAGGCGTTTGGGGAGTAGCAAGCCATTAGAATCCGTGTGGGCCTTCTCCCTTTCCCGCTCTGATGTCAGTGAGGATGATGATGGTGACACCGTCTCCCACAGCACCCTGGAGGGCAGAGTGAAGGAAGACCAGGCACAACCACTGAGGAAGAACTGGGGCGTGCCACCATTGGAGGCAGAGGGAAGGGATGGCCATGATACCGGCGAGCCTACGAGGAAAAGGTAACGGCTAAGTTGGTAGAGCACACAGAGTGCCTACCCCGGGGACGCTCACAATACCACCGTTGGGCAAGATGCTAAGAGCCCTGTAGCCAGGGAATCAGGGAATGAGATGTAACTGGCTCTAGTTGGAGTAACTGGGGTGACCTTGTCCTAGAACCCTCCAACATCCAGTCTGATAGACAGACCTGGGAAGTGTCCCCAGGAGGGAATATGTTCTTAGCATTTTAATTTCCTTTTTTGTTTGTTTGTTTGTGTGTGTGTGTGTGTGTGTGTGTGTGTGTGTGTGTTTTGTTGTTGTTCAAGACATGTTTTTTCCGTGTAGCCTGGTCCACCTTGGACCATACCCTGTAGACCAGGCTGACCTCCAACTCAAAGAGATCCACCTGCCTCTGCCTCTCTGAGTGCTGGGACTAAAGGCGTTGTGCCACCCCTGCCTGCCTGATTTTTTTATTTTATATTTTTATTTCTTTTAAAGATTTATTTATCTAAGTACACTGTAGCTGTCTTCGGACACACCAGAAGAGGGCATCAGATCCCATCACAGATGGTTGTGAGCCACCATGTGGTTGCTGGGAATTGAACTCATGACCTCTAGAAGGGCAGCCAGTGCTCTTAACTGCTGAGCCATCTCTCCAGCCCCTTATTATTTTTTTATTTTATTTTATTTTTGCGTTTTGAGTCAGGGTTACTCTGTAGTCTAGGCTGGCCTGGACGTCTTGACAATCCTTATGCTCTGAAATGGTTTCCGTGCTCAGCCAGAATGCATCTTTCCTGCAGCGCGGACACCTCAGCTGCGGGCTTGCTGTGCTTCCCAGCACGGCCATGGTGGCAATTCTTCGTCTTTCCATTTATTGAGTTGTTCCTGTTGTTTATTAGTAGGGGTCCAGCACCCTGCCACATCAGCCACCACCCCTGCGTGCAGGGGGACTGGTGTGCCCGCCCCAGCCCACCAGGTCTCTGAGCCGTTGCTGTCCATGCACAGCTGCAACTGCATGAGGTCCAGGGACTGGGGAGAGGGGTTCCCCTTGGTGGGTGTTGACTGTCAGCGGGGTGATGGAAAGAACTTGCCTCAATTTAGGATCCTCCAGGGGCAGACCCCAAGACAGGAATCCAAAGTAGTCACAGGGAGGTGACTTAGGAAACAGATGAGAAGGTATGCCCTAGGGATGTGATCTGGAGTGTTGCCATGGCAGGGGCAGGTATCCACATCCCCCTCCTCTGCTAAGGGCAGTCCCAGGATGAGGCAGAAAGAAGTCTGTTCCCTTCACCAGCCCGTTTGTTGATTGGCAGCTGTGTTCCCTTGGTAGTCAACTTTCACAGTTCTCTGTAAATTCGGAATTTAATCCCCTGCCTGAAGTATGGCTGGATTTTCTCCCATGCTGAGGGCTGTTTCCGGAACTGCTAGGTGAGATATGTGGGAGTACTCGCCTTCCACCATGTGGGTCCTGGGATCGAACTCATGTTGTCAGGCTAGGCAGCAGAAGCACTCTCCTGCTAAGCCGTCTCACCGGGCCCCAAACACTAAGTCTAGTCTGACCAAAGTCTTGGATGGAAACCTTTCTTTTAAAGTTACAACTCATGCACGTCTGACAGGCGTGTGCGCAACGTTCAGGTTCTCCAAGCTGTTACTTTACTTGATAACGAGTGGCTTGGGGGATCCTGGGTGGTATCTGGGACCCACAGAAGGAATTTAGCCCATGGGGACCCCTTAGGCTTTGTCCCACTTCCCTCTGTCTCTTTTCAGGGGATCGGGACCGGGTTGTCCCACGCGCGCACAGACCCATCCACAGGAAATGGTGAGTGCCCTCGGGCTGGTCTTCAAGTTCACCCAGGCGATGAGAGGATAGGGAGCGCGAGACAAATGTCCTCTCTGTCCTACTGCCCCCATCAGTAACCAATCAGCTGTCAGCTCAGTGCACACCCAAATATGACAGCTTCTGATTGGCTGATCGAGGGCCAATCAGCCGGTCAAGCGGGAAGCTGTTGGGAAGCAGCGCAACCCTCCGGTCTTAGGGAGGACCTTGGACCTCGCCTGGCTCTGGTCCGACCTGGCTGGATAGCACATGCCCAGCACAGTGCATCATGACAGATCAGGTCATCCCAGAGTCTGCACAGGTGACCTCGGAGTTCACCTGTGAGTGCCCGGAGCCCCGAGGCTGCCAGGTCCAGCGGTAGCGCAGTGGCGACCTACACTTTCCATCCCTGGAAATGTCAGGAGCAGGCCTTCAGGCATGGCTGTATCCAGGTGTGCACGAACTGCGGTCCCTGATGGGTTTCCCTCAGCCCTCTCCTTTCCTTTGTGGGGGCTTCTCTCCCAGGCCAGGTGACCACCCAGACTTCCTGTGGTAACTAGGGTAGCTCTTTCAGCAAAGAAGGAGACCAACTGCGCTCGCTAGTCCCAGCAGGCAGTTCCAAGGGTTCTGACACTGTAGTGACTAAACTCGGAGACCAGCTGGACCTCACCTCCAGGCTGGGCTACTGTGGGCAGACCAGATGTTGGGCCGATCAGCCCCCTTGACTTATGTTCAGTTATCAGCCATGAGCACTGAGTGCAAAGGCACACCAAGCACGCTCCTGGGATCCCCGCACATAGGGGGATGAGGCAGGAGGATTGCTGTGGTTACCTCAAGATAACAAAGTGGACAATAATGATTGGGATTATTGTATCAAACCACTAGGGGGCAGCACTTTCTGACGTGGAGCAAACTGGCACCTGCTGCAGAAAGTCTGTTTTGCCCAGCATTTGACATCTGCGTGTCAGAGACTCTCACACAGCCAATATTCTGGCAGCATGTGGCTGGGAAGAGTAACTGCCACTCTGAGCACACTGTCCTGCTGTGTCTCCCCCCCTCCCCGTTTCTGTCCCCTTTTGTTCCACTCTGCCCTCTCTGCCCCCCTTTATTTTGCTGCGCTCCCTCCCCCCAATCTATTCTCTGTGCCCCTGTGTCTTGCCCTGTCCTCCTTGAGGCAGAGTCACCAGGTCTACTGAGTTTTTTTTTTTTTTTTTTTTTTTTGACAGTTTTGACATGAGCTCCCTCTTAATGCAGTAAGTCTGTCTATAACCAACAAAGCCTCACGGGGATCAATGGAGCCCTTGAGGCTTGAGCCCTTGAACCCAATGAGGTTCAGGCCTTTGTACCCTCCTGAGAGCCAAGCCAGGCTCTAGCTGGAGTGTATTGAAACAGGTTGGAGGGGCTGGGGATTTAGCTCAGTGGTAGAGCGCTTGCCTAGCAAGCGCAAGGCCCTGGGTTCGGTCCCCAGCTCCTAAAAAAAAAAAAAAAAAAAAGAAACAGGTTGGCTTGGGAACACAGGGTCCCACGTCAGTTGGAAAGTTATAATGTGTGCGAGCCTGCCCTTCTGTCTCCCTGAAACACCTCCCGGGCTCAGAAGGACGACCTCTCCACCCTGAGCGTAGTGCCAAGGGCCAGCAGTGCCCAGCCTGCAGTTTGCACGGAGCTCAGAACCTTCACAGCCACGCGTTTGTCTTTTCTAGGAAGAGTTCGTTTCAGACCTTTGGGAAGGATGTGTGCATCACGGGTCAGTCGGTGAGGAAATGCCCTCAGCCTCTTGCCCCTCCTATGGGTGAGAGGAGGGAGAGGAGAGTCTCAGGCTGGGTCCCGCCCAGAAGCATGTGGTTATATGGGTCATTTCTCTGTCCCCAGATATCTGTGTAGTCTCACATCTTCCCAACTAGTCCCTCCAGGAGCCCCTTCAGTGACTTGCCCCCGGTCATCAGCATCTTCCTCTGCCCCTAGAGGGGGTGGTGGTCCTAACACGTGGTCCGTGCAGAAAACCACAGGTTTGCCAGGGAGGAGATGCCCCCTGCCTCGAGGTGCTTCAGTCTTCCATAGACAGACTTGCTCACAGTGAGTGGCCAGGATTGCCCGCAACCTGGCTTGCAGATTCATGCCTGCAAACAGCTGTGTAGCCACAGGTCTGAGTCACAGGCAGATCTGAGTGCCTGCCCCTTCCTCTCGGTGCTGCCCCCAACTCCTGTCACACTCAGTTGTCTTTCTCGGGTGCCCCTGCTTAGTTCTGCTCTGTCTGTGTCTCGGTCAGGTGTACCCCGCTAAGTTGTGCACTCTGTGTGTCTTGCTCAGGTGTACCCTGGCCTCCGCACTGTTCTCCAGGAGTGCGTGTGCTGCCAATGCTATGCCAAGTTTGGGGGCCACCTGCCTGTGCCCCGGGCTGATGCACTGCTGCCCTACTGGGTGCCTCTGTCCCTGAGACCACGAAAGCAGGTGAGTGAGCGACTTGACTGCCGTCACTTAGGGCCAGGACACTTGTCCCAGTCCAGAGCCACAGCCATCGAAGTCACAGGCACTCTATGACTGAAGTTTCTGGCCTGGTCCAGAGCCCATCAAAGTCACAGTCACTCTATGACCACGTTTCTGGGATATGGTTTTGGTTTTATTGATTGATTGATTTTATGCTGGGGCTTGAACAAACTAGGCAAGTGTTCTCCTCTGAGTGACAGTCCCCGCCCACGTTCTTCCTCTTCTCTCTACCCCCCTTTGTTTCTTTTAAAGTGTGTGCACACACGTGCGTGTGCATGCAGTGTATATGTGTTTGTGCAGTGTGTATGTGCGCATTATGTGTGTGTGCAGTATGTGTGTGCAGTATGTGTGTGTGCAGTATGTGTGTGTGCAGTATATGTGTGTGTGCAGTATGTGTATGTGTGTGCAGTATGTGTGTGTGCAGTATGTGTGTGTGCAGTGTATGTGTGTGTACAGTATGTGTGTATGTGCAGTGTATGTGTGTGTGCAGTGTGTGTGCAGTATGTATATGTGGGTGTGCAGTATGTGTATGTGCAGTATATATATGTGTGTGCATTTTGTGTGTGTGCAGTATGTGTATGTGCAGTATATATATATGTGTGCACTTTGTGTGTGTGCAGTATGTGCATGTGCAGTATATATATGTGTGTGCAGTATGTGTGTGTGTGCAGTATATGTGTGTATGCAGTGTATGTGTGTGTGCAGTATATGTGTGTGTGCAGTATATGTGTGTGCAGTATGTGTATGTGTGTGTGCAGTATGTGTGTGTGCAGTATGTGTGTGTGCAGTATGTGTGTGCAGGGTGTGTGTATGTGTGTGTGCGTGCAGTGTATGTGTATGTGCAGTATGTGTGTGTGCAGTATGTGTGTGTGTGTGTAGTGTGTGTGTGCTCATGTACAGTGTATGTGTTGTATGCTTGTTTGTGTGTGTTGGGGGAACACATGCACCCACACAGATAGATCTGGAGGCCGAGCATGTTGTCAGGTGTCTTCTGTCCTGTTCCCTTAAGACAGCCTCTCCCTGAACCTGATGTTTGCTGTTCCTGCTAGGCTAGCTGTCCGCAAGCTCCTGGGACCTGCCGGTCTCCACCCCAATGCTGGGCTTACAGTCAGACAGCCATGCCTGTCTTCGTGAGGTTGTTGTGGATCCAAACGCAGGTCCTCAGAGGCACACAGTAGGTGTTCTCACCCACCGACCCACCAGCTCCCTAGCTCCTCTCTCCTCTTCCTCTTCCTCCTCCTCCTCTTCCTCTTCCTCCTCCTCCACCTCCTCCTCCTCTCCTTCCTCTTCTTCCTCCTCCACCTCCTCCTCCTCCTCTTCTTCCTCTTCTTCTTCCTCCACCTCCTCTTCCTCTTACTCCTCCTCTTCCTGCTCCTTCTTCTTCTTCCTGCCCTCCTCTTCCTCCTCCTCCTCCTCCTCCTTCCTCTTCTACATATTTTTTGGTGCATGTGTGCATGTGTGTCTGTGTGTATATGTGTGTGTGAATGCATGCATGTGTGCTTGTGTGTATACATGTGTGTGTATACATGCGGTACCACAGTATAGTTGTGACCATCAGAAGACCACATCTGGGGTTGGTTCTCCCTCCATCCCATGAGGACCAGGTATTCAAACTCATGTCATCGGGCTTTGTGGCTGTGTACCCTGACCTGCTAAACCATTGCTTTGGCTTGCATAGGTCTTTTGAGTTTCACTTATGTGATCTGTGTGCTAAGTCTGGAGTGTTCTCCAAGATCCCTTGTACCTGCCTCTCTCCTGTGGGGATCATGGTCACCGGGAGCAGCTGGCCGAGTGACAGGGCCTTGACACCCTTGAATCAGCCCACATCCTCCTCCTCCAAGGCAACAGGAACTCAGAAAGAGCCAAACAAGGGCAGTCACCCTTGCCACAGGCTCCTAGACAGTTCACTACCACTGACAATGTGCCAAGGCAGGTCAAGGCCAGCCATAGAGACATAGAGACTCTGTCTCAAAAAAAAAAATCAAATAAAATATAAAGAAAGAAAGGGAAAAGATCACACATCCCTTAATTCTTCTCAAAGAGTTCCAGCAGCTACAGACCAAGCATTCAAACAGAAGAACCTGTAAAGACTGTTCTCATTCAAACGACCACAAATACCATGCTTCTTTTGAAATCTCTTTCTTTCTCTCTTTCTTTTCTTTCTCTCTCTCTTTCTCTCTCTCTCTCTTTCTTTCTTTCTTTCTTTCTTTCTTTCTTTCTTTCTTTCTGGGTATGTGTATGTGTGCATATGTGTGTATGTGTGTGTGTGTGTGTGTGCGTGTGTGTGCGTGCACACACATAGGTCAAGGGCATGTGTGGAAATGAGAGGAACGTTTACAGGGGTCGTTTCTCTCTCTCCACTGTGAGTCCCAGGGCTTGATCACAGGTATGCAGGCAAGGCAACAGGTGCCCCTACCAGCTGAGCCATCCTGCTGGCCCCTACGCCTGATGGTGCTGGAGATAGAACTCAGGTCCTTGTGTGTGCGAGGACAGGACTGCAATAGCTGGGCTATAGCCGCCCCTTCCCCACACACCTAAAGACTCAGTCTTGCTTTGTAGACCAGGTTGTCCTTGAACTCTCGAAGATCCACCTGCCTTCCGAGTCCTGTAACTACGGGTGTGGGCTGTCACACCTGGTGCCCCCTCGACCCTTTCCCACTGTCCACTGGTAGGTCTCGAAGATGATGCGGTGTTATGTCCCCAGAGCCATGAGGTCGTGCCGGTGTTCCTGCCACTGCTTTGGGGGCCGCCTTCCAATGCCCAGGGACAGGGCCGTCATGCCCTACTGGGTGCCCCAGGGGCTGAGGTCACAGAAGAAGGTAAGAAGTGGGTGTGTGTGTGAGAGACAGGGTTGAATGAGAGGGAAGGAATCCAAGAGCCTTTTCCCTGACAACCATGATGGCAGTGGAGGGTCGTATCTCCTAGAGGCTGCTGGGAAGTGTGGGCCTCATTCTCTGAGGATGGGTGAGAGGCATCTGGTACCCAGGGTGCTGCATCTTTTCCTCCTTGCTGTCCCTCCCTCCCTCTTTCTTTCATGCCCTGTACCCATTCCTCTGCCCCTGTCCGGTCCTTCAGTGATGTCTCAGAGGGGCTGTGACTCTGGGTTTCCTTCCTCTAGAACCACCTGCATCCCCACAGTGGTAGTTCCAGACCAGGAGGCCTGGATTGTCCATATCCAGCCTTCTTGCAGCCTAGAGGACCTTTCCAGTGTTTGGGACTAGTTAGAAGTCTTGTCTTCCCCTCCTCCTGCCTTCCACTTTGGGGTTCTCCATCCCTGAGCAGCAAGCTGTCTCCAGCACAAAGAACTCTGTCCTGAGTTGGGAGCCACAGCACCCCTGCCCTGAGGTCTCAAGTCCTGATTACTCCCCAACAGACACACACACCACAGACAGACATGGGTCACTAGATGACATATTGACCCACTTTGTCATCTTTTAGGTGACATACTGACCTACTTTGTCATCTTCTAGGTAGCGAAGAGGCTGGAGAATGTGAAAGACACTCCAGGTAACTCCACACCATGTGGGAAGGGGGTGGGACAAGGCCACACAGGTGACACAGCCACTCCCACCCCCAGCCAGGCATCACCAGCTGCCTGCTGCCTTTTTACAAATGACCCAGACAGACCAGTCACCAGTCTTAGCAGTGGCAAGCCGGGGCCGATGATACCTAAAGTGGTTTTATTTAGGCTATGAGCTTCTGTTATTTGTAGTCTGGGGTGTACGTAGGTGTTCACTTCTGAACTGGTGTGTATTTCTGGTGTGATGGCTCCTGAATCATAAACCTGCAACACGCGATTGCTGTGTGCGCATTATACGATACAATCCTGTGTTTGTGTGTGCTGCACAGTATGTTGAGATGCTCATGCATGTGACCTGGTATGTATGCATTCCTGTATTCATGGTGGACAACATGTATTTATTGTATGCACATACGTGTCAGGCAGCACACACACACACAGATACAAACATACACACACACACACACACTCAGACACACATACACACACATACACAAATATACACACACAGACACAAATATACACACACACAGATACAAACATACACACACACTCACACACATACATACAGACACACACACACTCACACACATACACGCACAGACACAAACATACACACACAGATACAAACATACACATACACATACACACACAGACACAAACATACACACACACAGATACAAACATACACATACACATACACACACAGACACAAACATACACACACACAGATACAAACATACACATACACACACACACAGACACAAACATACACACACAGATACAAACATACATATACACATACACACACAGACAGAAACATACACACACACAGATACAAACATACACACACATACACAGACACAAACATACACACACACACACACTCAGAGACACATACACACACACAGACACAAACATACACACACACACTCACACACACATACACACACAGACAGAAACATACACACACACAGATACAAACACACACACATACACACACACACACACACACACACACACTCTGTGTGTGGCTCAGATTTTCTGAATAAGACTTCCTACATTACTTATGGTTTTGTACCCAGTGTCCTGGGCTTGATCTTGAAGATGCTTCCAGGCTCTGGTCTGGTGTCAGGTTCTTCTGGGCCTCACTGTGCCTGCTCTGCACAGAAAATCCCCTGTGGGGACGGCTTTCTGGGAAAGGATGAGAAGTGCTTGGGAAATGGGTAGCCAACAACGGACATATTCTTAAATGCGTAAAAATGCCCCATTCCCACAGAAGCAGCACTGTTACCTGGAGTGTAGATTCGAACCCTGGTCCTCTTGCGCCTCTGAGCTGTCTCTCCACCCCCTCCAATCATACTCTGTAGTTGAGGTTTTTGTTTTTTTTTTTTTTTTTTTTTTTTTTTTTTTTTTTTTTTTTTTTTGGTTCTTTTTTTCGGAGCTGGGGACCGAACCCAGGGCCTTGCGCTTCCTAGGTAAGCGCTCTACCACTGAGCTAAATCCCCAACCCCTTGTTTTTGTTTTTTTTTGGTTCTTCCCCCCCCCCCCCCGGAGCTGGGGACCGAACCCAGGGCCTTGCGCTTGCTAGGCAAGCACTCTACCACTGAGCTAAATCCCCAACCCCTTTGTAGTTGAGGTTTTATTTGATTTATTTGTCTTGTTTTCAAGATAAGACCTTACTGTGTTGCTCCGGCTGTGCGTGAACTCTCAGGCTCAAACTGTGCCCTCCTCAGCCTCCCTGTAGTAGGGACGGCTGGTGCTTCACTGTGGCCCTCAATTCAGATGACTTACAGAATCCATTGGGCAAGACTCTCACCTCTTTGTGCTAGGAGGCCAGAGACAGGGTCAGGAGGACAGCTTGTCCCCTCTTCTGTCCCCTTCCCTGTCCCCTTCCAGCTCAGTGTACCTTTTGCATGCCGGTTACAACCTCAGACGCATTTTTGATCTTACATTTTTCTTGCAAAAGATGTTTCCATGTTTTCCCATTCCATTCTTTGGTGGTGGGATTTTTCAGAAGGAAACTGTATTTATTATGCTACGTATTAAGTGTCTTTCACATTGATATGATTAGGGCTCATATTTCTCTCAATAGTGCATCCATAGTGTGGGGAAAATGCATCAAGGGGATCCAGCATTGACTGAAGCTTACCTGAGAGATACTAACGGGGTTCAGGAAGTCCCGTTGGGAGCCTTTGTTATAGAAGGTGCTCAGAGTCAGCCTGAGTGGCGTGGTAGGCTTACATGATAGTCACTGTTCCAGCCACGCGCACGCTCAGGTCCCACAGTGTGGTACTCTAGGGTGCGGGCGCTCCCAGGGCAGGAGAAAGAAAGATCAGGAGACGAGTCTGCATGGGGGAGGAGCACAGTAAGCTCCACTGCATGCTGGAGACTGCTGGCAGAGCGTGGCACACACGTGTGTGAGTGTTCCGAGTGTGGGTACATGTGTGTACGCATGTGTCAGTGTCAGGGATGCTTTGCCAGCATGTATGTCTGCCTTGTGCTTGCAGTGCCTGTGAGAGCCACAAGGGGGAGGTGTAGACCCTGGAGCTGTACAGAGGGTTGTTTGCTAGCTACTCTGTGTGTGTGTGTGTGTGTGTGTGTGTGTGTGTGTGTGTGTGTGCGCGCGCGCGCGCACGCGCACGCACTTTGGGAGTCGAACCCAGGTCCTCTCAAAGGACAGCCAGTATTCTCAGCCATTGAGCACTTCTCCAGCCATGGTAGGGAAGTCCTTAAGCAATGCTTGACTACTATGCTGGAGGAGGGGAGACCGTTAACTCAGCGATGCTCCCGTAACTCGACTGGGGTATCCCAATTAGGACCCATCTCCACTGGACTCTCTTTTCTAGACAAATACTAACTAACAAACAAACAAACGAGGCTGCATGTCCCAGTTATCCACTTTGAAGAGTAAAGACTCAGAAACTAGGTGATGATGTTTGGTGTCGGTGGCCCAAGCCTTTAGTCCCGGTAGTGTGGACGCAGATGCAGGCAGATCTCTGTGAGTTCGAGGCCAGTCTGGTCTACACAGCGAGTTTCAGGTCGGCCAGGGGGTACACAGAGAAACCCTGTCTTGAACCTCCTGCAAAATCCCCCCCTGCAAAAATAAAGGAAGGAAGGAAGGAAGGAAGGAAGGAAGGAAGGAAGGAAGGAAGGAAGGAAGGAAGGAAATTGTTGATCAGAACCCTCTGGGGGCCAGCTGGTGTCCCACCCTCTCCTCAATGTTCCTCTTGCTTCCAGATTGCCCCCAGGACTCAAGCAGATGGTATGGCTGTTGGCGGGTCTGTGGGGACCAGCACCTGCTCCTCAAGTGGCAGCGGCTCCAGGCCCTTTATCAAGAGGAGCTGCCTGCTCTTCAGGTGGATGAGCCGCACGCTGGCCGCTTAGGTCTCCTCCTACCCGTTAGCTTCAATCTCCTGACCCTGCTGCAGGCGGTCCTGAGGGCCATCATGGCCATTCGGTGAGTTGAGGAGGGGGGAGCCTGGACTCCGCACTCACTCATTACCTTAGAGTCCCTGCCACCAGCACCTTACCCTAGACTTGTCTTATGTCCTTTACTGAAAGGCCATTAAGCCCTAGACACCATGGTGGCAGCACTCTTCCCAGAGCTGCCCCTGACTTCGAAGTGCTTGCTCTGGGTCAGCAGTGCTGGCCCAGTCCCCATGTCCAGCTGGGATGTGGGAAGCCCCGTGAACCTTCTCATCACAGCCTGGCTGCCCCTTTGGGCTAGTGGACACTTGCTGGCAGTGAGTCCGGCTCAGAGCCTTCCCTGGGATGATGGTGCAATGGAGTGCCCTCCCCCAACCCCATTATCCTGCGCTTGCCTTGGCGTCCTGTGTAGCTCCAGTTTCACTGCCTAGGCAGCTCTACAGAACTAGGTGTTCCCTCCCTTCCTGAGAGTGAGGACTGAACATCAGAGGCTCACCAGGTCTCACGGCTGGGAATCGGACGCAGCCCTGACCCAGGTCCACTTGCTCAGTTCCTGGGTGTAGTGGGAGACTCCACGACTGAGGTCTCCTCCTGCCCGTTAGCTTCAATCTCCTGACCCTGCTGTATGCCATCCTTACTGTGGAGGCTCCTGGCAAGCCCATGCCAGGGACAGTGAGGGCTCAGCCTGGGGCACAGCAGGGGCTCAGCCTGGGACATAGCTCTCAGACCTTGCCTTCCTCTTGGCTTCTAGTCATTTGTTCTGGGACTGAATTGAAGTCTTCAGCTACTGTCAAGATCCTCCGCAAGAACGTCAGTCCAAATCATGGTCCTCAAGGGAAGCCCTCAGCTCGGGAGGATCTGTGACACTTGCTGTTTCCACACAAGATAAGATCTGCGCCTATGGTCCAATCTGAGCTAGGAACCGTCACGTGACTGCTAGTTGAAGGGGGGCTGGTACGAATGTCCGCACGAGTCTGTTGTGAATGCAGCCAATAAATGTTATTTGTGAAACTCTAAACCAGACGCTTACGGAACCACTTTTGTGCCCTGCCTGCGTGGCTGTGCGCTGTATGCATGCCTGGCTGCACAGGGGCCAGAAGCACTGGAGTTACAGATGGTCGTGAACCACCGTGTGGGTGCTAGGAATTGAACCTGGGTCCTCTTGGAAGAGGAGTCAGTGCTCTTAACCACTGTTCTCCAAGTAGCCACATTTAAAGGGTGACCCATGGTTTTCAGAGGATCTTGCCCTCTGTGTCCCTGGAGGAGACTCATTTCTACATCTCTGTTCTCTGCTCAAGGATTAAAAAGGTTTTATTTAGTTTTATTGTTGTTAATTTGAATCAATCTATCTATCCACCCACCTATCGTATCTATTTTCTATCTATGTATCTATGTATCTGTATCTATGTATCTATGTATCTATGTATCTATCTATGTATCTATGTATCTATGTATCTATCTATCTTATGTATGTATGTATGTATGTACCTATCTATCATCTATCTATCTATGTATCTATCTATCTTATGTATGTATGTACCTATCTATCATCTATGTATCTAGCTATCGTATGTATGTATGTACCTATGTATGTACCTATGTATGTATGTATGTATGTATGTATGTATGTATGTAGCTATCTATCTATCTATCTATCTATCTATCTATCTATCTATCTATCTATCAATCTATCTATCTTTGACACAGGGTTTCTACATGACCCTGGCTGTCCTGGGGTCCTACTCACTGTGTAGACTAGGCTAGCCTTGAACCTCTGATTTCTGAGTGCTGGGATTAAAGGTGTATTTAAAAAAATATGTGCAAGAGTCGTACAGGGCTCTAACTGCTCACATCTCCAGCCTCTTGAGGATTTTTTTTTGTTGTTTTTGTTTTGTTTTTGAGACAAAGTTTGCATGTAGACCAGGCTGGCTTCAAACCCTGATCCTCCTGCCTCCCCCTCCCAAGTGCTGGATTTACAGGTGAATGACACCCGACCATGCATGAACAGAAATCTGGATGGGGACATCATTTGCATGATGTGAAAGTCAGCATCTCAAAGTTCATTCATCCACTGAACCCGGACTCAGGATTTGGCTCTGGGGATCCACCCATCACCATCCCCACCGCTGTGGCTACCATCATGCACTGGTGTACCACAATGTTTGTGGGAAAGCTGGGATCTGAACTTAGGTCCCAGCGCTTGCATGCAAGCACTTTCCTCTCCGAGTCATCTCCCTGGGGCCGTTCCATAGCTTCCTGCAAGAGACGCTCAACCCAAGGACCCCTTCCAGCCAAAGTCCCGGAAGTCTGGGAAATCAATCCTCTTTGACCTCAGGGCCCCAGATCCCAACCTTCCTGCTGGGTGAGATTTCCACACCATACCAGCGTCTCGTGGTCCTCACACAACTGCCCCACTGGTATCAGGGGTGTGCGGGGGTGGGGGGGACCCGCCTTACCTCTCAGCAGGTGGCAGCTGGTTGGAGCATCAGCCTCCAAGCCTGTGCTGTGCACAGCAGCTGTAAGACTTCTGTCCTGAGACAGCAGGGCCAGAGGTCAATGGCAGCTTTTGTGCTTGAAGGCAACAAAGTTCTCCGGGCCAAGAGCTGAAGGAGTCTTTGAGTGGGGCCGTCTTCCTGCAGAGGGTCGGTCAAGAGCTGCCAAGTCTGCAGCTGTTGGGCTCCCGCAGACTCCAGATGCTACCCGACTGTACTTGACTGCACAAGTCGATGGCGCCTAGCTCCCAACATAGCAGAGTTGCTGCTCAAAGGCAAGCAGTGCCACCACAGGCTCCCCATGGGGGAATCTCCCCAGAGCTTGATGCTCACCCACAACTTCCCCAGGACTTGCCCAGTGGCCACCTTCCCTGGGTCTCAGAGTCACCACGACCTCAGCTTTGCGGAATGGTAGTGATCATTCTTCTGGATGTACTCCCTCCTAGTCGCCCATGTTCTAAGTTCTGAATAGTGCATTTATATGCAGACATCTTATGGAAAACAATCTTTAAATTTATTTTATGAATATAAGTACACTGTAGCTATCTTCATGCACACTAGAAGAGGGCATCAGATCCCATTACAGATGGTTGTGAGTCACCATGTGGTTGCTGGGAATTGAACTCGGGACCTCTGGAAGAGCAGTCAGTGTTCTTAACCACTGAGCCATCTTTCCAGCCCCCTGGAAAACACCCTTAATCCTGGGTCCCTGGCTGCCCTTAGTGAGGGGTTGGGAGCATTCGGAGGTCCTCTTGCACCGTGCTGCTAAGGACAGAACAGCTGAGGACCCTGGACACTGAGCCTTGCTGACTCCTCATCTCCTTTAGGGAAGGAGGAAATCTGCAGATAGAAGGATCTTGGCTTGTTCTCTGAGCACAGCTGGTCTGAGTCAGAAACAGCGTCTGAATCCCAAGGTTGACAGCTGGTGACTTCCTAGTTCCAGATCGCATCAAATGTGACTACACAGGACCTGGATTCCAACATACATTCATTCATTCATTCATTCATTCATTCATGTGTGTATACATGTATGTATATGTATATTATTTATAATATATAATAGTATATATTCATTATATATTATATATTTCATAAATATTATATATTCCATAATATAAATTATATATTCTGTAATATATTATATATTCCATATAATATATAATTATATATTGTATATTCCATATTAACAATCTTACCAGTAGACTCATGGAAGTGTGTGACTGCACCACCCTGGCTGTGGCAGGGGTGACATACACTGCCTAGTTCCCAGAATTCATTTGTATATGTATATGTATGTATGTGTGTGTGTGTATATATGTATATATGTGTATATGTGTATATGTTTACATATGTGTATATGTGTGTATATGTTTGGTCATATATATATGTCTGGCTAGGGTAACCTAGTCACTAGGGACTGGAAGGGACCATTGGGGGACCTTCAGCCCCAACCAACTCATTCACACACAGGGATGCTGGGCCCGGAGAGGACATTGTCCCCATCCACAGTCACACAGCTGCTGGCAGCTGAAGGCCTGATTGCAGTCTCTGCTTCCTGTCCACCTCACACCTCCTCCACCCCTCTAGAGACTCCTTGCCAAAGGAATGGCAGGTGAGTTTATTTTAGGGAGCCTGGCTTGATGCTTGATGGGGAAATGGAAGTTCTTCAATCGATTGATGATGTCTGCTTCAAGCCCAGGCTGGGTCTCTGCCGTATAAGGATCCTGGCACTTTCACTGCTGTTATTGAGCTCTGGGATAGGGGTCCTGAGAGCCCCCTGGAGCAATGGGAGCTTCCTGTTTTCTCCTCTGCCATTTCTAAGAGAAAGCCCTGTTTCTAAGACACCATTTGTGTGTGTGTGTGTGTGTGTGTGTGTGTGTTGAAACGGCAAACCCCAGGCTGATCCAGGAGTTCTGGAAGGTGCTGGAATTCTGGAGGAGGCCAAAACTGGCATTCCTGAGTGTGCGAGCACTGCCAAGCAAGCCAGCCCTTTCCAGACATCCCACATGGAAGGAGGAAATACCAGCCATCCCGGCCCTCCGCTCAGACTCGGGGGAGCTGGCGGGGACTGCAGAGCTGTGAGTGGCCTCAGCTGCAGGGTTTACCCTCAGGTTTCGCCAAGGGCATGTGGCCTGGAGTAGGGCAGAGGGGCTCTGAGCTCCGAGTGCCTTGTCAGGGCCAGGCAGAACTGCCCATGAGAGATAATTGTGAAGTGAAGCCTCTTGCTTGAGCTATGGCCTTGGCCTCCACATCGATCAATCCCTTGACAGTCCCCGGCTCTGACCCACAATGCCCAGCCACCATCTTGCCCACAAAAGGCTCCTTCTTTGTCCCACAGTGTCTGCCCCTTCTCCTGCTCCCTTCCAAGGTACCTGCTCCCCATTCCTTCAGAGAACATTTTCTTGTCTATGTTTTTATTATTTTTTAAAGATTTATTTATTTATTATATATAAGTACACTGTCACTGTCTTCAGGCACACCAGAAGAGGGCATCAGATCCCATTACAGATGGTTGTGAGCCACCATGTGGTTGCTGGGAATTGAACTCAGGACCTCTGGAAGAGCAGTTCAGTGCTCTTAACCACTGAGCCACCTCTCCAGCCCGAATATTTTATTTCTTGATGACATATGTTTTTATTAAATCTAACCCCATTCCTAACCATTTAATTTCTTCCATATTCCATCAACACTTTCCCCTCCCAACATCCTATGCGCACCCCCAAACCCACTGAGTCCATGCCTGTGTGTGCATCGGCATGGGGCTAGCTACGCAATCATGGGCAGTCTCTCAGGGGCTGCATCCCTGAAGAAAACTGCCTTCCTTTTGTAGCCATCTGTTAAGAGCTCCTTCAATACAGGTGGGCGGGAATCCATGGTCCCCTCCCACATCCTTGCTGGGATGTTGGCTGGCCTCATCTGGTCCAGGCCCTGTGCACACAGTTACAGTCAGTGTCAACTTGTGTAGGCTTTGGGGCAGGTGCCTACTCCCTCTGGCTCGTCCAGTCTTTCTGCTTTCTGTCCCCTCAGTTCCACCATGATACCCCAACCCTGAGGTAGGTGTGTGTGTGTGTGTGTGTGTGTGTGTGTGTGTGTGTGTGTTTGGTCTCATTCATAGCCAAGCATCCCACAGCGTCTAACTCTGTACCCCGACCTATTGTAGGTCTCTGTGCTGATCACCATCTATTGAAAGAGGCTTCTCAGATGAGGGCCCAGAGATTTACTCATTTGTAGAGGGTCAGGCTGGTCCGGGACTTTCCCTCAGGCCCTGATGTTTGGAGAAGGAGCATAGTCCGTCTTCTAAATCCAGGAAGGTACTTGGCAAGTTCAAGGATGGTCTGGGACCAGGGCCTCGGGGTTTCAGGTCCTGAGAACTCAACTTTCTCCTCCATTGTTGAGGGGGTATAGTTGTCAGTCTCAAGGCCACCGAGCCCTTGGTCTGTGTGTGACACGGTTGAGATAGCCTGTGCTCCCTCTGTGCACTATTGCTCCACTAGCGTCCTGTTTTCGTCCACTGTAAGGCAGCTTCCTCTGGACTTTGTCCCATCTCTCACTCACAAACTGTATATACAGCACATATGTAATAAACTTGCTTGGAATGAGCTGTCAGCATGTACAAAACTTCCTGACCCCAAACTTCGCCATCTTCTTTATTTTCCCATTTCCTGGTCCTTTCTTTCAGTGACCTGTCACTGAAGAGTGAGCTGTTGGTTCACACTGATTTGTGAGTGTGACGATAAGAACTTAGGGGGAAGTTTATCATTATGTCTATTTTTCAGAATAATAGTACTGGATGCTCCCCTAGAGCTTACGACCCAGCCAGCAATGTGTTCTTGGCCCGGAAAATGGTACCGGGACTGAATTCTGTCTTGTGGAGTGGCCTTTAAATCCAAAAAGGATACTACTGTAACGTCCACGCCACCCCTACACCCAGAAACCATTTTACCCTAGAACCCAGCTTGAGGGATCTGTCATTTTGAAGAGGGACAAGGGTGGTTTTTTTTTTTTTTTTTTTTTTGGTTCTTTTTTTCGGAGCTGGGGACCGAACCCAGGGCCTTGTGCTTCCTAGGTAAGCGCTCTACCACTGAGCTAAATCCCCAGCCCTGACAAGGGTGTTTTAAACTTCAGTTCTGTGTTTTCTTTTTTTTTTTTAAGATTTATTTATTTATTATATATAAGTACACTGTAGCTCTCTTCAGACACACCAGAAGAGTACAGATGGTTATGAGCCACCATGTGGTTGCTGGGATTTGAACTCAGGACCTCTGGAAGAGCAGTCAGTGCTCTTAACCACTGAGCCATCTCTCCAGCCCCGGTTCTGTGTTTTCTAAGAGACTCACAGACTTGATAGACTGTGGCCAAGGCGTTTCACAAAGAGGCTTCCTGGCTGTCACACCTCCTCCATGTTGTTCTCGGAGGTCTCTGACCCTGACAACCCCACTCTGCAGATGCTGTGCTTGGCTAGAAGGTTCTGGAGGGTCAGCCTGGCCCTCTGAACTTCCACCAGTGGCTTAGTGTCTCTTGCGATGATGGATTCGGTCTGATGCTTGACAGCTCTGAACCATAGAATCCTCAGTGCCGGGAAACCCGTGCTTGCAGACTGGACGCTGAGAACTTAGCTTTGTGAGGCCCCTGGGGACAGAATCCATACTCCTAGGTTCTGCCCTCCCTCCACGCATCTTCTCTCTCCTCATTCCCTTCTTTCTGTCCCTCCCTCCTTCTCTCTCTCTTCCTTCCTTCCTTCCTTCCTTCCTTCCTTCCTTCCTTTCTTTCTTTCCTTCCTTCCTTCTTTCTCTCTCTCTCTTTCTTTCTTTCCTCCTTCCTCTCTCTCTTTCTTTCTTTCTTTCTTTCCTCCTTCCTCTCTCTCTCTTTCTTTCTTTCTTTCTTTCTTTCTTTCTTTCTTTCCTCCTTCCTCTCTCTTTCTTTCTTTCTTTCCTCCTTCCTCTCTCTCTTTCTTTCTTTCTCTCTTTCTCTCTCTCTTTCTTTCTTTCTTTCTTTCCTCCTTCCTCTCTCTCTCTCTCTTTCTTTCTTTCTTTCCTCCTTCCTCTCTCTTTCTTTCTTTCTTTCTTTCTTTCTTTCTTTCTTTCCTCCTTCCTCTCTCTTTCTTTCTTTCTTTCTTTCTTTCTTTCTTTCTTTCTTTCTTTCTTTCTTTCTTTCTTTCTTTCTTTCTTCAGCCCAGGCTGGCCTTAAATACACAGCCCTCCTGCCCTAGGCTCTCAGGCATGGGGTTTGCTAGCCTGTCTAGCCTATCCCTTGCCCTCCCTGCTAATACTGCTGTCTCCCAGCTGCATCTCAGCATCCCTGTTGCTAGATTTCTAGGTTTCTAGGCTCAGCTCTTACTACGCAGATCCCAGGGACCCCTGGCTATGGGAACAGCTTGTGGTCACACATAGCTGGCCACACCTTCTGTCTGCCCTTGTGGAAAGGCACGCTCTGGGGCATACTACTATCCCAGCTCTCAGACGGTGGAGGTAGGAGAGTCATCCTTTGCTACCAGGTGAGTTGGAGGCTAGCCTGGGCTACGTGAGATCCCGTCTCAAGACATAATAGAGAAGGAAGTGCATATGCTAAAGCCACTTGTAAGAATGCCATTTATGTGTGGGAATGGCATCAGTGTTATTCCAGGGAGAGGAATTCAGCACACTCAGGTATGTGTCACACACTCTAAGAACACACACACACACACACACACACACACACACACACACACGCTAGGTGCCTCCTCGCTTGTGGATTTGGAGTGTGAGTCAGTGACTGGGGTGTTGCAATGGGGTTGTTCAGCCCTCCCTGTCCTGGCCAGCATAGTTTTCTCTGACTGCAGTCTGCGGGGCAGCAGCTGTGAGGCGCCATCCCCAGACTCTCTCTGAGGTGTGGGCAGGTGCTCATACCTGCTACCAGGGCCTGCCTGGACCTCTTCTCACTACCCAGGCTAGGGAAGCTGCTGATGACACCTCTATGGAGAGAGAAGGAGGGGGAGGGGGAGAGAGAGGGCAAAGGGGAGGGAGAGGCACTTCTCTTCTGGGGTGTCACGTGATAAGGCCTGCGAGACACATGGAAAGCCAGCTGGTATGAGATACATCAAATCCAGAAGCCAGTGGTCCAGGAGGTCCTTTAGAAGAAGAGCCAATGCTCTTAACCACTGAGTCATCTCTCCAGCCCCTGGAGGCATTTTCTTAACTGAGGTTCCCTCCTCTCAAATGACTTTAGTTTGTGTCAAGTTGACATAAAACTATTCAGAACACCAATAGCCTCCATTTGTGTAAAAATTTTCAACGGGTGGCTTTGGCCTCAGTGTCCGATGGTTGCCCTAGGGGACATTATGAACCCGCTCTGTGGGTGGGCTGAGTGAGCTATGATTTTCTGTGCTAAAAACTCTAGGCTTGCACTGACCCTTGGCTTGCAGTCAAGGGTGTCCGTATTGGGTAAGAGGGCATGTGCACAGTACCTGTGGTACCAGCAGATTTTGCTTAGTCCCTGGTAATGTCACACAGGGACTCTGAGTACAGCATTTAAATCTCGACTCCACACTTTAACCTTGTGTTTCAGCTCTGTGCCTCAGTTTCCCCATCTGTGGCTTCTGTGATGATGAATAGGTGGCCATTAGGCATTGCCGCAGCACCAGGCAGGGCCTGACAAGCAACTGTTAAATAGAAATGAAGTTTGGCACATGTGGTGGTTTGAATACGCTTGGCCCAGGGGGTGGTACTATTAGGAGGTGAGACCTTGTTGGAGTGGGTGTGGCCTTGGAGTAGGTGTGGCCTTGTTGGAGTGGGTGTGGCATTGGAGTAGGTGTGGCCTTGTTGGAGTAAGTGCAGCTTTGTTGGAGAAGGTGTGTCACCCTTGTCCTAGCTGCCTGGGAGCCAGCATTCTGCTAGCAGCCTTCAGATGAAGATGTAGAACTCTCAGCTCCCACTGCACCATGCCTGCCTGAATGCTGCCATATCCTACCTTGATGATAATAGACTGAAGCCTGTAAGCCAGTCCCAATTAAGTGTTGTGCTTCTAAGAGCTGCCTTGGTCATGGTGTCTGTTCACAGCAGTAAAATCCTCACTAAGACTGGCTCAGATCTTCATCCTGGACTCAGCGCTGAGCTGTGTCCCATGACCTTAGAGATGGTGAAGCAGGGCACCCTAGAGGGAGCCCATTACATTGACCCGGAGGATGTGTTCTCTGGTGTGCCTCTGTACTTGGGATGTACCAGCCCCTGTGTGCCGCAGACCCATGATGGGAGCTCTCCTAACTGGCTTCAATGCACCGTTGTCCTGCTCGGCTCCGTTGTCATGGTAACAGGCTCACTCCATCTCTGTGTTTATCTAGCCTTACTCACAGCATGAAGATGGCGGTAGGCTTCATTCCAAGGTGGCTTTGGTGAGGTATGTGCCTGGGGAAGTGTCCACCTCCCAGCTGTCAGGTGCCAAGTCTGGTTATGAAATGTAAAATGCTTCATGTAATTTGCAAGAAAGAATTAAAAAAAGCAAACACCTATTTTTTTTCACCAGGAGTTGGAGAGGCACAGCCAAACCTTGGGCTGCCGGGGAATGTTTATTGACTGTAGAAAGCAAATAAGTGGAAATTTCTAATACTTCCTTTAAACGAAGGATCCAGCTTTTCACAGTCAGAGAAATAATCCTTTACTTTCTGATTTGTTCAGCAGCCTCCCAGCTCACCTACCATGCAACTACCATTCCACCCAACCCCCACCCATTCCTACCTACCCACGTACTTACCTATCCACCCAGTCTCTTACCCCCACCAACCTATATACACTCCTCCTCATCCACTTACCAACCCATCCATCTGCCCACATATCCCACCCACCCACCAACACATAATCCCATCCACTTGTCCATCTGTCCGTCCGTCCATCCATCCATCCATCCATCCATCCATCCATCCATCCACCCACCCATCCATCTTCTGTGGTGATTTGAATAAGAAGGCTCCCAAAGCCTCAAATATTTGAATGCTTGATCTGGAGTTGATGGAACTGTCTAGAAATTATCAGGGGCATGGTTTTTATTGGAGGAGGTGTGTCCTTGGGGGTTGGCTTTGAGGTATCCGAAGTCTGCACCATTCCCACTGAACACTCTATGTTATGCTTGAGGGACAGATGCAAGCTCTCAACTACTGCTCCAGCGCTATGTAAACCTGCCTGCTGCCATACTCCCCTCCATGATGTTTATGCTCTAACCTTCTGGAACCATAAGCACTCATGTTAAATACTTTCTCTCATAAGTTATCTTGGTCATGGTTTTTTGTTGTGGCAATAGAAAAGTAAGACACCATTGGCCATCCATCTATCATCCATCAATTCATCTATTCATCTTTCTATCTATTCTATCTATCTACCTGTCCATCTATCCCTCATCCATCCCTCATCCATCCATTCATCTTTCTACCTATTCTATCTATCATCTATCTACCTGTCCATCTATTCATCCATTCATGCATCATCCATCCATCCATTCATCCATCCAGTTATCATCCATCAATCCATCATCTGCCATCCATTCGTCATCTACCCATCCATCCATCCATCCATCCATCCATCCATCTACCCATCAATCCACCATCTATCTAATCATCTATCTATCCATCCATCCATCCATCCATTCTTTTTGCTGGGGAAAATGCTATTGTAAAGGCAATATGAAAAGTCATCACTCACTTGGTGAGGCAGCACGCAGTTGGAATTCCAGCATCTTGAAAGCAGGAGGATCACTGGTCTGAGGCTTCAGTCAGTTCTTAGACTACACTGTGGGTGACTGGGACCTACTTTTCCAGGAATTTCTAAGGAGATACCAAAGTCATTGTCCTCTGTGGAAGGCAAGCCTAGACGCTGGCTCTCACCTTCCTCCTGGGGATTCAACTCTGACATGTCTTTGCCTTCCTGTGGGGAAGGGGGAGAGAAACAGGGCAGCTGCAGATCCACAGAGTGCAGCCAGGCCAGGGACTGGCCCATGTCTATGTGGGGTGAGAAGTTGTGAGCAGATTAGTGGACTGTGGGGGAGGGATGGACTAAGGCCCATCCCCCATGGTGGCTTCTGACTGCCTTCTGCTACACTCTGCCATTGGCTTCCCACTGCCTCCTTGGCCACAGAGGTTCCTCTGAGCCAGGACCCACAATCTCAAGCAAAGCAGGAAAATGGATGTCTCCACCAGCTGATAGGCGCTTAAATATTCCATGGGCACTTTGGGGGTGCTTCTTGCCCAGGGTTTGAGCATAAGACCTAAGGCTATTGCTGTCAGAGGGATGTCAAGGGTGACTGGAAGTTGTTTCCAGCTGAGCTGCTCAGGGTCTTGCCAAGGTCAGAGCCAGAGGTGTGAGCACCTGTCCAGGCTAAATGTGCAGGGCAGATGTGGGACCACGAGGCCATTCTGCAGCACTGGTTGTATGTGGCTCTCCATGCTTTTCTTTTAAAAGGTAAGTTTATTTTTCCTGACTCCCTTTTACCAGATAAACGCTGCCTCGGTGGCTGGGAGGATACTGCTCTGTAGAGAGGGACTGGCTGAGGGTTGAGGCCCTCTATATTCCTTTCTTAAAGTTTATTTTTATTTATGTGTATATATGTGTTTTGCCGGAATATATGTCTGTGTGCCACATCTATTCCTGGTGCCCAGAGGCCAGAAGAGGCATGTCAGATCCCCTGGAGCTGGAGTTACTGATGGGTGTAAATTGTCATGTGGGTGCTGGGAGTTGAGCCTGGGCCTCGGAAGAGCAGCCAGTGCTCTCAAACAATGAGCCGTGTCTCTAGCCCCTGTTTGCATCTTTTGAAGACTTTATCATGTAGCCCAGGCTAGCCCTGGCCAGGACTCAGGGAGAGTGCTCCTTGTAACTCCCTGTGGAACATGCATGTGGTCACACAAGAATCCTTGGCTGGTTCTGTATCTCTCTCGGACACCAGGCAGTGAGCTCAACAATGTTCTTTAGCTTCCTGGGAACAGTGAGATGAACTGAGGTGAAGGGCGCCTGGGTGAGGTACTCAAGCTGGGATGGCCCTGCTCTGCAGGGTGGAGCCCATTTCCGGTTGTTCCCCTAATTATAGGGCAAGAGAAGAGTCACCCGTGGCCAGGGGCCAGAGGGGAGATCTAGTTGTACACTGGAGGCTGGGGAATGGCCAACCTCAGGGTCTGGGGGCTTGAGGAGCAAACCATCTGGGTCTATTCCATAGCAGGACCCCTGGATCTCTGCCAAAAATCTCTCCTCAGTTTCCCTACCTGTTCTACACCCCAGTGCCTATTCTGGTGTCCCTTGTACCCCATGTCTCCCTCATGAGTGTGCTCCCACTGAGACCTAGCTTGAACACCCCGATCTGCCTGCTTCCCAGGGAGTTGAGCATACTGACATATGAGCAACTCTGTACACTTGCCATGGGGTATCCCACACCCAGCGTAGCCGTTCACCCCTCTTCCTGTCACGCAAACACCTCAATCCTTGGCTATCACTACTCTGTGTTCTTTCTCTGGGCTTGTCTGTTCTCAGTGTTTTTATATTATTCAAGACTTCTGGCTTCTTCTTTCAGGGTCATGGTTCATTTATATGGTAGTGTGTGTGTCAGCACTGCCCATCAAACTCTTTTACCCTCTCCTGTATACTCTGTGCTAGTATACGGCTGTACTGTATACTGTATATTCTATTCTAGTATTCTATAATGGATACCATATACTCTGTCCTAGTATACATCTATACTGTATATTCTGTCCTAGTATACGGCTATACTGTATACTCTGTCCTAGTATATGTCTATACTGTATACTCTGTCCTACTATAAGCTATACTGATACTGTATACTCTGTCCTAGTATACAGCTATACTGTATACTGTACACTCTGTCCTAGTATATGTCTATATGTAAGCTGTATATTCTGTCCTAGTATATGTCTATAATGTAAGCTGTATACTTTGTCCTAGTATATGTCTATAATTTTACTGTATATTCTGTCCTAGTATACGTCTACGCTGTATACTGTATGCTCTATGCTAATATACAGCTACACTGTATACTCTGTCCTAGTATATGTCTATACTGTATACTGTATATTTGTCCTAGTATAGGTCTATAATGTAAACTGTATACTTTGTCCTAGTATATGTCTATAATTTTACTGTATATTCTGTCCTAGTATACGTCTACTCTGTATACTGTTTACTCTGTACCTAGTATAGAGCTACTAGGGCTAGTAGCTCTGCTCTCAAGGCCAGCCAAGGGATTTCTGCTACTTGGTCGCATCAGGCTAGACGTTGCTGTTCTGCACCTGACCTCCAGAAGGTGGCACTGTCTCCCGCTTTATGGACCCAGCTAGAGGACTCAGAGAAGGTTTATCCCCGAGCTGCAAGAGGAAGTGATGGAGCTTTGGGCCAGTATCGTGGAAGGGGGAAAAAAAAATAGAAATGAGTTCAGGTCTCTGCCCGGGGCTGTGCACTAAGTCCTGAGGCCCGTTTGATTTAGAAGAAACTTTTGTTCAGTTCTTGGTCAGCTCTTGGCTGGGTACCTGTGGGAAGGCTCAGGCTGGACACTGATCGATGCCCCAGCTTGAGTCCCTCACCCAGGCTTTCTGTCCCTTAGAGACCCTGAAACACTTCTGGAGCACACCGCAGGTGCACAGCCTGGTACCCAAGCTTCAGACACGCCCTGGTTTCCTACCCTCAAAGGCAGATGCAGGAGTCTGGGTATCAAGAGCTCAGCCATGCCTGCTCCATGGCTGCAGGTTTCACGGGGGCTGCAGCCAGGTGCGTGAAGAGCTCTGACACACCCAGGTTACTCAGGCTGGACCCTCCTTGAGGGCCTGAGGGGAGAGGGCATCATGGCTGTTTTTGAGGGTTCCCTCTAGGTCACAGACAGAGAAATCTGAGGGAGGATCTCACATAAGGACATAGAGGATTCTTTCTGAGCGTCTGGAAGGGGCACGGTGAGCAGAGGGACAGCCCAGGCAAAGGTAGAGAGGAGGAGAGACCCAGCCAGGGGCCAGAGGAGGGCCATTCAGGGGAAGAGAGGCAGTGGACACCTGCGTGAGAAAGGACACACTCACTCTCTGATTCCTGGCTGCTGTGCTTCTAGAGTGACTTCGCACCAGGGTCGGTGTTACCCTGTCCCAGGGAACCCGTCCAGCAAGGACCGAGTACACAGCTCCAGACACACACTCCCTGAAATACCGCATCCAGGTTATCCCTGCGGTTTCCTGTTTGAGAGATCAGGTCTGGGAGCAGTCATCCATTTCAAGGGACCCCTGGCTGCTTAGGCCTCCTTGAGACCCACTCCTGACTTGATTTCCCCTACTTCTGCTTCTCTCTAGCTTCTGCTCATCCTTGCTGGTACGGAGGCCTCCTGTGGTGGCTACCTTTACTGTGAGGAGGTGGCCGGACCCAGCTGCCTTTATGCTCATTCCCTAGGCTCCTACTCTTTCTCACTAGGACCTCAGACCCCAGTAGAAGGCTAGATCTGTGGAATCTCCAGGGCTGTATCTGGAGGGCCAGGTGGATCATTCTGGAAGCTGCTGGGTAAACTCTGTAAATCAGTGCAGGGGGCTCTGGGCCTCTGTAGCTTGTGGCTTCCCCTGGCTTCTCCTGGATGGTCAGCTGTGGCGTTGACTGCTATCCTGGGCGGGGGGGGGGCTTTGGATCTAGCTCTGAACTTACATATACCCGTACGTGTGTATACAGACAGGCACGCACGCATATGCACATGTATGCACACACATGCAGATACGTGTGTGTGTGTCTTCGGACTGCTTGCTGTTTGGCTTTCTATTGGGAGGCAGATGTCAACTGTAGGTTTACCAGGGACAGTACCAGACTGTAGGGGCAGTACTGGGGGCCAGGAACGTCTCCAGGTGAGGCACAGGCACACTGTCCCTGAGCAGGACCCCAGCTTCTGGCAGCCAGGAGGAGGCGGAGCCTGGAACACTCACAGGTTTAGTCAACACCCGGAAGTCCTTAACGTGAGAGGGACCCGGCAGCCCTGCCCTCTGCAGCCCCCGCCAAGCACCTCACAGTGTGGCTTTTGTTCAGGGGTCTGGAGTGTAAAATCAGAGTGGCAGGCACGCGGAGTGTTTCCTGGCTCTCCGCTCAAGTGACAGTCTGTAATCCCAGATGTCCCCTCCCCCTGGCTGCACCTCAGGTTCACAGCAAGAGCCCCCACACCCCCCAGCTGATCTCCCTCATTTCTTCAGCAGCTGTGAAGGGCTATTTGTGACACACTCCCGTGTGTCTGTGATCGCAGGGCCTTCCTGCACACACGTGAAGGAGCCTTGTTCGACACGCTGCCTTCTTGGTTTTCAGTGCAGTACAAATATCTTTTCTCTCATTCCAAGAGTCCCGCCATGCCTGTTACCAGTGTGGGAGCTGCAGACTCCATGTTTGTTCTGTCTTTGTTCCAGTGGCCTGACTGATTCCACCACTCATGGCAACTGCCATCTCCCTGTTAAAGTTTCTTTTCTTCTCTCTCTCTCAATTTTTGACTTTTAAATTAGCATGTAGGATAAGGGAGATGGCTCCATCAAGTAAAGACACTTGCTGACAAGCTGACCCCCTGAAGTTGTCCTCTGACCTCCACACACGGGCTTGTGTTCCTCTCCCTGTAAGTACAGATGAAACATTGGATTTTATATGGCATTTTCAGACAAAGGTTGTCTTTGTTGATATTTTTCCTGGACTGGAGTAATTTTTTTCTTTTTCTTTTTTTTTCGGGGCTGGGGACCGAACCCAGGACCTTGCGCTTCCTAGGTAAGCGCTCTACCACTGAGCCAAATCCCCAACCCCTGGAGTAATTTTGTATATGTGTGATATGTGTATGTTTGTGTGTGTGTGTGTGTGTGTGGTATATGTATGTGTTTGTGTACTGTGTTATGTGTGTGTTTGTGTATGTGTGGCATATAGATGTGTTTCTGTATGTGGTGTATGTGTTTGTATATGTGTGGTATATGTATGTGTTTCTGTATGTGTGATATATATATGTGTTTATGTGTGTGTGTGGTATGTGTGTATGTGTGGTATATGTATGTGTTTGTATGTGTGTGTGGTATATGTATGTATGTGTGGTATATGTATGTATTTGTATATGTAAGGTGTATGTATGTGTTTGTATATGTGAGGTGTATGTATGTGTTTGTATATGTGAGGTGTATGTATGTGTTTGTATATGAGAAGTGTATGTATGTGTTTGTATATGAGAAGTGTATGTATGTATTTGTGTGTGGTATATGTATGTATTTGTATATGTGAGGTGTATGTATGTGTTTGTATATGTGAGGTGTATGTATGTGTTTGTATATGAGAAGTGTATGTATGTATTTGTGTGTGGTATATGTATGTATTTGTATATGTGAGGTGTATGTATGTGTTTGTATATGAGAAGTGTATGTATGTGTTTGTGTGTGTGGTATATGTATGTGTTTGTGTGTGGTGTGTGTATGTGTTTGTGTGTGTGGTATATGTATGTGTTTGTATATGTGAGGTGTATGTATGTATTTGTATATGTGAGGTATATGTATGTGTTTGTGTCTGGTGTATGTATGTGCTTGTGTGTGATATATGTATGTGTTTGTGTGTGTGGTGTATGTATGTGTTTGTGTGTGTGGCAAGTGTGTATGTAGATGCGTATTGCGAATGGAGGCCAGGGACTGACATCTGTTATTGTCTTCAGTTTCTCTCCACCTTATATGTTTAAAAAACTATCACCTTTATTTATATGTACAAATACCACATGTGTAGAGATCAAAGGACTTGGGGATTATTGGTTCTCTCCTTCTACTGTGGAACCCTGGGATTGAACTCGGATCTCTAGGATTTGTGGCAAGCCCCATTAGCCTGCTGAGACATCTCTCCGGTCATACTTTATTTTTTGAGACAGGGTTTCTCTCTGAACCTGTAGCTCTCTGACTTGTAAGGCTGTCTGGCTAGTGGGTTATAAAGACCTGCTTGTCTCTATGTACAGCACTGGGATACAGGCGTTCACCACCATGTCCAGCTCTTGATGTGCATGCTGGGGATTGAACTCTGGTCCTCATGCTTGTGCGGCAAGCACTCTACCCACTGAACCATTGCCCCAGCCCCTAGAGTTGTGTTTGTCAAAGAAAGATGAATACTGGGTACCTAAAGCATAGAGCCTGAGACTTTATTGTGTTGTCTGGATACTTTGTAATGTGTGGAGAAGGCCATTGTGATCTTTGGAGACTGCTGTCGTGAGAAGATTTTAAGCTGTCAGGGTGGTTCTTCTGTTGAGAGTACTCAGACACATAAAGCCATCACTTACAGCTTGTGCCATGTATGAGGGCCTCCTAAGGAACGCTCCGTGACTAAGACAGCAGGCTAGAGACTGCAAGCCAGAACATGCTGGAGACACTGTGTCTCTAAGAGAAGTCTTGAGCATCAGCTCCGTGCTGCTCTGATGTCTGTGGACTCTGGTGTCTGGCCAAGACCGGGATGGGCTGTGTGGTGGTTGGTCAGTGTGCTGAGTCAGGGTCAGCCGTGAGAGCTTCACACACCAATCTGGTTGTCACTGCTGTGGTCTGCTGGCTTTCTGTAAGGCATACGGCTCTCCCTGGGAAGAGTGCATCTCATCTAGTCAGGCGACAGCCTATACGTAAGGGCTAAAACTTCCAGCCGTACCGCGCCAGCAGTGTTCCTAGCCTGTGCAGCTCCAGCTTGTGGGCCTCCCACGTCACAGGCTACTTTCTTCATTTCTTCCTACTCGCTGTCTCTGTCCTAGAGCCTTCACTGACATCAGATGAGAGGACAGGGTCCCGGGGGATGGGGTGGGGAGGGGAGCTTGAAGCACATGAGACAGCAGCCCAGTGTGCTGAGCATCTACACATGTGTGCATGTGCTTGGGGGCTGCGGGATGTGCATGTTAACATAGGACATATTGCCACCCAGGAGTTTCCCTGCAGGAGGATCCGTGCCCCAGCAGACAGTGTCACTACAACCACAATAGATCTGGGTAAGGGTGTCTCAGTAGGAGTGACTTCTCATAGATAAGCCCCATTTGTATGCAGGGGTCCAAGGGTGGCTCAGGCCACTTCATCAGGCTTCTCCCCCATCCCCTTTCATGTGAGCTAGAAGCAGTGGTTGATCCTGGGTTCAGGTGAGGAACAGGGGTCACACTAGTACATGTATTGTCACACGTGGACATATGATTTGTCTCTAAGAGGACTGCTGTCGCTCTGGGGCCACATGGAGCAGGGCTCTAGCTCTTTCTTGCCTGCTCACATACTTTTGGCTTTTGGCTGGTCCCTTAGGCTCTGTGGGTCTTCATGTGGGAGGAGGGGTGTGTGTGCGCGAGCACGAAAGCGTGTGAGCTAGGACCAAGAAAGCAGATTGAAAGGTACTAGGGTGGGGAGAGAGGTTCCTTCTAGGGCAACGGTTGGTTGTCAATCAGTGTGTCACGACCTGTTTGGGGAGGGCTGAGTGACCCTTTCCCAGGGGTCACATATCAGATATCCTGCAGATCATATATTTATATTATGATTCATAACAGTAGCAAACTTTCAGTTATGAAGTAGCAATGGGATACTTTTATGGTTGGGGGGGTCATCACCACACGAGGGACTGTATTAAAGGGTCACAGCATTAAGAAGGTTCAGAACCACTGGTTTAGGGTGAAGGAAACATCCTAGAAACAGTTACTGGTTGGATGACTGGGAACAGACTACAGGTCACTGGTATATGCTTTAAAAAATAGTTAATGGAGTGGGAGAGACGGCTTGGTGGATGAAGTTGTGGTGGTTTGAATAGATATGGTCCCCCTAGACTCCTTTTGAATGTTAGGTCCATAGGGAGCAGCACTATTAGGAGATGTGGCCTTGTGGGAGGAGGTGTAGTTGTGGAGGAAGTGCATTGCCCCAGGGGCGGGCTTTGAGGTCGACACTTGCTCAGGTTATGTCCAGCGGTGACCCAGTCTCCTGCTGCCTGAGGATCAGAGGCAGAACTCTCAGTCCCCAGCACCATGTTGGCCTGGAGGCCACCACGCTTCCCGCCATGATGATAATGGGTGGAACCTCTGAACCTGTAAGCAGCCAGCCCCAGTTAAACGTCTCCTTTATGAGAGCTGCCGTGGTCAACGGTGTCTCGTCACACCAATAAAACTCTAAGACAGTAAGGCTTCTTGCAGAAGCATGAGGCAGGAGCTTAGATCCCAGCTCCTGGGGAAAGCCAGGTGTGACGGCACAGACTTATGACAGCAGTGCTGGGCAGGCAGAGGTGGGACCCTGGGGACTCACTGGACACTAGCAGGATGGCAAGCCCTAGGTTGAGACCCTGTCTTTAAAAAAAGAGAAAAAGGTGGAGAGGTGGGCACACACAGGCAAGCATTTCTGCACACATAAGCCAGTCTGAAAGGAATTAAGACGGTAAATAACCTTCTAAAAATGATTTTAATTTTGTATTTTATGTCTCTTCCTCCTCCTCCCCTCCCCCTCCCCCTCCCCTTTCCCTTCCTCCTGCTGCTGCTCCTCTTTCTCCTCCTCCCCTCCCCTTCCCGTCCTCCTCCCCTCCCCCTCTTCTTCCTCCTCCTCCAGGGTCTCACTACGTAGCTTTGGCTGGCTTGGAACTTGCTACCTCGAGCAGGCTGGCTTGATTTCACAGAGATCCTCTCCTCTAGGATTGAAAGTATGCATCAGCCAGGGGTGGCAGATCGTGCCTTTAATCCTAGCACTTGGGAGTCAGAGATAGGCAGATCTCTGAGTCCATCCTGCTCTACATATAGAGTTCTAGGACAACCAGGACTACATAGAGAGACTGTGTCACCAGCAGCAGCAGCAGCAGCAGCAGCAGCAGCAGCAGCAGCAGCAGCAGCAGCAGCAGCAGCAGCAGACGACTCTACCACATACCACGTATGGGTCTTCTGTCTGCATGTATGTCTGGGCACCATGTGTGCACCTAGTTCCCAGGAAGGCCAAAAGGGAGAGATGGAATCCCCTGGAGTGAGCGTTACAGACGGTTGTGAGTCCCGTGTGGGCGCTGGGAACCAAAACTAGGTCTTCTGCAAGAACAGCCACTGGCATCTCCCTGGCCCCGGGTAAATACACATTACCAGGAATTTGAAAGGGAAATTTGCTTGGGTTTACCAGAACTCTTGAGTGACAGGAGCAAGAGCCAGGCCACAGGTCAGTCAGCTGTCTCGTGGGGTGAAAGGTGGGACCGAACACCAGCCGATCAGGACTGTGCAAACCTGGTTTCTGCCTCGTGCCTCCGGCACCTCCTCCTTCTCTGTTCGCAGCTTTCCCAATTCCTGGAAAGAAGGCTGACCCATAGAGCTAAGGTTGGCAAAGATGATGTTGGTTCCTTCAAGAATATGGTGGCTTCTGATGGACCAAATGGTGCATCCCGGAGAAACAGTCCCCAGAAGATGTCTGTGTGTGCCTGGGCTGGACAGACCCAACCTTCCAGAGCCACGGATCCCTCATGTCATGACAAACCATGCCATGTCCACCCTGTCTTTCTCAGTGCTGTCGAAGTGTTCTCGGGATTCTCCACCTGGGTCTCCTGGGGCTCATCTGGAGCCCCCTTCCGCCATTGCAGAGCCTCCAGGTGCCTCCAAGACCTCAGGGCAGGCGGCAGAATTCACAGCTGTGGAGCTCCAGCACCGGGTGCTTGGAGAAGGTGGGAGATTGGAATCAGAACACCTGGGAAGGGCCATGGGTGGCTGAGTTCCGGATGGGGATGCCGGAAGCTTGTGATGACAGCTGCTGGTTTTTCAACTGGAGTTCGTGCTGGGGCAGGAAGGGATGCGTCTTCACAAACAGTTCAAGGGGACTCCCAGGGAGAGCCCGGCAATTAGCAGATATCCACTGTAGCCACCTGAGAAGTTGACCCTCGAGGTGGAGAGGTTGCATGAGGCCTGCAGAGGGGTCTGGGAGGTCATAAGGGGTGACCAAACCTTGGGGCTTGGAGTCTGGGAGACCAGGGCTAGACACCAGTTCAGTGCAGACCTTGCCTGCTCTCCAAAGACAGCTTCACCCATTGCTCAAAAGAGAGAGGCTGCAAGGGTGTAAAAACAAACAGACAGAAAACCAACATCAAACACGACTGCTCTCCCGGGGGAGATTTTGTTCCCAACCTTCATTCTGCGTTAATTTGTTTTGAAGTCCTTGGCTGGGGCATGTGCTTGCATAAGTAAAAGGACAAAGAAGAGCATGTGTCCCTTACGAAGCCATCATGAGCATGGGGTATCCCTCTGCCTTGAGGCTTGTGCCAACGAGGGCCATAAAGAGGTAACCAGGCTGCCCCATTCTTAACTCCTGTCAGACCTGCACATTTGAGAACCTCATTATCAATGAGAGGGATTACAGTGAGCTAAACCAGGGAGGAGCAGAGGCTCTGGTTCCTATTTTCGCTTTGCCAGTCATTTCCTTCTTAATCAATTCCATTATAATATTGACAGTATTATTCTGGCTGCTCTGTCAGGCCCCTGCTCCTGGAAGGTACCGGGTGCGTTGGGGTAACTTTGCCCTCTGCCCACAGATAGAAGGGACAGGCCACGGTTGTGTCAGTAAACTGTGTGCTGTGGCTCACCGAGAAGCCACCCCTAACTCTGACTCAGAGGCGGAGAACATCAGAACAGCCCAGGAATAAAAATACCTAGAAAGCAGACTACTTCTGAAGGTCTCTATTGCCGTTTATCCCACAATATAAAAATGGCAGGGAAGGAAGAGAAACAGGAAGTAATACCCGTGAGAGGGCTGCACGGGGGATGGAGTGATGTCACATGGGAACTGCAGGCCGGTGCGTGCGTGGCTCACTTAGTGTCCAGGTTCCCTGTGGGGAGGCTAACTTGAATGGCCTTCTGGACTCTTGGGTATAAGGACTGTCTCTAGCTCCTGGTGGTGGCTCAAAGGAGAGAGAGACCAGGCTTCTGCAGCATGGTCCCAAGTATGAGACTTCCCGTGAGAAGTGGGTGTGGTGTGAACCCACCAGAGGCTCAGGTGGGGACTGACTGGCCTTCTACTGGCTCCTGAAATTGCATCTAGGCAGTGTTTTATAAAAACCATTGTTATCCTGGCCAGTCAAAGGTGGTTTCCACTCAGAGTGGTGAATCACCTGAACCAGTTTCCCTTTGACAGTGGTCGGCTGGAGACCAGAGCCATCGTGTTCTGGAGTCGGGGGTAAAGGAGTGACTACATAGTCACAGCTTGCTTGGAGCGGCGTGTCACGGTTGCAGAATAGCATCCTCACAATCAGGTTGTCCCCAAATCTGGTCTGCTGGCTTGTGGGCTGCTAAGGGCAGCTCTATTCATTGTATATTATGTAATGTTATATTAATTATGTTATATATTATTTTGAGACAGGGTCTCATGTAGCCCAGGCTAGCTCAAAACTAAATAGGCAGATGACAATGACCTCGAACTTCCGGCCTTTCTACCTGTGCCTCCTGAGTTGCTGGAATGACGGGTGTGTGCTGCTCACACCTAGCTTAAGATGCTGGGCCTCACAAGTGCTGGCGAGCATGCTGCCAGCCCAATTACAGCCCCAGCTCCAGCTCTGTTACTTCACAGATGAGGACTAAGGTTCAGAGAGGCCGTGAAGCTGTTCCAGAGCCACACAAGCTCAGAAACGGCAAGAAAGCTTTGGGACGCTCCGCTTTCCCCATGCTTGGCTATGGCTTCCTGGTTGCAGCTCTGCAGGAGTGGGTGAAGCATGCACCCAAACACTTCTAGAACATTCTGTGACCCGTACTGTTGCTACTCTCACATTTCCGGCAGGAAGATTTCATGTTTGGAGCGAGGGTAGTCTCCTGGCCCAGGCACTTGGCGAAGCTCGTCTTGGAAGCCTGTGATACCACTGTGTGAACTGTGTGCCAGCATCCCTTCTAAACCTCTCGTCACTCTTCATTTGGAGCCCGAAGACCATCTCAGAGGACAAATGCCCTTCTGGCTAGGTCAGGCACGTACCATCCTGCCTGGTGTGTTATCCACTGCAGATGTGTTTCTATAACCCTGAGCCAGCTGTGTCGCACACAGCTCTCTGTTCAATTGCTGTTTGAGAGATCAAGTACCTGGATTTCACAGGGCGGACATGGCCTTCCGTTTTTTTTTTTTAAATTTAAGGTTTAAAAGTTGCTTTCACACTGTAACCCCCCAGGGCCTGGAAAGGTTGCTCTGTCCCCTCTGCCTCCAGGAAACCGGACCACCTACGGGAAATTAGCCTTCGGACCCAGCTTAGCGGAGAGGACTGAGCCCCTTCTCAGTACTGTGGCCCTGTAGTTAAGCTGCATAATCTAATCTTTCGAGATATTTTTCTCCAGTGAGTCAGAGAGCTAAGTAACTAAACAGACACAGGCTGTTAATCCTTTTCCCAAGGCCGGGGTTAACTCCTTGCCTTCTGTTCTCCGTCAGGAGCTCCAAGGGGCTGTGGAGACACCTCGGAGTTTTAAAGGAGCCTCTGGCTTTCTGATCTTTGTGCAAGGGTCATGCTCACGAACCACATAGTCCCATCTATGGTCTGGCCATCTAGTCCTGTTTGTCATGTTTCCAATACAGTAAGGGACTGGGATGCCTTTCTCCTGGAGGTCGGATATCATTGATGCGCACAGAGATGTTAAGTAGCTTGTCTGAGGTCACACAGTGGTAGAAGATTCAAAACCTAGCCACTGCTTCAGAGTCTGCTTCTGACAGGAAAGGGTTAAGAAGGCTCTGAACCACCTGTCTCTTTAGCTTTCATCCACCCATCCTTCTCCCCACCCATCCACCCACCATTCACTTACAAATCCATCCATCTACCCATTTAACCAACCATCATTTGTTTGCATAACTACCCATCCATCATCCACCCATCATCCATCTATCCATCCATCCATCCATCCATCCATCCATCCATCCATCCATCCACCATTCATCCATTCATGTATCCGTCTACCCACCCATCCATCCAACCACCATCTGTTTATATAGCCATTCTCCCATCTATCCATCTATCCATCCATCCATCCACCATTCATCCATTCATGTATCCGTCTACCCACCCATCCATCCAACCACCATCTGTTTATATAGCCATTCTCCCATCCATCCATCCATCCATCCATCCATCCATCCATCCATCCATCCACCATTCATCCATTCATGTATCCGTCTACCCACCCATCCATCCAACCACCATCTGTTTATATAGCCATTCTCCCATCGATCCATCGATCCATCCATCGATCCATCCATCCATCCACCTATCGATTCATCCACCATTGGCAGGAGGGAGGTAGAAGTTTCTTCTGAAGCTCCTATGCGGAGGAAGATTGCTGGCCAGGATGGTTATTTTCAGGGTGGTACAGTCTAGAAAACTCTCTGGATCTGAAGTCACCATGTATCTCTGAGGTGGAGGCCAGCAGAACAGAGAGACAGGACCTCTCTTTGGTGAGCTTGGCTGGGAAGGCTCATCACTGGGGCAAGCTCTCAGGAGCGAGCAGGTGGATGGAGGCCATAGCTTCATAGCCACCTCTGTCACATGGTGTGTGGTGCAGAGTGACACTGAGTGACACCTGCAGAAAGCAGGAGGTGTAGTAGAGATCCTGAATCTGCGAACTCCGTGCTCCCACCTGCTCCTGCCTGGCAAGACCTCTGTGATGGCTTAGGAACTGTGCCTTGTTCCATTCTCTCCTGAATGTCCCCAAAGCTCTAAGGATAGTTTTGTTTTCAGGACAGAATCCAGGGTGAGTCCAGGACCAGTTTAGAGTGACTACTGGCCAGTGTGGGACGTAGGTGGATTCCAACTGGTTCTACCCCAGCAACAGGAGACAAATCATCAAATTCTTGCTTCATGACCCCAGCTCAGGGTAGTGCATGGAGGCCCCAGCCGGATGGCCTTCCCCCGAAGCCCTCCAAGCTTAGACACCGCATGCCTGTGTGCTTCCGATGCTGAAGGCCCCTCATCAGTTGGGTTCAGAGGCCAGCAGGCCTCACAAGTGGGAGCACAAAACCACTGGGAGCTGGAAACTTCTGTCTGCTGTTCTGGAAGGTTCGTGATGCTTAAACAATGACTTCCAGAGCGGGGAGTGCATTCCTTCCTGCCTCCCTCCCCCACCAGCACCAGCCAGATGCACTTGCAGAGTTGGAAAGTCTTCCCTCCCACTGCAGCAGCTTCCTTTCTCGCTGTCCCAACCCCCACCGCCCTGGAGCTTGGAGTGAGTTCTAAGAGACCTCATTGACAGCTTAGATCTCTCTCTTACTTTCCTTAGCTTGTTTGTTTTCTGCCATTTCTCTGAAATAATCACACCACGGAGGGTCCTGTTTGCTTTTCTTGCTTAGCATCTCCCTGCCAATCACTTCTCTACCAAACAAAGGCTGCAGCACACCCCCCCACCCCAACCCCCCACCCCTCCCATCCCAGCCCTGTAAGCCTTGAAGGACACAGAAGGGTTGCCGACAGACACACCTGGGCAGGGGGCCCGCTGCTTCCTGGAAGATGGCTCGAGGAAGAAACACTCCCATTGTTAACTGTAAAAGGTCTGCGAATTGTTCAAACAGCACAATCCACCTAACCAGTTCCGTCCAACAGGGAAGCCATGAGCCAAGCGTGAAGTTAAAAACTTCCAGTAGCCATGTGGTACTGAAAATGGGATTTTTTTTTTTTTAAATTTAGCCTGGTGCGTTAAAACTCTGTCCTCTCAGTGTAGGGTCAACATCAAAGAGTGAGGGAGCCTCTGAGAAGGTGCCCCTGAGGTGGGGTGGGGGGCAGCGTTTGAGATGTTTAAATAAATACAATAATTAATTTAAAAAAGTGACTGAGTTGTCTCCATTCTCTCCCCTTGCCTGGCCTGGGGGGGGGGAGGGGGTGGCATCGAGCGGCTGCTGTTACACTGCAATCCCAGCGGTCTCTTCTTTCACCAGCATCCACCTGTCCCAGGATCCCAGGTAAGCACGAGGCACAGTGGTGTCCTGAGTGACTGCTGCCTCCAGTCACAGGGTGGTGCTTGTGGGTTGCAGGGCTCTCTGAATCCTCAGGACACTTGCCTGTGGTTCTGAGTTCAACCAGCGCTTTCTCTGCGGGCTTTACACACCTTCCATAACCTAGCAACTGACATTTCTTCTACAGATAAGGAGCCTGGTGGGGGCGGGGATGGGGTGGGGTCGGGGATGGGGTGCTTGGCTAAGGCCACAGGGGATAGGCTGGGATCACGGAAAGCCTTTCACCCAGCTGCCCTTACTCCCAGCCTCTCTCCTACCCCATAGGGTCTCAGAGTGCACGCATGGCCTGGTCGGACCAGTGGACTGGGATTGAGGAGCTCTCTTTGACAGGACCTAGAGTTTTTCCATGGAGCACAAAGGTTCACAGTCAGACAGCAGCAGCCCTGTGTGGCCCAGGTTAGTGCGCCCCACACAGGTGGAATTGCATCGCCGCAAGCTTTGTCTGTCTGCTGGGGCTGGGGTGCCTGTGCCCCAGCGAGATCACTGCGTCTAAGCCAGGGAAGGTTCTAGTTAGGCCTAAGGCCTTCTAGGAGTATTTTGAGGTGGTAAATGAATGTCAGACTTCCCCTCGTTGTGGATGAAAGAAGGTGACTGGGCCAGGTCTTAGTTTCTTCCAGTTAACCTGCTTAGATCGACTCCGTTGCTTCTCTCTCCTTGAGAACTTTATTGTGGATTTTAATGGCAAGAAATATTACTTTGGAACAATGGGGAAATATTGAAAGCAGGTCGTAAAAGCACTAAGTTTTCCTTAGAGGCAAATTTACACACATGTGGATTAGTAGTTTTATAAAATATATAGTGTAACTATATTTTAGGTGCTAATTAAATGCATCGGTCACTGAAAGCTCTTTTTTTTATTTTTTTTAAAGAGCGTAGACCAGGAGGTAGGCGGGAACGCCTCCATCCGTATAATGCCAGCTCAGCGTGCACGAAGGCCTGGGTTAAGTCCCCAGCACTGTATAAATTTTGCGTGGTGGCTCATACCTGTGATGTCAACAGTAGAGGCAGGGGAATGAGAAATTCAAAGTCATCCCTGGCTACGAGTCCAAGGGCATCCTGGGTTGCATGGGGCGACAGTCTGCTCCGTTAGGCCGTGTCTAGTCAAGGAGACAGAAATAGGGACACATGGGGGGAATGGATGGAGTGTTGAGGGGGATGTGCACGTGCAGTTTGTGAAGAGGGGCCTCAGCCATAGGAGAGGGGCTTGGTGTCTAGGGAGAGAGCCTGTCTCTCAAACTCTGTTTTCATATCCAGAGGAAGAAGGATTTGGCCAGGTGTTTGGAAGGATGGAGTAGGTGCAGGGGCTTCATGTGCGAAGGCCTCCGAGCTGGCAGGAGGATTAGCTTCTGTGACCTGGGTGTGAGTTAGTGAAGGAAAGCCCTTGCACACCTGGTGTGGGCCAGTGCAGGATAAAGAAAGTTCCATCGTGTGTGCTGCAGGGGCAGAGTCCCCTGAGTCCTGACGCTTTACCCTAATGCCACGAAGCTTCTGGAACTCCTGTTATTTCCACGAAGAAGGCCAAGCAGGGTGCAGCGCGTTCTGTGACTCCAAGTCTCCAGAGAGTGACCAGAGGCCGTGCGGTCAGTGTGTTGTCTACACAGCTGGCCTGTCCTTCCCAGGTTACAGCAGGTACCCTATGGCTACTCTAGCAAATCGTGCTGGCAAGTGCCCTGCACAGAACCCTAAGGTCGGCCTCAGAGCTGGACATGCTGCACAGAGCCACAAGGCCAGATCCCAGTATCTTACCCAGGACCACAGGGAGAGTTGAAGTTGGGCCTAGGGTGGCCTCTATGGCCAGTTTTGTGGTCTGGCGAGGGCTACCAGCTCTGGTCTGGTATTCTTGGGTCTGTGAATTTGTATTGAGTTAGTTATAAAGCAAATGGATTTTTACTTAAATGAAACTGCTTAGGGGCAGGGAATTTAATTACTCAATGACTTCTTTTATGATTGAAATTAATTAAAAATTAATTTTGGAATGTAGGGCTGACATATTGCCAGGAACACGTCATGCATAAAATTTCAGAACGAGTCTCCTCTCCACCACAGAGTCCTAAGTCTTGACTGGTCATCTGTTTTCACGGGATCCTGTGTAGCCCACCCTCGGGGAATTTTTTCCCTCAAATAAGTTAAGGCTTATAACCTTTCATTGGGGATAAAATCCTAGTGGGAACACACATGGACATGTTTAATAATAACAGGTTTATATATGCTCAGTTCATCAGGCTCAATGCATAGCATGAATGTAAAGACTGGGGTATGCATGCGTGAGGGCGCATGTGTGCACAGTTATGTAGGCTCTGAGAAAACTGCTCCTTGGGTGTCCTGGTTGACGTGAGAATACCTTCAGTGGTTACATACATGTCACTAGGCAATGTCATCTGAAGTGACCCCTGTATGTATGTATGTATGTATGTATGTATGTATGTATGTATGTATTATGTTGTTTGCAAAATAACATGACATGGCCATGCCTGTGTCAGGGCAGAAGGAAGGTGCCAGGTGAACCAGATCCTGACTGAAATGATCCCTGTGAAAAGATGAGTGTGTCTTGGGGGTGTTCCCTTTCTGCTTTGGAGTTTTGGGGTTTATGGTGAGGGGCTGGTGGATGATGAGGGAGCTTGGAGCCATCCCGGGGCTCCAGGGAGATATGTCAGGAGGAGCAGGTGTCTTCTTGTTGCTGCTCCAACTCTCCCCAAAGTGCATCCTTGAAAGGACGGTTGGTATCATCCCACCAAACGCTAGGCTGACCTCAGAGAATTTACCTTGTACTGACTGATGTGGGCCTGCCTGGCACGGTTGACTCTGAGCACCAGAAAGTAGTGTGTGCATCATCAGGGTGCTCCTCGCTCCTTGGGTGGCAGCAAGGAAGCACCACAGAGTCTTTGGGGGGACTGAACATGGCAGACAGATTCTCCCTCTATTCCAGAGACCAAAAGTTGAATCGAAGTTGTCAGCAGGGCCACACTCCTCAAACTCATGGGGACCAATCTGACTCTTCTTGGTTGTCAGAGGTGCTGGGTTTGTCCTTGGTGTCCCTCGGCTGTGGCTGCACGTGCCCAGCCTTGTCCTCCATCTTGACATGGCTTCTCTGCGCACCTGTTCTATGGTCCTCTTCATCTGAGGGCACCAGCCCCTGGGCCAGGCCTCTCTGTATCTAGTGTCCTGTCTTCAAAACCCTCCCCAAATCAGACACAGGCAAGAAGCTTGGGGATAGCGCTTTTGGGATGCAGTTCAACTCTGTGGAGAAGGCCAGGGTGCTGGAGTTCAGGGGTTAGAGCCCAGTTCAGGGGATGGAGGGCTGACGTGCAGCTGGTCTAGGGTCCAGGACAAGAGTGACTCCTCCCTTCTGACCTAGTGGGTCCTGCCTGCTTGCGTGTGACTTGTCCCCTTTGAAGAGGAGATGTGACCAGGAACTCCTTTGCTCTCAGAGGTGCCCACCTCTGTACCCATTTTTCAGACCCAGGGCTGGCTGGGCAGGGAGGGCTCTGCTCAGCCCGTCTTCAGCTGCAAAGCTGACACATTTCCACCAGCACCACCTCATGAAAGCTGAAAATATATTGAGCAAAGGGATCCATTTCCTGTCCTCCGGCAGCGGGCCTGTGTGCTAGGCTTTCATTCCCAGCCAAGCACTCTGGGGAGGTAACACCGTGGAGCATTTTTTTCTGGATAAATGTTTGCCCTGTCTGACGTTCCTCTGGTGTGAAGCCCCACATGTACACAGAGAAGGGGAGGCATAGGCCAGGCTTGCCAGACAAGATGGGAACTCATAAAGCTGTCAGTGACGGAGGCGTGGTGTGTTCCCTTTGGGGTTCCCTTCCCAGGCTTGGAGCTGTAATAGTCAGGGTACCCACAATGCATCTCAGGAAGGTTGAGATGTCCACAAAATTTTCCCATTGGCTAATATGTTAGAACTATTTTTTTTTTTTTGGGACAAGGTTCACTATATAGCCGTGGGCTGGCTTTGAACCCATTATGTAGACCAGGCTGGCCTCAAACTCACAGAGGTAAACCTGCTTTTCCCTTTCAAGTGCTGGGATCGAAGGTATGGCACACCGTGCTTAACCTATTTTAGAATTTTTTTCCTGTCGTTTGTGTTCCTTCGAGATCATGAACCAACTTTCAGTTGTTTAAGCTCATGAACAGGCCAGGAAAGAGTTTACTTTTAGTGGGGGACGGCGCAGTTAAGATTCATTTTATTTTTAAATCATGTGATGTGTTTCCATGTGGATATGCACACATGGGTGCAGTGCTCATGGAGGCCAGAGGAGGGCGTCAGATCCTTTGGAGCTGGGGTTATGGGCCGCTGTGAGTCACGTGACTATGGAGCCCGGAACAGAGTAGTGAGAGCTCTTAACCCCTAAACCCTGTGCTCTAGCCTAAGATCTCTCACTCCGCTTCATACTTTTTGTTTATTCTTTTTATTTATGTATATATGAGTGCCCACATGAGTTTATGTGTACCGCATGCCTACGGATGTCCACAGAGGCCAGAGGGCATCACATCTCCTGGAGCTGGAGTTATAGGCAGTTTTGAGCGCCTGATGTAGGTGTGGGGAACCAAACCCAAGTCCTCCGAGAGGTCAGCGACTGCTCCTAACCACTGAGCCCCCAGCTTACTCTTTCGAGACAGGGTCTCTCACTAGATTCGATTCTCACCAGTTTGGTAAGACAAGACTCAGGGATACATACCCTTGTCCCTGCTTCCCCAGAGCTGGGATGCCGAGCACGGGTAACCACTTCACATTTTCTCTATATTCCGGAGGTGGACTTGGCACTCCTCCTGGGGCTGGGAACATTTTCCCAACTGACCCCATCTCTTCAGCCCCTGGAAAAACATTGAGGGGCTGAAGTGCAGCCATTGGTGAGAGGGAGACAGGGTTTGGGGTTTCATGAAGATACTGATGCCATTTCAGAAGCCTTGGGGACCTCTGGCAGAAGATACAGGAAGAGTTCCCACCCGCTCCCGGGTTGCTCTTGAAGGGAGCTGGAGGCCAAGCTGAGTCCACTCCTCACCTGGATTATGCACAGGCTACAATTTACAAATGATGGTCTGACTAAACCCCACAGTACGAAACCGACCAGGACAGAGGAAATTTTGGGGGCGGGTAGGTGTGACTTTTCATTCTTCCGAAATGTTCATAGATTCACAGGAAGTTGCAGAAACAGTGTAGGTAGGGAATGGGGTCTCTCAAGTCCCGTCCCCCCCCCCCCCCCGCGCGCACTCCCCACTCTCCTCCCCCGTCCCTGGCTTCCCCAGTGGTGGCATCTTATAGCAGCAGTAAAATTGCAGGACCAGGAAATTGACTTTGGAACAACGAGACACCAGGCCTGGCTCGGGTTTCACAGTTTTAAATGTGTGAGTTTCTGCACACGCGCTCTCTCTCAGAGACCCTGGAACCAGCCCTGCCTGCCACAGGTCTATGTCATCTCCAGCAAGGGGTACCCTGGCGTATCCCCGAGACCCGCCTCATGAATAAGGATGAGGTGTGAACTTCTCACACTCATGTTTGTCATTTCTAATTTTACATATATGGGCTCTCTCTTGCCTGCGTGTCTATCTGTGCACCTCATATGTGCCTGGAGCCGCCAGAGGCCAGAAGAGGGTGGCAGATTTACTGGGACTCAGATGGTTGTGAGCTGTCGTGTGGGTACTGGGAACCAAACATAGGTCCTCGGCAAGAAGACAAGTGCTCTTAAGTCCTGAGCTTTCTCTCTAGTTCCACGACTCTGTTTTGACGGGTGTACCTTACAGAATGTCTAAATCAAACAGTGACACAGATCTCTTGGTGTATCTTACAAGTCATCTCACAGGGTCTCCTCACATACCTCACAGGGTCTCTCACATACTTCATACACCTCACAGGGTCTCTCACACGCCTCACAGGATCTCCTCACACACCTCACAGGGTCTCCTCACACACCTCACAGGGTCTCTCACATACTTCATATACCTCACAGGATCTCCTCATGCATTTCACAGGGTCTCCTCACACACCTCACAGGGTCCCTCACATACCTCACAGGATCTCCTCACATACCTCACAGGGTCTACTCACATACCTCACAGGGTCTACTCGCACACACAGTTTCCTCTCTCTCTCTCTCTCTCTCTCTCTCTCTCTCTCACACACACACACACACACACACACACAGGGTCTCCTCACACACCTCAGAGTCTCCTCACACACACACACACAGAGGGTCTACACACACAGGGTCTCCTCACATACCTCACAGGGTCTACACACACACACACACACACACACACACACACACACACATACACACACACACACAGTATTTCCTCACATACTCACAAGGTCTCCTCACACACCTCAAGAGTCCCCTATGCACTTGTTTTGTTTTATGCCACTGATATGTGGTTTTCTTAGCTCTCTCCAGGCACCCAGCATTGTCCTGACACTAATTCCTGCAACAATATCCCCTTGAACCCCTTCTTCCTTTGTGACTGAAAGTATGTCTTTTTATAGTTCTTTTGTTTAATTAATTAAAGTTTTCCCAGGCACATCTTGCACGCCAGATAGGTCTCTCCTCATATCCCCACTGCCTTACTTTTCTCTCACCTCCTTCAGTTAGGTTAGTCCTTTGTCCCCTAGACCAGCAGTTCTCAACCTGTGGGTTGCAACTGCTTTGAACAACCCTTTCATCGGGGCCGTATAAGACAATCGGAAAACACAGATGCTTACATTATGACCCATAACAGTAGCAAAATTACAGTTATGAAGTAGCAGTGAAAATAATTTTATGGTTGGGGGTCACCATAGCATGAGGAACTGTATTAAAGGGTCAAAGCATCAGGAAGGTTGAGAACCAATGGTTTAATTTTCATGGTGTGTGTGTGTGTGTGTGTGTGTGTGTGTGTGTGTGTGTGTGTGTGTTTAAAATCTAGGAGCTACAAATGAGAGAATGTAGCTTTTTTTTTTTTTTTGGTTCTTTTTTTCGGAGCTGGGGACCGAACCCAGGGCCTTGCGCTTCCTAGGTAAGCGCTCTACCACTGAGCTAAATCCCCAGCCCCCCCCTTTTTTTTGAGAATGGCTTAATTGGCTTAACACGATCATCTCCAGTAATATCCGTTGTCCTACAAGTGGCATGACTGTGTTCTTCTTTATAGCAGCAAACAAACCCCATTGGACACAAACCACATTTCCTAAGACATCCCTCTGTCAACGGACCGTCAGATTGTTTCTATAACTTAGCTGTCATGCACAGAGCTGCAGCAAATGTTGGCGTGTAGCTGTATAGCATTGGGCTGGTGTGTTGACTTTGAGCTCTTTGGGTCAATACCATAGAGTGATATAGGGGGGTCCTATGGGAGATCTATTCTTGTGTTTTTTTCCCTAAGGAACTCCACAATGGCTTCCATAGTGATTAACCTAGGCTGCATTAGCACCTGTAGCAGCACCTGTATCCTCACCAGGACTTGTTATTGTTTTCTTAATGACAGGGGTGAGAGAGACTCTTCGTATTTTGAGGCACATTTCTCTTTGAGCCAGTGAGACTCATTCTTTTTCATGTGCTTGTTCAGATCTTGTATCATGTTCCCAATATCTCTTCCTTTGGAGGTCACCTCTGCTCTCTGCCTCTCCAGACACCACACGTGTGTGAAGTCATTTGGCCTATTGACCTCCTGTTCATCCAGCTTGCTGCAAAGCACAGGGCTTCCTTCCTTAAGATCAAATAGCACTCCATGGTGTGTGTAAGCATATGACGTCTTCCTTCATTTGTTGATGGATACTTGGGTCTGATGTGCGATAATTGTGAACACAGGCGCACACGTCTCTGACCAGTGAGTTCCAGTTCCTTGGATACAGTCCCAGTACTGACATTTCTGGATGTTACACTGGGTGGTTTTAAAATCGGGATAGCTTGGGGGCTGGGGATTTAGCTCAGTGGTAGAGCGCTTACCTAGGAAGCGCAAGGCCCTGGGTTCGGTCCCCAGCTCCGAAAAAAAGAACCAAAAAAAAAAAAAATCGTGATAGCTTCCACGATGTTTTTCACCACAGTGTGTTAGCTTGCATTCCTACCAACAGCGTACACGTGTCCTGGGAAGCGGGGATTTCTGAGCATGGAAGAGTATCATATGGTTATTTTTAGAGAAGCATATCGGGGACTGTAGAGTGGCTCGTTTGAGAATCTGTTGGCTGCTCAAGGTTCAGGACCTGTGGTTAGATTCTCAGCACTCAGGCAAAATGACAGATAAGGTGGTGTGTGCCTGTATGTCTCAGTGGTGGGGCGAGGTTTCTGGTGGGGGAGACAGAGTCCTTGAGGCTCACTGGGCAGTCAGCCTGGAATTTCTGAGCTTCAGGGTCAGTGAGAGATCCAGAGATCCAGTCATCCAGTCATCATCTTCTTCCTCTTCCTCTTCCTCCTCCTCTTCCTCTTCCTCCTCCTCCTCCTCCTCCTCTTCTTCTTCCTCTTCCTCTTCCTCTTCCTCTTCCTATTCCTCCTCCTCCTCTTCCTCTTCCTCTTCCTCTTCTTCTTCTTCTTCTTCTTCTTCTTCTTCTTCTTCTTCTTCTTCTTCTTCTTTTTCTTCTTCTTCTTCTCCCCCTCCTCCTCCCCCTCCTCCTCCTCTTCTTGAGACAGCATTTCTTGTGTAGGCCTGGCTGTCCTGGAACTCCCTCTGTAGACCAGGCTGGCCTCAAACTCTGCTTCCTGAGTGCTGAGACTAGAGGTCCACAGTACCATGCTTAAAAAAAAAAAACAAACTAAAACTAAAACAAAAAAACAGGTATAGAGGAAGAGAAGAAGCATTTGACATCTGGCACACACACACACACACACACACACACACACACACACACACACACACACGGTTCCATCTATCAGAGGATCTCACTGAACTCCCTGCCAATCTTTGCGGATTTCTCCCTGGACGAACTCCTGGTTGTGTTCTCAGAACATCCCATGGGAGCAGAAGCTCCTCTCCCCTAATTCCTGTTTGCTGGTTGACCGTTGGATTCATATGCATACCTTACCTGTCGGTATTGTGGGGGCAGAGGGCAGTGCTTTCTCCTGTCCTCCATGCCTGCTGAACCTCTCTCTTGGCTTAACAAGGGCTTCAAGGGCCAGGTGTGTTGGCATGTGCACGCAATTCCAGAACTCAGGAAGCTGAGACAGGAGGATCATGAATTTGGAGGCCATCTTTCTCCACATAGCAAGTCACCATCTCCAAAATAAAAGAACACACCAAGGAGGAATCAGTTCTTGAGGGGACGAAGGCTTACCAGAGCGGCGGGGGGGGGGGGGGGTATGTAAAAGGGGCGGGGCTCTGCAGGAACCCAATTCCAGTGATTAGAGGAGAGCAGCAGCTCAGGTTATGACTTCAGCAAGGAGGAAGGCTGCATTTGCATCTGGTTACCAGAGGGTGCCATGGGAGCCCTGCAGCTTCCTCCAGGACACTAAAGGTGCCACTGTCTCTGTGTGTGAGCACACCTCATGTCCTGTGGGGGCTGGCGGGAGGGAAAGCTCAAAGGAATGGTGGCTCATGCACACTTGTGGCCTGGCTTCAGGGATGGCTCCTCGTGGCTCTGCCCTGATTGTGTCCCCTGCTCCAGTAGAGGGTGGGCGAGCCAGCAGCAATCAACTTCTGCCTCCGGGCCAAACCTCCCTCTGCTGCCATTAGAGAATGTCCTGCAGTCACCTTTCGGGGAAACCAGGAGAGCCATGGCTTCCTCTGGGCTTTTTCAGATAAAATCAGAGGCTAATCCCTCGTCTAATAGCAATTTAGTAAGAGCTGAAGACTGGAGTCAGCTTCCTCTGTAAGTGCTGGGTAACGTTCCTTTAAAGAATGCTATACTATTTTCAGATTACAGACAACCACCGTAAGGAGACTTAGCAGGCTCAAGGTGTTTGCCTTGGACTCGAGACTCACTTCTAATTGACCTGGTCTTCAACAGTCCATCAGAGAACGTACTTGCCTGCCAAATTTCACACCTAAGGGGAAAAAATATTCCCAATAAAATTTTCCTTGAAAAAAAAAAGCAAGAAAAACCCACTCACTTTTACCACGAAGACATTCTCGACATAGTTAAATCAATTGCCTCCAGGAGCACACAGAACCCTAATGTTGTAGATCCCCAACCTTGCCCACTGCGGCCCTGCAGCGAGGAAGGGGCAGGCGGAAGCTTTCTGCTTGCTAGCCACAGGCCTTACACTCACGGTGCGGGGAAAGTTTAAATGCCGGTATTGTCCCAGTCACCTTGCATTACTGTGCTGACGGACCACTGTGCAGCAAAGGAAGCCTCATTCATCCATCAAGAGATCCACCTAGAGGCCGGCTTTTCCTCTTGCTCTAACACCAGGCAGAATTTATTTCCACACATTGGGGTGGAAAACAGTGTGTGTTCCTTGGCCGTAAGCTTTCTGGGATGGGAGCTCCCTGGGGGTCCAAACCTGTTTTTTTTTTTTTTTCCTTTTTTCCTTAGTCCAGGGTGCTCACAGGCTCCTGGAGAGAGTTTGTGGAGTTAAAAATGTGAGCTTGTTTTACGCACGATCACCTGAAGTTTGGCGGTGACGATTTCAGAGATCTTCCTATCCTGATACAGAGGCGCACGTACTTAAATATGCACATACGGGGAGCCTGCTGATTGTCATGCTAGTACAAACAGACTCTCCTGTTAGTTTAGCTTTCCGATGAGTCTAAAACGACGAACTTCTGTTGCTATTTTACATTTTGAAGTCTGAAGAGGTGGCTCTGTGATTTAGGTCATCTTGGCACCCGTCACGCAGCTCAGAACCACCAGTAACTCCAGCGCCCTCTTCTGGCCTCTACGGGCATCTGCACTCACATGCACGTAAACCTGCATACATAATTTAAAAATTAAAAAGTGTTCTTTAAAAATTCTGAAGCCTGTCTCACATGGGTCATTTGTGAAGCAGGGCCTGTTTCCGGAGGAAAAACCCTTAGTTTCTCCGCTTTCAAGAGCACAGCAGCCCTGGAGAAGCCACTCCCCGTCTCTGGGCCTCAAGTTCGGTGTCTGCAGTACTGAGGTTGGAGTCGGTGCTCTAAGCCCTCCCCGGCTGTGGCACTGTTGAGGTGGACCGATGCGTTTGTGATTTGGAATTAGAGGTGTGCGCTATTCAGGAATCAGCTCGGTCATTGCCACATCAGTATTGCCACGTAAGCAAGAAACTGGGAGACATTTCCAGAAGTTTCTGGAACTTAAGAAAAGTTAAAAAAATTTAAACTTATTTTATTTATTTATTTATTTATTTATTTATTTATTTGATTGATTGATTGATTGATTGATTGACTGAGATAGGGTCTTTCAACATAGCACTGGGTGGGTGTCCTGCAACTCCCTTTGTAGACCAGGCTGGCCTTGAACTTACAGAGATCCACCTGCCTCTGCCTCCCAAATGCTGGGATTAACGGTGTGAGCCAGGTCACGTGGTTGCAGAATGTTCTTCTTTCTCTCGGAGCAGCAGCCTTGGGTGTGTGTGTGTGGGGGGGTGTTCATTTCCACAAGGGCACACACAGGTCACGCAGCTTCAGTAGGAGATTAGCTGGAGAGTACCATGGGGTAGATAGAGAAGGTGGTCCCTGATCCTGGAGTGGAGAATAGGCAAAGACTGGGTTTTGTTTCTTCCCGGTGACGGGCTGAGCCTCAGGTCTTGTGCAAGCGACCACTGAGCTACTCCATAGCTTCTGCTACTTCTAGCTTTAAAGACAGGGGTCTTGCTAAGCAGCCTAGCTGGTCTCAAACTGGTTCTGTAGACCAGGCAGGCTTTGACTTTTTTGTCCCGAGTGACCTGCACTGCCATGTCCGGCTGTCGAGTCTCGATGAGAAAGGGTACATGCTTGAACGTAGACGTTAAAGGAATGATGTCCAATTTCACAGCTGCCCTGTGGTCTCAGTGTTGGCGTTAGTGACTCACCTGTAGGACAGGATGGTTAGCCTTCTCCCTGGGAGCTCAGAGATGGCGGCTTCAGTTCAGGAGGGCTCAGGTTTTCATTCTCACACAACACCAGTCACCATAGGACCTTCCTGTCCTGCCCTCTGGGGAGTAAAGTGTCCCCTTTCATGCAACCTCTGTAGGGAAAATGAATGTTGCTGTGTCTTTGCTTCCCCCCCCCAGCAGGGCTGTTCACAGGCCGGACTGTTACAAGGACAATTTCTCCAAGAAGTTGTCCCTGGGCAAAATGTCGCTTTCATTGTGGGAGAAAATGGTTTCAGACATTGTTTTTTTGTTTGAATGGAAAAATGGCGAAAAATTGGAGGGAAAACCCACGGGATCCTTTGCTTTTATGGAAACCACAAAAATTGATTAAAATTTTATTTTTTTAAGACAGCCAGTTTTGCTGAGGGCTGAGCTTTCTGCTGTGAAAGGCTCGGTTTTCCCCGACCCCCTCCCCTGAGAGTGCAATGAAAGGTTTCTCTTGTTCGCTGGGTACAGCCCCACTCCGAGTCCAGGCACTCTGGAGCCCCGCTGTGTAATTCTTGGGTCCCAGTGCAGCCTTTGGGGGGTGTCTTTGTGCCTTGAACTCAGCTCTGCTCAGCTTCCCCTAAGCCCTGGGCGGGTGGAACCATGTAGCCTATGAGTGCTTGTTGGACCCCAATGTACTGTCTTGGGGGCACCTCGATAAGACTGCTTAAATTGAATACATCCTGGAGGCTCAGGCTGCAATCCCAGGACTCAGGAAGCTGAGGGAGGAGGACTATTGTAGGGTTGAGGCCAGTCTGGGCTACAAGAGTGAGTTCCAGGCACATAAGGGTTACAGAGAGAGAGGGGGGGGGGGGAGAGACAGACAGAGACAGAGACACAGAGAGAGACACAGAGAGAGACACAGAGAGAGAGAGAGACACACACACACACACAGAGAGAGAGAGAGAGAGAGAGAGAGAGAGAGAGAGAGAGAGAGAGAGAGAGAGAACCTTGTCAACAAAAGCAAATGGATTTGGGTTGACATCTCAGCATCTCCTTCCCTATACACAGGGCAGTCATGGTGCAGGGTTGCCATGGGGCTCCCAGATTGGCTTCTTGGGTGAATTGGTCCCTCTTGGTGAGTACAGCTGTCCCTGAGCAGGAGACAGGCCATTGGTCTCTGAGTCCATACAGAGGAATCGTCAGCTCAGCCTGACTGCAGCAAGGCCTGAACCTTCTTAAAGTTGCTGGAACATTCTCCCGAGTCCCAGGACAAGAGTTGGTTTCTGCCACCAGCACGGATTTGCTCAAGCAGGAAGAGGCAGGAGCCAGGGTCATCCTGGGACACTCCGATTTGGGTCCGAGGTGGCCATCCAGTCCCGACGTGCTGAAGGGTGGCCTCGGTCTGTGCTACCTACCCTGCTCCCGTCCTCTGAAATGGGTGTCTTATGAGAGGGGTCTTCTTTGTGGGGCTGGGTTTTTGGGATCACACTGCTGTCCTGGCCTCTCCGGTTGTCACAGGAAGGTGTGGAGGTTGCCCACTACCCTTGGTTTGTTGAGGCTCAAACAGAACCAGGCCTGCACACTGTTAGGACTGCCCCCCTAGGTTTGGTACAACGATGACACAAGAAAAGGCTTCCGTTTGAGAGTGGTCAGGACAAAGCAAGAAATCCTTCATCACAGTGCCCTGTCCCCATCATGTGGTGACCGGTGTATCATCTGTCTGCTGTCCTTATCATGCCCAGGAGCCACCGAGTCAAAGGGTGACTAAGGTGCTGGCAAGTATTTTGCTGTTCATGTCCTCACTAAGACAGGATCCTGGGGTTCTGACAGGAGGGTCGGCCTGAGGTCAGCACAAAACCCTTTTCAGATTGGGGCCTGAGGTTCCGAGAGAAGGGCTGACCCTCTCTTGGCCCCGAGTCTTTCGTCTTAACGGAGACAAGGACTGACTTCTGCCCCTCGTCTGAGAGTTGGAAGCTGACGGAGCCACAGAGTTAAGGAGGAGAGCCAGGTGTCAAACCCAAGCACTGCCCTGTCTTCATTGGGTGGGGAGGGGTGCAGTCCCAGGGTGCCAAGATCTGGTTTCCTATACGTCTCTTCTCTGGGCAGCCTGTGTGCCCTCACAGCACTGGCCCATGCTAATCAGTCATGAGGTGTCCGGGCATGGCATCCGGACTCCTGCTTGTCATGGGCATCACGTTGCTCCTGAAATGGCTGTTAGGTGCTCAGATGCATGGCTCTCCCCTCCTGTTCTACTCTGGGTTAATGGCTGTTTCCTGTAGACAGCGCTGTGCTGGAGGGCAGCTAGTGACAAGTCTCTGTCTCGCTCCGTTATCTGATTATCTTTTGAGAAAATGCCTCAGCACTGAGATCCTAGAATAACAGCGTCCTCGTGGTGTTTGGCACCATGTAATTATAGAACAAGCTTGTCAGCGTTTGTCACGTCCAATCTTCAGGCTTCCTTCTCCCAAGCCCCTCATCTGGCCCTGTTCCCCCATACCAGTGTCCCCTGAAGACTGTCTTTGGTGCCTGCTTCCTGATGTACACAAGCCCTAAGTCCTACCTGCGGTTCCTCTGTGGGTGAGGGGCCCGAGAAGCAGAGGCCAGGCCCGGTTTGGTCATGTCTGCAGTGTATAGTTCTCAAAAGATCAAACTGTGATTCTGGGTAATCACAGGGGGCATAAAGAAGAGGAGAATTTAGGACACCAGTATATGGTTGGGAAGGGAAGCTGGGTCAAGGGAGAACCAGGAGAGACAAGACCCAGCTAGCAAGGGACGATTCAGAAGTCCCCTCAAGCCTCAGCACCCAGAGAGCTTGGATGACAGGAAGACACTACCATGCCTAGCTCGGAAACAACCTTTTAAAAAAGTGCATGGTAGCACAGGAGGTACTAACCACTGAGCAATCTTCCTAGCTAGAAATACATTTTTTTTTGAAATTATTTTTACTTTTTTATTTTTTTAAAGAAAATATGGAATAGGCTTCTTTCTCCTTTCCTTCCTTCCTTCCTTCCTTCCTCCCTTCCTTCCTTCCCTCCCTCCCTCCCTCCCTCCCTCCCTCCCTCCCTCCCTCCCTCCCTCCCTTCCTCTTTCTTTCTGGGTCTCTATGTAGCCCTTGCTGACCTGGAACTTGCTAGGTAAACCAGGTTGACCTCGAACTTGAGATCTGCCTACCTCTGCCTCCCGACTGCTGGGATCAAAGGAGCTCGCCACCAAGCTTGGCTTTTGAAGGTGGGATGTGTGCTGGCTTCTCAGGAAAGGAGCAGTGGGCGACTTTTCCTTGCGATCTCTAAGCCCCTGCTTCTTGGACTGGTGTTGGCTAGAGCCAACTCCATCTTGGCCAATCAGATCCTCCCACCTGAATCGGAGACTCAGATGTTGTTTTCTAGGGCTGGGCTCATCACATGGCCCATGTGGATGGCACTCTGTACCAGAGGGGCAGAAGACAGAGAAGAGGCAGAGGGCACATTGCAAAGGGAGAGAGGAGATGTCAAGGTGAGGCATGGTGGCGGTGGGGCGGGGGGGGGACTGATATGGGGAGATAGAATAAGAGAGTAGGAGAAAAAGAAAGGAGAGGGAGAGGGAGAGGCTGTTTGCCACCAAGTCTGGAATGCGCTGGGCGTCTTGTCACCTAAAGCCCTCTGTTTGGGTCAAGATATCCACACTGTTTGCTGTCCCTCCGACATGGAAGGTTTTGCCAAAATCTCTCACTTTCTGAGCAGAGCAAGTGAGAAGAGATCAACACTCAGGGAGCCTCAGTGTCCCAGGTCATCCCCACGCATGTACGCACGCATGCATGCAGGCCCATGACCAGAGAGGCAGCTCTCTCCCTAGCCAGTGTGAACCAGTCATGATGGCCTCCACACAGGAGCACAGTAGTGTAAACAGGCAGGGTCTCGACACACATTCCATGCAGGCCTTGTTGCAGACTGGAGAGCCAAGCAGACCCCCTTCAGAATCCCACGGGGCTGGGGCCCTGTGAGCTTTTATTGGTGCTGACTTTTCATGCTGACCCATGTGACTGCCCCAGCTTCCCTGCAGGCTGGCTCTGGCTGCCCCCCAACAGTTGCACCTTATAAACCACCAGCGTGACCTGCCTGGGGTGCCTCTGGGGGTGCCTCACAGTGCCTGGTAACAGAGAGCAAACAACTGGGCGATGTTTCCTTGCGCAGCTTCAGCCTGCCGTCGGTCTCAGAAGAAATACAACAACTTTCTTAATGGTGCCCTTTAATCTTCTGCACCGGTGCCCTTCTTTACAAGGTGTTAGACAGAGTCCGTGTAAAGCTGGGCTTTGCAATGGGGGTCAGTGTTTCCTGACAGGTGCTGGGAGGGTTGGGGCAGGGTGGGGGGAGGGAAGGGGACGAGAGGCACCCCACACCCCCGCCCGCACGGAAGCACACATTTGCTTCCAACACTGCTTCCATTTACAAAGCGGTGGTGGTGCCCGGCCAGCTGCTGGAACCCGATGGGGACCTACACCCTGTGTCCCCCATCCTCGCCCTGCGCCAGCTCCCGTGAAATCCAGCCCACAGGAGAGGGGGATAGTTCAGTTGCTCGCTAACTGCAGCTCTCCCGGCAGCGTACCAGTCCTCCTCTTCTGTGTTTCCTCTTCCTGTTCCTTCGCTCTCTTCCGGTTCCGTTCCTTCTCTCTCTTCTTCCTGTTCTTTCCCCCATCATCCTTTTCCTTTTCTGCCACCTCTTTTCCCCTGGCTTCCTGTCATCCACAGGCAGAGCGGTCTCACAAACCACCCTGCCTTTCTCTTGTCTGACTGTGGCCAGGAATGACGTGGAAAGTCTCCTGCCTCAGCACCATAAGAGCTCTCCGAGAAGGATTCTGATTGGCTCATGCGTTTCCCCCTGCAACCCTGAGAGGCATGCGCAGATGCCTCTTACATCACAGGCGTCAAACACTCACACGCAGATAGTGTTTGCCTGGGGAGAGCGATGGCTTGTATCAAAGGTTGGAGGTACTAGAAGAAAGATAAAAAAAAAACAAAAAAACAAAAAAACAAAAAAAACAAACAAAACTGGGGGAATAGAGAGAATCCACTGTGTGCTCACAGAACGGGTGCCAATACCAGATCTCCAGGGCTTCTGGGAGCGGAAGACCCATGGCGCCGTGTCTGGTAGCTAGTGTGTGGGTGTGCCCGTTGTGCCCACATGTGCCCTTCTCATGATTGTATACCCAATCCATTCATCTTCATCTGCACCCTTCAGATCTCAAAAGGGGGTGCGGTGGTTCAGCCCTGTCAGCTTGATTAGTATTGCTGTCTGTTGCTGTGGTAAGCACAATGACCAAAGGCAACCTAGGGGAAGAAAGGGTTAGTTTCAACTTACACTTCCGGGTCATTGAGGGAAGTCAGGGCAGGAACTGAAGTGGAGGCCACAGAGGAACATTGCTTATCGGCTGGCTCAACTAGCTTTTTTTTTTTTAATTAAAAAAATATTTATTTATACATGAGTACTATATTTGCATGCATACCTGCATGACACAAGTGGGCATCGGATCCCATTACAGATGGTTGTGAGCCACCACGTGGGTGCTGGGAATTGAACTCGGACCTCTGGAAGAGTAGTCAGTGCTCTTAACCGCTGAGCCATCTCTCCAACCCCTCAGCTAGCTTTCTTATCCAGACCAGACCTACTTGCTCGGGACTGGCACTACTGACAATGGTTGGGCCCTCACGGATCAATTATCGATCGAGGTAATTCCTCACGGACACAGCCACAGGCCAATCCAATGGAGGCAGCTCTTCCCTTAAGGTTTTCTCTTCTTGAGAGACTCCAGGCCGATGAGGTGGAAGCTTAAGGGCTCTTTGGGAAGTTAGTTGTGTTGGATGGTGTTTTGCTGGGGCAAACACGTGAAGGAGTGTTTTCCTGAAGCGGACACTGGTGAAAGGCTAAGGCAAGGCAGACTCATGAAGGAAGGTTTTGCTGAAGCAGACGCAGGAGGAAGGATGTTCTGCTAAGGCAAGCACATGAAAGGACACATGATGAAGGATTCTTCGCTAATGACACCCATGTATCGGTCTGCCTTACATTGTGTAGTTGAGCTGCATTAGTCTGGGACTCCATAGAGAGATACACACCAAAAGTCTTTTGGTGGTGTGCAGCGGCTTCTTGTTGCTTCTGTGGTCTAGGGCCGATTGGCAGAGTGATGGCAGCTAAGATAGAAGCACATGCTGAGGTAAGACCTGTGGAGGACACGTGATGATTGAAGGGAGTATAACAAGGACCTGACGGGCAGTGATGGGGGTGGGGGTGGGGCTGAGCTAGGGTTGCTTGTAGAGCTAGCGGTGCAAGCGTGTGGGTCTCGAGTCTTCGCTGATCTTTGCTTCACCGAGAAAGGCAGAGCTGAGAACTTTTCCTGGCCTCCCTCTGGGTCCCTCATGCTCACTCGAGCAGAGGCTGAGGCCTAGCTGTCTCTGTTAGGTAGTGCCACCGCTGCCAATTCCTGTTGGCTAACCCGACTCTACTGAACTGGACTGCTGGTGAATTTTTGGAATACACTGCCGGAAGTGTTTGTGAGTGCATTGGGCTGCCGCTGCTAACCTGTGAACTGAACTGCTGATGGTATAGGTGTTGCTCCTTTCTAAACAGGTCCACTTCCCCCTCCCTCCCCCATATCCTTTCTTTTCTACTACCTCTGGTAGGCTAAAAGGGAGGTTAAAGCATTTAAGAACCATCATTAAAAATAGGTGTTGAAAAGATTAAAGTTACACACCGATGATAAAAGCCAATCAGCAGAACTGGGTTAAGTGTCACCATGCAGGGTGAGTACCCTCAATGAATCTGTGAGGATGGAGCCAGAGGTTTAACTGAGGAGGGAAGTCTCACCCTAAATGTGGGCATCGCTATGCTGAGGGTGTGCAATGCACAGAGAGCAACGTAAGCTGAGCGCTGGTGTTCATCTCCCTCTGCTTCCTGACTGCAGACTTAATGCCAGCAGCCACCTCCTGCTCCCACTGCACTATGCCTTTCTTGCCATGATGGAGTGCACTGGAAGAAAGTCTTCCTCCCTCCCTCCCTCCCTCTCTCCTTCCTTCCTTCCTTCCTTCCCTTCCCTTCCTCCCTCTGTCCTTCCTTCCTTCCTTCCCTCCTTCCCTTCCTCCCTCCCTCTCTCCTTCCTTCCTTCCCTTTCTTTGTTGGGTATCTTGTCCCAACAATCAGGAAAGTGGCTAAGACAGGCCAGAGCCCAGAAACGTTTTGTGTGAATTTGACACAGAGGGGTTGAGTGGCAGGGCTTGGCCTAAATATTTGGTTATCTTTGCTAGATACAGATAGCAACTGTGTTGCCTAGGAGCTCTGAGACACACAGGACCCTGGACCTTCACGGAGGGCTGGTGGTACTCTCTATCCTTGGTAGTATTGGAAACCTCGCATGGGGTAAAAATGGGTGGCTTTCCTGGGGCTGCTGTGACAAGCGGGGCGGGCAGAGACACCCTGTACCATTAGCCCCGAATCTTCATGCTGTAGGTTGGCAGGTTGTGTGTGGCAGCCCTCAGATGCATGGGTTTTCCATCACTATATAATACACATGGGACAGCTTTAGGGGAGGACATCATGCCCTCAAACTATCCATAGTCACAAAGCTACTTAGGGGGCCATGCCAGCCGTCTGGCTGACTCCTGGATAAAGTATTGGGCTCTCCATCTCCTCTCTGCAACCTGCGTGGTTGAGGGAGAGAACTGACTCCAGAAAGTTGCCCTCTGACCCCCACCCCCCCACAGGCCACGACATATGCATGCATACCCGCTCTCCCACCCACCCTTCTGCACACACAGGATATAACTAAACAAACCAAAGCCGAGCCAAGCACCCCGCAAATGTGTAGCCCTTATTTGAATTCTGGTAGAAGCAAACTGTTACAAAGTATAAGGACTGTTACAGTATAAGGAGGGATTGTAAATCGGGACAGCCACTTTAGATACTTTCTGTCTCTGGGACACCATGTGAGTTTGGGGTGTGTGCTGAGGGGTGGGGGCTGGGAGGGCGGGGTGGAGATGCAGCGAGCTTGGCTGTGAGCCCGTGGTTTCTAAAGCTGGGGGGGTGGGAACCCCAGGGTTCCTCTCTGTTGTGGCGAAAGTTTGACTTTTTCCATAACACGAAGCAGAGGAAGGGCACGTTTACTTGCCCCGAGCATGCAGCTCTTGGAAACAATTCAAGCGATAGAAGGGAGGCAAAGTGGCGAGGCTGTTCTCAGAAGGACCGGTGAAGAGTTTGATGTCGCTGTGTCCAGAACGTCCGACTGTATAAACAGTCCTGTGTATTTACGCTTTCTTACACAAATGGGATTAGATGGAGCTCGAGGATCTGCAGCCGGCTCTCTCCACTCACGTGCCGTGGCCCATCCTTCATGTCGGAGCTAACGCCTTCCTTTTCAACTTCGTGGTGGTGTTCTTTGTGTGGCTGTGCTGTCACCCGCTGGGTTCCTTTTGAGTAAACTCCTGGGTCTTTACTGTTGCACGTGTGGCTTGCTTTTGCGAGTGTCGCTGCACGTGTGTGTTGGCACACTTGTGTGAGAACATGTGTGAATATGTTCTTGGGAGCTTGGCTGCATCAGAAGGACTCCAGCCAAGTGTCCTGGAAAGCCACAGTCCTCTTGAAGGTGGTGAGGCAGGAATACAAAAACCCTGCTGATGGGCTGGGGACATACATAGTTTGGTCAGTAAAGTGCTTGCTCTGCCATTGATTAACTGAACACCTACTGCACTCTACTCACAGATTAACTGAACACCTAATCTACTGCAGTCTGTCCATGGATTAACTGAACACCTACTGTACTCTGCCCACGGATTAACTGAACACCTATTACACTCTGCCTATGGTAATCTACATAGTCCTTGAGTGTCCTAGGATCGGTCTTAGAAACACCACTGTTCTGGGGTCATCCCCTTAGCTGCTGGATCACAATGACATGGTAAAGGGACTTTCCTCTGTCCAGGCAGCAAGCATCTGCAAACAACATAACCTTGGTGTCCTCCTGAGAGGTCATGTGCATCTCGTGTATTCAACCCAGGCTGCTTGTCAGAGGGGCGAGCCATGTGGAATAGCACTGGGTTGGGGAGAGGGGAGAGGGAAGGAGAGAAAGGGATGGGGGGGGGAGGGAGTGAGGGAGAGCCATCTGCAGACTGAGTGCTGCTGCCCAATGAGAACTCAAGCTACAGTAGAAGATGTGCTAAGCTGCCGGGGTGGGGGTGGGGGACGATTTGGCACATGGCAATGGACAAAGCTGCCCGACACACATTTCCTCATTCCACACTGACCAACCAGTGGACAACATCTGCTCCTTCCACACTGTAGAACGTTAAGAAATCAGACCAGTCCTACACCAGATGTCAGAGCCCAGCCCCGATGGTCCTTTGATACCCCCTCCCCCTGGTTCCCAAGCATCCTAAAGCCCTCCCTCTCAGACCAGCAGCCTCCGTAGGTCCCCACTCATGCCCCGATGTTTCTCCTCTGCCTACTTCACCCTGCCATGCCCCCACGATTAGAGTGTAGTGAACCACATCTGTTGTGTACAGGTGTGGCCTCTGCCAGCTGCACGTCACTTCTTCACCTTGTGAGTCCTGCCACAGCTGACCCCTGGGACCACCCATGAGGCTCCACTCTGTTGAGCAGAGTGGAGAGTGAGCTTTGGGCCGGGTTCTTACTTCTCCCTTCTCCACACTGGGAAACTGAGTTGTGAACACTGGGTAAGCGTGGGTTCTTGTTAGTTGTGCTAAACTGGGAACCGTACCATTCATTCATTTATTCATTTATTTATTTATTTATTTATATTTATTTATTTTTTAGAAAGACCATCACGTTGAATTCAGCTCCAGAGGCTTTAACTTCTTCATTCCTGCTGTGTAGTTGTACATCTCCTGTGACAGAGCCCCAGAGTTGACAGTGACCAGCTGAACAAAGAAGGGAGCTGATACCCACTTCTGTTGGCCTTGCCACTTGTGCCAGGACCCCCCTCCCCTCCCCAGGGAGTGCTTCCTGCTCACTTTCCAGTGTCTCCTCGTATAGCCTACATTCCTGTTTCTAAGATGGTCCCCTGTGGAGGCCTGACCTTTCTCATCACATCACCGTGCCCTCAGCGGTGCTGAGACACCGCCCAGTGAGTCATGGGAACAGCCTCATTTGGAAATTAGTGCAGTGGGCTGGAGAACACAGGAAAGGAAGGTGGCTCAGCAGTTAAAAGCTCTGGCTGCTCTTCCGGAGGACCCAGGTTTGATTCCCAGCACCCACCTGGTGGCTCACAACTATGTGTACCTCTAGTTCCAGGGGATCTGACACCCTGCCTCTGCAGGCATGTGGTCCACAGATATAAATGCAGGCAAAATGCCCTCTAGACTACTAATGTGCCTCCATTGTTACTCTGACACACTAATGTGCCTCCATTGTTACTCTGACACACTAATGTGCCTCCATTGTTACTCTGACACACTAATGCACCTTCATTGTTACTCTGACACACTAATGCACCTCCATTGTTACTCTGACATACTAATGTACCTCCACTGTTACTCTGACACACTAATGCACCTCCATTGTTACTTTGACACACTAATGCACCTCCATTGTTACTTTGACACACTAATGCACCTTCATTGTTACTCTGACACACTAATGTACCTCCACTGTTACTCTGACACACTAATGCACCTCCATTGTTACTCTGACACACTAATGCACCTCCATTGTTACTCTGACACACTAATGCACCTCCACTGTTACTTTGACACACTAATGCACCTTCACTGTTACTCTGACACACTAATGTGCCTCCATTGTTACTCTGACACACTAATGTGCTTTCAATGTTACTCTGGTACACTAATGCACCTCCATTGTTACTCTGACACACTAATGTACCTCCATTGTTACTCTGACACACTAATGCACCTCCATTGTTACTCTGACACACTAATGCACCTCCATTGTTACTCTGACACACTAATGCACCTCCATTGTTACTCTGACACACTAATGCACCTTCATTGTTACTTTGGCACACTAATGTACTTCTGTCCTTACTTTGACAATATGAATATCCCTCTTTGGTTACTTAGACACTAATATGCCTCTATTCTTACTTTGACACTAGGGCTCAGAGCCTATGTTCGACGCTTCAAACACAGCATGCTTTAGTTTTCTTTCTGGAAAATGCTCTGTGAGGCAAATGAAAAAATTCTAGTTTCCTATCTGATTTTTGACTTGGATCAGATCAATCAGGGCCTCAGACTGCAAACCCGGAGAGGATAGTCGTGTCCACACAAAAGGGACCTCTGTCCCGACAGCTGCGTCTGTCCCTCGGTCCCCTCCTGATGGTATCTTCTGGGGGAGCCCATGCTGGCCCAGCCCTGCAGCCATTTCCTGAGCTTGCTGACAGAGCTGGCTGCACAGGGCTTGCGCACATTCCAGGGAGTCTCGCCGGCGAGGCCCTTGCTCCAGGCCCAATTTCAACAAACACAGACAGACCACCACAATCCAGCTCTCGACGTGGGGCTGGCACCGCAGGCCTTGGCGGTGGGAACATAGATCACTGTGGCCAGGGCAGCAGATGTGGGCCTTTCAGGCCCGCCAGCCCCGCGAGTGGGAGGCCTGCCAGAGGCTGCAGGTCGGGGGCTCCAGTGAGCTCCAGGGTGTAGGGAGCAGAGGCTGGGCCTCCTCCTTGCTGGGGTGAAACTGGACTGCGGGGAGCTCATCAGAGCATCCAAAGGCACTCCATGATCCCTGTGGCTTTGGCCCAAAAGCAACCTCCAGACAGATGGGAATCTGCGTTTTCGGACGAACACGAAGAATTCTTTGAAGACTACTCATCTTCCTGCCTGTTTGGAAAAGTAGCCGGCAGAGGAAAAAGGAAACCGCCTGTCCCATTAGGGTCCTGGGTCTGGGGTTACAAGGATGGAATTTGGAACTTTCTTGGAGAGTTTACAAGAATTCAACCTGTTTAGAGAAGGGTTCTGAGGAGGCCAAGGGCTGTATGTTAGGGAAGTACTCACCTTCCACGGGCACAGAAAGACGCCTCCGAGCGTTGGAAGGATGGACGCGGAGGTGAAACTCTATGTCAATCATTTAGATGTTCTGGACACCCTTTTAATGACCCTGCCTCTCTGCTACCACTGTCCTCACACTGAGTAGGGTCAACCTCCCCCTTTCCTTCTCCCCTCTGCTGTTTGCCTGAGTATAACAGGATGCATGGTGATGTGTAGGGCAGAACTCCTGTCAAGCCTGTGGGGGAATGTCCTGCCCCCTCAGTTCTGAGCCGCTCCGGGATGAGAACCTGGGTCTCTCATCTTCCAGCTCCTGGCTTTGACGCTGATGTGGGCCTCATGCTGGTCCTCTTCAGCTATACAAAGAGAACAGCGTTTTGGTGCATTAGTAATAGTTTAAGGATATTGGTGAGAGAATGAACGGCTAGCTTAAGTAAAGCATTAAAGACGCTTTTTAAAGCAAGGCACAATACATTTTTCCACTTTCCTTTTTGGTGTATGATGTGTGTATATGCCCATGTGCCTGTGTGTATGCTCCCCCCCCCAAAAAAAAATGATTGTTTTCACTACACAGGGTATGTAAGGCCACGTTCAGGTGCGGTTGACACACTTCGAGCACCTTCCTCCTTACCCTCTCTTCCCTCCCCTTGGTGACATCCAAGATTCTGTTGTTTCGAGATATTCCTTACTGTCACTTGTTGGTTTCCCTCCCATCCCCGTCACAAGCTCCTTTCCTGCTGGCCCTCTTCTCCCTCCTCAGAGACCTCCTTGAAGCATCTACTTTCCTGGAAACAATGTCATTGTCGTTTCATTGGTTTTAGTCATGGTCTGCGTGTCACTGGCGATTGGCAGGAACCTTGGCTCCCCAGGTTCTCATCAGGACGGACCTTGCTTTCAGCCCTTGGCGTCTGGCTCCGTTGACTTCAGAGTATGACAGGACCGACGCTTAGGTCGACTGCCCCTCTCCAGGCTCCAACAATGGTCTTCTCATATGACGTTTGGGAAAAGGGAGGTAGGGACATACAAAACAAACAAACAAACAAAAAAAACCCTCAAAAATAAACCAAAACAAAAACTCCAAGAAACAAGCAAACAAACAAAAACCCCATAAAACAACAACTACAACAACGCTATCAGCGTGATGGCTCCACAGCTCCTAAGACAGAGGGAAGAGGGTGTACTCCAGGCTCTGGGTTCCTCCCAGCCTCTGAGGGAGAAGAGACCTGAGTCTGAGGTCCCTTGAGCTCAGCAGAAGCATAGCTGCCTCCCCTCCCTACCCAGAGCGGCAGCGAGCCACACATTAGAGCCACAGGCTTTGTAGAGACAGACGCTCAGCAGTGGCAGAAGCTTCCGGGCACCGCTCAGGCTTGAGCCACCGGGGAGCCCTCATTAGCCGTGAAGCAGCTTTGAGGCCTGGGGATGCATTCCCCCAAGTCCCAGCATCCAAATGACATTGGGACAAGACCCCAGTTCAAATGGGCATCTGCTGGGGGGCATTCAGCTTTGGGCTGACTGCTGCATTTGTTTCTCATGTAGCCCATGCTAGCCTCATCCTTTATGCTGCCAAGGATAACCTTGAGCTCCTGACCTTTCTGCCTTCACCTCCTGCATGCTTGGAATTTAGGCATGCCTGTCTGGTTTGTGCTGTGCTGGGGCTGGAACCTTCATACATACATACTAGGCCAGCATCCTGCTATACGGTCCACATCCTCACAGCCCTGTTTCTTGAGATATACTCACTAAGTAGCTCAGGTTGGTTTTGAACTTGAGGCTCTCTTCCTGAGTCTGGCTCCCGAGTGCCTCTGGGATTACTGGCAGGCGCTACTGTGTGCAGGGCACTGCCTGAGGACCAGGTGGCTCTTTGTGAGTAGCTGCCTGTTCATAGGATGACAAGGAGTCGGGGCCTCTACCTGGCGATTTCATGAGGGGACAAGGCTAGGGTGTCTGAATGACGTTCAAGCCCATGATGAGGACACCGGGTCGGGAGGCTCCCGGTGAAAACCACTTGGCTGGAGAAGTAGCAGGGAGGAAGATGGTGGGGCATTGGAGGTTGAAAACCCAGAGAGGTGGGTGGAGTTGTAAGCAGTTTCTGCAAGCATTCCTGGCATCTCCCGTAACAGTGACATCACAAGGTACGACTTCAGGGAGTGCACTCCTAGCCTCCTGCTGCGGCGCACTGACTGGCTGAGGATGGGTGGTAGGGCTCCCGTGTATAGTTGTACACTACAGCCCCAATGGCTCCATTTGCATCACGGAGTAATAGGAACAAACTCTTATTTCAGCATGAGCTCACCCTAGAGGTCTCGTCTGGGCCATGCACTTCAGACGGGGCCATAGTCTAGCGGGGGAACTTTCAACCAAGTACGACCTTGGACAGCAGAGGCTCCCACTCAGGCAGGGGCATGACGGTGAAGAACTGAGAGCTAGCTGGTGTGTGCAGGCACACACTTGTAATCCTAGACTGGAGAGGTTGAGGCAGGAAGAGAGTTCAAGGCTGGCTTGGGGCGTGGAACAAGATTTTCACCTCATCTACCTCCCCCAGGCTCTCTGTTGGTTGCCCCCCAGGGGGGTTCAGATTCAGCCCCTTTATCTATCTATTGGCTGTGTATCTCTGGGCGACTTGCTTAACCTCTCTGTGCAGTGTGTGATTCTCTGTTCTCCTGAGGGTGCTGGCCCTTGAGCTACAAATACGCAAAGTGCTTAGAGCAGGATCCTGGCTTACCTGGCCTGCAGCAGTGCTTCCTAATGTAAGGCCATTTTCACAGGGAGGGCAGGTTTCAGAGGGCCAGCTGGGAAAAGCTGGGGCAGCAACTGCCCGGAGGAGCAGATTCCCTCAAGGTTTAAGAGGACAGAAACCCTGCACAGCTCTCTGAGCACTGCATGCTTGGTCTGGAATGGGGTGGGTTGGGGAGGTTGGGATGGTTCTGTGGATGGGGCTTCACTAGGATTTTACATGTGGCATCATGATTATTAAGTATTTAAAGACAGTGCTAAGGAGAAATGCAGGGTAAGGGGTGAAACGCCCTCCCCTGGGTTAGGCTGAGCCTGTGCATTTGAGTTCCAGCTGAGTTTCTCTCTCTCTCTCTCTCCTCCCCTTCCCTCCCTCTCTCTGTCTCTGTCTCTTGTCTCTGTTTGTCTCTGTCTCTGTCTGCCCCCCCCCCCTTATCCAAAGACCTGCAGAATTCAGCTCTAGGGTGGGAAGTTAGCCAAACTAGGGTCCGCTCCGCGTGGGCGCGTATGAGGGCTGCCAGGGCTGCTGGGATTTGATCCCCATCGAAAGGCAGTCACTTTCCACCTGTGAAAACAGTTTTCCAGGGAGCCGAGGAGGAGGGCGGGGGAGGGGCCTTCCCTTTCCACCAGGCTCACACCCGCACTCCTTATAATGGACACCTTGAAAAGCTTTTAATGTGCTTGTTTGTGTTTTTAAACGTATAAAATGTTTTCCCTGGCGTTTCCCATCAGCGCGTGTCGAAATGAGCCGCGCAAGATCTAACTCAGGGTCTTGTGGGCCTTGGCCAAGCCCTGGGACCTTACTGGGTCTCCATCAGCCCCTGCAAAGAACGTGTTGAGGAATGTGCTTGGCTCCAGGTACAGGGAGCTGACAGCATGAACCCGGCCGGAGACGGGAGGCGGGACAGGGGGCAGGACAGGGAATACACGCATGGTTCCAGTGGCATCCATCGAGCAAGGGGTTTTCAGCCGTGGGAAAGGCACCAGGTTTTGCGGTCTTTCAGCTTTTCATCTGCAAAATAATAACAGTGATTCTGCCTACGGCCCGAGGGTCTCATGGGGATGAAGTGGAAAATGGGTAAAATTAAGTCCACAGCAGTGATTTCTAGACAAGACAATGACGATGACGACGACGACGACGATGATGATGATGATGATGATGCAGATGGTGCTGTGGGTGATATTGGTGACAATGATAAAAATTCCTTAATTCTTTGGAGACTATGGGATGACTGTTTTTTTTTTTCCCTAGGGCATTTTGAAGGAACTCGGTCACTCTCATACTTACGTTGACCTACCACTGGAAAGTCACCATGGAGACAGCCTTGTCTCCTCTTTAGCATCCTTCCACTCATCAATTCTTTTTTTTTTTTTTTTTGGTTCTTTTTTTCGGAGCTGGGGACCGAGCCCAGGACCCTGCGCTTCCTAGGCAAGCGCTCTACCACTGAGCTAAATCCCCAACCCCCCACTCATCAGTTCTTATGATTTGTATGTCTCTCTCTCATTTAAGAACCCTTAAGACTAGAGAGTCTTTTCTATTTAAAAACATCCATCCACCCATCCTTCCACCCATCCACCCACCCACCCATCCATCTACCCACCTACCTACCTATCCACCCACTCTCCCATCCACCCATCCATCCATCCATCCATCCATCCATCCATCCATCCATCCATCATCTGTCTGTCTATCATTGTCTATCATCTATCGTCTATTTAATGTGCACAGGTATGCATTGTTTGCATGTATGTCTGTATACTACATGTGTGCCTGGTATTATAAGAGGGCATCAGATCTCAACGTGGGTGCTGAGAATCATATTTGGGTCCTCTGGAAGAGCAGTCAGTAGTTTTAACCACCAAATTATCTCTCCATCCTTAGAAAGTCTTTTCATGAGTAAGCCATTCATTTTCTACCATCTATCCACAATCTACCTACCCATCCACCCATCATCCATCCATCCATCCATCCACTCATCTATCATCCATCCATCCATCCATCCATCCATTCATCCATCCATCCATCCCAAGCTCCTTTTGAATCAGTGAAGCTCCTTTAGTCTGAATAGTCATGATCTTATTTGATTTTGTAAACATTCTAGGACTTAATCATTAACCATACATATCTGTCTCAATCTGTTTTACTGTGTTTGCGGGGCATGCCAGAACTATGTATTTCACCTTAATGTCGCTAACTCCCCTGCGTGTTTTCTTCCTTTAGCTCAGTCTTCTAATTCAGCAAGTTTCTCCTTTGCTGCGGCTAATCTACCTACTGACCAAGGAGGGCACATGTGGGGCGGTAGTGTGGTGAGCAGGTGGAGCAATTTCACTGCGAAACAGAACTTGGAGTCAGGCATGACCAGGAAGCAGAAGGAAGCCACGCCTATGTCCCAGCATCCTGGAGCAGTGAGGTTGAGCTGTTTTCTGCTCCCCAGGTATGTGAGCACTGAGCCCATCTCAGGAGAGCCAAAGACAGCGCTGCCCGATACTTTCCAGGGTTGTATGATGCATGCAAAGGTTTATTTTTTTCATTTATAGCTCTTTGGGATTTTTAAATTAGAATTTTAAGAAAAGCAATGGCTCAGGATACGTATGCGCTTGAACAGACGTTTCAGAGATGTTCTGGGACATGGGGTTTGTGCTCAGCACATGTTTTTTACCTCAGAACTCTGGAAGTGCACCGAGGTACTGGAGAGGCAGAGGGCTCTCAACACACAGTAACCTGGCATTTGTTAGAACCTGAGTCTGTCTCCTCATTTGGAAATGGCCTTCGCGTGCCCAAGATGTACATTTTTCTGTTGTTCTGAGACACGGTTTTATGTATTCAGTCTGGATGACAAGGATGACCTCAAACTCCTGGTTCTCCTGGTGATCGTCCTTGCTCTGGATAAGGAGGCATTTTACCAAGTAGAAACTGCCCCTGGAAGTCTTCCCTCCTTAAGAGCTGGCATTTGGACCAGGTCTTCCTCCCAGGAGGCCGGCTCCTACCGCAAATGCCAGAGAATTTAAAACCCGTTCAAATGTTTTCTTTACACCTTGAGAGTTTCAGGTTGGTTCTTGTCATGGGATAGCTGGCACGACCCGTACTTCTTCTTCATGGGGGCTGTTAGACTTACATGGTGGCCGTGTGCAGAATCTCCAAGTGGTGCCTGGTGGGGTTGAGGCAAGCATCTACAGACTATAGATGGAGTCCTTCAACCACGCTGAGCAGATAACAATGCCTGCCACTTACACAGTGCACTCTTGTCCCTTCTATGTGCTGCTCACTGAGTATTTGACATAAACCTGCTGTACAATGAGGAGTGTGGATCGGAGGGGGCCGATGTGAAGGGACTTCTGATTTTGGTTTCTGTACTTGAGAGAGCCTTTTTTTGTAGCTCAGGTTGGCGTTGATCTCATGGTGAGCCTCCTGCTTTAGCCTCCTGGTTTCTGGGATTACTGGTATGAACTATGAGGCCTGACTAAAGAGATGCATTTCTTCATTTGATTATTATATATTGATTATACGTCATAAGTTTTATTGTGACACTTGATCATTGGCCCGCCCACTGCCTTCTCTTGTCCTTTCTCACTTGGAAGAACTCTCCTCGACTAGTCTCTCAAAATGGACTTTCTTCTTTAAAGATGTTATTGTTATTATTATTATATTTACTATTGTGTGTGTCCACGTGTGTGTGATGTGTGTGGAGGTCAGGGAACAACTTTGTGGAGTGTATTTTCTCCTTTCACCTTTCCTTGGGCTCCAGGGATCAATCCTGGATCACCAGGTTTATGCAGTGAACACCTTTGTCTCCTGAGCCCTCTTTCCAGTTGTGGAAGGGACGTTCTCATGGCCACAGAATGTAGAAGTGGCAGAAATGGTAGTGACTTCTTTGGCTTTCAACCCAAGTCCATCTCCTAGTTAGAATACTATATTGATTAGACCTGGGTTTTGCTTTCACCTAAGCATCCACCTAACCACCCAACTACTCAACTAACCAACCAACTAACCAACTAATCAACCAACCAATCAACTAACCAACCAATCAACCAACCAATCAACTAACCAACTAATCAACCAACCAACCAACTAACCAACTAATCAACCAACCAATCAACTAACCAACTAATCAACTAACCAACCAACTAACCAACCAATATTAACCAACCAATCAACTAACCAACCCAACTAACCAGCAAACCAGCAGATCAACTAGCCAAGCATCTGCCCACCTGCTAACAACCCACAACCAACCTGCAAACTATAGCTCTCCTAACCAGGAACAAATAAGCAGCGATTAGTCTGATGACCAACCAAGCTGTTAGTCACCAGCAGCTACCCACTTGGGCTTCCTGTCAGTCTGCTGGGCTTTGGGGAAGTAATCACATGCCCTGTGGGTTGTGTGGAGAGGGAGGAGAATTATCCAGCTCCTTACAGCCATCAGGTGCCTTCCACACCTGACTGGAAACTTCAAAAGAGGTTACACCCAGGTGTCATATCCCCAGTGACTGGCACAGGTGGCATGTTGGTGACTGGGGATGGGGTGGGGCAGAGCCTCAGTAAACGTCATACATACATACATACATACATACATACATACATACATACATACGTATGTCACATAGCTACTACAGCTGCCCCTCCCTCCCTTCCCTTCTCTCCTACCCTCCCTCTCTCCCCCTCCCTCTCTCTCTCTCCCTCCCTCCCTCCTTCCCCTCTTTCTTCTTAACAGCAAAAGACATTCTGAGATGCAGCAAGATTTATGTGTTCTGAGCACAGGAGCCTTAGTCAGTGGAGTTCAGGCGTCAGCCCCATCTCTGGTACCTTGTGAAGAAAAGGTGGGGTTGTGGCCCTGTGTGGAGCTGGTCTCTCCCTGTCAGGAGCAGATGGGCTCATACTCCCGAAGGCAGCTCCCTAGGCTGTGTCTTAGGTGAAGCCTGCCATGCGGAAGGTGGCCCTCATGGGGTCAGGGGTCTGAGGCCAGCCGAGCCACTAACACCTTGGGTGGCCTGGGCTTGCCTCCCTCACCTCACCCCCTCATTTTCTGGACAAGGCCTCAGAGGCCTGGAGACCCGAGCTCGCCCCTCAACAAAGCTCCTTCCATGTTTGGCATTTCCAGCCTCCACTGGCTCCTCGTTAACGGCGAGTTTTCATTTTCCAGTCAGCGTTCCAGCTTCCCTCTCGGGAGCTTCGACCTTCTGGCAGTGAACCGGTGCTGTGGACGTCCCGGCACGGCTCCAGGGAGTTTGCCATCTTGTGGATGGGGCACGGGGCCAGGCATGGCCACTGACCCATGAACCCTGTGGACATACGTGGCCAGGGCCACGCTGCTGGGAAGCCGCTGTAGTGCCTGTGTCTGGTACAGGCCCCTTACTCCACAGTCTGCTCGGAAATTGGGTAAGTGTTTTCTTACCCAAACTTGAGTAACCGCTGTCCAAATGTATGGTTGGAAAGTCTTGGCACTCGGCACAGACCACACAGTGACTTGTCTCTGAAACCCAACGCCCCAGGCTTACTGGGTTTTACCTACACCAGGCTGCCGCAGCTCAGCGCGTGGACCTGGAGGGGATGGTCCATGCCGTGCTGAGGGTTCCTTAGGCCCAGGAAGGCTGGAGGTGCCCTCACTGCTCAGTGTTGACAAGGTCTGGGCCCTGGGTCCGAGCTGGCAGGAAGCCCAGAGTGTGGGCAGCTCCTGAGCCTCTGGCCTTCGAGGCTGGACGCGCAGCTTGCACATTTTCCGTGGGAGCTGGAGCCAGCGAGGATTATGGCCCAGGCCCGGCGCGTCCTGTACCACATTCCGGGAGGCTGTTGAGTATCCAGCGGCCCGTTTTTAATCAGCTCTTTCACCCGCACAGCCAAGAAAAAGCTGTAAAGTCAGAGGCAACATTGGCATCTGCGCTGGAGCAGAACAGAGCCGACATTGTCCTCACTCTCAGCTCACCGGCCTGCCTCGTGCTGACCCCACAAATGGTTCTAATCAGCCCCCGGGACCTCCACACAGCTTCTGACCTTCCCCCACTGTGTTTTAGGAGCAGCAACCCTCGAACACGAGTGTCATCTCCTGTCCATCCCACTCACCTAGTGCATGGGGGGGGGGGCATTCAGTGGTGCCTATGTGCGCATGCGCATGCCCTGTACCCCTCCAGAGTGGTCAGTTTTCTGTGCATGTGCATATTCTGTAACCCTGCAGCATGGTCAGTTTTCTGGGCCTAAAGGCCCTACTGAGAAACTGCAGGGGACATGGCGCTAGAGTCCTGAGTGTTTATGGGACACTTATCAAACTCTAATTTACGTTGTTGAGGGCCAGTAAGATACCCCTCACCTCTTAGGTGGGCCTTTGCCTGTTCACAGACCACACCCACCTTCATGCCCTGGTCTGCAGGCCACTCCTGTCTGAGCGACAGTGGCTGTGTCTACTGTGGACATCTGACCGTTCCTTCTCATTGGCCGTCTTTGGATTTTTGCTTCAGGGTGTGCGCTGAGCCTAAGGCCTTTCCTATAGTCTGGACTCTCAGTGAGGGGTCATGGCAGCTCTGCCGATGTTCAGAAAGCTTGAATGGAAAGAGATGAGCCTCAAGTTCAAAGTGGGGGGCTGGGTTCCCTCCAAACCCCCAGTATGTGTCTGCGCACCCTGATGACGTGTCCTAGGAACAAGGCTTCCAGGTTGATTTTCTCTTCCCGTTGAGAGAATAGTCTAACAAAGTTGCCTTTGGCAGGACTGGTGGCTCCTTGCTGGAGGCAAAAGAGCAGCTGTGGTCTTCCCCTCTGTTTCTAGACTTTGCTTTTTGTTCTGTTGGAGAAGGGCACACACATGTACACACACAAACATGCCCACACAAAAGAATATATGCAAACACACATGGATACAGGTGTACATAAAGCATAAAGCATATGTTTACACACATGTATACATGAACATACATGCTCGCATATATACACATTCATGCTCAAGTACCAGCTTGTTCACAAGAACATGTGCACATGCACACACACACACCCATGCTAATAGGCACACAAAAGCATGCTCACACATATGCACTCACACACATGCATGTTCACTCACATGCACTCACACACATGTATGCTCACCCACATTCACTCACACACATGCATGCTCACCCACATGCACTCTCACACAATGCATGGTCACACACATGCATGCTCACATCCATGCACTCTCACATATGTGCATATACACACACACACACACACACACTCACACAAATGCATGTTCACAAACATGCACTCACACATGCTCATACACATACATGCTCACCCACATGCACACCCACACAATGCATGCTCACACACATGCATGCTCACATCCATGCACTCTCACACACAAACATACTCACATGCTCATACTTTCTTTCCATTTTCCTGTTCCCGTGACCTCCCGGATCCCAGTAAAAGCCTCTAGATGGAACATTCCAGGAGAGTCATTTCCTTTCTCCTCCGCGATGCCTCATGATATCAGCTGAGAAGAATGAACTCAACCCAAGGGCCCAGGGGACACGCGTTGACCCAAGGCTCACTGACTCTGGGCCTTTTTGAGGAACCAGATTCACCCCAGCATACCTTGCTAGGCCACCCAGTCTTTCCTGCCCTCCACAGGAAGCCTGGTTAAGCATGCACAGTGGGTGGGCTTCCTCCCATTGGGTACCATGCTATGGGGCCTCCCCTTCAGTGTTAACCCTTTCCTGGAAAGCAGGCCTACCATGCGCAGGACTGGGGCGTCTTCTCTGATCTTAGCCTGTGAAGCTCTCTTTCCCTGCAGCCTGGGTCGGAAGCCCAGTCTCTTCAGCTCTACCTGGGTTTGTGGGATGCAGTCAGGTCTTATACTGTAGGCCCTCAGTGAAGGGACATGAAGAGACTAGCAGGCTTGGCCAGGGCTAGCCTGCTGTAGGTATGCCATGATCATTAGTTGTGTTTGCTTGCTCAGCACCCAGCTTCCTCTAGAAGCAACATCTGAATTCCTCTTCAGAGAGCCCCGTTCCTGTTCTCCCGGCTTCTGGCCACAGCGACAGCCTGGTGATGTCATACAGCCCAGCAGTCTGTGCAGAGCCATTGAGAAAGGTCTTTTGCTGGCATTCTGAGAAAGAGAGGCTCTCTGTGTCCAGGCGTTGCTGGGCCATGAGGTTTAGGCGTGAGGTTACTGGAAGTTTCTGCCACCTCCCTATGGGGCAGTCTGACTGTAATGCAGCTGGCCCAGTGGGGAGCATTTGTGGTCAGAGAGATCAAGCCGTGGGCACGCTGTTGGAGGTTCTCATCAGACCCTAACTGAAGCATGGTATTGTGGCTACGAGAAGCTGTTCACTCCCCTGAGTGGTGAGGGCAACATACAAAGAGCCTCTGCTATCTGTAACCTTGAAGAATTGTAATTCGTCCAGCCTCTGTGATGAGACACAAACCACTCAGAATTGCTTAGCACCAGATTTCAAACCAGAGCTTTATCGTGAGAAAGCAGTGGTGTGAGCCACGAACCGTATCAAGGCTTTTAGGTAGTTTTCTTGAATAAATCATTAACAACATGGTGTCACCTTTGTCATCTCTATGGTCACTACAAGCATCACTGCTACGGTCACAATTCCCATTATTACTGTCACCATTATCACCAATACTGTCATCATCACTACCACACTGTCATCACCAACATTGTCACCATCACCACCAACGCTGTCACTGTCACCACCAACACCATCACTATTACTACCAACACCATCACCATTATCACCGTCACCATCACCACCATCACCATCACCATGACCACCAACACCATCACCATCACCACCAACACAGTCACGACCAACACTGTCACCACCCACTGTCAGCATCACCATCAACACTGTCACCATCATCATCATCACCACCAACACTGTCACCATCACCACCAACACCATCACTGTCACCACCAACACCATTACCACTAACACCATCACCACCAACACTGTCACCACCACCACCACCACCACCACCACCACCACCACCACCACCACCACCGTCAGTATTCTTATTATCATTATGTTCATCACTATGGAGGTTTGAATGAAAATGGCCCCCATAGGCTCATAGGGAGTGACACTATTAGGAAGTGTGGCCTTGTTGGAGGAAGTGCGTCATTAGAGGCGGGCTTTGAGGTCTCAGATGCTCAAGCCAGGTCCAGTGTCTCCCTGCTGCCTGCCCATCGGGATGTAGAACACTTAGCTCCACTCCAGCACCATGTCTGCCTGAGAACCACTATCCTTTTGGCCATGACAATAATGGACTAAACCTCTGAACCTGTAAGCCAGTCCTAAGGAAATGTTGTCCTTTATAAGAGCTGCCATGGTCATGGTGTCTCTTCACAGCCATGGAAACCCTAAGTCAACCACCGTCGACATCACCATCAGCACAGCTGTCACAACTACCACCACCATATCTACACTACACGCCACTGTTGTCACTGTCACTATCCCCCTGGCTTTAAGGGTTGTTGGAAATGCCCAGGAATAGCTTGGCTGGCACAGGATTGGGAGGAGCTGTCACATTTGGGGCCAGAGTTCCGGAATGCAAACTGCACTGCTATGAATTGGCGACTCTCTGCAGCCAGGAGCCACACACTCCTTGATGGCAGAGGTGCCTCAGTGGGCGGCAAGTTGTGGGGCTTTCATCTCTTCTCTCCGCAGCAAATGTCTGCTGCAGAGGTGGGGGCCCAGACACCGCTGCAGGGCAACTGTCACTGTCTAGAAAGCAACTTCTGGCCCTTGGGTGGGCTCAGATCTCCCGGTCCTGGTAGAACTTGCAAGTGCTATGGCCAGGCTGGTTCTTCTGTGTGTCTATGTGAAAGCCAAGATTAGCTTTGTCCATTTTCATGAAGGATATCATTGGAATTTTGGAGAGGATTGCCGCGTTGCCGAAAGTGTTTATCTACAACTCTGGCAGAGTCCTTAGATCACTGGTTCTCAACCTGTGGCTCGTAACCCCTTAGGGTGTGTGTGTGTGTGTGTGTGTGTGAGTCCAATGACCCTTACATAGGGGTTGCATGTCTGATATTCTGCACAGCAGATAGCTACATTATAATACATAACAGTAGCAAAATTATAGTTACAAAGTAACAATGAAATAATTGTAGGGCTAGGGGTCAGCAAGGCATGAGGAACTGTATTAAAGGGATGCCCCATTAGGAAGGTTGAGAACCACTGCTCTAGACTCTTCTTAGTGTAGGAGCTAAGTAGAATGCTGGAGGGATTGTTTGCAAGTAGGGAACGTGTAGTCTTTCTCACCTCAGTGCTTTGGCTAAGACTTTAAGCACCATAGTGAATTAGAGTCATCCAAGCAATTCTATTCTTTAAGGCTCCTCATAGAACATGGAGCAGGTAACTGTCAGAGTAGTACCCTCCCTTCAGCAAAATGCCTTTGGGACCCAGAAGGTTATTGTGAGCATTCGTGATTTTTTTCTGAGTAGTTGTTAGAATGTGATTTTGATATATACCTGGAATGTTGACTGTTTCTTTGTAAGACTAGGAGTCCAGGTTTATGTTGCTACATGGAGGACGGAGGCTACGTTTGTTTTGTTAATATGAGGTATGATCATGTAGAACAGGCTGGCCAGGATCTCACAGTCCTCTGCCTGTGTTCTGTGGTGGCTGGGGTTACCAATTGTCACCAGCACACCCGCTTGCCTACACTGTTTGATCGTGTTCCTTTGGTGCTCAGACAATCTCTGCTCTGCTTCTCCTCGAGCTGCAATTCGTGTGGCTGCCTAGCTGTGCACACTGGAGCAGTGCTGATCAGGATGTATTGTGCGTGGCTGGTGCTGTTTCTGTAATCGAGTTCTCATAACCCTTCCTGGGCCTGTGCCAGGGTCATGCAGCTGTTGTGACCCTGCTGCTGTTCGTAAACTGTTTTAAACAGTGTTCGTGTGTGTCACCTACATTTGCTTTCCTGGGGCTTCCCTTTGGGTCTTCATTCAAAAGTAGGACTTGGTTATCCCATCTTGCTGCTAACGTGTAACATAGCACCTGTACAGGGGTGGGTGGGGGGGCTTAGAATGGAGTCACACTGTGTACCTGGGTTCATCCCAACGTCCTGAGCAAAGAGGAGATTTCTGCTACTCTGGGTCCAGAAGAACCGAAGATAAAATGAATGAGGGTTCTTGGGGTCTCCCCCTGCTCCTGACATTTCTGCATCTCAAATGGCAGGGGTGTGTGTGTGTGTGTGTGTGTGTGTGTGTGTGTGTGTGTGTGTGTGCTGGGGCTTCTTGTTTCTCTCTGTCCAGTCTCCAACTCTTTCTGAGTAGTCACTTGTGACTCCATTGATTTGGACCTTCCCCAGGAAGGGCACTAAGGTGGGGATAGTCTAGGTTCTCTAGCCAAGCACTGCCTTCAGAGGGCTATGAGGCCACTGCCTGCTTCCCGCTGGGAAAAATGGTGAGGACTGTGTTGGGTCAGTCTAGGTGTCATGTCTGTCCTTCAGGTCACAGTGGAGTAGGATTAGACACTGACAGAGGATGACAGGACAAGGTACTACCCCCAACAGGTATGCTACAGGCTAGTCTGGCCTAGACTAGTTCTCAACCAGGGTTTCTCTTTTCAGTTGACTCAAGACTCCTTCTAGGTGACAATCAAAGCTAGATCGGAAGGTTGTGGCTTGAATAGCACAAAGGGGTGTGTCTGAGAAGGACGCCCACATTTAGAGTGTTGCTCAGCTAATGGTCCATGTTCAATAAGCATTTTTTTTAATTTTGAAAAGCATTTATTTTATATGTGTATGTGTCAGTCAGTGCATAAGTGTGTGTGTGTGTAGGTGCATAAGTCTGTGTCCCCTTGTGGAACTCAGAAGAGTGCATAAGTGTGTGTGTAGGCGCACAAGTTGTGTCCTCTCGTGGAGGTCAGAAGAGGGCACTGACCTTCCCTATTATTCTTCACTCTTCCTGAACCCAGGACTGACATTTTCAGATAGGCTAGAGGCTAGCTAGTCACAGAGATCCTCCTGTCTCCACCCTCACCAAAGCTGGGGTTTCAGATGTACATGGTACCTGGCTTGCTCAGTGGGTGCTGGGCTATGGACTCCACTCCTGAAGATTGCACAGGAGGAACTCTGAGCCGCTGGGCCCTCTCTCCAGCTCCTGTGGGTGGTTCTTTTGGACACTGTCTTGTGGGAAGGCCTGGAAGGGAGAAGGGCTCCTCCTCTCTCTCCTCTGCTCATTCCTCACAGATGAGAGGCAAAGTGTAGCTGAGTGGCAGGGCAGATGACAGGAGATCAGAGAAAAGCCCTAAAACCCAGCTGGGTTTTTTCAGCTGGAGGAGGGGTTGGCCAGGCTTGACTCCAGAGCCAGGATACCCAGAGTCCTTGCTGCTGCCTACGCCCTTCACCTACTGGGCCCAGGAGGCTGCTAGGTTCAGCCCCTGCCCTTCATTGTGAGTCAGACAGACCTCAGAACAGTGGGAACACCCATTAGCCTGTAGAGCTGTCAAGGGAAGGCCGGCAGACTTCTAGCCCCCTGCCTGGTGTGTAAAGCCCAGCCTCATACCAGAACATGGGAGGTGTTCAGCTCAGCATCTAGAGGCCATGGTGGGATCAAGGCTCAGGACCTGGTATGGTTGTCAGAATAGAAGGCTTCACAGAACTTAGGACCAGATGGGGCACTGGGAGGTCAATGGGGTGTGCCCTGTGGTAAAAGGAAGGGATCCTGATTTCTGTCCTTTCTGCATCTAACCCTTCTCCCAAGACATCCCCTGTAGAAATGCCTTAGAAGCCCTGTGGTAAATCAGCTGTGGTCACCTCACTCACCACATAGTAGGTCTTTAGGCAGACCCTTGAAATCTGGAGGATGACAAAGACTCTTGGCTGCTTCTCAGTCTGCTTTCTGTTGCTGTCACAAAATGCTCATGACTGGGTACTTATAGAAAGAAGGGGCTGGGATATAGATCAGTTGGTACAGTACTGCCTGGCATATACAAAGCCCTGGGTTATGTTTGCTCCAGGCTACGTGAGACCGCGTGTCAAAAATTCAAGAGGAAAATAGGTATACGCTCTATTAACTTATTAGATTTGTAACCTTGGGTAAGTTACTTTAGTTCTCTCAGTCATTTTCCAAATAGGGGCTGTGATATGTATCCCCAGTGTTGTAGAATGTTATCTCTAAGCATATGTCTGCTATCCCCATCAGAGCAGCTTTGACTACTTGCAAAAGGCTCTTAAGACTGGGTCTGTTGGCTATTGACATACTCACTTAGAAGGATAGGCTTCAGAGAGTCAGTAGACCCAACCTGGGTCACTCCCTCCAGCGCCCAGCCAGATGAATGTTCTCCTGCCCTAACTGCATGTGGCCTCATCTTGGAAGCTGCTTGAGCAGACAGATGGTGGAAGGTTTGTGGAGCTGTAGAAATGTGTTTTCCATACCATTGATGGAAGGGTAAACGGAGGCAAGAAGGCACTTTGCGAATATAAACTTGGAGCCTTTGATCCAGACATTCCAGTTTTGATAGAGCCTACTTACTGTGACTGGTGGAATTCCACCCTCTGGCCACTGCCATGTTGGAATCAACACAGCTGTGGTCACCTGTGGGTCACCTCATAATATCAAATCACTAACAGTAACACTCTGTTGTGCAAGTGAAGGTTCTGTCCCTTCAAGGTGATAACTTAACTCCAGCCAGAGGAGAGAGCTCTTTGGTAGTCTGATCATAAGTTCTCCATCTTCCTGTGACCCCAGCTCAGCTCATTGGTTTGCCAGGTTAGATTTGGGTGGAATGATGTGAAATGAATAGATATATATCCACATCTTCCCAGAGCGAAAAAGCTTCAAAGATGTTGTAATCCTATAATTCCAGCACTTGGAAGGCTGAGGCAGGAGGATTGCTGTAAATTGAAGGCCAGACTGAGCATCATAGCTAATTTTGAAAGGTTAAAAACAAACAAGAGAAAAGGTGTATTGGGGCAGTTAGAAAGATGTTGCAAACAGAAACATTGTATTGGTGCAGTTGCAGTGGTGTCACAAGCAGAAACATTGTTTCCATGCAGTTACAAAGGTGTCACAGACAGAAACATTGTATCTGTGCAGTTACAAAGGTGTCACAAACAGAAACATTGTATCTGTGCAGTTACAAAGGTGTCACAGACAGAAACATTGTATCCGTGCAGTTACAAAGGAGTCACAAACAGAAACATTGTATCCATGCAGTTACAAAGGTGTCACAAACAGAAACATTGTATCTGTGCAGTTACTATGTTGTCTCCTTTAGTATCATTTGTAGTTAGCCAAGGAGCCAAGCGCAAAAGGGAAGAAGCCACCATAAAGACCTATTGCTGGGAAATATCTTAAAGGAATACTGAATCCATCCTACAATGGGATATTATATAGTCTTGTAGTAGACAAGGCAGGCACTTGTACCCTGATGTGAATAACTGCCTTATCTAGACCCCAGGGATACTTTACTACTTCCACTTTTGAAATGGGTGTACCATTTCTGGATACCCCCACTGCACCCCTTCTCAGGAACTCTCAGGTCCATCTTTCCTGCCTAGACTGTTCCTGAAGCTATACCTAGGAGGGTAGGAGGACCTGATGGTGTTGGCAGCCACCCCTGCCTACCGTCTGGTGAGCAAGGTCCTCACAGACCCAGTATGTAAAGCTGTGGTAGCTCTCACCTGCTCAGTAGCTATCTCCTCACCAAGCTGTTTTTCCTATAAAGCTGTGGACTAAATACCTCTCCAGGTGACAGTCATAGGTGTGGCTCTAATGGTGGGGTAAAGACTGGAGGCCCAGACCAACTCTGATGGGCGGGCCAGCTGCAGGAGGCTCCTGCCCATGGTGCCCAGCCACGTCGGCCCTGCCCCAAGGTTTCTAACCAGCTGGCTTTGATCTTCTCTCTGGGTTTCTTACTGATGTCCCCAAGGGCTGTCCTGAATGCAGTAGAGCTCACTCTGTGACGCTCAGCCTCAAACAACTGGACTCCTCTCAAGTGAGGACGGGTCCAGGAAAACAAGGTTTCCGTCCAGAAAGAAACTAAGGCTGTGTTTGCTGTAGCGTCCGGGATCAAATGATGGTGTGGTCCCCCGCGGTGGAAAAATACTTCCATCCAGCCTTGCCTATTAATAACGGCGGCCAGCCCGTAAAAATTAATGTGTCAACTCCCTGGGAGCCCAACTATCTCAGACGTTTGATCCCCTTCCTTGTGCCTGCCCGCCCTCAAAAATGTTCTCACTCTGTATTTTCTCTTGATGGGTTTGCAGGAAGGTAATTAAATTATTAAAACTTTAATTGCCTTCCTGAATGTAATTATCGCCTGCCAAAGGACACTTTTTATTCAGGGGCTGAAGAAAAAACCCTCCATTGCTGTCCCGAGTCTTTCCAGAAATGGCCTTGCTGCTTAGTGCCCAAACTGGCCACACGCTTGCTTTTCTGTCTTTAATGTGGGCAAGTGTGGAACAGTACCTCTTGATTTGCTGGGAGGGTGAGGAAGGATGCCTTTCCCAGTCCTTGGAGGACTGAGACCCGCTGTACACCTTGGAGGGAGGCTGGTCCTCCAGGAGCTACCGTAGTGGAAGATGGTGACTCCATTTCTTTTCTGTTGCTGTGAAAAAACAGCTAACGAAAACAGCCTAAGAAAGGAAAGGCTCATTGTAGCTCACAGTTTGGAGATACGGTCCCTCATAGAGGTGAAGGCAGGGAGACAAGAGTGCCAGGTCACACTGCACTTGCAGTCAGGAGGCAGAGAGAGATAGATACTGGTTCTTAGCTTGTCTTCTCCCTTTTGTTCAGTTCTGAACCTCATTCATGGAATGAATGAGTGAATGAATGAATGAATGGATGATGGGTGCCACCCAAATTCTGGCGGGTTTCCTATCTTGCTTCTCTAATCTAGAAACCTCCTCACAAACACGCTCAAAACCTGGGCTTTTAGATCCTGTCAAACTGATGTCTATATAACCATGGCACCCAGGCTGGCCTCGAAGGTCACTGTGCAACAAAAGAGGGTGACCTTGAACTTCTGATCCTCCTGCCTGCACCTGCTGACTGGAGCATGTGGTGTTCAATACTCTCTTGCAGTCTTCTCAGTCCTTTGCTGGGGGATACAGGGGTAGCAAGGAGGAAAGCAGGGATGGAGGTCTTTCGACTGACAATCTCCTACCACACTCTGACTGTGTCAAGGACCCAAGTCAATGGAGCAGAGCAATGTCCCCATGACCAGGAGCAGCACCCTCTCCTTTGTCTTTACATAGTTGCTGGCTCAGCCATTCTGATGCCCATTAAGGAGTTACAGCCGGCATAGGGACCAAGTCCCAGTAAAGGCTGTTTCCCTAGGGTCTCTGAATAATGAGACATAGCCAGGCTCCTTACAGAGGCTGCATCCTCATGAGTCTTTGGGGGACCAGATGTGGCCGTAGAGGTGGTGATGGTTACTTAGCAGGGCACAGACCTCAGGAGCAGGGGACTCAGGATGAGTTGGAGATGCTGAGGTGAACATCAGTTTTGAAAGTCACTGTTTTTAAAAGGATTTGTTTTATTATGAGTGTGTGTGTGTGTGTGTGTGTGTGTACACGTTCGTCACGTGTGTGCATATGTACACGTGCATGTACATGCATATGAGTAGGTACACAGGACAGAAGAGGACATCAGATCTCCTGGAACAGTGGTTGTGAGCTGCCAAGTGGGTTCTGGGAAACCCATGTCCTCTACAAGAGCAGTAAGTGCTCTTAACCCCTGAGGTGTCTCTTCAGTCCCTGTACTGGCTGGTTTTGTGTGTTCACCTGACACAAGCTGGAGATATCACAGAGGAAGGAACCTCCCTTGAGGAAATGCCTCCATGAATCCCAGCTGTAAGGCATTTTCTCAATTAGTGATCAAGAGGGGAGGGCCCCCAGCCCATTGTGGGTGGGGCCATCCCTAGGCTGGCGGTCCTGGGTTCTATAAGAGAGCAAGCTGAGTAAGCCAGGGGGGAGCAAGCCAGTAAGTAACATCCCTCCATGGCCTCTGCATCAGCTCCTGCTTCCTGACCTGCTTGAGTTCCTGTCCTGACTCCCTTTGGTGATGAACAGCCATGTGGAAGTGTAAGCTGAATAAACCCTTTCCTCCCCAACTTGCTTCTTGGTCATGATGTTTGTGAAGGAATAGGAACCCTAACTAGGACAGTCCCCAACTTTACATTTTTAATTTACATGATACAATTTATAATATATATTTACAAAATGCATTACAATCTATATTTTTACGTATGCAGTGCACTCTGAATTATCATTTAATGTAATATTATATACCCTGCTTTAAATACACAACAGTAACTGCATGATACTCATACTCTTCAGATATAAATTCATAGCTACGTCTTTCCATCTGTGTAAATGGAGCCTGCCAAATGGAGCATTTGTCAGAGCAGCTTAGGGGCGGGGGAGGGCATGGGGGGGGATGTTGCTGTTTATAAACCTCTTGCTGGATAAACTTAAGGACCCGAGTTCAATTCCTCGCACCCTCTTAAGCTAGGTGTGGCAACTCGTGTCTTCACTCCTAACACTAGAGAGGTAGAGTGTTCTGGCTGCTTGTTGATCAGTCACTTCAGCTGAATCAAGCTCCAGGTTCAGAGAGAGAGACCCCGGCAGAAAATAAAATGAAGAGAGAGACAGAGATCAGCAGTTAAGGACACTGGCTGCTCTTGCAGAGGACCCGGGTTCAATTCTTAACACCCACTTGGTGACTCCCAACCACCCAGGCGATCTGATTTCCTCTCTGGCATCCTTGGATAGTAGGCATGTATATGGGACACATACATATATACAGACAAAACACTTATATACATACAATAAACAGTCAAATCATAAATACAAGGCAGAGAGTGAGGAAGACAGCTGATATCTCCTTCTGACCTCACACATACGTGCTCGGTTTACCCAGATCACACACACCGGGGGGAGGGGCGTAATAAGGAAGGTCACGGTTCCAGATAATCGGTATGGCTAAGGCAAGCCCTGAGGGTGGTAGAACAGGGTGGAATGGCAGCATGGTCCCAGTTTGTGACACAACGCAGGCCTCTACGTCACTCCTGGCACACATCCCTGGCAAACGGGGCGACTTGTCCTATCCCTCTCTGGGGGATCCTGTTCCCCGGTTTTCAGGATTGGCCTGGAGCTCCCACTGGGAGCCAAAGGCGGGCAACCTTTCATAATGGGAACTAGGCCTGCTCAGTGGGAGTGAGGAAGTGTGGTCTGCAGGCCCATTTGGTCTTGGGGTAAGATTTCAAAGGTCCCTGTTTTGAAATTATGAGACCACCGAAAAAGCAGGCTGGGGCCAAAAATGACTGTAAAAGGTAATAATTGTTAATAACTTGGCATCCTCCTGGCAGTGCGAGCAGCCGGGGTTTGGCAACATGAGGGGCAACATTGTAAGCAAATAGGAAGGGCAGAGGCTGCCCATAAAAGCCCTAACCACACCATAACTGAATATATAAATGTGAATTTCTTAATTCAATTTATAGCTTAAATAAAGATCTTTGCACCAGTGTCAAGGGAGGGGTGAGTGTAAGGCTCATAAAGCAGTAGAGGCCTTGCTGACTCGGGCCAGGCCTGTGGGAGGTGGGGAGCTTCCTAGGCATTTATTGGAGAACCTCAGGACATTTTAAGTAGAAGAGGCTGTGAGGTGTGTGTATGTGTGTGTGTGTGTGTGTGTGTGTGTGTGTGAGAGAGAGAGACAGAGACAGAGACAGAGACAGACAGAGACAGAGAGAGACACACAGAGAGAGACACACAGAGAGAGACACACAGAGAGAGACAGAGAGGCAGAGAGAGAGAGAGAGACAGAGAGAGACAGAGAGAGACAGAGAGACAGAGAGAGACAGAGAGAGAGAGAATCACTGACTGTCAGTTGCATGGGTTGGTCTTAGCCAGGTGGTCTCAAGGTGAGGGGACCATCCTGGGTGGCCCCACCAGGTGCTAAGAGAAGTTGGTTTTTCTTCTTCAGTTGGTTTTGGTCTTGATTTTCCCTAGCAGACTGGCTCGTGGAGGCAGAGTGCCAGAGGTCGTGAGAAGGTTTGTTGTGGGTGCTGGTGAGCTTGGTTTCCCTGCTGGTCTCCTGGGAGGTGCCCACATCCCTCTGCCATGTCAGCCCTAGGCAACAGAGGTAGGAACCACCAGATACAAATAATGTGTTTGAAAAGAAATGTTGTGAAAAACGCCCAGCCATTCTATCTTTAAGCTTATTCTGGGTCCATTCTATAATTTTGTGAGCTTATGTTAGATTAAGTTCTATTAGTTCTATAGAAAAAAGGGCTTTGGTTTGATGTTTGGTCGTGGGCAGACGAGGACTTCGAACCCATTTACCTCTGAGGGTCTTGTGCCCCCACCCTCACCACACAAAGATGAGACTTTCCAGTTGAGCTGTTCTGGGGAGGTGTGGGGACCCAGAATCCACTGTGCTAGGCTTGTTGTGCACGGGAGGATCACCTCAACAGTCATGCTAGGTCCCAACTTCAAGCCTGCATCATGTCCTATGTAGTATTCTGTTGGAAGCCATGCCTTAGGAGACATCGTCAGCATGGAAAGGCATTTGGAATAAAGTTCTGGATGCTAAGAGAGACAAGTTCTTCAGAAGGAATCATTAGCTTTTGCTATGGAGGCCCCAGACCCCCATCCACTCCACCACAACTCCCCTCTCTCCTCTCAACAGTGTCTCTAGCCTCTTGCTCACCCCTGGGGCACTTGGGAGAATCTGAAGCACCAGTTACTGGCAGATTACCACAGCTTTTGGATCTGTGACCTCTGACCTGAGCCTAAGCTTGCTTGAATCTCCCAAGTACTGTTCACGAGGGGGATCCCAAATGAGGAAAGGCTTCTTTATGGGGGCAATGGAGGCCCACGTGCCCTCTGGCTGCTGGGACTTGATGTTTGCTCATGAGGGGTAATGTACCCAGGATGGGGCTGGGTGCTTCTCCTGCTGTGTCTGGGACAGAGCTTGGGGTGGGGTCTGAGCCAAGAGTTGTCTGGAACCTTGTGTGTCTGCAGGTCCACCCAGAACATCTTGAGCTTCCTTCCAGACAACTGGGAGGGTGGATGAGCTGGCCAGTCGCTAGGCTTTGGGTTGGGGTGAAGCCACTCACAGCTTCTCTTGCCTCAGGTTCTCTTCTTTTAATGTGAGTGAGGGTGGGATGGTACAGGATGAGGACACAGTAAGCTCGCTTACCTGGGCTCCACGGGGGGGGCGCTGTCAGGGCAGCAGACGGTTCCTTCCCCAAGCAGAGGAAAGAAGCCCATTGGTTTTGTTTCCTTCCGTCAACCGTCAACCAGACAGGACTTAGAGCTGGGGACAGGAGGCTGAGCCCACTCCTGGATGGCCCTCGGATGACCACTCTGCCCTGGAGCCTGGGGACAGTAAGGTTTTGGGTGTGACTCCCCCAAGGGATACCACTTCATTTTATGTTCTGCCAGCCGGTGGGAATGGACAAATGTGTCTGTGGGTCTCAAGGCAGGCTGAGATAATCCTTCAGTCCATCTGTCCCACCCTGTATCCCATGATACGGCAGTGTGAACATTCCAGCCCAGAACACAGGCATGCACATGCAGGCACACACGCACATACACATACACACAGGCACATGTAGGCACACACACATGCACATGTAGACACACACACACATACACATATACACAGGCACATGTAGACACACACATACACATACACATACACATAGGCACATGTAGACACACACACATGCACATGTAGATACACATACACATATATACACATACACACATGCACATGTAGACACACACACACATATACACAGGCATGTGTAGACACACACATATACATATACACAGGCACATGCAGGCACACACACATGCACATGTAGACACACACATACACATATACACAGGCACATGTAGACACACACATACACACACACATACACATATACACAGGCACATGCAGGCACACACGCACATACACATACACACAGGCACATGTAGGCACACACACATGCACATGTAGACACACACATACACATATACACAGGCACATGTAGACACACACATACACATACACATACACATAGGCACATGTAGACACACACATGCACATGTAGATACACATACACATATATACACATACACACATGCACATGTAGGCACACACACACACACACACACACACACACACACACACACACACTAAAGGAAGCTGGGCCCCTTCAAACCTCATCATTATGTTTTATCTTACTCAGGAAAAGGCCCACCCATCAACAACTTTGCCAGCTAGTGCTGGCCACCCTGGATCAGTTCTAGGGCGTTTTCACCCCGTAAGCCTCCCTGGGCCATTGTGTCGAGCCTCTGGCCCCAGCTCCCAGTGCGTTTTCGCCCCACGCCTGCCTGTTCTTAACGTTTCACAGGGATGAGATTCTGCCATGCGGGTTGCCCGCTCAGCACTGAGCTTCCAGCGTTTGCGCATGCTCAGCTTTGTGAGTGAAAGACGTTGTGCTTCCTGGAAAGGCCACATCTGTTGATCCAGCATCTGCTGAAGGACGCTTGTGTTTCAGAAAAACAACTTCTTCACGCTCTCCCTGCCCTGCATGGCAAGATTAGCATTTATACACTCACATGTGCTGATACAGGGAGACATACACACGCACATGCACACGAGCACAGGTATGGACATGAATATACCCACCCACACTCTGTGGACACGGTACACACATTCTTACATATACCCAGGTGTCATGGTGCACATGCTTCACAGAGGTACACATGGGTGCATGGACAGTCGCAGACCTAGAGATGCACCTGGCCTGTGTCACATGACGGACTCCTTGTGGTCCTCCTCCAGGGTGAGCAAAGGAGTTCTGTACTGAGCTGAGCACACATGCTGGCCCACTCAGGCTGCCAGGAAGGCAGGGATAGTGCAAATCTGTTTTATGGGTGAGGAAGGAGAGACCTCATAGACCTCAAACTTAACACCCGGAGAGCTCGCCCTCCTGTGCAACTCTGCTTTCTTTAGAGAGAGGTCTCCTGCCCACGGCATTTCCCTGCTCCCATGTCCTAGGGATGAGGGTGACACCAAAGGAAATCCAGTCTGTGACGAGGGTTTGGCATGTGTGTCCAATCACAGTTACAAGATGCTGCCAGGTTACAGACAAGCCCTGGGCTGATGCTGACACCAGGAAGAGACTGGGGAGGATTTGAACTCAGCACTGTCTGACTCCAAGCCTGGGTTCCAGAATAGCCAGGGGAGCACATTCCGCTCTCCATGAGTATGGGCAGTGCGTAAGAGGTGGGAGTACAGCAGCTCTCCTCCCTGGAAAGTTCCTGTTTCCTGAAGCAGACTCTGGTCAGTGACGGGCAGGTTCCTGCCCCTGCCCTCCTGGCCTCTGTCCTGGCCCAGTGCCCAGCACTGCAGCCTGTTTTCCAGACAGGAAATATGAATCAAAATAGCACGACACACTGCGCTGTAATTAGTGCTGGGCTGGGCTGCATGAGCTTGATGAGAGCCGCCCCTCGTCACCACCAGCAAGGTCTCCTGGCCTTCAGCCACACTGGGTGGATCGCTCCTGAGCACTGTTGGTGCGCCCAGGAGCCCTCCCTGCACGTCACCTGAAGAGATCAGGGTAGAGGGAGAAAGAAGGCAGGGATGGACAGACACACAAACGCAGTGGGTGGGGCTGGGGAGCAAAACAGACAGAAACAGATGGACAGACACACACAGAGGAAGATAGAAAGAAGAGGGAGATGGAGAAAGAGAGATGAGGGGAAAGAACAGAGGAGAGAGGAAGGAGAACGAAAGGAAAGAGAAGAGCAATGGAGAGAGAGGAGGGAGAAGAGCGAGAGACAGACAAAGATGGAAAGGGAAAGAGAGGGAAGGAGGGAGAGACGGAGAGACAGAGACACAGAGACAAGAGACAGAGAGAGACAGAGACTGGGCCTTTCGGTCCAGCTTGATCCTGGTGCTCCTGAAGGAGGTTCACTGCTTTACTTGGACTCCCACTTGTTCTGGTCTTTTCCAGAGTTGTTGAGGTTCCCCAGGAAGAGTCAGGGAAGACTCAGGTGCTCCCCCTCTGACTCCTCACCCTCAGGCTCCCGGCCTCAGGACCCACCTCCTCTCTGGGTTCTCCAGCTCTGTCCCAGGCACTCTGTTCTGTTCAGCCCGGAGCCAGAACTGTCTGTCTACATCAGTCTGTACGTCTGTCCTTCCTTAGTGCCAGGCACTCTTGCCAGCCGTCTGCCTCTCCATCTCCTCTCTCCTTCCTCTCTGTCTTCTTTGCTTCTTATTTCTTATTTTGCCTCCAAACAGATCAGTGGGAGGATGGAGGGCCTGCAGGGCCGCACGGACAGCGATGGGCTATTGGGTGCCTCCTTCCCGTGACCTCTCAGCCTGCGGCCCGCGCCCTCACCCCTCACCTTTGCTCCCTCCGGCCTTTCAGCCCTTCCTGCTCCTCCCCCAAAGACCCCCCAGAAGTGGCCCTCCTAGAAACGCCATTGCCCTCCCTGACTGACCCCACAGCGCTGACCCTGCTTCCCTGGTGGTCTTCTCTCTGGTCAGCGGGGTGAAAGGTCACCAGCTGCTGGAGGAGGGCCTGGGGTCTTTGAGGGCATCTCATTGGGTGTTCCCCACATGGGGTCCTTGGGTCCCTATGGATTTTGAGGGCCACTACTGCTGTGGGAAATCTGAGTAATTCCTTCCTTCCCTCACCAGTGTTTGGACTCAGCATGTGTGCTCCTGGTGTCTCTGCTTTCCTGCTCAGGGCGGCAACGCCCCGGCTTCACGGTGACAGCAGGTAAACATGGGCCGTTCCTCCTTGGTCATGTGAGTCTGTAACTGGGCTGTGAACCATCAGACCTGGGCTCAGCATCAGAACCATCATTTGAAGAAGGTAGTGTTGAATTCCCACAGAGCTTCACCTCCTGGGCTTTGGGTTAGAGCAGCTCAGTGGGTGGCACTGGGGCAGTGTTACAGACTCACTTTTCGTCCTGGCACCATGACAGCAACCCTCACACAAATTGTCATATTTGGCCCTTGGAATAAGGGGGCAGGCTTGTGAGGATGTGTCTCCAGCTCTACTCACTGGGTTCATCCCCTAGTCTTACTGTCAGGGCTCACGGGGCATGGGCTGAGGACTGGGGAGAAATTGGGCCTGCTTTCGGCCCTTCATGGAGGGGGTCCAGCAGGGGACAGATCGCCATTCAAGTGACAGGATGTGGTGTGGTGACCCTGTCTGTTCTAGCAGGAATGCTTAAGCACTGGGTCTTCATGGTTTGACTGGTGCAATGAGAGGGGTCAAAGAGACAGGGATGTCGTCTGGGAGGGGGCGGCATGTGCAAAGGCCCCGTGGCACGGCCATTCTTGGTGCAATTATGGGAGTCAGACATGCCAAGAAGATTGGAGCAAACAATGAGACGGGGGTGGGGGTGGCAGAGGCTGGAGCGGGGTTGAAAAGGCTGACCCAGAGGGACTTGAAGGCTACCTGGAGGTAGGTATCTGGCTTCCAACAGGCTGGAGGAACCAAATCTTGTGCCATAGTGCATGGCAGGGCCAGGACAGCCAGCAGAGCCTCTCAGTGGGTCACCTACCCAGTGCAGGAAAGACCTGAAGGCAGGTGTTACCTGATCAGTGTAGGGACACCTGCAGGTTCTGCTTCAGATGCGGGGACATCTGGACAGAGGTCTGTCTCCCAGACCCTTCTGCGGGGTGCCAGCCTACTGCAATTGAGAGCTCCCTCTGTTTTGACTTTCCAAGTCTGCTGTAGTGATTTGTATACCGCTGTCTCCCACTCCAGATCTGCATCAGAACTGAACTCAGCCGTGAGGAAGAGTAATCACCTACACACAGTACACGCTGCAGGCTCAAAGCCTGCCACGCAGGGGGATAGCGAGACGGTCAGTGCAACCAGCCCAGGGGACTGAGCCTGGTGCCCAGAACCCACAGAAATGTGGATGACGAAGGCTGACTCCACAAAGCGGTCCTCTGACTTCTGCACATGTGCCACGGTACACGCGTGCATCACACACATACATACTAACAGTTAATAAAGATCAAGAGGAATCTTGAAAACTCTGCAGCGTGAGAGGAGCCGGATGGGCACGAGATCACCTGAGAAGACTCCAGATGGCATTTCTGGAGGAGACCATATCTGTAGTTTTTAGACCTGATACAGAAAAACGAAATCGAATTTGAAGGTGAGGCCTTATTTAAATTTATTCAAATTTATTTAAATGTATTGCTCGTGTGTGTATGTGTGTGTGTGTGTGTGTGTGTGTGATGTGCATGTATGCGTGCGTGTCACATGTGCCCACAGTGCACTTGTGGAGGTCAGAGGACAAGTTCTGTGGAGTTGGTTTTCTCCTTCCACCTTTCTGTGGGTTCTGGAGATTGAACTCCTGTTGCTGTGCATGTGTAGCAAGCCGCTTTTCCTGCTGGGCCATCTCGTTAGCCCCAAGTCTGAGACCTTCTGCTATTGTCAGGGATAGAAAATGAAGCTCTCTGACGGTCCTTAAAAGTTCCTGTGTTTGTAAATCGTCAGCTGTCTGGAAAATGGTTTTGCTTTTAAATGTGCCTACCTGTGTCTATGCAAGTAATAAAGAGCTTTGCGTCACTTCCCCACCTTTGCATATTCTTATTTTTCAATAATTTGATTCTTCATTCACTTGACATCCCAATTGAAGCCCCCTTCTCGTCTCCTCCCAGTTCCACCCTTACAGATCCAATTTCCCTTCCACTTCTCCTCAGAAAAGGGGAAACCCCCCTTGGGTTTCATCCACCCTGGTACATCGTAGCAGGACTAGGCACATCCTCTCCCACCGAGGCCCAACCAGGCAGTCCAGGTAGGGGAAAGGGATCCAATGGCAGGCAACGAGTCAGGAGCAGCCCCTGTTCCAACTGTTAGGAGAGCCACATGAAGACATAGCTGCACATCTGCTACGAATGTGTGGGGGCCGAGGACCAGCCCCTGCATGCTGGTTGGTGGTTCGGTCCCTGTGAGCCTCATTGGTTCAGGTTAGCTGACTCTGTAGGTCTTCTTGTGGTGTCCGTGACCCCACATTCTTGTTGGTTTGTTTGTTCTCCCTGCCTCTAGTCTCCCCATGGGGGCTCCCCAGAGTTACCTGCCTCTTGAGCCTCCTCCTCCTTTTCCTCCTCCTTCTCCTCTTCCTCCTTCCCCTCCTCGTCCTCTTCCTCCTCTTCCTCCTTCCCCTCCTCCTCCTCTTCCTCCTCTTCCTCCTCCTCTTCCTCCTCCTCTTCCTCCTCTTCCTCCTCCTCTTCCTCTTCCTCCTCCTCCTCTTCCTCCTCTTCCTCCTCCTCCTCCTCTTCCTCCTTCTCTTCCTCTTCCTCCTCCTCTTCCTCCTCTTCCTCCTTCTCTTCCTCTTCCTCCTCCTCTTCTTCCTCTTCCTCCTCCTCCTTTTCCTCCTCTTCCTCCTCCTCCTCCTCTTCCTCCTTCTCTTCCTCTTCCTCCTCCTCTTCCTCCTCTTCCTCCTTCTCTTCCTCTTCCTCCTCCTCTTCTTCCTCTTCCTCCTTCTCTTCCTCCTCCTCTTCCTCCTTCTCTTCCTCTTCCTCCTCCTCTTCTTCCTCTTCCTCCTTCTCTTCCTCCTTCCCCTCCTCCTCCTTCTCTTCCTCTTCCTCCTCCTCTTCCTCCTCTTCCTCCTTCTCTTCCTCCTCCTCCTCCTCTTCCTCCTCTTCCTCCTCCTCCTCCTCTTCCTCCTCTTCCTCTTCCTCCTCTTCCTCCTCTTCCTCCTTCCCTTCCTCCTTCTCCTCCTCTTCCTCTTCTTTCTTCTTCTCCTCTTCCTCCTCCTCCTCCTCCTCCCCTTCTTCTTCCTCCCCTTCCTCATCCCAGGGGTGTTCTGAGAGGAGCCCAAGGCAGCAGAGTCCAGGCTGGCTTTGGCTACCTCACTTGAAAGCTGGCCCTAGAATTATATTCATAGAGTAAAGATCGAGAACTTTACTGTTTTTTTTTTTTAAAATGTAACATGTGTGAATTTTTTTTATTTAAACACTATTTCCCAGCTTCGATTTTGTAATCACACTAAATAGAAAATAGAAAATGTTAGAAGAGAAGAGCCAGGGCTGGGGAGTAGTTTAGCTCATACTATCAATGAGGTTCTGGGTTCCATTCCAGCTCCACAGGGCAAGAGCTGGGGTTTGGAATCCAGCAAGGTCCGGGCTTATGCCCCACTGCATAGTTTGCTGCGTCCTCCTGGGCGTGACATCAACAGTCTGAAGCCTCAGTTTCCCCACCTGCGTGAGAAGCATTGGGCTCCAAGCAGCGCACACTGCCTCTTGTGAGTCTTAGTGCTGCGTGTGGGACATTCATATGAGCACAAAAGCCAGAGAAAGACATCCCACTCCAGGAAGTGACGTCGAAGGTCAGAGACAGACAGAAGTGGCAGGGCCAGCCAACATCCTAGAGAGTTGGGAGGAACAGTCAGAACTTGAGGCCTTTTGGGCTTATGTCCAAGGAACCGGCCAGCATGTGAATTTCCCTTGCATTGGGGAGAGGCCTTATGATAATGGGACACTGAGGCAGATCCCTTTCCTAACTGTGACAGGGCTATGGTGTTGACAGTAAAAAGTTGGTCCAGGGTAGCAGTGGAGTGACTAAGATGTCTGAGTTGGGGGTGTGCTCTTAAGCAAGTGCTGACAGGACTTGGAAGGGTTGGGTCGAGGGGTGAAGAGAAGGGAGGCTAGGTCTGTGGCCTCAGGTCAGCTGAAGAAGTTCAATACTGCAGCCCCCAGGTTAGCATAGGTTCCTGTGGTTAATACTGCCCACTGCGGGCGGGCTGTGGTCAGGCCTGCTGTGTGGAGTCAGGCATTATGTGTAAGTGGGAGTGGGAGGGGTCCCTTTTCTGGGGTTGGCGTCCAGGCATGGTTCTATGGGGCAAAGGGCCACCCCAGCTTTGTGCAACCTGCCTAATTGCCCATTTAACCTTTGTGGAGCTTAATCAAGGATGTTTAGTCTGGGCAGGCTGTACTAGACCCACAGGTCAGGCCGGTGGCCTCCCTGAAGCCCAGGCAGCCCAAGCAGGGCGGCTGAAGCATCCCTCAGGGGAGGAGGAATAGGAGCTGAGCTCCTGCTTTTCTCAACCCGGCTGGGCGTGGGCACAGGAAGGCACTGGAGATGGGGGCGGGGGGAGGTGTCTACTGGAGTCAGGGCACGATGCCACAGGGTGGAGGGAGATGTGGCCCACAGAGCCGTTTGCATGCTTGCAGACTGGAGCAGCTCACTCACGTGACCCTTGGCCACTGTGCCAGCATGTTGCTCTCACATCCTGCCTTGCTCAGTTAGGAGGGGGTCAGAGCAGGCGTGAGTTCCCGCCCTCCTGGCAGGTGCATGTGAAGACTCCCTCCCTCGTCATCAGGACAGGCTGTCCAGCTTGCGCGGGGAGGTAGATCTGCCGTAGAGTAGATCCTCGAGGGTCCGGTCCCCAGCTCTGAAAACGGTCCTATGCTGTTTCAGATTCTAGTAATTCTGGAGCTCCGGAAGTGGTCATAGCCGTATTCCTGGGGCTTGTGGCCAGGTCTGTGGAGTCCCTGTCTCAAAACACAGGACAGAGCTGGAGGTGCCTCAGCCGTGCCTCAGAGGTTAAGGCGCTTGCTTCTCTTGCAGAGGACCTAAGTCCACTACCCAGCACCCATGTTTGGGCAGCTCCCAATTGCCTGTAACTCCAGATCTAAGGGGAATCCGATGCCCTCTTTGGGGCTCCAAGGGCACTGCACTCCCGCGTGTCAACCCACAGACACACACACACACACACACACACACACACACACACACACACACACACACGAAACGAATTCCTTCAAAACGAAATCCTTAGAGACAAAACCAGAGCGGCCGTCGGAGGAAACGCACGCACTGAAGGTTGACCTCTGCCCTCCGCACACCTAGGCGCATGCGCGGTGAAGGCGCAAGTTCGAGGCCTTCGTCTCAATAGCGTCCGTCCTCGAGTGGAACTCTCCAAAGAAGCAAGCGTAAAAGAAGCAAGCGGGAACTCGGACTTGGGGTGCAGTTAGAAGACAGGTAAGTCAGGACTTACCTGACTCTTGGCCTGTGACACAGCCGAGGCCTTCCACAGCCCCGGGCCGTCCGTCATGTGTGGATGTTTGGTTTGATTCATCCAACCATCTTCGACCTCTTCCAGGAATTTATTCTGCCAAGTTCCCACGTTGGAGAAAACAAGGGCCACTCAGCACCCCCCCCCCCCCCGCCACCAGCCCTGGGACACAAGTGCTCCTCCCTCCTCGAAACAACCTGCTTGGCACCCCCAACTTTCTCTACCACAGTTTATTATTATATTTTTAAAAAAAATTCTCTTTAACCAAAGGGAAACATTGTGCGGTCCCAGCATCCCCAGCCATTTCCATGCTCGGGGTGTCCTGAGCTGGCCTCGAGCTGTGACTCACAGGCTGCAGAGATGCCAGGTCCACAGGGATGGATGACAGGACTTCCCCACTCCTCTCCAGGCCTGCACCTCTGAATGGTGCATCCGTCAGCGTGGCCCGAGAAGAAAGGCGTCGGGGAGCAGTTGGCGGCGTTGTCTTACACAGCGGGTAGACGGATCCAAACCATGACAGCGATTTTGAAAGGGAATTTATACGATACTGGCAATTTAGACATTAGGGTTTCAAAGCCTAGACGGACCCAAGATAAATATATACATATATTCCACCACATACGAAATAATAACCCCGAGCCACAAATGACTCTTTTGAGTCTGTCCCTGTCTGCCTGTAAAAGAGCAGGTGGAGGTGGCCGGCAGGGGAGAATGGTAGGCCTGGCCTTGTCTCAGTTGTGCCCACTGTGCTCTTGGTGAACTTGGAGATGGCTGTGCTGTCAGATGAGAATCACAGTGACCTGCGGTTTGGTGGCCTGTGGCATTGTCCTGGAAGCTCAAGGCATTTGATCTGTAGTAAAAAAAATCTGTTCTCAGGACACCAAGGGAAATGTTCCACACGCCCAGAAGAGATGTAACACAGGGGTGTACTGGCTGGTTTTGTGTGTCAACTTGACACAAGCTGGAGTTATTACAGAAAAGGAGCCTCGGTTGAGGAAATGCCTCCATGAGACCCAGCTGTAAGGCATTTTCTCAACTAGTGATCAAAGCAGGGAGGGCCCAGCCCATTGTGGGTGGTGCCATCCGTGGGCTGGTGGTCCTGGGTTCTATAAGAGAGCAAGCCGAGCAAGCCAGGGGAAGCAAGCCAGTAAGTAACATCCCTCCATGGCCTCTGCATCAGCTCCTGCTTCCTGACCTGCTTGAGTTCCTGTCCTGACTCCCTTTGGTGATGAACAGCAATGTGGAAGTGTAAGCTGAATAAACCCTTTCCTCCCCAACTTGCTTCTTGGTCGTGATTTTTGTGCAGGAATAGAAACCCTGACTAAGACAAGGGGTATTGGATGTTTCCAAACTGTGGGAAAGCTGGAGGGCACGGCTTCTCATGTTCAATTTGATGGAATAGAAACTTTGGGAATTGTGCTGCTGGTAGCACCAGCCTGGAGCGCTGAGGCACTTGGGCCCATGCTGGAGTCAACAGCTCTGTTGCCTAGGGCTGGGGGAGGCAATGCCATTGGCCTTTCTAGATCTGCATGAAGGACTCTCATGATGGAGTCTAATCTAGAATGCTCCAGATGGCAGAGGATTCTGGGAAATGTGTTCCCCACCTTCCAGCTACCATCATGATAGGATGGGTGCCGAGTCTCCTTCAATTCTGACCCTGAGCATGCGCTCCTAAAGGTCCTACTGTGTCACAGGGTGTCACCTTACCTAAATCACAGCAGTGTGAGAACATAGGTCGTCCTCCTGAAGACCCAAGTCATCTGGCATGCGTAAGACTATCCCTTTCCTCCTTGTAATAACTGAATTCTGAGTCTCACCTCCATCATGCTGTCCAAGCATGGTAAGCTGTTGGTGGCTACTTCATGGCCTCTACACACACACACACACACACACACACACACACACACACACACACTTACACACACACTCACACATACATGCATGCATGTATATACACATACATGTATGCATGTATATACACACAAACACACGCATGCACCTACATTCACACACACATACACACTCACATGCACACATACACACATACTACTCATACACACATATACATACTAACACACATTCACATACACACACTCACATACACATTCACACACACATACACACATATACATACATACAAACATAAATGCACATACACACATACACATATACACACACATACACACACATACACACATACATATACACATATACACACTCACACATACATATACACATACTCACACACATAAACACATAAACACATACACACGTGCATACACACACACACACACATACACACACACACACACACACAGCTCTTCCCGTGCCCCTGCCTGCTCTTCTGGCTCCTTTCTTCCTTCCAGTTAGTCTCCCTTTAAAGAAACTTTTCCCTAAATAGATTTTCTTTTTATTTTTTTGCAGACTTTGAGCTTCAACATCCAGAAAGCGGCATTCTTTAAAAAGATCATAAAAATACATGCCCACCAGAAAAAAAAAAGCCTGGGAAACAGACTCTGGAAGAAGACAGAAGCCTGGCCTGACCCCACGCAGTGCGACAGCAGTGGCTACAGCATAGAAATGCAGGATCATGTTGATGCGTCAACAGAAGCCACTGGGCACCTCACGCCCGCTGGGGGTGGCGCCTCTCTTTGTCACAAACAGTTGGGTTGGCTTGCATTCCCTGGGAAACCTGTCTTATCCTGGCCCGAAGTCCTTGCAAGTCTTGAGTTGAGCAGCAGCAGCCTCTGTCCTGCCATAGAGAAGAGTGTTTGGAAGCCATGCTGGCCAGAGTGTAACCAGAGCCCTCAAAGGGCTCCATCTCCTAAGCCCAGCTTTATGCTGACCACCGCATTACCTGGGGTGGATGGGAGCATGGTTGTCTAGGGGCTGAGGACTCCTTGCTGATCCCATGCCCAAGCACCTGATTGGTCTTAATGACACAAAGTTAGTAAGACTATGGGCTGTGACCGTCCTTTTCCTGCAGGAATAAAACAAACAAACAAACAAACAAACAAACAAACAAACACAACAATAAAAACCTAAGGTGCAGAGGTCAGTCACACTTAGGAAACGGCAACTCTGTGTTCTCTGCCTCTCTCTCTCTCTCTCTCTCTCTCTCTCTCTCTCTCTCTTACTGTGTCATTTTATATGTATAGATGTCTTGCCTGCATGAATGTCCGTGTATCTTGTGCATGCCTGGTGCCCAGAAAGGCCAGAAGAGGGAGTGGGATTCCCTAGAACTGGAGTTACAGCCGGTTGTGAGCTGCCATGCAGGTGCTGGGGATCAAATCCAGGTCCTCTAGAAGAGCAGCCAGGGCTCCTAACTGCTGAACCATTGTTTCAGCCACTTGCTTATTTTTTTCTGAAAAAAAAAAAAGAGTGATATAAATATACATATACATCATATACATCATACTCATATACATACACATTATACATATGCATCATCACATACACATACACATATACATACATATACATCATATACATCTACATTACATATATTACATATACATTACATATACATACACATTATACATATGCATCATCACATACACATACACACATCATATACATATACATTACATATGCATTACAATACATATACATACACATTATACATATGCATCATCACATACAATATAAATACATCATATATATACATTACATATACATTTCATATACATAACACACATTATACATATGCATCATCCATACACACATATATACATCATATACATATATACATATATATTACACATATATTACACATACATTACATATACATATACATACACATTATACATATGCTTTATCACATACACATACGTATACATATACATCATATACATATATACATATACATTCATGTATATTACATTTACATTACATATACATACACATTATACATATGCATCATCACATACACATACACACATATACATCATATACATACACACACATACATCTACATTACATATATATTACATATACATTACATACACATTATACATATGCATCATCACATACACATACACACATACATATACATCATATACATTCACATAAACATACACATACATATACATTCACATACTGTGGCAGTCTCTCGCTTGACATGTGGGATTCTGGGTTCTCTGTCCTCAAAATTGCGAAGCCTTCACAGCCCTAGAGTGTTTCTGGAAAACTTGAACTAAAGAGTTCTCATCCATCTCTCCTAGGCAAATGTGATGTCCAAGACTCCATGGGTTTGCCCGTCCTGGACACTTCTCAGAAAGGGAATAACATGTGTGGCTTTTGTGCCTGGTCAGGTACCAAGGGCCGCGTTGGAGGCTTCTTCTGTAGCAGTGCCTGGCAGGACACCCTTCCTCTTCACAGGTGGCGAACATCGCAGAGCATCATGGACCTGCCTCTGGCCAGTTGCTGGGAACAGCACCTTCATGAAGGTAAAGAAACTTTCTCAAAATGCTTCCATGAGTGGGATAGAATCTTCTAGAAATTGTTGCCTGGTTGCCCCTGCTGTTGAACACACATTGCAAGATCCAGCAACGTGGGACCACCAAGATGACACAGATCATTAATTCTAGCTTACCACAGGCTTCTGGAACAAAATTTTGGGTGGAGCCCAAAGCTACCCAGGGGACATTGGTGGCTAACTTCTAGGAACCTCAGTTCCCAAGGGATGTGGCGAAGCAGTTTGGACCTTTTGCTCCAGGCTGAGCTGCCCACAGGCACAAAGGCTGTGTGGGTATTGTCCCCTTAGTCTGCTCCACCCAGCTTCCGTGGGGCCTTCCACGGCAGAGCTCAGAAGCTGAACTCCTACCTTCAGTCCTGTCACAGAGGTCTGGTGCCTCAGTTTTCCCCAAAGAGCTACAGAGACTTAATGCTGCCTGGAGATTTCCAAACAGAAGAGCTCTCATGGTGACACGTTGACTTCCTGTCCTCTCATTACTGAGGCTGCCCTGAAGTATGACCCTCAGTTGGAGCCACCCTCGTCTCTGGTCTGAGCCTAAATTGCAGGTTGGGCCAGTGGCCATCACTGGGGTCTGTCCCCAAGACAGTGTGTCTGAGAAGGCTGAGCCTGCGGCTCTCTCCAAAAAGGCCCATCCTCCACTGGAGGACCTTTGGGAAGTCTTTCAGGGGTCAGACCGGTTTGCTTCCAGCTGTCTCTCCTCCCTCCCCACCAGAGGTGAGGGGCATGTGGTCCTCCCAGCTTCTTTAGCAAAATGGAGTTCAGAGAGCAGCCAGCCAGCTTCAGGGATGAGGGGAGCTGGCTAGAGAGCAGGGGCAGTAGGCTTCTGGAAGGTGTTGATTTAGAACAAAGAGAAGCCCTCTTACATGTGTGGTGGTATTTGGAGTGTTACATTACGGTAGACCCAGAAGTCATCCCCCAGCCTCATGCCACTCTGGTGACTGCTGACTTGGCTGTGGTCATTCCTAACAGCACCTTATTTCTGGGGATCAGTGTACACTGCGGGGAGTGGAACTGAGTACCCAGCACCCCTGTTCCTTCCATGCCGAAGGAGAGACCCAGGCGTAGGAATGGAGGCAGTCTTAACTGCCACACGGCAATAGCTCTGCCGACTGGTTGGGAACAGGGCTGCAAACCAGTGCATGGTTTAATCTCCATTCTACACAGGATGGTCTGCACCATGCCTGGTCACCTGCCAGTGACCACCCTGGAGCATTTGTCCTTTCTGGCTTGCACCAGGGTTCATGACTGTGCAGTTTTCCAGGTCACACCCTGAGAACTGTTGGCAGAACAAGCATATAATGGTAGGGGGCAGGGTAAGGCCCAAAGGCTGTGGGGAACATCCAGGGGCCAGCCAGAGGGAGCTGCTTCTCATGTGCACATGCACGAGTGCACACACACACACACACACACACACACACACACACACACACACACGCCCTGACCTGGCCTATGGGGCTCCTGTGCACACCCTGGGCCCAGCCCTTGGCAAGCCGAGGGGAACATATGCGTGGAGACTCAGCCCAACCTTCATGCTGGGCCACAGCAGGCATGGAAAGGCCTTGTTTTTGGACGCTGTAGACTCTGGCCTCCCTGGGGTATGATGGAGCCTGCTTGATCGACAGTGGACTGTGGGCTCAGGCTCTTCCTTAGAGCCCAAGTAAACACTTCCTCTGTCATGGAGTGTACTAAAAATGTGTGTGTGTGTGCGCGCGCGCATGTGTGTGTGTGTGTGTGTGTATGTGTGCTGTGTATGTATGTGTGTGTATATGTGTGAGTGTGCATGTATATGTATGTGTGTGTGTATGTGTGTGTATGTGTGGGTGTGTGTGCTGTCTATGTATGTGTATGGTATGTGTCTGTGTGTATGTGCACGTATGTGTGTGTATGTGTGTATGTCTCTGTGTCTGTGTTTATGTGCATGTATGTGTGTGTATGTGTGTATGTCTCTGTGTCTGTGTGTATGTGCATGTATGTGTGTGTATGTGTGAGTGTGTGTGCTGTCTATGTATGTGTATGGTATGTGTCTGTGTGTATTGTATATATGTGTATGTGTGAGTGTGAGAGTTGTTTATGTATGTGTATGCTGTGTGTGTATGTGTGTATGCATACTCTTGCGCTTACACGTGCAGGTCATGAGAGGACATCAGTCACTCTACTCTCTCACTCTCCACCTTGTTCTTTTAAGACAGGGTCTCTCACTGAGCCCCGAGCTCAGCTGGAGGCCAGTCATCTCCAAGATCCTCCTGTCTGTCTCCTAGGTCACATGGTTAAGGCACAACACACACACACACACACACACACACACACACATACACACACACACACACACAGAGTAGGTGCGAGGTGCACTCTCCCCAGCCCTGAAACAAGCATTTAGTATTCTTTACTTTGTGCACTGCCCTGAAAGGACCCGAGGGCACGATGTGCAGACCTCCGATGAGGTCTGAAGAGGGGATTGGGGTCCTAGGACTGACCCTGGTGGCCGTGACGTCAGTATCTGTGGGTGGAACTCAGGAGTCAGTGACGCCAGATGGGAACTCCACTTCTCTGCTCTTCCTCAGCTCAAACTGGAGCCTAGCCTTTCCCCCCATTACAGACATAGGCCGAGAGCCAGTGCTGTCAACAAAGTCTGTCACTTTGTCACCAGCTGGTTGTAGCTGTTTTCTCCTCCCAGCACAGAAGTGTCAGCCTTTTGAGACTATGTCTGAGATCTGGGTGTCCGAGGTCAGGAAGCTGTCAGATCCTGTTCCCAGCAGTGTGTCTGTTGTCCCACTTCAGGTCATTTTGATGGCTCTTCTGAGCCATCTCTCCTACACCCCACGAGTTTTATGCATGTCAAGACATTCGAGGGAGGATCCTTGGGCTTCTCACAGCTTCCAAAGGAGCCAAGGTCCCAGAGAGAGTTAAACACACACACACACACACACACACACACACACACACACACACACACACAGAGAGAGAGAGAGAGAGAGAGAGAGAGAGAGAGAGAGAGAGCTTTTGTTCCCCCAGTCACCGATGACTTGTCTTTTGTTTTGAGAACTCCTGAGTCCTCAGCAGAGCCCACTTACCACCTTCTTCCCAAAGCTCTTTCTGGTTCCCAGTGCCAGGGTCCCGGGGTGCAAGGATGTGGGTGGAGGACCCTGAGCTGTCCGGATTCATGGGGGAGCCGGGTGGGGTTGTTTTCCATGGCTATCTGCCTCTTGTTAGCCGACTCCACAGCTGGGTTTCATGGCCCTGTGCCTGCCCTCCTGGGGTGACTGGGTCAGGAGATCCACATGCTGCCCTGCCCTTGAATGTGGGGACAGGGAAGGGAATGAGGAGAGATGGCTGCCTCTTTGTAGCCACTAGGGGGATGGTAGGAGAGTCCCCAGGCTTAGCTGAGCAGGAGTGTTTTTTTTTCGGAGCTGGGGACCGAACCCAGGGCCTTGTGCTTCCTAGGTAAGCGCTCTACCACTGAGCTAAATCCCCAGCCCCGAGCAGGAGTGTTCTTGATGGTGCCTTTGGTGGGCTGAGAAGGGAGGCTGTGTCTTCCCAGGAGGGCCTCATGATGTTCAGGCCATGGTCTGGTGTGTGCTGGGAGGTTCTAACCAGGGCTTCTGCGACTATGACTTTTCTGTGTCAACTTGACTATCCACGCACGGCAAAGCCAGTCAGTCCTCTCAAACTGCCCATGGATACCCAGCCCAGGGTCAAGCACCAGGATGGGTCCGTTCCCGAAGAGGGAAGTAGCTGATCTCTAGGCAGGATCAAACCATCCTTGGCTTCTATACCTTGAGCTGAGCATGCGCACCTGTCGCCTCAGCTGATGCCTGTGGCTACTCTGGGGGCATCAGCTTGGTCTCCTGATTCTTGCTCCATCACTCACTAGCTGTGGAACCTGGGCATCCGTGTCACCTGCCTGTGACTCAGTTTTACCATCTGTAAAGTGGGGACAGTACAGTATTACACAGGGCCATAATGAGAAGCAGATGAGTTGTCTAGGTCATGCTCACAGGAAACACTTGTGGTTTGTTTATTATGGTTGTCACAGCATGTTTGACATTACCTTAGTGCTGGAAAACAACACAAGGTTCGAAAATATCATTAATAGCAGGTTTTTCTGTGATCGATTAGTAATGTCTGAGGGGAGCAAAGAAAAGGAAGGGTGAAAGGCAAGGACTCAAATTCCTGAGAGGAGGTTCTACCCTAGGACTAGTGGATCTCCTGGAGTAGCAGTTGGAGTCAGCTCACCAGCACTTTGGATGCTGGGAATGGGAGAAAAGAGTAATTTTATATCTTGCTTTGGTGTTTTAAACTAGTAGGCTTTCTGTGATCGATTAGTAATGTCTGACGGGAGCAAATTTCAGATCTTTTCTCTCCCCTCAATCCTGTCCTGACCCCAGCTCTCCTGGGGATGGCTCCTCACTCTGCCCTGAGCCTTGGGCACTGTGTTTCAGATCAGGTCCAGACTCAGCCCCGTGTGAGCTCCACAGCAGCCCCCCATTGGTTCCTGGTGGCCGCACGCATCACAGAATGTTCTAGAAGAGCCCAAGAGTGACCAAACTATGGTCCTGCCCTTCTCATTCTGAACTGGGTGTCTTCTTCCAGACAGCGTCAGAGGCTCCGGGAGGAAGCAAGCTGCAGGGCGGGTAAGGTTTCCTTCAGGAGGTTTTTAAGATCAGCGCCTTCCTCTGTCCTGCGGTATTGGAGTGAATTTGACCAGAGCACTAAGTAGGGCAACATTAGGACTTGTGGTCTGTGAGGGTGTGGATCCCTAAACGTGGTGGAATGTTCTAGACGTAGACTCTGTGCCTCCAGGGGTAAAGGAATCGACAGCTGATTTTCCTCTATCACGGCGGTCGGCAGACATGGGGAAGGTGCACGTGCGAAATGATGACTCTGAGCCCTGCTTCTGAAGCCCGCCCCTGTACTTTACCCACAAGGCTGTGCGACCATGGATCAGTAGTTCGATGCCTCTGTTATTGTTTGTCTTTGCCTATAAACTGTACAAGCCTTCTTATGGACGACTGTGAGCATAGTAGGTGCTCATGTAAAGATCTCAAAGTAGACGCTCAATTAATTGCTTCAAAAGGTACTAAGTATCAAGTACCCCACTCCAAGGACAGCAGGTCCAGTGAGAACTGCCGTTTTTGCTTCTGGGCGGTGTCTTCTTCCCTGTGCCTCAAACTGCTCTCCCCACCCCCATATCCTCAAAACCAAGTCCCTCTTCAGTTCTAGAAAAACCAGGGATGTTGTTTGCATAGAGGCCTTGTTTGCCAGAATCTTCCTCCCCCTCTCCGAGTGTTCTGGGTCCCTTCAGTGGCCGGGGAGTTCACACTTGGTGGCTCTGAGGACAGCAGGCTGGCAGAACTGAGGTGTCAAGGATTTTGCTGTTGTTTTGTTCTGTTTTTTCCTCATCATGGGAAACCAAATGACTGACGGACATCAAGGTCTGGGACAGCATGGTAGGGGTCAGGAAGCTCTCCCTTGTTTGTAGTGTGTTGATGGGACCAGTATGGACTGGGGCTGGTAGCTTAAAGCTGGTGAGTGACTTGGGGGCACACACAGCCCTCGTCAAGGGTCCTTCACTCTAGACCTGGATGGAAGGATTCCTCATGATCCACAGACAAGTGCAATGTGTTCGGTCATTGAGGAGGGGCCCAGGTCACCTTCAGCCAAGGTCACTCCGCTGACTGAGGACTTTCTCTTCTCTTTCCAGACAGGGTCTTGCTACCACCCAGGTTGGCCTGTTACAAGAGTCATCAACTACAACTGATCCCAAGAACGGTCTCATCTTGGAATCCAGGCTTGCCTCAAACTCATGGCGATCCTCCTGCCTCAGCCTCTTGAGTACTGGGATCAAAGGCACTACACTCTCAGGTTAGGAGGCAGATCTTTTATTTTATTTATTTATTTATTTTGGTTCTTTTTTTCGGAGCTGGGGACCGAACCCAGGGCCTTGCGCTTCCTAGGTAAGCGCTCTACCACTGAGCTAAATCCCCAGCCCCCAGATCTTTTAAAACTGTCAGTTGCAGCTCTGACTCAAAGCTGACAGAGCCCTCGGGCTGCCCCAACTTGAGGTGACCCCCCTGCCTTTCTCGTTAACACACCCTTTCTCTAGGCTGTTTGGGGGGTCACTGTCACAAGCAACTGCCTACCTCTGACTGTCTCGACACAGGGGACACTTTTTTCCCTTTGGACTTTAGCCACCCTTTGCACCTTACGGTGGCCTGATATCCAGAGAGGCCCTGCACCATGAGCCACAGGGATGGCTGCCTAGGTGGAGCAGGGATGGGGTATGGGGGATGGATGGGGGGACAGATGTGTGCTATCAACAGAGTCCCCCTTCAAACCTGAGAATATGGCCTTTATTTGGAAACACAGTCATTGCAGATGTGACAAGGTGAACTCATGCTGGCCGCGGTAGGTCTAAACCGGTAGGTTCCTCACCGGCCCTGAGCAGAGATGAGGTGGGACAAAAAGCTACAGCCCAGGGCCTGATTGATGTGGAGCTGGGAGAAACAGGAAGGAGTCTCTGGATCTCTGGGCTTCTGAGTTTTGGGCCTTTAACCCTGGCTTCAAGAGAATAACTTTTGGCACCCTGATCCCAGCTTACAGTAGCCCCCCCAGGAGATCTTGGTGCCAACATCACTAAGTGATACCACTTCCTCTTAGCCGGGACCAAATTCCTCCTTTCCCTGACTGAGTAAGTTTGCTTCGCCTCCCTTTGGTGGCTTCATTTCCTGTCAGCTTCATTCTGAAAAGCGGGCAGAGGCAGTGGGACTGCACGGGCTTCTGGGTTGGAGAATGGGCCAGCTTTTATTTTCTCAGAGGCTCTGAGTGTAGCTGATAGCTCGGGAGCTCGGGTTCGACGGACCCAGGTTCAAACTCTGGGCTCTGGGCTCCCAGTCTCAGGCTTCCCTTCTGTAAAATGGGACCAGAAGTCCCGTGGTTAGGGTCTGTGGCGGGAAGAAGGCATGTGGTGGGTACATCTTACATCGTGATCTCCTTTGTCGAGGTAGTCACATGAATATTTAGGGCAATGCACTACATATCACCACACACCTTTATAGTATTTATTAAGTGGTGCTCTCAGTGAGTTCTATCTTTGATGTCTGGTTGAGTTCACCCCACATTTGAGGCTGATTTTCTTGGGTACAGAGACTCAGGAGGGCGAAGGACATTTTGTTCGGTAAGAGAAGAGCTGCTAGCCACAGGCACATGGAGCCTGAAGGGTGGGTGTGGTGGGCAGGTCCATGGGAGATCTGGCTGGGACTGTTTTCCTTCCATCCATCTCTCTGAGACAGTCTCTTGCCAGCCGGGGCGTTGGGAAGGCGGAACAATAGAACTCGTTGTCCTTGCTCTCTGCTGGGTGGACAGAACTCGCTCAGCGCTCAGCTCAGCGTGTAATCTTCGAGGCATGCAGAGCCTGCGGGCGGCCAGGGAGGTGGGTTAGTCGCTCCCCGGGTCAGGGAATTAGAAACAGATTGCTAAATGGGACAGAATATCCAGGGTGGGCCCTCTCTGGCCTGTACCATATACGAGTCAGTCCTTCACCAAGGGTGACTCAGAAGGTACCTGGTGGCCCCAGCTGTATGAACAGAGGGGAGAGGCTCAAAAATAGGATGATTTGTTAAGCTAGACTCACAAAGGTGGGCTGTGGAGCTCACCAACATGACAACTCCTTTCTAGAAGCTGCTACCCACCAGGGCAGGGGTGTGGTCTCCCAGTAGTCAGACCCCAGTGAAGCCAGTGAAGAGAAGGCAAGGGCTGTGTCAGGATCCCACCAAGGGACAGTGACTGTGACACCCGTTGGTCTCAGCTTCACATGCTTGGGAGGCAAACATCAGGTGTGTCTTAAGCAAGGGAGGGAGGGAGAAGCCATCCCCTTAGAGAGATGGAAGGGTCAGAATGCTGGCACTGGGATGTTTAGAGGTCTTTTAATTGTGTGCGAGCACGTATAAGAGTGTGCGTATGTGAGTGTGTGTTATGACTGTGAATAAGTGTGTGAGAATGTGTATGTTTGTATGTGTACATGCATTAGAGTGCGTGTGGGTGACTTTGTGGTATGTGTGTGTATGTCTGTCTGTGTGAGTATGTAATTATGTGTGAATATATGCATGTGTGAGTGTGTGTCTGAGTGTATGTATGTTTATGTGTGTGTGTGAATGTCTGCAAGTCTGCATGACTGAGTGTGTGTTTGAGTGTATATTCGTGTGTGTGAGTGTTTCAGGGAATGTATGTGTGTGTGAGTTTATGTATATGTTGAGTGTGTGTGTGAATGTATGCTTGAGTGACTGTGTGTGTTTGAGTGTATGTATGTGTGTGTGAGCGTGTGAGTGTGAATCTGTGCATGTGAGAGTATGTAAGTGAGTGTATGTACGTGTGTGAGTGTGTGTGTGTTTGAGTATATGTATGTGTGTATGGATGTGAGTGTGTGAGTGTATGTATGTATGTATGTGTGTGAGTGTGTGTTTGAGTGTATATATGTATGTGTGAGTGTATGTGTGTGTGAGTGTGAGTGTGTATGTGTGAGTGTGTGTGAGTGAGTGTGTGTGAGTGTGTGTGAGTGTGAGTATGTGTGTGTGAGTATGTGTGTGTGAGTGTGTGTGTGAGTATGTGAGTGTGTGAGTGTGTGTGAGTGTGAGTATGTGTGTGTGAGTGTGTGTGAGTGTGTGAGTGTGTGTGAGAGTATGTGTGTGTGAGTGTGTGTGTGAGTGTGTGTGTGAGTGTGTGAGTATGTGTGTGAGTGTGTGTGAGTGTGTGTGTTAGTGTGTGTGTGAGTGTGTGTGTGAGTGTGTGTGTGAGTGTGTGTGTGTGTTTGTGCGTTTTCATATATGTAGAGGCCTGGGCATCATGATGTTAGTCGTCTTCCTCCATTATGCTCCACTTGTTTGAGGCAGGTTCTCTTGTTGAACCTGGAGCGTGGTGGTTTGGCTGGTGTAGTGTGACTGCCTCTGAGTATGGGGAGCTGTGGTGCCCGCCCGGCCTATCTGTAGGTCTGAGGAGCCAAAATACTGAGCTCACATGTGTGTGAAGACTGATAGATCCTTTGAGTCAGCTTCCTTGTTCCTATATTTTATTTATTTATTTGTTTATTTATTTGTCTATTTATTTAGACAAGTCTAGCTATGCAGTTCTGGCTGGCCTGAAACTCACTATGTAGGCCATATTAAACTTGTGGTAGTCCTCCTGCCTCAGCCTCCGGAGCATCGCCATTGCAGGTGGTTATACCCATGCCCACTCTTTTGGTTTGTTTTAAGATCTTGCTACATCGTAGCCCAGGATGGCCTTGAACTTGGGATCCTCTTGTCTGTATTACAGGGGTGGATCACTCTTGCCCAGCTAGAGGACTTTTAATGACGAAGTTCCCAGTCCTGACTGCTCACCAGATCACATCGGAGGCAAAGACTAGATTCCCAGGCTCCCTCAGCCTGGGCTGGCTGGATCTTCTATTGTCCATGTACCATGTGCAGGTACCTGCTACCTAGTCCCCCGGGCTATTCAGTTGCAGAGGGAGTTGGAGGTGTGGGGTCTTTCTTCCAGAGTCAGTCAACGGACACTGTGCTGCCTGAATCGTCATCCAGCTTCCTTCTCTGGCAGCTTTGTGTGGTTCCGGTGAGCACAGCCTCCTACAGAGCCTGTACCTTGCTACATCGTACTGGTCCTTACTGGACTTAGTTTTTTCATCTGTGAACTGGGCTCTCTGTTCCTAAACTTCAAGGTCTGTGTGCAGAGTCCCTGGTGCCCAGATCCTCACACCTTAGGCCAGCAGGTGGAGCAAGTCCTGAGGAGGGCAGGGCCTCTGTGGGGTGGATATTGGTAGGGCACAGATGGCCAGGGCAAGGTTGGTGTGGATTGAGGACTCTGATGACCTCAACTAACTGAGCTGGCCCAGGCTCCTGCTACCGTGACTCCTCACCATGAACGACTTGAGTGGAAAAAAAAAAAGCACCCTCTTCTCTTTCAGTCACTTTGATTAGAACATTTTAATCACAATAACAGAAAAGAAACTAAGTCACTATCTTGGGCTTGGAATCTGGCACCGGGGCTGAAGGCAGCTACCAGGATCTAGTTCCTTCCACCCACACCCAACGCTGGCTTCCTGGCTGGGTTCAGGCTGTGACAATGAGGAACCCTGCACTTTTCTGGGAAGATATTATCCTTCAGTAAGTCCTGTGCACACTCTGTGCGCACACACACCTTGGAGTATGCGTGTACAAAACAGCACGAAGAACCCCTTCCAAATCTAAAGACTCTGGGGCCAGTCAGAAGCCACTTACAACTGGGAATCCATGAATTCCTGAATCCCTGAAAGGAAGGGCCTTGCATGGTCTAGAAAAAGCCACACACAGGACACAGAGGCGGGATGCGATGAGAGAGAGAGAGAGCCTGCCTTAGGCTCTTGATGGAAGACTGACTGGCTCAGGTGGTCAGTCCAGAGCGCTGGGCTCCGGCCTCTCCTTTGGGGTTGGGGAGACGTGGATTTACTGAATTCATGGCCCCAGCACAGCCATAGCTCGGGTTCTTAGACAAACACAGAAGTGTTTGGAGTATGGCAGGGAGGTGTTCTGGCTGGGAGGGAGGGATGTTCCACAGCTCTCGGGCCCCTAGCCTCATCCCTGCCTCTCACCGGGACCTAACCTTGACCATGAGCTGCACTCTAGTGGAGGCGGCCTGGTCCCCTGCAGGAATGTGGGGCTTGGTGGAGAAGCTGAGGCCCTGGGCATGCAGAGGGAATTCCAGTGCGCTCTCCTGTCAGCCTGGTTTTGGAAGGCAGCTGGTTACTTTGGCCTGCGCCCAGTTCTGACTCTCCGCATTGCCCTCTACTCCCAACTTTCCTCTCTCTTTTGGAATCAAAAAAAAAAAAAATCCCTAATCAGAGAGAGGCCTAAGTCATGGCTGATTGAGGCTGAGGACGTGGCTCTGTTTGCCGGTTCTAACAGGCTCCGTCTGAGCCTAGGGTCCCTGCCTCCGGTGTCTCGAGTACACAGCTGGTACCAGCATCATCTTCCTTTTCCCTTACAGGTTAATTGGAGGTAAAGCTGACTGATTTTTTTTACATATGGTTCCTTGTGTGGTGACCCAGGTCAAGCTGGAGATCTCTGCCTCCCAGGGACTTCCGTTCACCTCTCTCTTGTTCAGTGACCTTTCCCACAGTAGGCAGCTGTGCCTTGGGTCACCGTGTGGTCCTCTCTTGTTGTCCTAGTTAGGGTGACTATTGTGACAAAACACGATGACCAAAAAGCAAGTTGGGAAGAAAGGGGTTTGTTTGACTTATGCTTCCAACATTGCTGTTTATCATCAAAGGGAGCCAGGATTGGAACTCACACAGGGCTGGAACCTGGAGGCAGGAGCTGATGCAGAGGCCATGGAGGGGTGCTGCTTACTGACTTGCTCCCCATGGCTTGCTCAGCCTGCTTTCTTATAGAACTCCAGCCCAGGGATGGCTCCACCCACAGTGGGCGGGGCCTTCTCCCATCCATCACTAATTAGGAAAATGCCCTACAGGCTTGTGCACAGCCGGATGTTATGGGGGCATTTTCCCAATTGAGGCTCCCTCCTCTCCGATGACTCTAGCTTGTGTCAAGTCGACGGAATTAGCCAGCACCCCTGTTGTCTGTCTCTTTGAGTCATCTTTCCTCGTTTAATTTTAAAATGCAAAATTATTTAGCCTTTCAGAACTTTCTGTCTATAAAAGGTACTTGGATGACATCATCCCATGATCTGCTTATCCCCTCCTCTTGGGAGGGTCTCCCCCACTTTCATGTCTCTTTTTCTCTTTCATAGCCATCATATTTAATTTGAGGGGGTTTGTGTGTGTGTGTGTGTGTGTGGGGGTGCTGCATGAATGGGTGGAGCTTACTTGAGCAAGAGAAACTTATCAGTGGCCACACCCCCTCCTTCAGCAGCCACTGACTGCCTAGAGATTCCCAGGAAGGGGCGGGGCCTCACAAGTTCTTCCTTCATCTATGATGGAATGTTGATTGGCAGGTCCAGTCTTATGCAGGTATGCAGGTTGATGTCATTATGCAGATGAAGGCAGACAAGATAAAACGAGGCCTGTCATTGGACGAGAAAGAAGGGAGGCAGGAACGGAGGTTTTAGTAGGGAGGGAGAAGCAGGAGCCAGGAGAGGAGCTAGAACATGGCAGCAGATGTTAAGATTCTCTGCACATAGGTACAGGTTGTTAAGAGTATTTTTAAGGGATGGGTGTGTACAGGATTTGGTGCTGTCTAGATGGGCAAATTATATCTTATCAGTTGGATCAGAGGTTATTGTGCGGCGTGTTCTCATGTGGCGACTTAACTGAGTCCACAGTAAGAGAGCAGCAAGATAGGCGGTCTCTGTAGAAAACTGGCATGGCAGCGACCCGCCTTGGGAACTAGATGAGTAGAGAGATTGCTGCCAGGCTCAGAGAGTAGCCATTGGCAGTGTGAGATGGGACGGAGCTTATCAGGTGAGACGCTTTGCTGACTGAGATGAAAATGTCTCGCAGATGCCGTATGGCCCTGTGGTGCTGGCACTAGCGCAGGCTAAAAGGTCTTTCTATTTTTACCACAACACAGGTTAAGCCCAACTCCTGAGCGTGTGAAGGTCAAGGCCATGTCACATCCGGAAGACAGCATTCATGTCCCTCCCTCTTACATTCTTTCTGCATCTTCTCCAGTGACAGTCCCTAAGTCTTGAAGGGGTCAACAGAGAGTCCCATTGGGGGCCAAGCACTGAATAGCCAATGTTCTCACCAGTTCTGTGGACAGGTTTGTCTACTCTGGACAGACAGAAGTCCCCGTGGCCAAGACCGAGAGCAGCATTGACCTCTGGGTAGAAATGTAAGTGTTTGCAGGCGGTTTGATGATGGATCCATTTAGCGTAACAACACTACTAAGAAAGATCTCAGCTTTGGCCCACTGACTGTCCCAGCCTGGGGCTTCTGACCAAGTACTTGTATCCTCCTGTAGAGTGACCTCAAGTCCAAGTAGAGGACCTGAAAGGTCCAGGTGGGAGTGGGAAAAGGGTTCACAAAGGTAAAGAGGTATGAAAAGGCTCTATGGAAACTTATCATTCTGTAAGCTAATTAAAAAAATATGATTTAAGAGTTTGAAAGGAGGCATTCCACACAGGTAGATAGTGTTGCTCCTAGAAGCCATAGCTCATGCTGATTAGAGAGCCCCAAACAACGTGTGTCGTCTCTGACCTTGGTTGTCTACCAGAACGGAGCATTAAGATCTGACTGCTAGAAACGCCATACACTTTGATGGACATAGAGAAATCAAGCCAGAACTGATCTGGAAACTTCTTTCCTATGGCTGGTTTTCACAGTGCCAGAAGATGCAGGTCACTAGAGGATAAAACCGGTTTCATCCAGCTGTGAACCCTACAAGCTACCATTATTTATGGATGTGCTACCAGCAAGATGTGCCCATTGATCCTCCAGTGCCGTGGCTGCTGTGGGGGCCTTCTGCTTGTCACAGTGTCTGAACTTACAGATTGGATTCTGCTCTTTCTTGTTGCTGTGTGAGTTCCCTTCTGGGGACACAGCTCAGCCAGCATGCATTGCCCCCTTGTTGAGGCATGTCCGGATTGTTTTATGATTTGAATTTGGCGTGAAGCGTCTGCAGCTTGCTTAGATCACGGCGTGCAGCTGCCTTGCTCTTTGCACAGTATGCGAATGGGCCCCCCAAGGTGGCCATAGCTGTAACATTCCCACTTCATGAGGAATTAGAGGCCCGCAAACTGTTCTGCTAAGAAACCTCATCTTAAGTCCCAGAGCTAGGAGTAGGGTTGGGGCTCAAACCAAAGCTACTGACTCAGATCCAAGAGCTTGGTGCCTAACAGGAAGTGGCCCGTCCTGGCAGGAGCTGCAGATGTAGAAGCCCCTGGGTAGTAAGACATGAGAGGTTTGTCTGCAAAGGGGTCTCTCTTCTTCTCTTTCTTGGCAGACAGCATCCATCTTGTTTGCGAAGGGTTTCCACACTTGCCACCTGCTCTGTCTCCTGCTCCAGTTGTGCACTCGTGGCCACTGGGAGCTCTGACAGCCGTGCCAGTGCCCCATGGATACGCAGGGTGTCTCTGGGGGTTGTCAAGAAATCTGTAAACCTACAAGAGACAGCTCTAAGTGTTTAACACGGTGCTCACTGCTGCCATGAGTGGGGTGTGCGAACATCAGGAACCCCACTATGCCAAGCCAGGAGGTCCACGGGGCTGTGGGGCAGCCAGCCTGCTGACCAGAGCCAACTGACAGTCGAGCACAGGCCAGGGCAAGACAGCGTCTCCACCCACCCAGAGGTCTGAGGGCCCTCAAGCTCCCGGGAGGACGGAGATGACTAGGCAGAGCCCTAGCCGAGTCCCAGGGGTATCAGTCAGCTTTGGTGTTTCCTGGTGTCCAACTGAGGTCCCTTATCTGAGGCCCTGGGGCCGGATCTGTTTCACAATTTGGAACCTGTCAGACGTGAGAGCAGTAAATCTGGGTAGAAACAGCTTACGCTGTGTACTGTTAAAGTGCCCCGGGGCTGAGCCACTTCTGCCAGACACTACAGAGGATGTGCAACAATATGTAATTAGAAAGTTACTCCGAACAACTTCACTCTCCATTCAGAGCAAATCTCCTTATCAATAATATCTCTACCCATTTATTGTATTTGTACAAAACATGCATTTTGTTACCAGTAGACACTTTGACGTATTCTATGTGACAATCCACTTAATGTAACCATTACATTTATCATAGCATGATGTGTTGCTTGGGCATGGTGTCTGACACCTGTCATCTCAGCACCCAGGAAGCTGAGGCAGGGGGATCACTGTGAGTTTGAGGCAGTTTAGGCCTTGGAGACAGTTAAGATTCTGTCTCAAAAATTAATTTATATTTAAAAGAAAGGGGGAGGGAGAGGCTGGTAAGACGGCTGGGGGTTTAAGGGCATATATTGCTTTTGCACACACATACACACACACACACTAACATAAATATAAATAAAATAAACCATTTACAATGTCTTTTTAGTTAACATTTTTTAATCGTGTGCTGTATATGGAAATGTGTGTGTGTGTGTGTATGTGTGTGTGTGTGTGTGTGTGTGTGTGTGTGTGTGTATGTGTGCACCCGTGCCTGTGCACAGGCCAGAGGAAGACACCACTGCCCCACTTTGTCATTTTCTACATTATTCCCTTGAGACAGGCTCTCTCATTGAACCAGGGGTTAGGGTGGCTGTCAGCAGACCCCAGGAATTCCCACCCCTCCCCTAATATGTGGGTGCAGGATTTGAACTCAGGTCCTCCTGCTTGGCAGCAAACACTTTTGGTCATCTTTCCAGTCCCGTGTGTTCGTTTCTATATAGAACATCCAATACTAATCATAAAACTAACATTTCAGTGGTCGTTAGCTTACCTCTTCTAAAGAAGTTTGGAAGCACAACAGTGGGGAAGGCCTCCGTCTCGGAACTGGTTTCAGCAAGAACAGCCCACGGGTGATGACCCGAAATCCACACTTTTAGGCAGAAACATTGATGAATTAGAGAAGAAAATTAAGGACCAAACCTATAAGACAGTATAGACAGTCAGATCAGACTCATCTGCCTGATAGTGAACTGAACCCCCATGTTGGAAGGGATGGCATATGTTAGGGAGATTTTTCTGGGGCGTCTGAGTCTACTCACCTCAGCGTCTGAGGACCTCCCCAACACCCATCTAGGAGGGAGTTATCATGCCCGGTGTTCTGAGAGGGGGTCTCCTGTGGGTGTCCATGGCCAGTGTGGTTTCCTGGCATCAATGATGGAACGCCAGTGAGTGCCTCCTGAGCACAGAATGCCCTGGATGGTGCCCCGTGGCTCACGCTGTAACATTTCAGTCTGCGTCCCTGCTGCAAAGTCCATCCTGTACGCAGTGGGTTCTTAAGGGTCCTATGGGGGTAGCTGCTGAGCCAAGGGCATGGATACAGGATGTCGTCTTCAGGGCCATCAGAGAAAGTCAAGAAGGAGCAGGAAAGGAAATCGAAGAGGGGACCAGGACCTCATGGAGTGTGGGTGAGCAGGTGGTCCATGAGTAGCAGCCCACCATGTAGCACAATTGTGTGCTATCCAGGGCTTTGGATGCTCCTATGGTCCTCCGCCCCACCCTGCTCTTCACTGGGGACTGACTATATATTCATGTCTCTCGTTGCTGTGACAGAATATGGAAAAGGGCGGCTTAGGAAGGAAGGCTTTGTTTTGGCTCACAGTTGGAGGGTGAAGTCCACCATGGTGGCGGGAGCTGGAGGCAAGCTGGCCCCACTGCACCACAGCTAGGAAGGAGAGAGAAAGACGAGAGCTGGTGTTTAGCTTGCACTCTTATGAGTTCAGAACCCCAGCCTCTGACACGGTGTCGTTCACATTCAAGGTGGGAGAGTGTCGTGGTGGACTGGGAAGAGCTGAAGGTGGGTTCTTCAGGGGAAGTTGGTCGGGTTTGAGGGAGGCACCGGCAATGGTCACTGAACGTTAGGGGTTAACTTGCTGTGGAGGACAAGATGGTATAGTGCAGAACCCACGGACCCGTCTTCACTTTGACTCCTAGGCAAGGAGGCATGGGGTGTGCCCGTGATGCAGGCTGTGTAAACCTAGCTCTCCCAGCCCTAGCGCATGCCTTCCAACGCTGTGTGCGACCCTGTGATCTTCAGTGTCTCGGCTGTTTATCTCAGTGGACTCTGGGTAACTGTTGGAGCCTCTGTCTTTGGCCAGCAAAGATGTTTCTTTTGTCTTGTAACATGCCTGTGGTGAGTTCTCTGGGTTGGACCCATCCGTCACTGTACCAAGTTGGAGCAGTGAGCTCCAGATACCCCTCTTGTCTTTACTCCCCAGTGCAGGGACCAGACCATGTGTCGCCATGCCCAGCAGTTTTTGGGGGGATCGAGGCCAGGCTCTCACGCACACATGAACTTGAGGTACTGGTATGAATATTTTCATGTCTTGTGGAGGGGCGCTCCATTGCACATAGGAGGAGTAAAATAGCTGAAATATGTCACTGAGTCGCGGGTCCTCAGTACTGTGACTTCCGTAAAGGATAACCTGCGTTGTGGGGGTCTTTTGAAGAGGCCTGGGTTTATGGGCCTCCGATGGCTGGGTGAGGTTTCCACCTCCCCCCTCCGCCCCCCGCCCCTGCTCCTGCCCCCACCCCGCCCCCTGGAAAATGGGACCTTTTTGGGTGGAAATACCTTTTGAAAGCTTTGCTTCGTTTTTTAGATATAGAAGTGGAAAGTGGTTAGATTTCATCGGAGAAGCGTGGCTTTGAGCTACTGGACTCTCAGACACAGTGTCTCTGTTTATAAAATAAACAGTACCAAGATGAAGGGGAGAATGAATTTTAATAGATCGCTGGCTGGACGGGCAAGCAGCGCCCTTTGGGTCTCATTACTATGTAGAAAGAGGAAACTTAAAGCCACTATCTTGGGAAAACAGGGGCGGTTCCTAGGTGGCCGCCCTCCCAAGATGATCCCGCAGCAGCTTTGAAAAACATTCATTTCTTCCTTTGGAGACAGGGTCTCGTCTGTAGCCCAAGCTGACCTCAGACTGATGATCCTCTTGCCTCGGCCTCCTGAGTGCTGGGGTGGTGGCCGGTGTGCCTAGCTTCATGGCCACTGCTTTTTTAGGTTGTAGCAGGAGGATGTGATTTCTGTAATACAGAGGAAGGCAGCTCAGAGGGGCAACGCGGTCCTTTCGGGACTACAGACTTGCTCTTCAGTGACCTTGTCCTCATCTTGAAAGAGAAAAAAGGAAAAGAATAACAAAAAAAAGGCACATCCGGATCAAACCCTAGAGGGAAGCTCCACTCCTCCTCCCTCTCTCCTCATCTCTCTTGCTGTCCTTTTGTTCTTGTCCTATCCCGTTTTCGGGTACCTTCTTGGGACCCTGAGCCTCAGTTTCCTCTTCTTGAAAATCTGTTTTCTTCTCTATGACTCTATGACTCAAGGCCTTGGTAGATACTCCAGGGAAGGAAGTACCCGCTATAGCTCACAGTTTTAAGAGGACCAGTTGGTCCTGGGGTGGCAGTGGGTGGCTGAGACCCCTCCCACCTTCAAAGACCCCCCCAGCGAGAATAGGACAGGAAGTGGGCGTGGCTATGCCTCAAGGCCTGCCCCCAGCAACCCAGTTCCTCTAGCTCTAGCAAAGCTCTGCCTCTTAAAGGTTCCGCACCTCCAAGACAGTGCCCCCTGCTGGTGACGAAGCATTTCTTATTGTGAGCCTGTGAGGACTTTTCGCATCAGGATGGGATGACAATGGCGAACCGCATGTTGAGTGGGAATTAAAACAAACCCTCCTCTCCCAAGTAGCATTTCTTTCAGGGCATTTAATTGCAACAGAGATGAAATTAGGACACTCGCCATTTTAACAAGCAACCTGGTCTGAAAAACAGGCATGACAGTGAATGGCAGAATAGATCTGTTTCTTAGCCTGTCATGCCACTTCTCCCTCCAGCATGGTTTGCTGCTTTCTTTCTTCATGGAAGAGGATGTTGCTCTGTTGCCCTGTCTGGCCCAGTACTCTATGTAGCTCAGGCTAACCTCAAACTCTTGATGAGGGCTGGGACCACAGCTCAGTGCTGCGCACAGCTTTTGTTCCCTTTTAGAATGTGCATCGTCTGCTTCTCGCTTTTTTTTTAAGTGAAAACACTCTGATTCAGCAGCTTCTGCACTGAAGGCTGGGATTGACAGTATTGGAGGCACCCAGAGCTGAGCTTCTTGAGGGACAAAAAAAATCACAAGTTGGAGAGAAAAACAAGTCATTGGTGACTGGGCAGGGTGGGGACAGTTCCTGCTGGCTGGCTACCAAGCATTGAATGCCTGTTGCTCGGTGATTTCCAGGGAGCTGGGGTTGCATTTTAATTAATTTGCCTTGAAATTAGCATGCCCTGTTTTCCCTTGATCCAGGCCCAAGTTTTCAGGCATATCTTGTTGCAAGGAAATACTTCCATAAACCTGGGAAACGTGGCACAGGAGGCAGGAGTGGAGAGAGGGGGAGAGACTCAAGGAGACACTTTACTTTTTATGTCCTTGTGCATCTTCAAAATGCATTTACAGGTGACATAGTCTTGACTGACAGCCAGCAAAGGTGGGGCACCCTCTGAGTATGAGTATGAGTCTGTTTTGCTACTTTATATAGGCATGGGAGACAAGATGGCTCAGTGGGTAAAGTGCTAAGCTTACAAGTGTAAGAACCAGAGATGGGGTGTGGGAGTAGGGGGGCAGGAGGTGGAGGGGTAGGTGGGTGGAAGGGGGATGGAGGGAAATGGGGGACAGACAGGGACACAGGGGACTAGCCAGGCAGCATAACCTAAATGGAGAACTCCAGACCATGGAATCTACACACGCCTTCAACATGTACTGACCCCCTGCCCCATTTCCTAACAGGCCATTGGCTGATGATGACATCACTGCTGGGGAAGAGAGAGGTCCCATGAGTAACTCAGAGGGTGCACTTCCGATAGGACAGTGATGATGAGAAAGTCAGGCAAGACCTAGTGATCATGGAAATGCAGAGATGGGAGTCCAAGGCGTGATGTGTAATGGCCTAAGAAGAAAGCCACCAGGAAGACAGAGGAGGGCTTTGGGTGGAGGAACCGTGGTGCAGGCATGGCACTAGATGTGCTCCAGTTGATTGCCTGTTCACACACGGGTATGAGAAAGTGGATGATTGGCAGGCATTTCCCAGGTGGCCCAGGAACATGGCTCCCTCCTCCTCATGAGCTCAGATATAATGTTACAGGGTTTGTCTTAGTCTCCCTCCCCCACCTCCCCCCCCCCACTGCCTTGATAAGATATTCTGAAAACAAAGCAACAGTAACAACAACAGCCACTAGCCTAAGGGAGAAAAGAGTTTATTTGGTTTATAGTTCAAGTGTAAGATTTGTCAGGAGGGGTGGCCAAGGCAGCAGGGGCTTGAGGCAGATGGTCACATGGTGTCCCCAGTCAGCAAGCAGAGGACAATGAGTAAATAATGTTCAGCTACCCTTCCTCCGTTGTATACAGCCCAGGGTGCCAAGTCCACAATCAAAATGGATCTTCCTAGTCAATTAAAGCAATCAGGAGACTCCCTCCCAGGTGTGCTCAGAGGCTTGCCTCCCAGATGAATCTAGAGTTAATTATTTAATGCGTACGGGTGCTGTGTCTGCGTGTCTGTGTGCCGCGTGCATGCAGTTCCCAGGGAAGTCAGAAGAGGGCGCTGGATCCCCGGAACTGGAGGTATAGTGGTTGTGAGCCACAAGTGGGTGCTGGGAATTGAACCCTGGTCCTCTGGAAGAACAGCTGGTATTCTGAAACACCAAATCATCTCTCCAGCCTCCCTGTGATTCTAGAGTCTGTTCAGTTGACGACACTAACCACGAGGGACATAAAGAAATAAATCAATTGCAGTTTAATACGCAAAACTAAGAAGGAAATTCCACAATAACACCCCCAAAGTGTAAATCCCTTAGAAGAACAATTAGAGATTCAGGGGCCAGTGTGCCCTTCCCTATCCCCAAGATCCCAGTACTCTGGAGGCTGAGGCAGGAGGGTTGCAGTGAATTGGAGGCAAGTTTGAACTTTATGGTGAGTTCTGTGCCAGCCTGGGTTACAGAGTATGACCCTCTTTTAGGGGGCACAAAGGGGTGTGTTCTGAAAACAAACCTTTCTAAAGGCACCAGAGGGCATTCTCCTAGCATGCCTAGGCACTAGTAGCTCCTAGCACCACAACCAAAGGCCTCCTCCAGGTTTCAGGAAGGGGACAAAGATTTGATTTTATCCATTTATGTTTTGTTCAAAGCTAAAAGCAAAGCAGAAGAAGTGAAAGGCATAATTACCCAATGTGCATGCTTTACTTGAAATGACTTTTTTTTCATTCTGGGTTGGGCCCTGGAGGTGTGCACCACTGGGCCACGTCCCCCACCCCCCACCTTCCTTGGTTGCAGGAATCACAAGTTGGCCTGTCACACTCTACTCTGTCAGCAAAGACTTTGTTTTTAAAGATTTTTTTCCCCATAATTTTACCTAAATTGTAATTCCTCTTCAAATTAGTCCTTATCCCAATTGGAGGACTTGACATCGACCAGAGTCCCCACACTTACTGATGTCTCCTCTTTGCCCACGTTCACGATGGTTTGTTCTTGAATCCACTTGTCCACGAGGGTGACACAGAGCCACAGATTCTCCAGAGAGCATGGCTTCTTTGAAGCAAATTGTTTCTGTCACAGTTTGTTGAATGAATCATTTGAGACTTCAATCCAGGAGATTTTTTTTTGCTAGTTCTTTTAGGAGGAATGGAATCGAAACGTTCTGGCCTAAAGGGCCCCAGGGGCACACAGACCAGCCTTGGCAAGGCGGCCAGGGACACTCCACTTCCTCAGCCACGAAATGGGGGTGAGATGCAGTTCTTGGCTGAGGGGAGAGTCTGGAGGCAGCCAGAGCTGCGGTAACCCAATGCTCATCTGAACACAGCAAACACTGTGTAAGACTTCGGACATAATTGTGCAATTGTATGTACTGTGTTTATACAGTGCAGAGCTGTTCTTGTACAGCAGAGGCCCCGCCCCCAGTTATGACACTGTTTGTCTTGGTTGTCACTCCCCGAGGTCTTACTGCGTGTTAGTTATTCTTGAAAGCTCTTTTCTTGTGGTTATCTTTTTTTTCCTTCCCAACAGTGTGTGTGTAGTGTGTGAATATATGTGTAAGTGTGTGTATGTGTGAATGTGTATGAGTGTGTGAATATGTGTGTTTGTGTGTGTGTATATATGAATGTGTGAGTGAGTGTGTAAATGTGTGTATGTGTGAGTGTATATATGAGAGTGTGAATGTGTGCTGAGTATGTGTGAGTTTGAATGTGTGTTTGTGTATATATGAAGGTGTATGTGTGAGTGTGTGTATGAGTATGTGTAAGCATGTATATGTGTGTAAATGCGTGTATGAGTGTGTTTGTGAGTGTGAATATGTTGTGTGTGCATAGAGTGTGTATGTTTGAGTGTGTATATGTGTGAGTGTGTATATATGAATGTAGAGTGTGAGTGTGTAAATGTGTGTGAGTGTGAATATGTGTAAGTGTGAATGCGTGAGTGTGTGAGTGTGTGGGTGTGTGTGAGTGTGGGAATGTGTGTGAATGTGAATATATGAGTGTATATGAGTATGTGTGTGTTCCTATGGGCGCGGTTGTACACCTGTGTGTTATGCTTCTTCCTCCATCACTCTCCAACTTACTCTTTGAGACAGCATCTCTCCCTGAACCTGGAGCTCATAGAGTCTGCTAGATGGACTGGTCAGTGAGCTCCAGGCATCCTCCTGCTTCTGTCTCCCCAACCCTGGAATTACAGGTGTACAGATAGGCTTGGGTTTTTATTTAAGATGTGATGGTGATGGTGGTTATGGTGGTGGTGGTGGTGATGATGATGATGGTGATGATGGTGGTGGTGGTTGTGTGGTGGTGGTGGTGGTGATGGTGGTGATGGTGGTGGTGATAGTGATAGTGGTGGTGGTGGTGATGGTGGTGGTGGTGGTGATAGTGATAGTGGTGGTGGTGGTGATGGTGGTGATGATGATGGTGATAATGGTGGTGGTGGTGGTGATAATGGTGGTGGTGATGGTGGTGGTGATGGTGATGATGATAATGGAGGTGGTGGTGGTGGTGGTGATAATGGTGGTGGTGGTGATGATGGTGGTGGTGGTGGTGGTGGTGATAATGGTGGTGGTGGTGGTGGTGGTGATGATGGTGATAATGGTGGTGGTGGTGGTATGTGTGTACTGGGGATGGAACCTGAGTCTCATGTATGTTTGGTAAACATGCTATTATACCTTCTGCTCTTGCTTCCCCGAAGCCTGTAGGGGAGAGACTGATTTCATGTCACCCAGACATGCAGCTGTTTGGGTGGGTGTGGCCAGGCCAGCAGAGGCTACAAGCAGCTCTGTGAAGGGGAGGGGACTTTAGGTTGGACCTAGCAGCCTGGCAGGCTCTGCCTGGGAGGAAGGAAATGTCTGGAGCCACTGTCCAGGCCCTCACTGGTGGGGTAACCCTGCAGCATGGGACGAGGGAGGGACTCACACCATGGCTTTGCACTGGGGTGCTTGCGAGCTGCCAGGCTGCTTCCTTTGGGTGTATTTGGGGCCAAGTCCCCACCAGCATCATCATAATGTTCTCCCCAGACTCTGTGTGGAGGTCACAAAGAGGGGATGGGTCTCTGGGATTTCTTTCATTTTTAAATGCTGATATTATGTGGGGTGGAGGGGCCTTCCCCAGACTCCTGTAGTCTGAAGTCTGCTTAATGGGTTGGTTTTCTAGCCACACGGCCTTGGATTCCAGCCCCCTAGCATCTTTGTAGTTATCCTGGTCACTCACAGACCAGAGTACACACTGGGCCATTTCCTCCTGGTCATCGGAAGTGGACCGTAGGAACTGGGGTTAGAACCCAGGCCTCCGACCCTCTGAAATCCAGATACCCTATAGAATCTCATCCCTACCCACAAGCCATGGTCTCTTTTAGCAGGCCCTGGTGTGCCTTCTCCCTCTCTCTCCCCAGCTCCCAGCCTGCCCTCCTGTCCCTGCTCTGGGACCTCAGGGGCCTTTCCTTAGCTTATCTCTCATCCCCTCCTGGCCACTGGCTGACAGGCTCTTGGTTCTTCCCTCAAACAACCCTCTGATGGTTCTGCTACAAATTACCTGTCCTTATAGGAGCTCAAAGGTCTTCAGTGTGCCGTAGCCTGTGTAGACCCTGACAAATACTTAAGAACAGGGTTATCCACGGGCCTAAGGTTGTGATACATTGTAACTGACTCCCCCCTGTAGTTTTACTTAGGTGGGGCTTCAGCACCCTAGCAGGGCAGTATGAGCAATGATCTGTTCACAAATGTGTGGAGATGGGAATTTTGAGATGATGCCTTGGCTGACTTCTGGTTCTAACAATGCCTGGGGTGTTGGGTGGAGAGACTGGCCAGCTCTCCACTCTTTTCCTTCCCAACCCCAGGAAAGAGGGCCAGGGGAGTCTGTGGATTCAGTGATGGACAGGGGATCCTGTGTCTGGTCTGTGCTGACTTCCTTGTAGCTGAGTTCTGCCAGCCGATAAGGGTCAGAGCAAGGCCACGCCCAAGGTCAGATGCCTGTGGGGAAGTGGTCCTTGCACATGTACTCTTACTTCAGAGCCAGGACTTGGCTGCTTCTGGCTGGCTTGGCATAGCCATGGTGGGCCTGTGAGATTGGCCATTGATGAACTACGCAGACCTCCGCTACCCCTGAAATGGCCTCGATTCCGTCCTAGATCAGGACTGGCCCTGGGGCAATTGGAACTGATGGTATGGGGCAGCTCTGAAAGTGGGCCATAATCTTGTTGGCAGGGTCCAGCTGGGCTCTAGGGCTCTAGCCAAGTCGGCTGGTTGGAGTGTGGCTTGGATCTGGAATCCTCTTGGTGTTGTCTCCGGGTCCAGAGAAGGACTGGGTGAGATCTTCAAGTGCCCAGAAGCCAGTGTGTGGGCACCAGAAGCAGGAGAGCTTGGACCAAGCCTTGATTTCTTTTGGCTGCAATGGACCCAAGAACTGAGTCAAACAGAGTAAACACTGGGGTGCATTTGACTACAATGAAAGGAACCTGAAATGTCCTTAAGGAGTGTTCCAGCAAAACCAGAACATAGACTTGTCAGGCACAGCTCTGGACAAAGTCCCTACCACCTGGATTTCTAGCTGTCACTCCCTCCCGGTGCCGTGGCCAAGTACCTCCCATTGTAACACAGGAAAAAAGCCACCTTTGGTGACTGGCAGGGCATCTGTTGCCAGTGGGTAATTATGAAAACATGATTTCACCCTCGCTGTCTTTCTGAGGCCAGGGGAGCTAATGGAAATAAACCCAAGGAGAGAGAGAGTGAGACTGCGTGAGGTGCACAGAAAGGACAGAGCACACAACTTGCATCCAGGTTGGAGCCAGGAGCCCCGTGTCTTCCTGGAGCTCTGGAGGATCCCTCATGCCTCGGCCCAGCCCTGGGGAATCTGTTTCCACACTCTCTATTCCTAAAGCCCGACTACAGGGCTCAGTCAGTAAAGGGCTTGCTGTGAAGCCTTAGGGACCTGAGTTCAATCCCCAGCACCCATGTTAAGAGTTAGGGGTGGTTGTGCCAGCCTGTTATGCTGGGGGAAGGGAGTAAGGAGCCTGGGTCACCAAGTATAGACAAACAGACGAGTACCAGGTCCCAGTGAGACACTGAACTGGCTTGGTTTGTGGGTCAACCTGACACAAGCTAGGCCATCAGAGAGGAAGGAGCCGTAGATGAGGAAATGCATCCAGCTGTAGGACAGTTCCTTAATTAGTGGTCAGTGTGGGGGGGTGCCCATGGTGGGCAGTGCCTCCCTAGGCTGGTAGTCCTTGGTTCCATAAGATAGCAGACTAGGCAAGCCAGTAAACAGCACCCTCCAGGGTCTTACCCTCCAGGGTCTGAGTTCCTGTCCTGACTTCCTTTAACAATGAATAGCAGTGTGGACAAGTGAGCCAAATAAATCCTGTCCTCCACAGCCTGCTCTTTGGTCATGGTGTTTTAATGGCACACACCCATGTACACACACACACCCATGTACACACACACCCATGTACACTCACACCCACGCACAGAGCCATGTACACACACACCCATGTACCCACACATGTACACACATGTACACACACACCCATGTACACACCCATGTACACACCCATGTACACACCCATGTACACACACACACACACACACACACACACACCTGACTGCTTCCTCCCCGCCTTTGAAATAAGAGCTGATTTGATGCCATCAGATTGGATGTTCCCAACCTGTGCTCCTGAATTGATACCTCAGATTGGATGTTTCTAGCCTGTGCTCCTGAGGTAATGCCATCAGATTGGATGTTTCTAGCCTGTGCTCCTGAGTTAATGCCATCAGATTGGATGTTTCTACCCTGTACTCCTGAGCTGATACCATCAGATTGGATGTCCCCAGCCTGTGCTCCTGAATTGATGCCATCAGATTGATATCCTCAGCCTGTGTTCCTGATGACATCCTAGCTGGCTGCATCATTGTCCCACATATGCTCATACTCTACCTCCCTGTCCCTTAACTGGCACCTGCATACCATCCATTAACTCTGGTCTCGGTCTCCCGCTCTGCTCTGAGTAAAGGACAGAGGCAGAAGGGACAGCAGAGTTTCAGGAAGAGGCTCAGAGTCACTGTGCCTCCCCAACATCCCAACATTGAGAAGAGCTGACATCCAGGACAACAGGACTAGATTCCAAAACAACCCTGCCGAGCCACGCCAAGCCATGCCAAGCCATGCCGAGCCATGCCACAGACCCTTCACCGAGAAATAAATGTCTGTTGGTGCCACAGGTTTCACCTACAGGGTTTATTATTCTGATCATCCCCGCAAAGGGGCAAATGGAAACAGGGACACGACCTCCCGGTGCCAGAGCTCCTTCGGTGACCTCCTGGTGGCTGTTGGGAACCATGGTGTCTCCTGTTTTCCACACCCTCATGACAACAGCTCTCTTGTCCTGTTAGACATGGAACCCCATTGGCTCCACTCAGGACAAAGACAGTAGGAAAGAGTCGAATGCATCCAGATGCATCCGGATGCATCCTAATGACAAAAGGTCACATGACCTTCCCGAATCTGAGCAGAGGCCACAGGGCAGACAACCTTTCTCCACTTTATAAAAAGAGAATGGGGCTGGGGATTTAGCTCAGTGGTAGAGCGCTTGCCTAGGAAGCACAAGGCCCTGGGTTCGGTCCCCAGCTCCGAAAAAAAAAAAAAAAAAAAGAACCAAAAAGAGAACACCTCCAATGAAGATTCGAGGATTCCTTAAAGCCCTGGGTCACTTCTACCACCCGGGGAAGAAGCAAGGTCCCCACGGGTGTGCAGGGCACATTAGCGGACATTCATGGACAGCTGAGTGTGGCGCAGGCATTGCTATGGCAGTCAGCTGCCACGAACTCCTTAGAGACTGGGCTCAAGGTTCTCACACTCATGCAAACTCCTTCCTATGTTGGGCACTCATGAGAATGGAGCACAGAAGGGGGACCACGGCAGGGTGTCCTGGCGAAGGGAAGTCACTGCCGAGAGAAAGTACAGGGCCCCGCTTGGATGTTCTCTCCTAAGGAGTAAAAGCTCAGGGGAAGGGACACCAGACTTGTAAACCCACTGTGGTATGGAGAGGAAAAGAAGCAAAGAACACTTTGCATAGAGTAGAGCATCCTACACCCAGACATGGTCAGAGGGCCCTACTTTATCTTCTGAACATGGTTGTTCATTGCTTTCAGTCAAAGACATGACAGGTCACTGGCGGTGGGGGTGGAGGACAAGAAAAGTCACAGAGCCAGGCTTTCCAGGTGTTGCTATTACCAGAACGGGAGTTTAAAGGAGTCCGGTGTTAAGGCTCAGTTAGAAATGCTGGGAAGCATCCACCATAGGGCGAATGAAGATGTGAGAGAATGCTCAAGTGTTAGTAGGGATGAGGATTGCCTTCAAGATCCGTGTTGAGAACAGATCCACCCGCCCCAATCCCCAGGGAGGGAACAATCAGGGCAACAGCAAATGGATGAGAGAGAGAGAGAGAGAGAGAGAGAGAGAGAGAGAGAGAGAGAGAGAGAGGGAGAGGGAGAGAGAGAGAGAGAGAGAGAGAGAGAGAGAGCGCGCCAAGGGGTGATAGTACAGTCTAACATTGGAGACACTGGGATCCCAGAAGAGAGGGAGGAAGCAGAGAAAGATGGATAGATAGATGATAGATAGATGACAGAGAGACAGACAGATACATGATAAATAAATATATGGATAGATAGAAGATAGATTGATTGATAGAATGATAGATGATAGACAAATAGACAGACAGACAGACAGATAGATAGATGATAGATAGATAGATAGATAGATAGATAGATAGATGAGGCAGAAAAATAGTTAATGAGCTAATGACCAAGACATAAAAATATGATGAGAGAGCAGCTGGGAAAACTCCAGCTCATGGCTAAAATGCGTGTGTGTAAATGTGAGGATCATAGCTCAGGAATCCACCAAAGGGTGGGATGGGCATGGCAGCTCACCTGTAGCCTCAGTGTGGGAGGTAGAGACCGGATTCCCCAGGACAAGCAGAAAAGCCAGACAACTGAAGTTGTCAAATTAGGGGTTCAGGGACAGATCCTGTTTCAAAATATGAAGTGGAGAGTGACTAAAGAAGACATCTACATATGCACATGCATACAGTGTGAACACACATACATGACCATGCACACAGTGTGAACACACACATGCACATGCACACTGTGTGAAAGCACATATGCACATGCACACAGTGTGAATACACGTACATATACAACACACATACATACACACATACACATATACATGCACACACATACACACACATACACACAAATACGCAACACCACATACACATACACACATGCAAATGCACACCACATATATACACAAATTTACACACATATCTACACATACCACATACAGACACATACACACCTCACATACACGTGCTTACATGCATATACACACCACATACATACACACACCACATACACACATATGCACAGACACACATATACACATAAGCACACACATATCACATACTCATGCATGCACATGCACACACATATATACACACAAACATACAAGCACACACACCACATGTACACATACATGCACACACACATATACATGCACACACATACACATAAGCACACACACCCACATACATATACACACACCACATACACACACATATATATACATACACATGCACACACATATATACACACAAACATACAAGCACACACACCACATGTACACATACATGTACATACACATATACATGCACACACATACACATAAGCACACACACCCACACACACCACATACACACACACATATATATACATACACATGCACACGCATATATACACACATACAGACATACACACACACATATATACATATACACCCCCCACACCACCCTAAGATATTAAATTAAAACTCTAAGAAGTAGAGCCTCTAAGATGAGTTAATCCTAAGGAGAATAAACAGATTGCATACTGCATACAAACTAGTTAATGTGAAAACAGAAAATAAAGTAATAGATAAAATTCTTCAAGGCTGCCAGGTAAGAATTCGGTACCTGAAGGGGCAAGGACAGAAGTGCAGAGGACTTCTCTCCAGGAACTATCTGAGCCCTGACACACCGCAGTGCTCTTTTCATGGTGTTGACAGAGAGAATTAAATCCTTTCAGCCGAGAACTCCATCCCCAGTGAAAAACACCTTTCAAAAAAGAAAGACAAATGTACTTCCCCTGGCAAGCGAAACCTCTCAAATTTGCTGCCATCTGGGCTTGCCCTGCTAGACAAATTGTGCTTCTTAAGGGAGAAGGGAATGAGAGGCAGACTCCTGGGCTCACGGAACAGAATGGAAAGGAAAGTGTTGAACGTGGTAAAAATGGAGATAACCAGGGTTTGTTTTTCTAATGTTTAACTTCTCGAAAAATACGTGACAGCCTAAAGCAAAGCTGTTTACAATGTGCGCGGTGTTTACACCACGTGTAAGAGTAAAATATACAGCACAACGAGAGCCAGGGTCCCTCCAGGGATGAATTGGGAATGAGTGTGAGAATACAGCCTGCTCTGTAACTCTGTCACGACACTCAAACCCAGACCACGATCAAATCAAGATGTGGACTGCCACCCGCGGCGGAACCACTGGCTTTGTGAAGGACATGTAAACACAACCATTTCTCCCACATTAAGAGGAACCAAACACATGTCCAGATGCCCAGGCGTCACCTGACAGCGCCTGCCGCCTATGAAGTGGGATCTCTCAGAGGCGTTGGCATCCACCTTTGCTATCCTCCTCCCCCCGATCCTTTACCCACATCTGTCACTTGGTGACAGTGTTTGTCACCAGAAACTGGGTATCCATATAAATCTGGACACATCTTGGGCTCAACTGCATACTTTCAGGGCCTTTGCCGTGGCCTGTAGCTGTCATTCCAACGCCGTGGCTCTCCTAACTGAATCCTCAGCCCCCATGAGCTCAGCTGTAGTGACTTTAGGCATCCTATAGGAGCTGTGTCTCTTGTGAGGCACCAGGAGACAGCTGAGAGAAGCCGTACTCCCCAAATCTACCTGGTCACAGGACTTTTACATTTTCTAATTTTATTTTTAAAATGCATATATGTGCGTCTATGTATGTGAGCGCAGTACCTGGATGGGCCAGCAGGGGACGCTGCGTCTCCTGGCGGTGGAATTACAGGTGGTTATGGACTGAGGTCCTTGGTGAGAGCAGTGAGTATTCTTAACCACTAAGCCATCTCTGGAGCCCCACAGAACTTTTTGTGAAGGTCGGGTGAGATGCAATGTTTTTTAGATCGTTTGCCTTGGGGAGAGAAAATTTGGCTTTGGAATTGCTGATTACGTGGCTTATTTTTTCTTCTGCAAATGTATACTTGGCTTTCATATCTAGTTCTGTGTGCATGTACATAAGTGTTTGTGTGTATGTGAGTATGTGTGCATGCATGCACGTGTCAGCATGTACACATATGCATGTATGTGTATGTATGTGCACTTGCTCGTGCATGTGTGTGTACATTCTTATGTCGCAGCCACATTGTGGTGGCCAGGAGGCTGCAGTGCCACTCGGCCAGCCACAGAAGTCTAGGTCTTGTGAGACTGTAGGCTCTGAGCCATGCTGGGTCATGACACCTGAGGTTGGGACCTGATGGGTAAACTTGTCGACTTGTCTGCTTGTGACCCCAAGCCACGGTGGACATCGGTGACTCAGTGGTCTCATCTGTAAACTGGGACACAGTTGACAATACCAGCAGCTGTTCACAGTTACAGCTAAGAGAGAGAGAGAGCGAGGGGGGTTGGGGATTTAGCTCAGTGATAGAGCTCTTGCCTAGCAAGCGCAAGGCCCTGGGTTCGGTCCCCAGCTCCGAAAAAAAAAAAAAAAAGAAAAAGAGAGGGAGAGCGAGAGCGAGAGCGAGAGCGAGAGCGAGAGAGAGAGAGAGAGAGAGAGATTGAGATTACAGGTCCCAGAGTAGGCACCCTGAGAGCATTGATGCCAAGACACCATGTGACCCCACTATAGGGTGTCAGCTGCTGTAACTAACACACTTTCCTAACCAATAGGCCCTTTCCCCCTGTGACCTGTGTCCTGAGGTTCAACTTGCTCCTTCATTTGGTGGCAGATAGAAGGCTCAGGGAAACCCGTGTGGCTGCCTCAGAGACCTGTGGAACAAGATGAAGGGTACACAGACAAACCAGTCTTTGTTGGAGGCCTCATAGGGCAGCCAGGAGCCCAGTGTCAGCCATCAGGAGAACAGGGCTAAAGCCACTTTAGGATGGGGTCTGGTGTTTCCTACTGAAACTGGCAGGAAGTTGGGTGGCTCTGTTGGGTGACACATAAGGCTCAGAGCGGCTGGTATGTGTGGATGTTGCTAGTGATAAGCTCCTGGTCCCAATGCCTTGTGACAGGCTCATGAGGAATAGAATCCCCCCCAGTCATTTTGAAAAAGTGCAAATTTGACTCCAACATCCAACTCAGAGGAAGGTAATGCGAGAACAGCAAGTACTGGCAGAATACAGTCGCAGGAGGTGTTTACTAGGCTCCAGTGACCCAGAAGGACTCTGTTCCCCATCACTGGGGAGCGTCGAGTTGGGCACATACATTGCACGGGTGGTCACTACTGTCTGCAAGACACTCTGCCACATCTTGTGCTGGCATAGCTCACACTGGGGCTTGGCTGAAGCCACAGAGCGGCTTGCTGTTAAATGGCCTTGAAGACGAGGCATTGTCTACAGCTGTGTTGACATGCTCCGGAAGGTGGGAGACGGGGAAGCCAGACCAGCAGAGCTCAGCAAGCAAGAGAATCTGAGGCAGCAACAAACAACCTGACCAGATCCTAGAGAGGGTGGAGGACACACTCCTATGGAGAGACGGTCCCCGGGCACAGCCTGGAAAGGTCCCTAACTGCCAATCACATGAATCTGAATGGCAGTGTTGGGGAGAAAGGGCTGCTCAGGTAAATGCCACATCGGTTGGCCCCTTGCTCTTCGAACACTGCTGGCCCTGGCATTGTGTTCCTGGCCACTTAGAGCCTTCTGGGGTCATAATGCTTCTCCTGGACCTTTCTTGCACAGGGTGGCAAAAGGGTTGGCGGTTTTTGGCTTAGTTATCTCAGAAGTCAAATCCACACCTGGGCGGAGTGAGAAGTTTCTAGTTCACAGCAATTAGGATTGGTATCTGCATCAGCGACAGAGTCACTTCCTGAACCACAGCTTGCATTTGTAAACTTTCTGTGGAATATAGCAGCTCTCTCCTGTGGTACTATCACTCAGGAGGCAGAGACAGGAGGATTTCTGAGAGTACCAGGCCAGGCTGTGCTATCTAGAGAGTGAGACCACGTCCCAAAACAAAATTACCTTTTACGCCGTCATTGATGATTGATTGATTGATTTTATGCGTGGGGTTGCTTTTCTTTGTCGTGGTTAGTTTTGTGCTGTGCCTCTACTAGGGATCCTGACCGAGGACAGAAAGACTTGACCTGCGTGAGCCCCTCCATCTTGGAGCTGGCTGCTGTCTTTCATTATAGTGCAAGCAACTCGAGGAGAGCGGTAACAAGAACAGTCCTGTGTTTTCCGCCCGGCACCGGCCCCACTCTAGCTTCCGGTGTTCACTAGAACCACATCGTTCTTTAGCGCTGGGGATGATACACAAGGGGCCTGATGCATCCCTGGTTCTCTGTGTCAAGATGCAACAGCCACACCCCTGTCATGAATGATTGGCTGAGGCTAAACCAATCACAGGCTTTGGGGCATCTGGTTTCTGGCGCTATGGAGGACAGAGGAGTGTGGGGCCTTCTGGATGCTGGAGAGCCCTGGAAGCTACGCGCGTGTCTCCTCCATGGTGGGAAATCAACAACATGGAGAAGCCGAGACGCGGCAGTCATCTTCTGGTTTATATTTGTCTTCCCTAAATTCCTCTATGGCCAAAGTCGTTAAACATCGTGGACTGAAGAAGACTTAAAGGGGCCTCATCAAGCACAGGGCCCTCTTAGGTCCAGAGTGGGCTGGTTGTCTGCCTTTGTCGAAGCTCTGCGTTAGCTCATGGAATTATGCTCAACTCTGTTCCGTTAGCATTGTCCTGCCGGGGTCTGCCACAGTGCACAAGCTGCCTTCATGGGCACAGGCGATCTGCCCTGCTGAAGACAGTCCGTTCTTTACTCAGTCAATCCTGGGACCCCCTCCCCTCCCACTCCCTTCCCCTCTTCCTCCCTCTCCTCGCTCTCAGGCTGCTCAGGAACTACCCATTTAGATTCTTACTATAAATAAAGAACAGATATTTCTATGTACTTTGCTTTTTTTCCCGTCGTGATTAAGATTTATGCATAAACACATATGTACTTGTAATACAATTAATAAGCTAATTTAATATATTTAAATAAGTTTATCACTTTTAAAATTAATTTGCAGAAGAATTCCCATTGTGGAATATTTACTAATACAATCGTGGTTAGCATTGATTAATGTCAGTATTTTCAAATAAATATGGCACAAGTAATGTTAAAATTAATGCTAAAAGTATTGTTAGTTGGAATATTTATAAAGCACATCTCCAGTGCATTTATGACATAATTTAAATACATATTATCGTATTTATAGCAGGCAAAAAATATACTTTTTGTATGTTAATTCTTAAAAGAGCCCCTGTTAGGGAGTGTTTATATGTATAATTTTGGCTAGGATTGGTTAATATTTATCAGTAGTTTTCATACACGCTATTTTTAAATACATTTCTGATATAATTCAATACATGTTTATTGTCCTCTATCCTAAAAGAATCTCTAACCCAAGATACCTGTGTATCTCAAAGATAAAATTTACATTATAAAATTAGTGCAGTCAGGTAGTATGGGAAAATGAGAAAGCTTGGAGGGTCGGGGGACGGAACTGGACTAGAACCACATGTCCTGACCCAGTTTTGGTCACGGCTTTTCTGGTCCCTGTTTCTGTGCCCTGAGCACTGTGTAAGGCCAGGGCTTCAGCCTGTGGGCTTTTCTGCATTTTCACCCATCAGCATGAACGCTGGCTGCTTCCCCGTCCTGCTTGGATGTGGATTCCGGGCAGCTGCTTGAATGTGGCCGTGTAGATTTATCGTGGAACCTTCACTTTCCCTCTCCCTCTCCCCGTAAGCTGCTTCTGGGTTTCAATGTTGTAAAAACTGCTCACGAGCGACACTGGTTGGTTGTTCTTTCCACAGGGCAGCTGGGAGAGGGAAACAGAGCCGGCAGACACCTGTGAGACATGCCGGGAGGCAGGCAGACATGTTGTGGAGCCGCTGTGTGAGCGGAAGACGCTGCACGACACGCGGAAGCCAAGCTCTGTCTGCTCCAGGCTGGAGGGGGAAGCAGCAGGCCCCTGTGGCACCTCGCCCTTCGATTGCCCAGACGGATGTGCTTTGAAAGTTATTCGCTGCACTTTCTTCAGATCTGAGCACGCTATCTATGTATTCGGGATGACTGTGTCGTTTGGTGGGTGAGTGGGCTCACTTTCTCCGCTGGTCTTTTGCACTTTTATTTCATTTGTCTGCCTGCTTCTCCTGTTGGCTTTTATTTTTAATGTGCCTTGTTGTTCCTAACCATTGTTCAATTGGTTTATGTTGTTTATTTAGGGTGTGTGTGCGTGTGTGTGTACGTGTGTATGTGTGTGTATGTGTGTGTATGCATACATGTATGTGTGTATGCATGTGTGTAAGTGTGTGTATGTATGTGTGTGAATGTGTGTGTAAGTGTGTGTATGTATGTGTGTGAATGTGTGTGTATATGCGTGTGCATGTACGTGTGTGAATGTGTGTGTGCATGTACGTGTGTATGTATGTGTGTGAATGTGTGTATGTGTGTATGCGTGTGTGTGTGCGTGTGTGCCACACACACTTATGAAATACACTTATGAAGGTCAGAGGGAAGCTTACCAGCATCACTTCTGTCCTTCCTCGTGTAAGTGAGTTCCAGGGATTGAACTCAGGTCCTCAGGCTTGACAGCAAAGGCCTTTAGGCACTGAGCCATTGCTGGCCCCTAGTGGGCTTTGTTCAGTTGTGTGCTTGCATCTCACAGGGTGGGATCTGTCTGTCCTCAGTTCTTCATTCCCCCACTGTGCTTTGAAATTGGTAAGGCCTTTCCTGATGAAAATCTTCCTGAAGTGTGTAGAGCTATGCTGCTGTGGGGACTGGTGAGGGGTGAGAGACGGACAGACAGACAGTGCAGCTTTAGGAAGGGCCCAGCTATACCCGGGCACTGTTTGCTGAGGTGCTTCTGCACCCTGACTGCGGATGTGGTTTTCCATCTATTCTGAGTTCCCAGCCACTGGCGGCCCCAGGCCCTCCGAACTCTCCATCTTGGCCTTTCCTCCTCAGAGCTGCCCTGCGCTAGTTTCTATCACCATGTGTAGAAACTTCTCAGCTTCTTTGATCTGTGGAGCCAATGGCTTGTTAACAGGTGAAACAGGACAGTTGGCTCGTGCATCTCGCAGAGCTCCACGGGCTAGAAACTGCTTGGCAGAAGCTGCGAGGCTGCGTCCCAGGCTGAAGGCTTCTATTTCTGTTCTTCTCTTCCCACCGGCCTTTCCCCTCATCCTCTCGGGCTTTCCAGCCAAGGCTTTTCCTCATTACCACACAAGAACCCCACAAACTAGCTTTTAACACCCTCGTTTTGCAGTCTCTAAAAGCCAACTCTCCCCAACTCAAGAGATTCACCCGAAACCAGGGGGCGGGGCTCAGACTGGACGCTCCGGCAGCGGCCTCGAGTTCAGCCCTGTGTTACCACATCTTGTCACGGGAAGCTTCCAGTTTTCCCACAGAGGCATCCAAAGCGAGCATCTGCAACTGGAGCAGCAGGGGGCCCTCAGAGCCTAGAAGCCCGGCTCTCCTCAGAAATCTCCTTTGATCCCTGTGCCCCTCCCCCACAGCTCCTTAGACTTTTCAGCTGCTTCTTGCTTCCCAAGTCAGTTGTCCTCATTCGCTTACTGAGAGGTGGCCCCTCATGTTTCCCTGGTGTACACCCTAACAGGCACAGGGCAGGGGCGTGGCTCTGTGTGCAGTCTCAGCTCAGACCCTGGTGGTTGATTGCTAGCCTGAGGTGGGGGGCGTCTATGAGAGATCACCTGGCCAAGGCAGCACAGTGTTGTGGGGTGTTTCAGAGATTGAGGTCCCGCTGGCCCTGGGACTGCTAGCTGTCCTATCTGTTGCTGTTTGTGAGTGAGCAAGCTGGAGTTAATCCAGCTATGCGTTCAGGTCACTGTGCCAACAAGTAGGGGCAGGACCAGGTCTTCCCCCTTGAAGTCAAGGCTCCTTACCCACAATGCTTTGGAGACAGGGCCTCCATTCAGAAATGAACTGTGAGGAGAGATCATCACAGGAAGGTTGTCTGTGGCAGGACTTCCCTAGTAGCTCTCTCCTCTCCTTTGAGCTTCTTCTAAACCTCCACGACCTTGGTCTTAGTGAAGATCACCAGTATTCATTTTTTAGAATTAGGTTGTCTAGCTCTGTGCTAGGCGTCCTGCACAGACCCCACTGCACACGGTCTGTCCGGAGCAGAGCTGGAGTGGCCTTGGAAGTGTCTGTGCATCCCTTGTTAGGGACGTCTCTGAGATCACGCTTGAAACCCTAATACAGACCCCCTTGTAGAATCAGAATGTGGGTTTTGGTCATCCCACTGACACTTGGAGTTCCCTTTGTTGCAAAATGGAAACAGCCCTGGACCTGGCCCAGGGCTGGGCTAGGACACAATCATGTGACTTGAGACACTTGCAATGTCCAGGCAAAGGGAAGTGTCTGCAGATGTTTACTGACTGGGAGGACACTGGGCTGGTACTGGTGGCACCCCCCCCCCCCCACACACACACATGGCCTCTGAGTCTGTCCCTTCGACTCTTTCTTTTTCTATTTCTGTCTCTGTCTTTCTCTCTAATCTGGCCTAGACTTCATCTTCTGGCAAAGTCTGGTAGGGAGGGTTCTAAGGTACGAGGATCCCCAAGTGAGTCACCATCATCTAAGGTGATGTCCAGGAGTCCTAGACTGCCGGAGGATGCTGCTAGCCTCGAAGCTCAGGTAGATCCACCCTTGCAATCCAAGCAGTGAGATCGATTCAAGGTGGCTTCAGTGGGAAGACAGACAGGCAGGCAGACAGACAGACAGACAGACAGACACACACACACACACACACACACACACACATGAGTACCCTTTTGCCTCTGCCTCAGTGCAGGACCCATGCACAAGCTTGACCTGTGCAGCTGAACAGCCCTTGGGGCAATGTGCAGCCTCTGTCCTTAGAATGTGAGGCATAGACTGAACCCCCAGTGAACTAGATTGTTGGGGGGAGGGCGACAAGGGGGGGATGATGGGGAGGGGAACACCCATAACGAAGGGGAGGGGGGAGGGGGGATGTTTCCCCGGAAACCGGGAAAGGGAATAACACTCGAAATGTATATAAGAAATACTCAAGTTAATAAAAAAAAAAAAAAAAGAATCTGAGGCATAGGCTCCTGTGTGACAGCAGCCTTGTGGTGCCTACCTGCTTGAGGTGTGCTTGCTCTGTAAGGCCTCCTTGCCTTGCTTCCAGGAGATGTGTGCGTGGCATTTTTCTGTCGGGGAAGGGACAGACTTGCTTCCCTGGGCTCCCTAGTGTTGTACACATAGATCTTCGCTCTGGTACTGAGCAGAATGGAACGAGTTGTCATCGTGCCTGGCTTCCCAGCAGGCTGGGCTCTGACACCAGAACGCACGAATGCTCGCGGGGTGGTTCTGTGAGCGACTCCTGCCCTGCATTCTCCTTATAGCCTTAGAGGCAGCTGCCTCTCTTCACTCCTCAGGATTTATTCTTCCAGCTGAAATGCTCCGGACAGTCCCCTCTCCATTTTATTAGGCTAATAAAACTTGGTTTTCTAGCGCTTGGTGCCCCAGGAGGGTAATCCACCCCTCATCTAATTCATCATGCGCCCAATGAGAAGCTCCGAGGTCCCAGCCTCAGTCAGCCTCCAGCTCACTGGGCCTCGTAAAGGTGAGGCTTCCCAGTCGCACCTCGGGTTTTCGCCTGCTGCGTGGCCAGGTCCCCCTCCTGACCCACTGTCACTCACGATTTATATGAGCCTCCTCTGCTCACTTGTCCTGTACCCACACACGGTGCCACGAAGCCACGTCTGCTGTTAAATGAAAGTGTCACGGCTGGTGTTGCAGAACATTCCAACAGGAGGTTTGGTGGGAAACACTTGTGTTTATATTCACGAGGGGCAGCTCTGTGGGAGTCGGGGTGATAGTTTGAAAGGGCGGGGTGGGGGGAGAGCGTTTGGCCAGAGGAACCAAGCTGCCGTGTAAAACAAATAAATTTTAAACAATACAAACGTGTTTGTGTGCACACACCCACGAACATTAGATCTCTGAATTCTTTCGCCCATACTTTTCGACATCTAAGGGTTGTTTCCCGGTCATTCGAAAGAAGACCCGACCGAAGTAGAAGCAGTGTATGTTCTGTGTGTTCCAGGCGTAGCGAGCGACCGGCCTCTACCCGCTTCCTTTCTCCCCCTTAACGGACACACCATTTTCCAAGGCTTAAACTGTACCTTCATCAGCATGGTTGAAAGCCAGACTATACCAAGGGGCTAGAGGGACATTTACTGGCTGGATAGCCGTCTGAGCCTCCTCCACACCGCAGTTCAATCTTGTCAGCTCGTAATTACTGCCCTGGTTCATCTCCTCTGGTTCAAATCTCCACAAAATGCCTCTCCATTATTAACTGCCCTCCCTGAGGCCACACCCGGTTGCTAATAACTTACTCCAGCTACTGCCCACTCAGGGTGACGTTTTTTCTTCCCTCCTTTGCCCAGGGCCTGCCCTGAGCTCTGAGGGTTGCACACAGTCAGGAGAAAGATAAGAAGGTGGCATTGGATAGAACTCCTGTGAGGTTCTTTGCTATCAACCCATCTGGCCATTGGATTCCTGCCTTGGCTGGGCTGGGTTTCAGGAGAGTTCTTTTAATGGCATCTGATAGGACAACTGTCTTCATCTGCAGGATGTGACAGTTGAGGGAGATTCTAGACCTCAGCAGTCAAGGAAGATTGTCGTGACCTGGACTGACAGTGGCCTTCTCCACACAAAAAGGCTAGTAGTGTGCGTCATAGCCAGCAGCAGACACTGTGACATAGGAAGTCTCAGTGGATGAGCTAACTCCTTACTGGACTCAGAAACACCCCCAAATCCCACCCTTATCACCCACAGTGGCTTTCAAGTGTCCGTGTGTCCAGCTGCGGCACCCTGGAGTGCCTCACTGGCCAGAGTGCTCTGTGGCATGTTTGAGCTGTTTGGAGTCCAGACCCGAGAAGCTCACAGGGATGCCTTGTTAGCCAGAGCAGCCAGCCTCACGCCGAACCTCAAAGGTACCGGACCCTGGCCCCGGCCTTTCTCAGCTCCCTGCATCCCGCCCTTGGGTGTTGGGAGTCAGGAACCCCTTTGGTTTCCCCGTCTTCCCAAACACCCTCTTGCTGCGCTCGGGGGTGCATGGCGGATTATCCTTCGAAAATCCACTTGGAAAGGATTTTTGTTTTGTTTTGTTTTCTCTACTTGACACTTGAGAGTAAAGTAGACCATTTATCTTCCAGGCAGAATTTCAACAGTGCGGCCTCTCGGTGCGGGCTTGGGGTATGGAGGAAGCTTTAGGTCTCTCGAAGGGGTTTAGGACAGTCTTAGCTGCTGCCTCCTGAACGCCTGAGCTTTTCTCCCCTCCAGCTAATCCCCTGCCTGCCACCCCTCCTGTGGATCCAGCCCACCTCAAGCTACCCAGACTGAAAGGCGTATTCATGCTCCAGCCAGCTGTTTGTTTAAACTCACCCCGTGTTAGTCCATGTTAAATGCAACAGAACGAGAAGAAATGGAATTTTCTGCCGGCTTTTGATCAAAGAGAGGACTTGAAAAAAATTCAGGACGGGTTCCTGCAGGACACTGTTATACACAGGCTGTGTGCATTTCTGCACGCCAGCGTTTAGTTGGCTGGAGGAAAATGTTCTTTACCCTTTTGATCTCGGGAAGAAAACACAGTGCTTGCACACACACACATAGCGCGCGCGCACACACACAGACACACACAAGTATACATACGACATATGCACAAACACATGCACATATCTACACACATATATGCATACACACACAAATATATATACATACATACATAAAAGCATACATGCACAGACCACAGATGAAAACATACACGCATCCCCTTAACATACCCACACACGTAGGTATGCCATCTGTGTATATGCACACGCACACCCTAGTCACACACATGCATGCATGCACACTCGGGCCCATGTCCACACCACAAACACAAAACAATGGACATCCTTTCCCGAGATAGCCCAGCTGTGGAGGACTGCCCTTTCATGAATTTGAAACATGGTCCCACTGCAGAATGCCAGTTTTGTTTTTATTCCGTCCTTTCATGGGAACCCAGGGTGAAGTCTCTCCAGCCGCTAGGGCACAGGGTGCAGGCCACATCCTCAGAACACCCTGTCTCCCTCACTGCATCTATCTTTATGGTGGGGCCGAACATTAAATGTCCACCCCGGGTCCCCAGCTTCAAGGCAAATGTTGATGAAATGTCCTTGACATGTCTGAGTTTCCCATCATCCAGGGAGTTCCCCAGGGGCTCGGGCCGCTGAGTTTAAGGCATGGACCGCAGATCTGCACCAGAATCAATGGCTGTCCCATGCGGGGAATTTGGGGAGCTCGGTCAGCCGGAACCCACGGCAGCTGGTCAAATTAGCAGCCTTCGTACTATGCGGATACACAGGCTAATACCCCAAACTCCAGCTTAGGTTAACCCGGGGCCAGAGCAGGCCCTGGAAAAAGTTAAAACGTGCCCACCCCCTCCCCCCCTCACTCACTTTTCCATTATGGAAAAAAAAAAAAACCAAAACCCTGGTTTTGGTTCTTAAAAACTTTTTGTTGTTTCTACAATCGGCTGTTTGGTTAGCGACGTTGCCAGCTTCCTGATCCTCGTTTCTGGTTCAGCACAAATCAGTCTCGTTTCCTTTTGGGATCAGGATCAGGCTGGGAAGTGGACCCAGAACCGTGAGTTTTCCCTCCAGTCCTCCATCCCCGAGCTCCTAAACGAGGCTTCAGCTCCCGGGTGACTCTCCCAAGCCTCCTGGCTCTCCTGGGCTGGTGCAGGCAGCCTGAGCTCTGCTCTCTGCGTTTAGGAGGGAGATTCTAGAATTTCTACACAAACATCACATAGGAAGGGGAGGGAGGAACTCCTACTTTCATTGTGAGGTTCTAAAAGAAGAGAAAGTAAACAGGGTGGGCTGTTTTATCTCAGGGGCTCATGGGGGAGTCCCTACTGAATTTACCAAGGGAAACGAATTTCAAAATTTTCATTTTCTCATTTTATGCCGGCAGAAAATGAGTTTGCCTTTATAATATCCAGAGCTTTCAAACTCTATTGAGTGAGAAATTAAGTTTCAGAAAGTAAATACTCTGGTCTCTCCACACGCCCGAAACGAGACAGCCTGTGAGTGTAACACGATAGCAAGCCGGGCTTTGGGGTCCGAGATCACTTTTTTTCTTTATGATGTATAATAATGAGAAACAAGACCCAGTAAAAATGTTCCTCTTTTAGAATGGGTGGACTGTGATAGAAAATAAATTTGATTTTAATTTTAATTTGGAAACCTAAGTTGCCATTCTTTTTTTTTAAAAAAAAAATCTTCCCAATGTCTTTAGAACACCGAAAGAAATGTAAAGAAAACAAAAATGAATGTTCTAGACCCTGGGAAATTCTATCTTTATGGAAACACACGTGTAAGTCGGGCTCTCTGGTAACAAGAACGCTTTGCCTTTCGTTACAAAGAGAAAGCAATGTACGCCCCACAGGACCAGTGGACGCAAGGAAGGAGGGTGGCGATTTGCATAGGAGAATCCAGAGACGACACTAGGCAGATGTAGGCTTGGACTGTGATTATATTTATAACAAAAGTTACATAAATGTAAAAAAGAAAGTTATTTTGCTTAAGTGCCTGAAAAGAAATTGGAATAATATTTGGGTTTCTCCTGTCTGGTGCTATGTGTTCTGGAAACCCATGGGATCCCAGGAGGATTAAAGAACTCCACTAGGGGCTGGGCCTTTACGAGTGCTTGCTGCTCTCCCAGGGGACCCACTTTGGTTCCCAGCATCCATGTCAGGTGGCTCACAACTCTCTGTAGCTCCAGCACCAAGTGATCCAGTGCCTTACTTCCACACACATATGAGCATACACCCTCACACACATACACACACAGAGGCACACACACAGGAACACACACACAACACACACAGGCACACACACACACACACACACACACACACACACTAAAAAAACCCCCAAATATTTGTTTTTAAAAAGTTCACCTAAATCAGTAGTGTGTGTATTGTGTGTTTGTGCATGTGCATATGTACATGTACATGTGTGTGTGTGCACGTGTGTAGGGGTGAGTGCATGTGTGCATTGAGCATGTGTGTGTTTGGTGTGCTCGTGTATATGTATGTGTAACACCTCTAACCTCAGGAGATACACAGGGGTAAATGGAAAGGAAGGTATCTTTTACCTCAGAAATTCTCTGTTAACGCAAAAACTCTTAAACTGTTAAAAACAGCAAATTTTTTTTTAAGGTAGGGTGACAGGCGATAGACCAGAGCGCCAATAGAGAGGCGGGAGACCATTTTCTCGTTTCTAGGTGTTTCTCAGCAATCCACATTCCTTCCTTCACTCTGGACCCCTGAACAGAAAGCAACCTTCTTGGGGACATCTGGCTGCTGCCCAGTAGATGGTGCTGTGACTTCTAGAGAGAGGAGAGTGGAGTGGGGGTGGGGAGAGCAGGACAGTGAGGTCTGCCACAAGCCCATCTCTGCTGAACTTCTGCAGAGAGAGGAGACACTTCTCTGAGGCCTCTGCAAGGTGCCACTTCTCAAAGAGTATTTAAAGTACTTAAGCCAAATGTCTGTCACCAAATGTCAGATCTCTAGGAATGGACCTGGGGGGATGTTTCCCTCAACGGGTGGGATAGAGGTGTGGGACACTTAGGGGACACTTAATATCTCAGAAGGTGCCTCACCACACACTCTCTGCTCTCATGGTCACCACGGAGACCGAGAGCCCGAGGAGTTGAATTGACAGGTGTCAATCATGATGGGGATGGCGTCTGAGCCGAACCAGAACCACTCGCTGTGTGCCTTCCCATTAGCACCTGTCAGACACTGACAGCCCCTGGCTTTAGCTCTCTCCTGCCGCTGTCTCCTGGTCAGGAAGAATTTCCACTTTCTTCCCCAAATGAACATTTTTCTACCCTTCTCCCCAAGAATGTGGTCCCGTGATTTGTCCCACTGAGTGTTTAATCTACAGGCATCTTCAGATGACTTTGACAGACAGTGTGGCTCATTAATTTCTTTTAGGCAACCATTAGCAGAGTCATTTCTAATCTAAAAGGTGGTCTGAGTGTCGGCAACATATCTCAAACAATCTGGGGTTCAACAAAAGCAGCAAAAGGATTTATTTCCTTTTCTAAGAACGGGGCTCTTCTTGGGGATGGGCGAGCAGAGGTTTTCTTGGACTCCTTCCTCACTCGAAGGTAAAGACAGAACTGCTGGGGCAGAGGCGTGACTTCATCTGGTCTGGTAGTAATTAATCTTGTATCGTTTCTTAAAATTCTAATTGATTGACACACCAGCTTTTGTGCTCGTATGTATTTACAAATTGTACAAGTTAGTTAACCTTCTGTTCATGGCAAGGGCTTGTGTATTAAAATGATTGTGCGAGAGAGAGAGAGAGAGAGAGAGAGAGAGAGAGAGAGAGAAGAGAAGAGAGAAAAAAGAAACCACCAGCTGTTTAAATAAATTCTGTTCTGGTTTAAAGATTCTGCCCTTTGGGAGAAAGTCATTCTGAGCTGAGCGGCAGACACCAGCGAACAGTTACCATGTAAATAAATCTTCCTGTAACTTAGAGCTATTTTTCTTGTGTGAGATACTAACACATTAGAAAATAAACTTAGTGTGTTGGGCCGTGTTTGTATGGCGCAAGCTTCTGTAAGATGATCCGGAGAAAATGTGACCCCCCCCCCAGTGTGTGTTGGTTTCTTACTATTTGATATGTAGAAGGCTCTAGAAAATAAAAGGGGGGCTCTGGTAGAGCCGTTCACTTTTCCGCAGTCACAGGGAGGAGTTGTTGGCAGAGCGAGGAGAGGGCTTATGCACAGAAAGAGCCGCTCACCTGGCACGTTGGCTTAAGGGATAATTTAATCACCCCGCCAATTAGTGTTAACTTGTGTTTCTGCCGGGGCCGGCCTTCGAGAAGTCTTGTTTATTTCTAGAAATCAAGATGGTGACAGCTGTAATAGGCCATTCAACAGCAAACATTTTCTCATTTAATTGAAAATATTTTAGTATTCAGGGACCAAGCAGGGTAGGACTTTCAGGGCTGACGTTCAGGACTGATGTGTAAGGTTCCTGGTTGGGGGCTGGGGGCTGGGGGCTGGGGGCGGGGGTTAAATGGAGAACTCTCCAGCCTGCCTGGTCGTGACCATCCACTTCTCTTGGCTTGGCAAGTTGGTGGGTTTGCACCGTTGGTGCAGCCATCCCAGCACCCTTGGAGATTTTCTTTTCCATCCACGGAGGGGGAGAAAGCAGACTCGGTTCCCCTTCTACATGTGGGAGGGACTAAGCAGCTTGGGAGGCCTGAGTCGCTGGCAGGCATCGACTGCATCTGTCACCAAAAGCGTCCACAATAGTGTGCTGGTTCAGAGATGGCATCTTATATTTGTAAACTTTTCCATTTTTGTTTCCTGAGAAAGGCACGATTGATCTCTAGGAATAAAGGTGGGGAGACGCTCTCTGTCTCTCCTGACAGCTGAAGGCAATCAGGGCCCATCTTTGGTACTGCGTTTTAGTTAAAAGGTAAAAAGGAATGCAGACCCCTCCCAACAGACCAGGAGACCCCGGAGGTATGCAGCCTTCATCCCAGGACCTCCACCTCTGTTGCTTCAGGGGGAGCTGTTCCTGAAGGATCCTAGCTCCCCACCCCTCCACCCCCCCACCCCACACACTTGGGCAGTCCTTTTGGAAGGAGACAGGAAACCCTGGATTGGCATTTAGGGATCAGCTAACACGTCTGAACTGGGTGTGAGGAGGAAGTCCCCGGGTTCCTTTGTGCAAACGAGACCCACAGATCAAACCCGCCAGCTTCGTGAAAGGCAGCTTCTCCTGCCAGCTTTGCGAAAGGCAGCTTCTCCTGTAAACTCTTCCGCACTTCAGGAGAGTGAGCCTTGGGAGGCAAAGCCCTTCCCAGCTAGCTGCACGCCCTTCAGGAGAGGTACAATCCAGCTCTCTCCAGTGTGGCTCTAACTGGGGATATAACTTGGCCAGCAGGGGCAGTGGTTAGACAACCCAACCCGGAGGAAAAGCTTCCTGGATCACCCAGCTCCCTGGTACTGTTCTGTGACACTCCTCCTCTCTCTTCATTTCTTTGGCCACCTGGTGTCCCGGACCTCACTTTCATGGTTGTACAATATTGCGTCTTGATTCACCAGCTGGCTTTCCCTTATCTGGAACCCAGGCCGATGGTACATACATGCCCCAGGCTTTCTGGAACTTTCTAGCCCTGCTTGTAGCCACTCTGCATATGCTACCAGCCTAAGGCAAAACGGTGGTGGTTCCAAACTCACTTGCTAGTTGGTGTCTCCCAACAAGTTGAGGTGGAGAATGTCAACCACTTCTCTGGACTCTCAAGAATCTTAACATGCCCTGAGGGCTGAACCGGGGAGAACCGGTAACTTGGGTTCCTGCTGTTGAGTTAGGGACCATACTTTTAAAATATTTTTTATACTCCTCCTTTGAGACAGAATCTCATGTAACCCAGGGTAGCCCTGAACTCTGGAGGTAGCTGGGGATGACCTTGAAATTTTGATCCTCCGGTTTCTACTTCCTGGGGATGACGGACAGAGAGGGGTGGAACCACCCTGTCAGCAGGGCTAGACCCCTCTGCCCACACGTCTTAGCAGACTTCGCTAGGCAGTCCTTTCTTTATAGGGTGACTAGCTGAGCAGATGAACTAGGAAGCTGAGGCAGGCTGGGCAGGGAGCGACGTTGGGTCCCTGTGCCGATCTGCCTCTTGTCTAGTGAATAGATTACATTTTCAGCCCTCTGGCTGTTTTCTTCGGCATAAACTGCAGTTTACATCTTGCTTTCTGGAGCTTTGCACTTGGGACAGAAGGGCTTGGTTGGCAGGATGCCCCCAGTAAGGGTGTCGCTATGGCCCCCAACCTCCAGAAGAAGCACCTAAGAGCTACCTGCCCCACCTCTCTGATGCCACCTAGCTGGGTGTTCCCAAGGCGTTTCTCAGACTTGCAGGATCCTGCTTTTCTCTGGCTTGCAGGAGGAGGGAGCCAAGCAAACACTAAACAAACGTCCCCAGTGTGCTAGAGACCAGGGAGGTGTGTTCTCTCACATGAGTGGCTACCACCGCCTCAGGTTAGGCATGTGGGGTCTTAGACCCCCACCCCAGACTGTGGACTTCTGGGTACATTCCCCCACTCATGGGAGAGGAAGGGTAACAGGAAGCTACTTCTACAAAAAACAATGCTGAGGGCCTCCAGGGAGACAGCTGCCCCACAGCCTGCTTCTCTGTGAGCCTCAGAGTCTTTCTTCATCCAGACCCACTGGGACACTGGCTTAGACCGGCACAGGTGCCAGCATCGGCTGACCTCTGGGAGCTTTGTCCAGTGTGGCAGGGTGTGGACTGGAATCCACTGCAGAGCCAGCAAGAGCTCTGCTCAGGTGGCCTGTAGCTGGGTTCCCTGCTCACTCTTCCCTTGGGTTCCTGGGTCCTGGAGGAGGGCCAGGGCACGGAAGTTGATGAGGATAGCAAGTCATGGAAGACTGGCTGTGGGTCATAACGGGGGCAGTGCGGTCATGGTGGGAGCCAGTGTAGTGGGAAGTCAACAGGTAAAAGCTACTCCTGATGAACTCTGTATGTCAGAGATCCTTCACAGGCCCCTCTGTTTAAATACCCAGGCCTCTGCTGGTTGGTACCATTTTGGGAAAAAAAACCGGAACCTTTAGGGCAGGAGGCATACCTGGCAGAGGTAGCCACTGTGGCTGGACCTTTGAGGGCTGTAACCCCACCCTGCTTGGCCAAACCCCTCCATCTGCCCTCCACCCTCTCCTGTCCTGATAAACTGCTCCCTCTGACCCATGGGCCTGAATCTCCCATACAGTACTTCTGTTGGATAATTGGCCACAACAATGTAAATATATAAACCCACTGGATCAGAAGGTGCACACAGGAGTGACGTGTGGGTGGCCAGCAGGGGCTGGGAACCCATAGGACAGACTTAAGGGTCATCCGGTCCTCTCTGGTTGGACGATGATGAGATATTGGGCTCTTGGTGCTCTGAATATTTCAGTCTTGCCCCACTAGGAATGACACTAAGGCCGGTGTTTACAGCTCAGAGAAGCAGAAATCAGCACCATGATCCGCTGCTCCCCATCAGACGTGTGACTTCTCTTGAGTCATTCCATAGACAGGGAAACCAAGGCACAACATGGCTGCCGAGTTGTTCCAGAACCATAGACAGGATAGGCTCCCGGGTAGGGTTTGTCCTGCAGAGTCTGGGGATGCCACAGCACTGTGGGAAACCGAGGGCATCTCAGCAGATGAGGCTTGTGGTGAAGGGAGTGTCTGTGGCATCCAGGGCTTCTGGATCATGCCCAAGCCCTGCCACCCATTCCCACCTCTATAGATCTTGGACTCCTCTGGTGAAAGCTGCTTCTCTGAGCTCCAAGGACACTCAAGAGAGCCATAGACACTTCTGTGTTCAAATACTCAGTCCACAGCCAGTGGAAAGCAGGAGAACCTTTAGGGCAGGGGGCATGTTTGGCAGAAGTGGGTCACAGACGACGCCCAGACATGGTGGACTGATGATGTTTTGCCCCCATTCTCTGAGGAGCACAGATTCATGGACAAGAGTCTCAACCTCTCCTACACCAGAGCTTTCTCTTCTGGGAAGGGGCCATCTCTAGCAATCCATGGGCTGCAGTGAGGACTGGTGCCTGGCCCACAGATGGAGTCAAGGGCTGTGGTTACAATACGGACCCCTCTCCACGCACTGTCTCTTAGATACCAGCAATGTCCCCGTAGGTGGACTTCTTCCTCGGGCTGTGCTGCATGGCCTCTCTATGATGTGGGAGGGGTCCCCAGAGCCCTCTCATGGGGTCACCTTGAGCATTCTGAGCAAAGATGGCAGTTTTAACAGGTGCCAAGCACCAACCATGTGGTTCCTTAACTCACCTTCTAGAATCGTGGGTTTGTATGTAACTGGGTGTCAGACACACTGAATGAGTGCACTGACAGCCAAGCTCCTCCCCAAAGCCTGTCTATCAGGTAGGGCATTCTTCACCCCCCTAGAAACAGATCACACAACACCCCCTTTTTGGTCCTGATGCTCTTTCTCATTTTATTGCCAGGTTGTGACTTTCAGTTCCTAGCCTATCCTTCCAGGAGGAGGAAAAGCACACCCTTGTCTTGCTCCTGACCTTGAGGAAGAGATTTCAGCCTTTCCCCATTCAGTATGATGTTGGCTGTGGATTTGACATACAGATATGCACACACACACACATACACATAACACATATATACACACACACCAGACACACACACATACATACATTCACACACACATAAACACATATACATACACACACCACATACACATACATATACATACACACATGCACACATATAAACAAATACACATATTCACATACACTCATACGCACACATATACACACATACACACATAAATACACCAGACACACACACAAATACACACATATACATACATACACACCACACACACATACATACACACATGCACACATGCACACATACACACATACACACATACATACACATACACACATACACTCATATGCACCATATACACATATACACACATACACATACATATACTCATACACACATATGCATATATACACATATATACACACATACACACATACAAATACACATACACACATACATACACATATACACATACACACATATACACACATACACATACCAGACATACACGCATACACTTACATACACACCAGACATACATACATATACACACACACCGACACACATACATATCCTTCACATATGCACACACTTAAAGACACTTACACATGCATCACACACTCATAGGTTCATACGCACACACACTTTATTAATTTTGAGCGTGCTCCTCCTATACTTATTCTCCCAGTGCTTTCTTCTTGAAGAATGTGGATGTCTATGGACTACTTTGATTACATTCGTGAGGTGCTCCTTCGCTCTGTTGATGTGACATCCATGTTTGCTGGCCTGAGTTTTAGACACCAAATTTTACTTCATTGTGGGGTGCATAATTCTTATTTTATTTTTGTGGTGGGGGATACTTCTTATTAAGTCACTGATTTACTTAGTGTGTGTATGTGTGTGTGTGTAAGAGTATGTGTGTGAGTGTCTGTGAGAGAGTATGTGTGTGTGAAAGAGAGTGTGTGAGTGTGAGTGTGTGAGTGTGTGTGTATGTGAGACTGTGTAAGACAGTGTGTGAGTGAAACTGTGTGAGTGTGGACATGTGTGAGAGTGTATTGAGTGTGTAAGTATAAGTTTGTAAGTGTGTGTGAATATGTGTGTGAGAGTGTGACTGTGTGTGTAAACAAGTGTGTGTAGGAGTGTGTGAGTGTGAATGTGTGTGTGTGTGTGTGAGTGTGAGTGTGGATGTGTGTGGTTCTGTACATTTCATGGCATGCAAGTGGAAGCCTGAGGATGTTTTCAGGAATCAGTCCTCTCCCACCTTGTTTTGAAGCAGCATCTCTCTTGTTTCCGCCCTGTTCTGGGGGCTTCCGTTAACTGACTCATAAGCTTCTGGGGGGGTTACCTGAGGGCGTCCCTGCATCTGGCTCTTTGTGAGAGTTCACAGAAACTTAGGTAAGCAAGTGTGTGGTGGCGTCAGCTGAGCCATCTCTCCAGTCGCATGCAGTATTTTTGGTGTGCATCAGACTCAGTTTGCTAATATTTGCTGAGAACTCTTGCACTTTTGTTCACTGGATATGGTCACCAGATCCTTCTTCCTCCCTTCCCTCTTCTCTCCCTCCTTCCTTTCTCCCCTCCCTCTCTCCGTTTTTCTTACATATGCTGGTCTGATCTTGGTATCCAGGAAATGCTGCTAGAGAAAGAACTTGAAAGCATTTCCACCTGTCAATCTTTGGCGTAGTTGGAAGGAAGTGTCTTTATCTTTTTGGTGACATTCAGCCTGAAGCCAGCTATGCCTGGTCCTTTCTTCCTTGGTAGCTTTTGATTACTGAGGCAGTCTAATCACTTGCAACTGGTTTGTGCTGGTTTTATGCTCTCCCAGGTTCAGTTTTAGCAGGTTTATGCATTCAGGATGCACCCATTCCTTCTGGGGTTTCCGACATACTTGGGTGTTTGTGACTGTCACAGGAGCCTGTGTGTTTCTGCACTGTTGGTTATAACATTCCATTTTTGTCTCTAATTTTACTTGTCTGGGTGTCTGTCTTTATTTTCTCCATCAGTTCAGCTAAGAATTTGTGTTTTGTTTAAAGATTAAAAAAAGAAATCAACCCACTGACTCTTCCTTCATTGGTCTTTTATGTTTTGTTTTTTATCAAAAATTTATGTCCTTGTTATTTCTTTCCCTCTGCTAATCCGATTTTGTTTTACTTTTGCTTTCTGCTTTCCCGAGCTCTGTCTGTGGGTCACTTGTTATCTCTGCCTGGTCAAATGTCTGCACTTTGCTCTGACTCCGTCTTGGCTGTCCCCTCCCATGCCTCATCTGTGTTCACTGGCTTTAAAAAGATTCAAAATTTCCCTTTTCGTTTCTTCATCGACGCCTGCTGGTTCAGCATGCTTCGCCTCCATGAATTATTTTATAGTTTCCCAGGTTTTATCGCACGGTGGGCGGTCAGAGAGTATTCTCTGCAGCTTTGGGGCGGGCACGCCTGTTGGCACCTGCTTGCCCACTTGCTCCGTGGTAGAGTCTGTTTAGCTGAGATTCTTTGCTATTTCGTTTGGTTTGGCCTCTGACAGAGCGGTGGGTTTGAAGGTCCCCACCATGTCTGTTCTGGAGTCTGTCTCCCCTTCTAGACCTGCTAATGCTTGTTTTGTATGCCAGCGTGGGAAGTCTCGTGGCATGCTTGTTTTCTGGTTATGTTCAAGGCCATGGGGCTACCCGGGGCAGGGCTGACTAAGTGTGCCAGGTGTGTGTGTGGGACCCTGAAGGTGCTGCTTTGAAATCTCTACAGCAGCAAGCAAGCTGTCTATTCCCCCTCCCCATTCTAATACAGGTCCGCCCTAACAAAGGGTTTGTGCTGGGCAGGGCCTCACTGGGTGGGAGTGCGAAGATAGGACCAGACACGTTTCTGGCAGATTTTTTAGTGTTACACCTCTCCCCCTACCCCCTGGACACACACACCCACCCCACATATACACCAAGCACTGGCTTGTTCCAAATGCATCCTGCTCCTCTGTGGTTAAGGAATCAAATCCTTGGTGGCCGGGACCCTCAAAGCTCCTGAGAACCCTCCACATAGCTCTAAAAGGTAGTGTACTCTTGGAGACCACACGGGCTCAAGTCAAATCTGGGAGATAAATAAAACTGATTCAGTCAGATTTAGACATTTTGGACTCAACCTGATCATCATCGTCCCAACGTCCTGTAGGGACATCTAGAGATACACAGAGAGGCTAGGGACCTAGAAAGGCTCTCAGGTAGGAAGGGACAGAGTGGGGACAGATGCAGAGGAAGACATGGCTCCCACCTGCTCCAGAGCAGCACCAGGGGATCCTAGATGAAGACTTTTGGTCTCATATTCTGCTTCCCTCACTGTGGACTATAGGGCATTGGGGTTGGGAAGGGCATGGGAGGGCGCCCACACCTCGGGGCACACGCTGGGAGGGTCAGCTTCTCCTCCGCTGGTCATTATTATTTTTTGAATGTGTACAAACCGTTCGAATACGTTCGTGTGTTTCAGCTGTAGAGACTGCACGGGCCTGATGCTCGCTGGTCCTGAGCCAGGTCTGAGGAGTCTAAGCACTGTGGAGCTTGTCTCTCCCTGGCTGGTCAGCCTTCCCTACCTGGTAAAGCTGAGAATGAACGGGAGAAGACAGTCAGGGAAGTTGGGTAGGAATCTGAGGTCCAGACGTCTCTAGCTATCATCCGTGACTCCTGCCACAAGGTCCTGCGTAAACCTCGAACACTCTCTGCAGTGTCATTTTTCAGGTAGGGAAACTGAAGCATAAACATTTGCCCCAGGACCCCACAAGTCACTGAGGAAGGCCTGATGCCAGAGTCCCTCGGGGTTGAGGTTAGTAGGCAGTCTACAGCACATGGTTGAAGACCCCCCCTCTCCCCTAGAAGTTCTGTCCCAAAGTAGGTGAAGGGTGAAGGGGACAGGCCGGGCTTCCTTATGTGTTTGTTTTGGGCGCCTTTCTCACAGTCCGCTAAGCCAGGGCCAGCTTTCTGCTCCCCAGGGGCTGCCTAGCGGTGAGAAAACCTGGGGATCTCTCTTATCTCTGCCCAGCAGGACGTGTCCTGTGCTCTGTCCCTGGTGAGGTTTCCAAGCCAGCAGTGATGAGCTTGCATTTTCTGGCTGTGATGGCCCGGGCCAGTTGGGGGTGTGTTGTTTCCCAGGCCCCTCAGCCCGATGGTCTAGCTCCGGCCGGCCACCACTCCTCTGCCCCTGGCCCCGGCGCTCTGCCCGTGAGGGCTGCCCACGCAGACAACGATGTGTGGTGGCGGGGGTGGGGTGGGTGGCGGGTGAATTCCGGTTTCCTCCCATTCTTTGTGTTGGGCAGAGGGTGATTCCCAGCCAGGAGGGGCGGTGGAATGCAGTGCACGGCACGGCCTGCAGGGGCGCTGTGCAGAGGACTGCTCTTATCCACCCTCAGTACCAACTTCTGAAGATGCTCTCACTAGGCTGGGGTCGGAGTGGGAGTGGGAGCGTGTGTGTATGGAGATTGACTGCATCCTACTCCCACAACTGTTTGTTTAAAACACGGAGTCTTGGGCCCCTGGCCTCAGAGTCATACATTAGAACTTGGAGGGGCCGTTCAGGGCCCATCATTAACATCAAGCACACACTGATACTGTAGATATGGGAGCTTGGGTCAGGCTCTGCAAATTAGGCCTCCTTCAGCTTCACAGAAACACTCTCTTTCTCTTTAAAAAGCAAGCAAGCAGGGGCTGGGGATTTAGCTCAGTGGTAGAGCGCTTACCTAGGTAAGCGCAAGGCCCTGGGTTCGGTCCCCAGCTCCGAAAAAAAGAACCAAAAAAAAAAAAAAAGCAAGCAAGCAAAAGATTTAGCGTATGCGCGCGTGTATGCTCACATGCAACAGAACACGCGTGAGAGTCAGACGACAACTTGTAAGAATCAGTTTTGCTTTTTCTTTCTACCATGTATGTTCTGGGGATCAAACTCAGGCTGTCAGGCTCAGCGGCAAGAAGAACATTTACCTGCTGAGCCATCTTACCAGCCCACTCCACCCCTTGGGACTTCTCAGAACCTTGGTCTTTTCCCACTGGCTGGGTGTGGTAACATCTCCTCCAAGCTGTTAGAAGTAATTCCAGAGCACGCAGACAGGTTCAAATTGGATGCAGGAGAGGATAATTCCTCACCATCTGTGGTGGTAAACTAAAGCCACATTCTGAGGACCCTAAAACCCAGGAACACTGCCTGGAGGCTATGGGGCTGCAGTCTACAGCAGGGGCTTCAGGGATCATTGTCCACACCATTTCCATGGGGACATGGCCAATAGTGGCAGGCACTAGAAATCAATCTGGGCTGCTTCCTGGTCTCAGGAACGCAGACACAGAAACTGGGGTAAACCTTGGTCCTGGGAGCAGAGGTTATTGGAGGAGCCAGGCAGATGATCGTCTCAAGGGGCTGCAAGCCAGTGAGGGCTGCTGGGCTGCTGTATATGCATTTCTCACGAGGAGATTTTACAGCAGCCAAGACCCAGCAGCTGGACATATGGCTCCTCTGGAGCTGACCCTTGACTTGGCATCAGGCTGTGGAGAAAGTGTTCAAGAGATCCATCAAATGCAGGCTACCCCTAGCTGTCCCCTGACCACTAAGTCCAGGGTGCCTTGGACCTCAGTATGTTTCCTGTATGGAAGGATGTGTCCTCTGTGGAGATTGAGTTCAGGTGAGGTAGCTAGTTAGCTAACTAGTTAACTTCTGAACAGAGGACCAGGATGGCCTAGTGCTTCAAGCCTTTGGATGTGGGATTTGGGGTCTAGGCACACAGGAGGATGCTGTTCCCCTTTATAGCTAAGAGACAGGAGGAGGAATCCCAATAGACCCAGGCCTCCCTGGGGAGAGTGGTGAGGCTTAGCCGGAACCACTCTGTGGGGTCTGATCCATGGGAGCTCCTGCAGGAGAGAGATGAAGCCACATCATCTCGGGCAGACTTCAGGAAGTCCTCAGACAGGGACGGACCTCACACTTGTTATCCTGGCCCCTGTTACTGAAAGTCACCCCGAAGCCGAAGCAGGGATTCTTCTTAGTTCTGGGGTCATTGTCTTTTATGGGCTTTGTACTTGGGCATGGAGAGCCCCCACTCTGGGAGCACTGTTGAGTAAAGCCAGAAGCCACAGGCCAGTGGGGGCCCTCTACTTATTAGCTTATGTTTTCTCAAAGAAGGGCCATAACAAAACAGGGAATAGAGTGGCCTGGCCCAGTGACTTCACACCATCTTCTTGAGACTGTTGGATTCTTGTTTCTGGAATGCACATGTGCACACACACACAGACACACACACACACACACACGCACACGCACACGCACACGCACATGCACATGTATGATTTTATTTCTTATACTTACTTATTTTTATTTCACATGTGTGGGTATTTGGCCCCTGCATGTATGTCTGTGCACTGTGTGTGTGCCTAGTGCCTGCAGAGGCCAGAAGAGGGTGTTGGAGACCCTGGAACTGGAGTTTTGGATGGTCGTGGGCCACTATATGTGTGTTAAGAATCAAGCTTGGGTTCTCTGCAAGAGAAGCCTGTGCTCTTAACCACTGAGCCACCTCTCCAGCCCCAAATCCATTTGTTGATGTGCACACACCCACATGCGTACATTCATTTCTGTACACACCTCGCTTACGTGGAGATTTTCTGTTTTGTGTGATGTGAAGCGAACCCAGGGCTTCCCTTCTGAGGTTAAACCCCCAGCTTGGAGGCAGACTTTGGAACTGAGAAGGCAGTCCACCCTCTGCTCCCTGCTTCCCTGTGTGTGTGCTGTTTCTGAGCTTACTGAACCCGGGCTCTCCCTCTGTGTGAGATTCTGGCAATGGTGCTAGCCATTGCTGGCCCTTGGTTTCTCTGCCTGTGACATGGGTACAATAACTCAGCTCATCTTGCCTGGTGGGGTTTTTCAGGCTGAGTGCATGTTGGGGGGTGAAAACACAAGGTGGACACCCATGAACAGACAGGCATTTCCAGTCACCAACCAGGACCAAAGTTCAGTGACTGTCAGGTGTAGGGAGGAGCTGAGTTAACTCCCACCCTGTGAAGCAGTAACATCGAGTTGGGACTGCTGTGGGGCCCGTTGGGAATTGGGGGACGGTGCCTTGGATCTGAGCAAAGGTTCTCCGAGTGGACAGGGGTCAGAGGCAGGTGGAGCAGAGGGGTTGTCAGTGTCCAGGCATGGGGACATGGGCTTGTTGATGGTCTCAGGCCATGGGGACTCTTGCTTAGCAACAGAGCCCTGATGAACAACAGGCTGCCTGTGGTCCACTTCTTGGTGTGTGTGTGTGTGTGTGTGTGTGTGTGTGTGTGTGTGTGTGCGCGCGCGCGCGCGCGCGCGCTTGTGCACGCGCGCTCATTTGGAGGTTCCAAGATGAGGCTCACTCTTTGTGGGTCTCTAAACGCAGGTGCCATGCTCGAGTCCCAGGGCTGTCACCAGGAGTCCCACATCATGCATACTAGGTTTCCTGATTTCTGGCCTTTCCTAAGACTTTATCAGAGGGTTCATCAGGACAGCTCCTCCTCCCTGCAAAGCTCAGATCAGGGACCCTTCCTGCCCCCTCCTCTGCCTGCCTGGCCTGGGTGACGGCTCGGCTGGGACCTCCATTTCATTGCCCCCCCGCCCCCGTTTTGATAAAAAATGTCACACTGCCTGCAACCTGTTTGAGCCGGTCTCCTGGGGTCCCCGTATGACCTTAACAAGGCAACAGGGATATAACCACCTCTCTCTAAGCATCAATCATCTGACTCAGAAGGAATGGCAACATAGCCATAACAGCCATAAAACCTCGAGTCCCCATGAAGATGAGCATGGAGAACTGACCCGGGTAAGAGTCACTGAGAGGAGGGAACCTGGGCACATTTTCCAACAGAGTCTCCAGATGGCCTTGGCCTCTGTGGCTGCCAAGAATGCTGTAGAGAAAATATCTTAGGTCCATATGGATGAGGCACCTGACAATAATAAGATCGATGGCCTATAGCTTAGATAGGAAATAGGAGGTGGGACATCCTGTAGGCAGAAAGGATTCTGGGATATGCCAGGTGCGAGATTTGCCTGGGAAGGTGGTGTATAGATGCATAGTACCTGAGCACAGGTAACCAGATATGTGGCAGAAAATAGATTAAAATAAATGGGTTATCTTAAGTTATGGTTCTAGTCGGAAAAGAGCCTAGCTATTTGGCCAAGGTATTTGTAAATATATTTTTGAGTCTGAGTCTTATTTCTGGGAGCCAGGGGCTGGGAGGACGAACTGGACCCAACTTCTACAGAATGCTTCCTGGCAAGCGTCAAGATGAAACTCTCCATAGATACTTCTCGCCCTGGCTAGGAACCCTGTCTCCTCACACCCATGGCTCCCCTCACCCAAGACCACTCTGGTTCCCTTCTTCAGACCTGTTCATCTTCACCCGTGTGTCAGAGCACAGAGACCAACCAGCATGTGGGGCTTTTCTGGAAAAAAACCTACATTTCCAGATCCTTGTGCAAACTGTAAGTAAGCTTTATTTAATACATAGGACACACAGCCCACCTTTGGATCGACACATTTTAAATCGGATTATGATTTGAAATAGGATAAGATTATGGTTGTATACATTGGTTTCGATGCCCGACTTGACTTCAGGTTTCATTTCTGACGCTCTCCAGCTGTGTGGTCTTGGGCAAGTTGCTTAACCTCTCGGTGATATGTTTTTCCAATTTACAAATTGGGTTAGAGATAGCACGTGGGTGATTGTATTGAATGGGCAGGTTCGTGGGAAGTCCCTGGAGTGCTGCCTGATATGTGGTTATTCTGTAACTATCAGGAGAGTCTGCCCTATCCCAGGATAGAATAATTTAATTTCCTTTCTTTCTTTCTTTCTTTCTTTCTTTCTTTCTTTCTTTCTTTCTTTCTTTCTTTCCTTCCTTCCTTCCTTCCTTCCTTCTTTCTTTCTTTCTTCCTTTCTTCCTTCCTTTCTTTTTTTTTAAAGACTTTATTTTATGTGTGTGAGTACACTGTCCCTGTCTTCAGACACACCAGAAGAGGGCATCAGATCCCATTACAGATGGTTGTGAACCACCATGTGGTTGCTGGGATTTGAACTTGGGACCTCTGGAAGAGCAGTCAGTGCTCTTAACCACTGAGCCCCAGAATTTAACTTTCAAACAGGACAGTGGAATGGGTCTCCTGGCACCCATAGCCATCCTGGACGGCTTTACCACAGAGGGGTGGGACAGTCAATAGGTGGGCCACCTAATTGTATCAACAAGGCGACTAAGAGAAATGTGTCTAACCAGGTGGAATTGGCCAGAACCAGTTCCTGCAACTGAGCTGCTGGGCCAGCAAAACTCTGGCCTCTGGAATTCTTAGGCCTGAAAACCTCTCCCCTGTGAGCTCCCAGGTGTCCTCCTGGGGACACACTGAGGGCTCCCTGGTGGGTGTGTTCCATTTGTCAGGGCATGGGGTGACTCTCTGGGCACCTCTGGGCACCCCTGGAAGCAGCTGCAAAGTTCAAGGCTGGATGCCCGGCTGTCATTATCAGATCTAATTTTGGGCTCAGATTTCACCAATCGGGTGTGCAGGTGGGGGCCGAGGCAGGGGTCAACACCTAAAAGCTTATTAAATCTCTGATGTGACTGGTAAGGCCCGTCTGGAGGCCATTTGACAACTCAAGTGCTAATTGCACCATTTGGCACAGGAGTTAAGGAAAAGCAACCCAGCAGCAGTGAAGATGGGTTTTCCATTTGGGTGAGGGGGTGGGGGTGAGTAGTGGTTGGTGGTGAGCTGGCCCCCTCCTGGGGTGGCCCTTTCTGCTGCTACTGGCCTGTAGGTCTTCTGCTTTGCTCTCCTAGGCAGTGGCTGCTGTGGTTTGAAGGATGACTGACTCTCCCGGGGGCCAGCCATCCTGGTGAGCTGGAACACCTGCCCTCTCAGCTCCCCATCCGGGGAGAGGGTGTGGGAGCGGGCACAGCTTCCAGTGACAGCTCACTGGAGCAATATGGAAGTGTTTAAGCGGGTTTGCACCAGGCAGGGGTAGCTGAGACCTGAACCTTTAAATTGCAGCCGCTCCCCGGCTGGGCAAAAGTAAATAAATATTGGGCAGCTGCAGCGGCCCTCCTGCCCAACGCAGGCCTGGCTATCTCTTCTGATTGCAGGGCAAGTGATTAGGGAGAAATGAGGGCCCTCCAGCCAGGGTCTGACAGAGCTTGGGGACAGTAAATCCACCCAGCTCTGGAGCGTGAATTAACCCTTGCGGAGCCAGGAAGGGAGAGGGCGATGAGCATGGAGTGAAAGGGACTTGGCTTGGAGGGCCTGCCGCTACCTAGGGCATCCTTGCCTCTCTGGGCCTTCTAGGGAGTCCCAGCCCTGGGGAAGGCTTCAAACAAGCCCTCTGCACACCCTGATACCATGGTGATAATCATCATGGTTGATACTCAAGCCTGATGCCATGGCTGAGTTTTACCTCCCACGAAACCAGGCATTGAAGTCTCTGCTTCTAAGGCCTCGAGGTGCATCTTACCCATAGGCAGGGTCTCCAAAGTGGTGGGAGAGTTAATTGAAGGTCCTTGGGAAGAGCCTAGATCCATTCTGAAGGGAGGTGATTACAACATGCAGAGGGGGTAACAGGAACACAGCCAAAATGCTACCAGGAACCAGGAAGAGCCAACCCTCGAATTGGGGAAATAGACATACTTGCCATCTCAGTAGAGGGGAGGTGAAAAAAGACACTCCCTGGGGCTCACTGGCCAGCTATTCAGCCTAACCAAATTTGGTGCTCTCCAGGCTACTGAGGAGAACTTGTTTCACAAAAAAGGGTGGACGGTGCATGAGAAGTGACACCCAAAGTTTATCTCGGACCTACACACACACACACACACACACACACACACACACACACACACATGCACACACACACGCACGCACGCACGCACATGCACGCATACGCACACGCACACATAAAGGTGCATAAAATACTGGGTGGGGTGTGACAGGAGCAAATAACTTCCTCCTTGGGGTTGGGAGGGACAGAGCAGTGTTAGCTGAGGGTAGGGTCCTATGCAGGGGCTTGGAGCTATGTCCTGTGTGTGGGAGGCCAGTCCTGAACCTGGGGCTGAATCTCAGGTGACCCTTCCTAGGGTTGTCCTGCCAGATGGCAGAACTCCTCAGACACCAAGAGCTGACACTCTCTAGTCACCCATGTATGATGGTGTCCAGCATGTCCTTAATGGTGAGTGACAAGTCCAGTAGCTGTGCAAGGCTCCACGTGGGGAGGACCTGGCTCTAGACATCTCTGGACTGCAGCCAGAGTGCTGGCCACACCTGCCATAGCTTGACAGGGGACCTCCTGGCTCTGGGTTCCAGAGCATACAGCCCTGCCCACCATACAAGGGAGGCCCGTGATGTCATTGCTGTAGTGAATTTAAAGGACTGAGTCAGGACTGTAAAGCTGTCAGGGAGGGCATGGCTCCTGACTGGCTCCTGTCCACTCTCCTGCCAAGCCTAGGCTTCAATGACCTTGGCTCCCAAGGTGGCTGCTGGCCAGCCCACAGCACACTGTGTCCCAAGGCTCTGCTGGCTTCATGTTGCTATTGAGAGCCAAGAGTGCTTCCAGGTTAAGTCTCATTGGGTCATAATTGGGATGGAGAGCAGTGTCTCATCTAGGCCTCTTCCTGGGCTCTCATGACAGATTGAATGCTTGTGGCTCCAGGCTGACTGCCGGTTTCAGCTCTAGTGACCCTGAGGCAGTGGGAACAGAGGACATGTGTCAGGCTTTCCTCTCTACTCTCCCTGGCCCATCACTTTGGCTGGGCTGTCAGCAGCTCTGTGGGAACATTCTCTCAGAGAGGAGGCCCAGGCTGACACGTCCTGCCCCCAGCCAGCTCTGCTAGGGCCCTAGAGTGCGTCATCACACTGGGCTAACTGCCCAGGCCACTGGGGCTGATGTTAGGGAGAACCTGCCTGGGTCATCTTTCTGCTCCCAGGACAGGAAGTGCCTTGTGAGCTTTACAGGAAGAAAGAGCATGGTTATGTCTCAATAAAACTTTATTTATAAAAATCAAGTGTTTTGCCAGGTTTACACTAAATGCTATGATTTGATGGCTTGGCTTGGAATATTTTCTAGACAGAGGGTCCATGGTGCATAGAGCCCAGACACGGGGCTTTGGGCATCAGCACCTCCTCTTGCTGTATGCTTTTCATCTCCTGGATATCTTGGTCCAGAGATGTTGAACCACATTTGAGGATGTGGAGGATAGCTCAGACTTCATTCCAGAATTTTTCCTCAAGAATTCTGACCACATTGGGCTGGAAAAAAGATATGGATGGGACCCAAGTGGGACTGCCCAGAACAGAGCCCTGGGACACTTTCCTGTCTGGGATTAGTCCTTGGTAACAACCTCGCTTCTCCCACATTTGTCGACTTCTGTTGTTATTGTTTACTTATTTATTGGTTTGTTTATGACCCACGCATCTTAATAGCGGTCCATATTGATTAGTGGCTCTCCTTTACAGTTGAAGGATTGATTGTTGGGCTGGGGAGATGGCTCACTTCACAAACCTTGAGGACCTGAGTTCAGATCTTCAGTGCCCATGTACAAAGTCAGACATGATGGAGCTCACTTGCCAGCTGGTCTGAGTGTATGCTTGGTTCAGTGAGAGACCTGGCCTTGAAAATCAAGATGGAGAATGGATTGGCAACGCTGGCCTTCCATACTCTAAGTGTGCATGCACACACACACACACACACACACACACACACACACGCACACTCGCTCACCTTCCTGCCCCTCCCCCGCTCCCAAGAACACACAAACCAGTGTGCACACACACAAATGTGGAATCTTTGCCTCTGGCTCTAAGGTCTCTCTGGATGAAGGACTGAAAGGATTATTATTATTATTACTACTATTATTACTATTACTATTACTATTATTATTATTATTACTTTTTTTTTTTACACAATGGGCTATCATCTACTCTTTTAAGGCTCCGGCTTGATCCTGTCTGTTGCCTCCCCCAGATGTCCGGAACTCCACACCACCTCTCAGGCTTCCGAATCCAAGTCTCAAAAACCTATGTTTGAATTTAGCATTTGAAATTTTACCCTCATCTTTATTTTTTCTTCCACATGAATTGACTTTTGAAGACTTGGAAAGAAACACTTTTTTTTTTTTTTTAAGAGGTGCAGTCTTAACAAAGACATAAAATTAAAGCAGCTCTGACCTCCGGCAGCAGCATTCCCACCTGTTTGGAGCAGGAAATGTGCTTCTCAGCAGGAAGGCAGCTCCCTGCTCCGGTGGCCAGGAGTCCCTAGCCCGCTGCATTCTTGGGGCTGCACTGTTTGGCAGACCTCTTGCTGACTGTCAGCTGACAGATGGTGAGGCTGAAGCTGAGTGGGATGGAAGGGGAGCCAGCCTGGGACTGTGTTATCAGAGACAGCAAGTCCCTCCGCTCCTGTGGAAAATGCACAGGACTCTGGAGAACTCTCAGTCATGGGTGGAGGGGTGTCCCCCTGCTTTTTTTTTTTTTTATAAGATTTATTGGTGTGGGTGTATGCCTGTATGCACAAACATGTTTGTGCCTGCCTGCACATGTGTGTGAGAGCCACATACAGTTGGATGACTGCAAGGTCCAGAAGAAAGCATCAGATCTCCTGGCGCTGTAGTTACAGGTGAACATGAGCCTTCCTGTGGGTGCTGAAAACTTAAACCAGGTCTTCTGCGAGAGCAGCCAGTGCTCTTAACCACTAGGTACACGGTGGGAGTAGAGAGCCTTCCTAGTCACCAGATATTTCTACTCTCTGGTAGAAGGGCAACAGGGTAGAGAGGGGCTGGGAGCCTGGGAGTGGTTTGGAAAGCAATAGGGAAGAGAAGCTGAGAGGGATCCCAAGACAGAGCGCCACCTGTAGGAGCAGTGCCGTATTGCATCTCTTAGATCAGAGGACAAGTGTCTCTGACCCATGTGGCACTGATTAGGGGCCCCTGATTGGGGATGATGGGGTTTTGTCTCCTTTTCCATCATCAGGGACCTTTGGTTAACGAGGTTAGCCTATGCTTGCAACCTGGCTTCATTCTTCTTACTGAGAGACATGGAGAAGCCACCAGCAGTGTCTCCACTTCCTCAGCCTTGGCTCCCTGGGAGATGAGACACCCTCAGCACTGTGCCTTCCCAGGTTGTCTGTCTCTAGGGCTTGGAGAGATGTCACACCTAAAAGCCAGTTGCAGTGGAAGCTCAGAAAGCAGCACCTTCGCAGGCTGGAGATAGCTTTTTTAATTATGGAATTTGTGGTTGTTGCTGAGGTAGAAGAGGGGAGGGCAGGCACCCCAACCCTTCCCAGGGTGACCTCTGCTTCCTTCTCTCTGACATCACTGTCTGAAGACAGCCATGGTGGACTCGGGGGTCAGGAGAGGTCACAGAGTCACCTCACTGGTCGCCCAGTGTCCCAGGCCAGCCCTGGCATTGACTCAGGAACTCCAGGCTCCATTCCAGTGGAATTGCTGACTCCCTTGGCCAGAGAACATGGATGCCACAACCCCACCCTTCACTCTACTCACCTGTCCATCTTCAGTCTCAGTGACTGGGAGCCTAGTGTGTCCCACCCCGGCAGGGACCTGGGCTGTCCCTGGATCTCACTAAGCGTCAGTTTCCATACCTGTCAGGGAAGGATTTTGACCTGATTCTCAAAGAGAGACCCATGAGGCACTTGCTATTTTTATTGTTGTTGCTTGGTTTGTTTGTGGGTTGACAGGGCTTCTCTGTGTAGCCTTGGCTGTCCTGGAACCCACTCTGTAGACCAAGCTGGCCTCAAACTCACAGAGATCCACCTGTCTCTGCCTTCTGAGTACTGGGATTAATGATGTACGACTCCCTGTCCAGCCTGGCCTGAGGCACCTGCTATGGGAACACTAAGAAACTCACTGCGGTGGGAATGAGTGATGGTTTACAAGACTTGAAAACTCAGGAAGCCGTGCAAACAAAGCAAAACTACCCCCCCAAACAAACAATCAAACAACCCGTTAGAGGCAGATTCTGGTCAACATCATGGCACTGAGGTGGGTCAGGAACACAGCCTCTCTGTGTCAGAACTCTGCCTGGGACACAATACCTCCGCGACAAGCCCCAAACTCCTTGAGACACATACACCTTGTTTGTCCTCTGACATTAATTGGAATTTGGATCGGATCAGAGCTGGTGGCTGAGAGAGGACTCAGAGATGTTTGGTACCTGTGGAAATCTGCCCTCATCTCCTCAAGTCTGGGGATTGTTCTGTAACTCACCTTCCCTCAGCTCTTCAGGGTATCTGAGGTTTGACCCAGAGGTCAGACCCCCTCCATGGTCAGTTTCTAAATCACCTTGGGTGAGTCCATTTCCTCCCTGAGCTCAGTTTTCCCATCAGTAAAACAGGATGATGAGAGTCTATTCTAGAAAGCTAAAAGCCGTCTCAAGTTGGGAGCCTCACTTGACCCACGGCCCTTCCTTCTCCTGGACTCCCTCTAGTCCTTTAAATATCTTCTGCACAGCATGTGCTGTCTCTGGAACAAGCTGCATCCTCCAGCCATTTATAACAATTCCTGTTTCCAGTGCAGAGTCCAATCTTGCTGATACGGAGGGAAAATGTGAAGCCCTCTGCTGTATAAATTCAGCCAACGTTTTATCGCTCCGGACCCCTTGAACGCAAGACGTTTGTTTCTCATTAAGCCGGTGAATGAGATTTACTAATAAGCCGAGTGAAATCTAATTAGGGCAGGGCCCTTTCCTGTAGGCTCAGTTCTCGGGGGGCTCAGCTGGGCATCTCAGAGCCAGCACGTCCTTAGCTGCCCGGAAACCCTGCTGCAGCCCCTTTGCAGGCGGCCCAAGCGCTGGCATAGCCCTCATACATTCGTTTCCTGAAAATGAGTTATTTGTTGCCTCAAGGATCTAAACCCAAAATAGATACGGACAACAACGACACGGGGTGGTAATGAAACACATGCGTTAGACCCAACTTTGCAATTCATATCGGATGGGTGCCCGAGATGGAACCCAGGCAAGATCGTGCAGATTAAGACCGGGGCTTTTCTTGCCTTTCGGGTTATTTAAAAGTTCTGTTTCTGAGGCCTGGGGAATGGTAATTAGTCTCAACCTGGTGTCTGCAAATGCTTCTGCTCTTGCAGGTGTGTTTCCATGGACATAGGGGGCCGTTGGTGGTGAATTTCACTGTGGGGCTGGGTGAAAGCGCTTGCTGCACGAGTATGCGGACCTGAGTCTGATACGGCACCCTTGTAAAAGCGGGGTGCAGCAGCAGGTGCGTGCTAAGGAAGCAGAGACAGGCAGATCCCCCCGGCTCTCTAGCTAGCAACATCACTGACATGGTTCAGTGAGAGACCCTATGTCAATAGTAGTAGTAGTAGTAGTAGTAGTAGTAGTAGTAGTAGTAGTAGTAGTAGTAGTAATACTTACCTGATTTGACCCCTGACCTCTGATTGTAGGACTGCACAAATGCATATGCATGTGCACGCGCGCGTGCGCGCGCACACACACACACATGTGTGAGCACACAAGAACATGTAGCACACAAGAACAGTCAGATACAAAGTTACTGTTGTGTAGTTGGGTATGGCCATATATAGCTGTACTCCCAGATCTCAGGAGGTCAGGGGATGAAGATCATAGAGTTTGAAGTCACTCTGGAATGCGTAGCACTTTAGCGCACACACAGTTGCAGAATAAGACCCGGTCTCTCACACACAAATAAACAACAACAAAAAAGTAACAAACACACAAAGAAATCCTCTTCCCCAACAAAGCACAACAGGAGGACACCAAGATTTTTATTAAAGAGTTTCCTAAACACGATGCCCTCCTGTGGTCCCCTGTGGCTGCAAAACACAGAGGTTCCAAATCTAGCCGAGGTGAGCTATGACCTCCAGCCAGTTACTTGGGGTCATGGGTCACAGGGCAACAAGGCTCAGAGATTCTCGCTTTGACACATAGCTCACAGTGATCAGCAGGACCATCCCCTTTAGCCTCACAAATGTGACCTTAAAGGCTTAAAAAAAGGAAAAAAAAAACCCACCCAGCATTGTGACTTTGCAGACTTGCACATTAGTGCGTCTCTGCCCACACTGGTCACACCTTCTGTAGCAGGATCCTTTATTTGAGCCCAGGAAGGAAGGTGTCACTCTGACAGCCTGTTCCTCCAGAGTTAACTGCCACAGCCCCCTGCAGATTACAACCTCTGCTTTCTACCCAGGCACAGGCTTCCTCGGTGAGCTCTGTGGCCTGAAACCCCAGTATCAGTCTTTGGGACTGCGGCCCAGCCCCAGTTTGCAGGTATTTCCTGCCAGTCTCCCCAGTCTCCCCAGTTCCTCCCAATTCCCCCAGCCCCTCTAACCCCCCTGTTCCACGGCCTCCCAACTCCCCCAGTCCTCCCAGTGCCCCCCAGTCCCTGAGGCCACTATCTTTTGTTTCTGACCCTTGCAGGGTTTCATCCCTGCACCTCCTGGGTTTATGGCTTCCTCCATGCTGGGAATTATGATTGTCATGGAAATTTATAATATTACATATTATAATATATCATATAATATTTTATAGTATTCCATATTTGTTAATTTATTCTAGATGGTTTTGCTCATGTAATAACCTCAAAATAGGAAAATTACCACTGGCCATGAGACATTATCACAGATGGGCTGTTTCACACACCCCTCTCTGTCAGCCTCTCTGTCTCTGTCTCTCAGTCTCTTTCTCCCCCTTATGTTAGATATTCTTTGCTTTATGGTGTCTCCTCTTGTTCTCAAGTCCATGGTAGCTTCTACTAAGAAGGTTTGAACATCTCTCACTTTAACTTACTGTCCTCAGCTCGCTCTGGTTCACGTCTCATATCTGAGAAGATTCCTTCCCTTTGCTCTCTGCTCCAGAGAGCTGAGCGAGTCCTGAGCCAATTCTCCTTCCTCTCCTGCTGGTCCCCAGGTCACAATCCCAGGGGAGGGCAGCCTTGCTGTGGATAGGGTGAGTTTCTGCCTTGAACTTCACAGAGGGGCACAGAGACACTCTTGGGAACGCTCATTGCATTTCATGTCCACACAACTCAGCACACCCATGCAGCCCAGCACACCCATGCAGCCCAGCACACCCATGCAGCACAGCACACCCATGCAGCACAGCACACCCATGCAGCTAGCACAGCCATGCAGCTAGCACACCCGTGCAGCCCAGTACAGCCTCGCAGCTCAGCACATCCATGCAGTCCAGCATACCCATGCAGCTAGCACAGCCATGCAGCCCAGCACACCCATGCAGCCCAGCACACCCATGCAGCACAGCACACCCATGCAGCACAGCACACCCATGCAGCTAGCACAGCCATGCAGCTAGCACACCCGTGCAGCCCAGTACAGCCTCGCAGCTCAGCACATCCATGCAGTCCAGCATACCCATGCAGCTAGCACAGCCATGCAGCCCAGCACACCCATGCAGCCCAGCACACCCATGCAGCCCAGCACACCCATGCAGCACAGCACACCCATGCAGCACAGCACACCCATGCAGCTAGCACAGCCATGCAGCTAGCACACCCGTGCAGCCCAGTACAGCCTCGCAGCTCAGCACACCCATGCAGCCCAGCACACCCATGCAGCCCAGCACACCCATGCAGCCCAGCACACCCATGCAGCACAGCACACCCATGCAGCTAGCACAGCCATGCAGCTAGCACACCCGTGCAGCCCAGTACAGCCTCGCAGCTCAGCACATCCATGCAGTCCAGCATACCCATGCAGCTAGCACAGCCATGCAGCCCAGCACACCCATGCAGCCCAGCATACTCATGCAGCTAGCATAGCCATGCAGCTCAGCACACCCATGCAGCACAGCACACCCATGCAGCCCAGCACACCCATGCAGCCCAGCACACCCATGCAGCACAGCACACCCATGCAGCTAGCACAGCCATGCAGCTAGCACAACCGTGCAGCCCAGTACAGCCACGCAGCTCAGCACATCCATGCAGTCCAGCATACCCATGCAGCTAGCATAGCCATGCAGCTCAGCACACCCATGCAGCCCAGCACACCCATGCAGCCCAGTACAGCCACGCAGCTCAGCACAGCCATGCAGCTAGCACAGCCATGCAGCTAGCACACCCGTGCAGCTAGCACACCCATGCAGCCCAGCATACCCATGCAGCCCAGCACACCCATGCAGCCCAGTACACCCATGTAGCTCAGCACAGTCACCAGCACAGCCATGCAGCTAGCACACCCATGCAGCACAGCACTGCATTTTCTTTGCACCCTGAAGTGGGGAGATTTCTCCAGGCTAAATGTCTCCCGGCTCATTTTTCTTTTGCCGCCTTCTGTGTCTGGAATTGTTAGAGGTCATGATGTCATTGTGTAACCCCTGCCCGCCTTTTCTTTCTAACTGCCCGCCCCATCTAGTTACAGGCAAATTAAGGGAGTTAGAGCTGTGTCCGTCCCACATGAACCTGCAGTAAATGCCGGAGGGACACACACGACACATGCTGGGCATATTCTAGGCGTCGAAAATATCAAGGCATCTGAGTTCGAAATGACTCCTGTGCCTGCCTAAGCAGGCAGCCAAGCAGCCCCAAGCAAGGAGAGCTAAGGAAGGCCTCAGAGCCCTGGCCAACTCAACTGAGACCTGGATCCAAAGACAAGCACCCCTTCCTTGGCGGGAACTGAGGCTCACATGGCTGGTGACCTCACATCGCAGCCAGGGTCTAATGGAGGTGTGCCCCAGAGATGAGGGGGTGTGAACCTTGTTGATGGGCCACAGATAGAGACTTCTCCTGGAGAAGACAGGAAATGGATGACGATCAACAGGTCTGGGAGGCGCGCCAGGCAGCCTCTGTGAGAGACTCTCAGGATGATGAAGCTGGGCTATAGGAGACAGACGGGGAGAGCCGGGCAGGGGACCAGGTCTGTGAGCATTTCCAGTCTCATGCCAGCCAGCAAGGTGGTCTTGCTGTTATATGACCAGGAAACCGCAGCTCAGAAAGACCTGGGACTTGCCAGCATTAAGGCATAGGGAGAACACTGGTCTTAAGTGAACAGATGTCTGTGGGGGTGACTCCCAGCTTCTGACTTAGTGGCTGATGGAAAAGTCTGCTACTGGACAAAAGTGGAAATTTCCCCAAGGCCCAGTGCTGGCATACACCCACAGAGCTGTGAGTGTACTGTAAGGTGGGCTTCTGAGAACTCTATGGGCTGCTTCAAGGTGAGTGGGTACTCCCTGCCAGCCCTTTCTACCCCCGGACGCGGCAGTGGAGACTCCGACAGCAAGCGAAGGGATAGAGGACTTCTCTGAGCTGATGTGGGCCAGGCTTGTGCTGGCAACTGAAGAGAAAATGTCTCTCCTGCAGCTCTGGCTGTGCAAGAGACATACCTGACTCTCTCTCCATTCAATTCCCTGGACTCCCTTGGACTGCCACTGGGTCCCAGCCCGGGTTTTGCTAAGATGTTGGGTTCTCGTTTTTTTTTTTTTTTTTTTTCTGACTGAGCAATTTCCAGTTTGAAGCCAGTGTCAAATGAGAAGTCTCCCTGTGGTAGGACCTCGTAGCCTGGTAGCAGGGGCCTCACACATGCCCAGACATTTAATGCACTCTGTTCTGAGCCCTACAAGGAACCCAGTCAGAAAATGCTGATTTACGACCTCGTTCAGGCTTCCTGTTACTTTAAACCCCAAACATTTCCAGCCTCGCCCAGTGCTCCTGGCCAGGGCAGCTGCCTCCAGCCACCTCCCTCGTGTCTGCCTCAGCACTTACATAATGCCAGGATGGATTAATAGACTTTCCAGGGCTTTGAGTCGCCATAGCCCCTCCGCTCTAGCCTGCCTCCTCCTCTTCTTCCTCCTCCTCTTCCTCCTCTTCCTCTTCCTCTTCCTCCTCTTCCTCCTCCTCCTCTTCCTCCTCTTCCTCCTCCTCTTCCTCTTCCTCTTCCTCCTCCTCTTCCTCCTCCTCTTCCTCCTCCTCTTCCTCCTCCTCTTCCTCCTCCTCTTCCTCTTCCTCTTCCTCCTCTTCTTCCTCCTCCTCTTCCTCCTCCTCTTCTTCTTCCTCCTCCTCCTCTTCCTCCTCCTCTTCATCTTCCTTTTCTTCTTGTTTAAAAATTTTAAATTTAGGTGAAAGTCTCTTTTGAAGGTGATGGAGACCCCGTGTTATAGAAAGCGTCTGCTCCCCCCATATCTCAGTCACCTCCAAAGGAAACCCCACGCCCACTTAGCAGCCATTCCCAACCGGCGGCCCCAGCCCCTGGCAACCCCTCTGGCTCTGTGGTCTTCCTGTTCTATACGTTTCATGGAAGCAGCTTCAGGCTGTGAGGAGCTTTCATCATGGCGTCTCCAGCTCAACACAGCCCATTGAAGGGCCAGCCATGCGCCAAGGGTATCCGCCTTAGGGTCCCTTTCAGACGGATGTCCATCCGTTCCCCGCTGGAAGGCCTGAACTCTCTCTTCCGGGAGGACCATAAAGGGCAGTCATGTGAGAATCTCTGTATGACTTTCCTCTGTGTCCCCAACTTCCGTGTTTATACGTGGCCACCCTGGTTGTGGAGCTGCTGGCCCATACCCTTGTTCTACCCATCTTGGTGAGCTGAAGCCACAGCACGGAGGCCTGGGGGCTTCCTACCAGGGGTCATCTGCGTCAGAACTGAGGCATAACCACCGGGATTCCTCACTGGTGTGGTGTGGTGAACAGAGTTTAGCAGGGAGGAGGGAGTCCGAGGCAGTACCTCAAAGCTGTTCAAGCCATTCCCACCCAGGGAGCACGGCCCTCAGACTCAGAACCATGACCCTTCTTGCTCTGAGATGGCTGATGGAAGAGAGGTAGGTATGGATGCCTGAGATACGAGAGGGAAGGTAAGGATGCCTGAGGGAGGAGCCCATGGAGGTTCTTGTGCCCAGCCAGCTGTGTTCATTGAGGCAGACACCAGCCCTTGGCTCTGCTGTGTCTCTTTCTCACCCAGTCCCATGTTAGAGCCCCTGGATAAGGCTCCAACCCTGCCTGCTGTCTCCCAGCTGTGGGACACATCTCTGCCACCCAGACCCTTAATGTCATCTTCTATGACTGCACTGAGTACGAAGGGCTCTGGGTGACAACTCAGTTTCTACTGCCCTCAAGCCAGATGCTAGTTACCAGCAGTCCCATCTTACAGACTGAGAATCTGAGGCACGGAGAAGGGAAGACAAAGTCTCAAACCAAGCCAGTTAGCAATGGGGAAAATCAGGCTTTAAGCCAGGGAGCCTGAGAATGCCAACTCTGTGCTCTGTAGCCCCATGATGACTACAGGTCACCCTCTTCAATAAGGGGTAGATGGCAAGCTCATGACCCTGTGACCTGGTGACTTCAGCCTTCATAACCCCTGGCTATTTCTGCCCCTCACATACCCTTGGCCCCTTTCTTTCCTAGAAAGTGGTTTTGAAGTGATAGGGGCCACCTTTGCTGTTATTTGTGACAGCCTATATCTATGATGGTGCCACCTATATCTGCGATGATGTCACCTATATCGGTGATGATGTCACCTATATCTGCGATGATGTCACCTATATCTCTGATGGTGTCACCTATATCTGCGATGATGTCACCTATATCAGTGATGATGTCACCTATAGCTAAGATGATGTCACCTATTTCTGTGACGATGTCACCTATATCTGCAATGATGTCACCTGTATCTGCGATGATGTCACTGTGTCTCAGCATTGGCCTCCCTGTGGTCTCACATGCTTTGAGCACACAGGTGTCTAGCCCATCCTGACACAGAGGAAGTTCTTGATGAGGGTTGTTGATTGAGTGAGTGGATGATGGGAATTCATTGATTGAGTAGATGAGCGGTTCCTGGGGCTGCTGGCTTGGCCTCTGCATTTTCCAATGGATCCCTGATTATGGAGTTACGCCTTCGTCCCCCAAGACTGTTATGGTTATGTGTGAGGAGAACCCCAGCAGTCCTTGGGAAGGAGGGCTGTCTTCCCTCAGTGTAAGTAGGTGACAATTTATGACGTGGATAAGCGCTCATAAGCCTCGAAGAAAAACAGCATATATTTGTGTAGGGCCTCACTTCCAGCCACTCCGAGGCCTCTGCAGACGCAGCTTGGGCGGCTGCCACCCAGCCCAGGCCAAGTTGGACCGAGGTGCAGAGAGCTGGCCCACCATTTCCCACAGAGCCTGCTGTGGCCTGCGTGTGTGGGGCCACGGGAAGCACTCTGTCTGGAGAGCATGGGCCACCAGCGTGGTGCAACATGCTGTTCCTCTTTGGCTGGGTAGCAGAGGGTGGGTACACTCTAAAGACCTCACGGGTGTCTGCGAATTAAAGGCCCATAAACTTATAGTAAGAGCAGTGTGGATCTCCAGAACCCAATGCCTATCCCAATAGTTTCTTTTAAGCCCTCTGTCCATAGTCTGGTTGTGCCAGCATTGTAGAGCTGGGCTGCTGGCCTTGGCAGCCATCTCCGGGCCTTGGCTCACTGTGCTCTCTCCCATCCCCACACAGCATCAGCTCCTGCCACCTAATTCCAAATTCCCAGCAGTGTCTAGGTTCGTTTTGTTTTGAGACAGGTTCTCATGTAGCCCAGCCTGTCACTATGTCGTCAGGGGTGATCTTCCTGCTTCTACCTCCTGAGTGCCGGGATTAAAGGCCACGTGCTACCACACCTGGCTTACATGACCCTGGAGTCGAAACCAGGGCTTCGTTCATGCTAGACACGCATTCTCCCCACTGAGCTAAAAGCATTCTACCAACTGTGCTCTACGTACTCTACTACTGGGCCACATCACCAGCCCCGAAGGTTGATGTTAGGATTCAACAATTAAATCCTAAGAGTCCCGGAAATCACAAGTTGTTCTGTCCCTCTGACGGCTCTTGATGTGGTTTAAACAAGGGAAGTCCCAGCAACAGGGTTAGATGATAAACAGCAAATACTCCATTGACTGCTTCCTATTGCTGGTTGGGACAATCCCATACAGTTCAGGAGTGCCTCACGGTCACCTGTGCTGACGCTGTAATTCTCCACGGTGGAAAATATTAAAAGAAAGGAATCCCCCTCCCCCAAACAAAACCCGCTAAAATATTAAACATGGGTGAGAAACTTCATTGAGGGCTGCAGACCAGGGATGATTGTCACCTTGCTCTTTAGCTGACAGGTTACCAGGGGACCCTGCCCCAGACCCAGGCATGCTGTGTCACATGTCTGCTTCCCCTCCATGAGAATCCGCCATCTGCTGTCCCTGACTGGTTTGAGTCTGATAGTTTTGCTGACTGTACACTTTCTGGTTTTACTTGGACTGTTCTGCTGTGACATCCTCCACCTGGGCTCCTGGTAAGGTCGTGAAGGGCTTACCTCACTCCTTAGCCTACTTCCTGGGACACTGCCAGAGGGCCTGTAGAACAGTGTGGTTGGGAGAGCCTATTGCTTGGTTTGCTCGCTGGCTTCTTTCCTCAATGGTCCCAAGCCACAAGCACCGTTATGTCGCCTGGTGATTGGCAGGCCATTGGTCACACTGGCCAGGTGGCCCGGCTTCCCTCCCAGCTCCTGCTTGTCTCTGAGAAGAGGCTCATAGGTGTGGCCAGGTACCAGGGTTTCCTGTCGTTCCTTGGCTGATATCTGTGGGCTCCTTGGAAGCAGCTCAACTCCATGTTGACTCAGAAAGGGACCGTGTTAGCTCTTTTCTATTGCTGTGAAGAAACACCAAGGTGAAGGTAACTTATACAATTAAAGAGTTAATTGGGGCCCACAGTTTCAGAGGGTTAGAGTCCATGGCTGGCGGGGAACATGGCCACAGGTGGACAGGCAGGCATAGTGCTAGAGCAGTAGCTGAGAGCTTACATCTTGAGACATGGTCATGAGGCAGAAAGAGAGAGAGAGAAAGAGAGAGGGGGGGATGGAGAGACAGGAGAGAAAAAGGAGAGGAGAAAGGGAGAACAGAGAGAGGAGGGAGAGAGGGGAGAGAAGAGAGGAGGGAGAGACAGGAGATAAAAAGGAGAGAAGAGAGAGAAAGAACCGAGAGAGGAGGGAAAGAGAGAGGAGGAGGGAGGGAGGGAGGGAGGGAGGGAGGGAGGGAGGGAGGGAGGAAGGCAGAGAGAGAGAAAGAGAGAGAGAGAGAGAGAGAGAGAGAGAGAGAGAGATATTCCAAGTGGCAGGTTTCTTTTTTTTTTGTTTGTTTTTTTCTTTTCCTTTTCTTTTTTTCGGAGCTGGGGACCGAACCCAGGGCCTTGCGCTTGCTAGGCAAGTGCTCTACCACTGAGCTAAGTCCCCAACCCCCCAAGTGGCAGTTTCTTAAAATCCCAAAGCCCACCCCAGTGACACACCTGCACTCACAAGACATCGTCTTCCAATCCTTCCCAAACAGTTCCACCAACTAGGGCCCAAGGGGTCAAATACACGAATCTATGGGGCCACTCCCATTCAAACCACCACAGGATCCCCAGTCCACCCAAGCCCTATCCTGGGCAGCTGGCTTGTAAGGGTTCCATTTCTGGGACCAGAAGCTCTGCCACCTTGGCTCTTACCCATGGTTCTCTGGTTCTATTCCCTTTGAAGACATTCATGCTGAGGCCTTCAGGGTTCTAACCTCATGCTATAGCCCAGACACTTTGCCACTCTGGCCTGAAGACGGGTGAGTTTTTGGGCCACCTTAAGGTTAGTGACTCTCTACTGAGGAAGTCACAGGGGCAGCCCTGTGCCTCTGCATGACATGCTAAAGGTTCCTGGGCCAGGCAGGTCTGGGCCGGCTGGCACCTCTGTCCCTTAGCCAACTTATCTTCTGCCTGCCTGATGCCTGTTGATTGACTGCAAGGAAGCCCCCTCTGTGACAACCCTGTCATTCCTGCATTAGTCACCACATGAAGTCCTCCCAGGAATGCAGTCTCTAGATCAAAGTCGCCTTCCCTGCCCAGGTGAAGGCATGCAGAAGAGAACTTCCCTTTAAAAAGCAGGAAAAAGTCTCACTGGGTGGTGAGGTTGGATACCAGGATCCTCCTTTGACTTAGGGAGGCTATGCTACCTTCCATCAGGTCCTGTTTTCTCTAGGGTCAACTTCTGGTGATAGGTGCTTGGAGTTGAGGGGGCATCTGTGGCCTGGGCTGCCATCCCGCCCGTGTCTTGCTTTTGTTAATCGAGTTTCATCAAAGCCCAGTCGTGACCATTGTCCTCTTTGTGCTAGTATGTCAGGGTGGTGAGTTCAAGTCCAGAGACAGTCTCCTCCTTCCAGGGGTTCCACCCACCTCCTTCCACCCATGCTGCCCCAGACTCACTCCTCCAACCAGCTTTTACCATCTGGTTCAGGGCACAGAGAACTGTTTTCCTCCTCGAGGCTGCACCCATGGCTTAGCAAAACTTCAGCCTGTCAGAATAACGGGCCCCTCTCTCTGTCCTTCCGGTTTTGCCATTTTTGCTCTGAAATATGAGCCTTAAGTCCACTTTGAGTTCATTTCTCTCTCTGGTGTGGGGTGGGGATCCGTTTGGATGCTTTGCCTGTGGAGGTCCGCACATCTTCACCCATCAGATGGCCCTGCCAGCTTCTCAAAACTGAACAACCATGATGGGAAGATTTATTTCTGGACTCAGTGCGTTACATCATCTGTTTACCCTGATGCCAGTCTTTTGCCATTTTCTGGGACCTCCTCTGCTTGTCAGTCCTGATGGGATAGGGGAAACTGAGGCATAGAGCTGCCAAGGAACATACCCAGGGCAGCCCAAAGGCTAGGCTCTTTTACCTGTTGGCTGCAATGATACAGGTTGCTATCTGAATCCCCTGGACCCAGGCCTCTTGGTGCCGACCAGCAGCTGGCCATCTGGGCTCTCCCTACCTTGACCCTGGAACTCTGGACTGTGCTCCTAAGGGGAGCGCCAGTGCTGGGCTGATGCCCAGTGTAGCCCAAAGGGCAGATCAAGGTCAGAAAGAGCCATCCACCTTACTCACTCTGAAGAGGCCTGGACCAGTTCCACTAAAATCCATTTAAGAAAATTAACCCCTCTGCTTGGCAAGCTTGCATCTGGTGGGTGGCGGCCACGATGTGCACAGAGGGGCAGGGGACAGTAATGGAACCCATATGCTCGCCCTGGACGCCTTTGTGCTGGGTGGGCTTATCAAGCCCTGTGACAACAAAGGGGGGGGGCAGTTCAAAGAGCCAGCCAGCTCTCCCAACCCCAACACAGTGTGGTCTCTCGCCTACCCCAGCCACCGCTGGCTTCCTTTTCTCTCTCCCCTCCTTTGACAGTGAAGCCAGGCATTTGGTGGGAAAAGCCAGGGAAAAGGTTGAGCCATGACCCCTGTTTGGGAGTGAGGGTATGTGGGTGCTCCGTTCTTTAGTGCAAGGACCAGCGAGGTGCTTGCCCGAGTAGGCTCCTAACATGCAACCCTTGTCCACCAGAGGCGCCTCCCTCATCTACCCAGCCTGATCCTGGGGGGAGGTCCCATAAGGAGTGTGTCTAGGACAGAGAAAGAAGCACACAGGGCTCTGCCTGCTAGACACTGCCACCTCTCATGCTGGTTTAAATGATACTGAGCTTTCTAGTGGGAATGCCCAGAGAGGCATCTAGCTGTGCTATATAGATGGCTGGCGGGAAGGCATAGCTATGTAGCCTGGCTCTCCCCAGGACTGTAAAATTCAAGTGGCTTCCACCTCCACACTTCACGCATAGAGAGTCGGTCTGCGGGGTAGCAATGGTCTCCACCCCCTGTGGTTTGAGTCACAGTTTCTTCTATCTGAGTAGACATCCTTTTTTTTTTTTTTTTTTTTTGGTTCTTTTTTTCGGAGCTGGGGACCGAACCCAGGGCCTTGCGCTTTCTAGGCAAGCGCTCTACCACTGAGCTAAATCCCCAACCCCTGAGTAGACATCCTTGATCTAGTACCTAACCAGAAACTAACCTGGGCTTACTCAATGTATTCACTGATAATAACAGTCCATCTTGATGCTAGGTTCTGAAGATGTGCTGGATGCCCCACCCCACCCGTTTCTCCCCGTCCCTCCTTCCCCCATCCCCATCCTCCCCTCCCCCAAACCAGAAGCCCTTATGGAGGATGCTAGCCCAAGTTCGCTAGGCTCCTTCTTGTTTGATGTCGGACAGCTATCCTATCCTGTCCTATTCCTCCATGACATTCTGTGGCTGGCAGGGGGGAGTCATGGAGAGATTGTGACTGAGTTAAACTGCACAGCAGGTGCTCATGGGGATGGCTTCTGGGAGCAGGCTCACTGGGGTTTCCATGTTCCACTTGCTGATTATGGTGCAGGGCTGTTTTATGCTCCTCCACGGGACAGACTGCTCCGATCATCCTGACTTGTTGCTACCTGTGCAGCAGTCCTTGGAGCAAGAGAGACCACGGTCACTGATGTCACTGTGGCCCATATAGGCTCCAGCACGATAGGGGTCACCTAAAAAGCCCAAGGACTGTTGACTCAGAAGACAGGACAAGAATTATGACCCATCAGCTGACCTCCTGGGTGAGCATTGACACCTGACATTTAAGAGGCCCTACAGGCTTGGGGCACTGCCTGGGACAAGAGGCTAGACAGCCCTCCCCGGAAGTGAGACTAAGTGTGAACACTCCATGTCTGTGTGGGGTAGCACCTGTGTGAGCTGGGCCGTGTCAGGTGTGTCTTCTGCATCCCCCACTCCTCCGTTTATCCCCTTTGCTAATTGTCTTCTTCACAAGCATGCTTCCAAGCCTGCCAAAAAGACCCCTGGAAACCTAGCATTTTCAAAGCCAGCTTCTGCTGTGTACTGAGTCTGAGGCTAGCCTGAGCTACAAGAGCCACCGTCTCAAGACACAAAAATAAACAAGCAGAAAAAAGGCCGGCGGTCCAGCTAAGCGTGGCGGTTAATCTTGTCTGTCAGCCTGAGTGGATCTGGAAGTAACTAGACTGACACGTCTCTGGGCAGATCTGGGAGCATTTCCTAGAATTATCCTGGGGTGGGGGGTGGACAGGGATAACAGGGGCCAGGGTGAAATAGCTCCCCTAGGGCTGTGTGCTGTGCTACACGCAGGAGGCAGCAAAGACAATCTGGTCCCAGGAAGCCCTGCTGCAGCCAGGGCAACCCAGTGGTTTAGGGACCAAGGCTTTGGGTCTGCCTACCGTGGCGCATGCGCGTGAAGCTTCTGCGAGGCTTTCCTGGGTCTTGCTACCTTCCCCTCCCCGTCCCTCTGGAAGAGCCGAGAGGGATTTGTTATTGCTCTGCCCAATTAGTCTCTGATTAAAGGTTTAAATGGCTTAAAAAGACAGAGCGAGGGCTGAGCAGGAGGAAGAGGAGAGAGCGGCTGTGTTTATGGGGTAATAAAAGAACGGCCGAGCTTCCAGGCTCTGCCGAGTGTCTCACAGAAGCAGGCCCCCTTGCCAGCTAATTCGGGGTGTAATAAATACTAATCTCTCTAAAGCGGCCCCTGGAAGCCTTCAGAAAGCCCTATCTTCTGTAATCAGAGCTCCATTAAACAAGTTCCTTGTGCACCCGCCCAGCCTGACGCGCCGGCAGGGATGACCTCGGCTGGCCTCAGCCTCCCCTCCCTCCTCAGCTCCTGTGGCTACCCTGGCTCTCCTCTCCCTCTGGGACATCTCTAGGAGGCCACTGGCTGCACACAGGCCTCTGTCTCCTTAGTAGGCTCCTGACAGCCGTGGGCCAAGGTGTTGCTCTCTGGGTGATGATGAGGTCTTGTGCCACAGTTCACCCCATTTCACAGGCATGGCAACTGAGGCGTAAGGTGCCACCTCAGGTGGCTATGGCCCAGATATGAGTTACAGCTGTAAGGCCTCCCTGGCCTCCTCTGTTGTTGAATCAGCCTGTGCCTCAATTTCCCTACATGGACTCCACTCCCCACCAGAAGGACAGGCAAAGACCTCATGATGTGTACTCAACTTGGTGATCTGTCTGTCTGTCTGTCTGTCTGTCTGTCTGTCTGTCAGTCAGTCATCTGTACACCCAACTACATGACTCCTGCCTCCCTCTCCTGCTCTGGTGCTACAGTCCGATCAGATCACATGATCCTCAGGGCTAAAAATAGCACAGAGCACTTGGGCTTCCCCGTGACCTCTGCGGTCGGGTCAAGTGTTCACGCACGGCCTTCCTCAGCTAATCATTGCAGACCTCTGACCCCTCACCTCTGCATCTGGGCTGGAGGGGTGAGCGAGGTTCTGCTCCCTAAACAGTGGGCAGATAAAGGTGGGGGCTGCAAACCTGTCCCTGTTCTGCTTGCTGGGGACAAATCCTTTCTGGCCTCTCCCTAGAGCACAGAGGTTGGGCAGCTGCCCCGGCTTCTGTGGCAGGAATCCTATGAGAGAAGCCATAGCTGAGGCTATCTCACTGGCTTCTGTGAGCCCCTGTTCCTTCCCCCAGGCTCCAGACAGGGCTTTTAGTTACTTCCTGATCCACTCAGGCTGACAGGCAATGTTAACCGCCAGGCTCAGCTGGACCACGGGCCTCTTTCTGCTCGTTTATTTTTGTTGTATTGAGACGGCAGCTCTTGTAGCTCAGGCTAGCCTCAAACTTAGTACAGAGCAGAAGCTGCCTTTGAACTCCTCATCCTGACAAGTCCCGGGACTCCTGTGTTTGTCACTGGGATGGAACTGGCTAAGAAGCGGAGGAGACACCTGGGAGACTGACATCACACAGGAGAGCTGACCCTGACCACTGGTCCTCTGTGTGTGGCATCCTCAGGGTGTGGTTTTGCTTTGCAGCAAGCATTGTGGACTTGGTATGTGGGCTTTGTTCTCACTCTCAGCCCATGGCTTTGATTTTCTAAGTCTCTCTATCTCTCTGTCTCTGTGTCTCTCTCTGTCTCTGTGTCTCTGTCTCTCTGTGTCTCTGTCTCTCTGTCTCTGTCTCTCTGTCTCTGTCTCTCTCTCTGTTCCTCTCTCTGTCCCTCTGTCTCTCTGTCTGTGTGTGTGTGTGTGTGTGTGTGTGTGTGTGTGTGTGTGTGTGACCCCTCTAAGGCTCCTCCTGCTTCTCCAAAGTGTATATGTGTCAGTCTTTGGCTTGTAGCCCATGGCTCCAGAGCTCCAGTCCCTGCCACGCTCTCACATAGCCCCTCCTGGGAAATCCTGTCTCTGTTCTCAAGAAACCTATTTGTAATGACACCGGTTATTGCCTCTGGGCTTTGAGTCCATTGTGAGTTTATCTGGAGTCACTTTTGCTGTGGAGACCCTGGCTCCAAGCAAGACCTTGTCTTGATGCTCAATGGACTCTGTTCGGGGTTTCCCCTGAGTGGCTCTGGTTTCACTGTGGCCATCATTGTCATTGCTACCACCATCATCAACATTATTTGTACATCACCACCACCACTACCACCACCACCACTACCATCACCACCATCACCATCATTACCATCATCACCATCACCATCACCACCACCACCACTACCATCACCATTACCACCACCATCACCACCACCACCACTATCACCATAATCACCATCACCATCACCACCACCACCACTACCATCACCATTACCACCACCATCACCACCACCACCACTATCACCATAATCACCATCACCACCATCACCAATATCATCACCACCACCACTACCATCACCACCACCATCACCATCATCACCATCGTCACCATCATCACCATCATCACCATCACCACCACCATCATCACCATCACCACCACCATCACCATCACCACCACCACCACTACCATCACCATTACCACCACCATCACCACCACCACCACTATCACCATAATCACCATCACCATCACCACTACCATCACCACCACCATCACCACCACCACCACTATCACCATAATCACAATCACCATCATCATCACCACCATCACCACCACCATCACCACCATCACCATGACACACATATTGGACTCCTGTGAAGATCCCCTGTGCCCTGGGACCTTCAGAAAGTTAGTTTTTATGTTCCCCAGTTTCATCTGTGAAATGGGGGTGGTGCCATGCCCACCTCACAGGGTGCTATAAAAACTAACTTAGTTAACACCCATAACGCTCGGAGAAGAGAAGGGAAGGAGCAGGAATGCACACTCATTGTTAGGTACTGTGTGCTCACCGGGACCTTAAAACCACACTGAAAATGTCTGCTGCCGTCCGCTGACACCGGCTCTCTTGTCATCCACGCACTGGATGCTTGTTTAAAGTTCATGGCACCTCTGCACATGCCTGAAGGTGTCACCGTCTCTTCCCGCTGTGGACACTCATACTTAGCACCTCGAGTTCCCCAGTCAGGGCGGACTTTATCCTCATGAGTCACAAACCCCTCTCTTTCCTTAAAAACAAGTCGCAATGATCCCATGATTTGACACAATTGCACAATCTACACTAATGTCGTCAAACCGCAGAACAGTTAAGAGTCTGGTACCTCACCAGGCCCTCTGCTTCAGACTTGGGTGTGGCGAGGCTCCAGGGATTCCTGTGCACACACTGCACTGCTTAGGAGAGGTGTCCCCTCCCTCGGGGGCCTTTCCCATCTCTAAGATGGATGAGGGAAGCACGTGTCCTGTACTGGTCACCGGACCCAGTGTGTTGTACTGGTCACCGGACCCAGTGCGTTGTACTTCCCAGGACCTGCGGCGGGCGGCACAGAGGCTGAGCTGAGTGAGGACCTCAGTCACACAGAAGCCCTGAGGTGTCCACCCGGCTGGGGGGCGTGTGACCAGCAAAGGCCAACTGGGAGAGAGCCGGGGAAGGAGGAAGGAAGGGAGGCTACAGAAGCCTACAGGCCCCTGGTTTGTTTGAGTTTCCACAGGACAAGCAGCCCAGATGCTCAGCCCCACTCTAAGAGCTGTCTGCTTTTCTTTATTTTTACCTTTAAATGTTTGTATGTGTGTTGGTGTTTTTGCCTGCCTGCATGTCTGTGTGAGGGCGCCAGATCCCCTGAAACCGGAGTCACAGATGGTTGTGAGTCGCCGAGTGGGTGCTGGGAATTGAACTCGTGACCTCTGGAAGAGCAATCAGTGCTCTTAACTGCTGAACCATCTCTCCTGCTCCTTGTAATGTCTGTTTTTAAACGAGGAAACATTTACAACTAGGAGCTAAGCCACGGGAAATGTCCTAAGGACTGAGAGTAATGGCCTAGATTTGTCATTCTAGTGCCATTGGGGCGGCAGAGACCAGAGACTGATACAACCTCGAGGTCAGCTTGGGCTACATAGAGAGTTCCAGCTAGCCTGGGCTACGGTGAGACCCTGTCTCCAAACAAAAACAACAAGACGAGAGAACAAATCCCAAAAACAGAACAACAAAAAGGTATTTACATGTGCAATGGAGTCTACCCAGGATGGCCCCTATGCTGCTGCTGGTGGGGAGGGTGGGATGACTTTGACCCCTGTGTCCCCTCCATCCCCCCACCCTCCTGAGCAGTAAACATACCCAGGGTGATGGGCCAGAGTCTCCTAGAGATGGGCTAGAGGATAGGGCAACTTGGAAGGGGTTTTGTGGTGCAAGCGCCATCTGAGATCAGTCCTGAGCCCAAAGGCTCACACTGGGGTCACACATATGATTTGTCCTGGAACTGTCATCCAGTGGAAAACAGCTGAGACCAGGTACCAACGACCAACTTGAACCTATTTTTAAAAAGAAAAAAAATGACTCTAAATGGGCAGTTTTACCCCTCGTCTAGAAGGGGCTGGGTGCAGCCCCACGTCCAGGCAGGGAGGGGGCTGGGAGATCTGCTGCCTCCCCTCCCCCACCCAGCAGCGCTACACATCTATAAACACGTCAGGGCAGTTGTAAAAGAGATAGATTTCCCTCCCCGCAATGTCCCCACCGCTCTGTCGCCAGATAATTCACGACCCGCTTTTATGACCAAGTTCCCTGAGTGCATGTGGGTCTGTGAGGCCACAGATGGCAGTCAGTTCAAGCCAAATGTTGACCAGACCCTGGTTCTTCCCTCGCCATGCTTCTGATCTGAGAAAGTTACTTTCCATCTCTCTGCCTTGACTTCCCCACCAGCAAAAGGGGGTTGGAGATGTCAGGAGGCAAGCAAGCCCCAGACGTGGCTGCACGTGGTCCCCTGATTAGATAAAAAACATGGGACCATTGGACAGTCTGTGTACGGTGGCCCAGTAAAGGGTGATGATTGACATCGTGGGTAGAGATGGAGCTCTTGTGGTGAGCCTTTAGACTTGAGCTGGTAATAGGAAGAGATAGCTCATTAAATTCACATTACTTCCCAAGAGGATGACAATAACCTGCTTAACAGAAGGCCATGTTCAGGGGACAGGATAAAACTCCTTAACAAATGGAGGGGTACAGTCAAGTGTGGGCCCCTGTGAGGCCACAGGCCTCTACCTTCACCTCAGCCGCCACCCCAGCCCTCACCTTAGCCTCCACATCAGTCCTCTCCTCAGCCCCCACCTCAATCCCCACCTCAACCCCCACCTCAGCCCCATATCAGCTCCCACATCAGCCCTCACCTCAGCCTCTACCTCAGTTCTCATCTTAGCCTCCACCTCAGCCCCCGTATCAGCCACCTCATTGGCCTCCACTTCAGGCCCCACCTCAGCCTTCATCCCAGCCTCCACATCAGCCCCCTCCTCAGCCTCTACCTCAGCCTCCACCCCAGCCCTTACCTTAGCCTCCACATCAGCCCTCTCCTCAGCCCCCACCTCAGCCCTCATCTCAGCCTCCACCTCAACCTTTATCTCAGTCCCCACCTCAGCCTCCATCTCAGGCTTCACTTCAGCCCCAACTCAGCCTCTACCTCAGTCCTCACCTCAGCCCTCACCTCAGCTCCTACATCAGCCTTCTCCTCAGCCCCCACCTCAGCCCTCATCTCAGCCTCCACCTCAACCTTTATCTCAGTCCCCACCTCAGCCTCTACCTCAGTCTCCATCTCAGCCTCTACCTCAGCCTTTACCTCAGCCCCCACCTCTGCCTCTACCTCAGCCTCCACCTCAGCCCCCACCTCAGCCTCTACCTCAGTCCCCACCTCAGCCTCTACCTCAGTCCCCACCTCAGCCTCTACCTCAACCTTCACCTCAGCCTCTACCTCAGTCCCCACCTCAGCCTCTACCTCAACCTTCACCTCAGCCTCTACCTTAGTCCCCACCTCAGCCCCTACTTTAGCCCTCACCCCAGCCCATACCTCAGCTTCTACCTCAGCGTTCATGTTAGCTTTTGCTCTCAATTTCCTTTGTTAAAACTGTTAAAAAAGGGCTTTTACCCTTCTTGAAACCCCTTTCAGCAAGGATCTATTCCCCTGACCCCTGCTCTGAGTGTGGCTGGTTCTGGTTGTGGTACTAGTGAGCAGCACTGTCCAAAGATTCTCCTTGGGGTTGTTTGGTGACAACACATGAGTGTGTCTGGAGGGCTGTCAGGGACAGGCTGAAGCTGCCTCCCAGAGCCCTGACAGACCTCAGTCTTCAGACAACCAGGTCACCTCTCACCTTGGTCCTGTGTTTACAGTAGTAGCCAATTTCCCAGTCCACTCCTGTAAGACGCGGAGCTCAGCTGGGTCAGGAAGTCCAAGTGTAGCGGCAGACAGTGAACTTCCAATCACCTTACTAGCAGGACAGACCTGTGGCCCCACAGAAAGGTGAGGCCTGGGTCAGCCATACCCTGAAGCCTTGATTCTTATCTCAAAGCCTTGGCCTCTTCTGTGAAGTGCTGGCCTCTGAGGACACAGCTCTTTTGTTGGGGGAAATGGGTCTTAGAACTGCTGGGGTTGAGTGCTGTCGTAGTAGTTGTGTAACCTGGGTAAGCCGGTGTGGGGAGGCATGAGGAGGTCAGCTACTGCCCAGAGCTTAGCTTATGAGTCCTGTAGACCGGATGTTCCTGGGATGGATGGATGGATGGCTGGATGGATGGATGGGCACCACATCCCCAACCCCAGGTCTGTGGGAAGTTCACTGGGGATGCCTGACATCACTGGACAGTAGCTCCAACCTGTTCTTAGGACACTTCCCATGAGAAATGCAGCCATCTAACACAAGGCCTGCATAGCAACATGCTGAGAGCTCCTGTCCATGTCAACCACCATATTGAGAGCAATGGAAGGAGGCCATGGGCTCACCTTTGCCCTGTGAGTGTTGAACCAGCTTTACATGAGGACTATTTTTTTTTTGTCAAATTTCAAGGAAGAGAAATTTTGTTCCTGGCTGAGGAAAGGCCCTTGAGCCATTGTCTGTGTGTGTCAAGGGACTGTTGATATGTTTGTTCACTTATCCCTGAGTTTACTCGTCCACTCACCCATCCAACTACCATTCATCAACTGTCTACCATCTAGTCATCCATATAACAATCATCCATCCATCATCTATGAGCCCATCAAACCATCATTCATCCCATCCACCCACCCATCCATCCATCCATCCATTCATCCATCCATCCATCCACCCACCCACCCATCATCATCCATCATTCATCTATCATCAGCCAATCATCCATCCATCCCTCTATCCATCTATCTGGTATTCGTTAACCATTTATCCACCCGTCCATCTGTCTGTTCATCCGTCCGTCCATCCTTCAGTGCATCCGTTTTCGCCCCTTCCACTCCCCTGCTGCACAGTCAGTGTACCCTAAGCACACAGCCCTGGACCTGTCACTGTGACAAGGCAGTAGCTCCGAGGTGAGGTAACCCCACAGGCAGGGCGTACAAGCAGGTAAGTGGGGCAGATGCTGTGAGGTGGTCTGCTTCTGGGGCACCGTAGTGTGAGTGTGAGGAGGGGGCAGGACCTGCCAAGGACGGGTGAGCTGCTAGGTGGGGAGACGGCTCAGGTGAGCTATGAACTTCTCCATGGGCATGGATGTGTAGAGAGAGCGGGCATTCTGAGTGGGTCGGGACACAGGGCATCCCACGCCATCAGCACATGCCCAGCTGTCTTTAGAAGTAGATGTTGCACCAAGGCTGTCATCTCATTGCCTGCTCTCTTGTTCTATGGATAGGCCTCAGACGCCTCCTAGGGCCTCTCCTGCAGATCTGCTTCCTGTTTCCTCCTTCCGCTGGACGTCCAAAGGCCTTTGCCCTCATTCCAAGCCTCCCACAGTTTGACTATCTGGACCTCAGCTGGCAGACCAGAGCAAAGTGACTGTTTCATTTGATACCCACTGTTAGGCCTGAAGGCTCAATGTCACTCTCTTGTCACCTTGTGTGGGGGAAGCTGCCATCCTCCCCTCTGAGGATGGAAAAACTGAGCCCTGGGAGCTAGAAGCACCCGAAACCCACCCTCTAATCTGGACACCTGACCTTGATACTAGTTGTGGTCCCATGTGGTCCTACAGACTTGAGTTTGGTCCATGTTCATCAAGTAAGACTGGAGACCCAGGCTCCAGCAACTGCTGACTTTCTGTGACAACGGTGTCTGGGCACAGGAATCTTCCACAGGATAATGTGGGCATAGGAACAGGTGAAACCTGGGGTGGGAATCTTCCAGATGGGTCCTGAGGTCCCCACGGCTTGTGCATGGCTAAGGAGAAGCAATGACTTGAGAACCGTGTCCAGAATGGGCTATGGGCTTCCTGTGGGAAGTGGAAGCCTTAGTGGGAGCTGCACTGGGGGACAGCGTCCCTCATAGATCTGTGGGGCTGGCTCCTCTGAGCCAGTCCTGATCTGGATGCCAGGCAGAGAGGCTACACCTCAGAAGTTCTACCCCTGAGACATACTGGCTCTGTGTGTCTGGGGATGAACACTGGCATTTTATATCAAAGGTCCCAGCATTACTCACTTATTCCAGGGTGGAAACTTCCTCTGACCTCAAAATCATGTGGGTCTCAGAGTGACCTGGGGTCTGAAAAGCTTCCTGGGTCATCAGGCAAATGAAAACATACAGGAGAGCCTAAGCCACAGAAATTTGTTCACTCACTGTCTGGGGCCAGAAGGGTGAAGTCCAGATGTGGCATGGTGGCACACCTGTCCCAAGGGGGAGTCCTTCCCCCTGTCTGCTTGAGGCCTCTCATCTGACCTTTGCCCCCATTGTCTCCTGGTCTTTCTCGGGTGTTGCTGTGATCTCCCCCACTCTCTTCTCCCATAACTGCTACTGGAGATAGGAGTCACCCTGTGCCTCGGTGGCCTCATATTGGAACGCCATTGAAATCCTACTTCCAGATGATGTGACAGCCATAGGGGCTGGCACATGGAATTCGGTTCAAGAACATGCCACCATTGTCTTGGGCAATCCGCGAGGGAGAATTCATGATGATGACACTGCTGACACTCAGCCACCTCTGATACCTGCAGTAGCTCACAGACCCACACTTAACAATGAGACCTCCAGACCTGGTTCTGCCGACCACCCAGACGACGCCGAGGAAGAGCCTCACAACATCTGGGGGGGGGGTCAGAAAACAGGGTGCAGATGGATCACACCTTGGCAGAAACGTGAGTTTCCCTTGACCCCAGAGCACCCCCAGGGAGCCATCAGCAGGAAGAACATGCAGGACCTTTGTCTGGTGGACTCCGAGCAGGAACGTTCCAGGCTGTGCTACAGTCTGAGTCGTCTCTTGCCCAGATCAGCATCCCAGGGCGGAAACCCTGCGAGGCCCAGCAGTTAGCCCTGCGCTCGACACAAAGTCTCAATCGAGAGGCTTCAGTTTCAGCAGGAGTCACAGACAGTAAGTGTGAGGTGCTGGAATTATCAGCATGACCTGCCCCCCCTACCCCCAGCCCCAATGTTTCTTTGAATTTTAATAACATGGAGCAGAAACTTCTGAAGAAAATTCTAGGTCCATTTCTTTTTTTTTTTTTTTTTTTTTTTTTTTTGGTCCCTTTTTTTTTTTTTTTTTTTTTTTTTTTTTTTTTTTTTTTTTTTTTTCTAGGTCCATTTCTTAACACCAGGCCAATAGGTCACCGTTGTTTTTGTTTTGTTTCGGCTGAGGGCTTTCTTCAGAGATGAAGCTAAGACATGCTGACGTCACGACTCCTGCTGTGCTGATGGAGAGCAATTTTCTGTGAAATCTAGAATTCGGACGTTACAACATGAGAATACTCCCGACACTAACATATTTAATCATCGACTTTTAAGGAAAAGGATCCCGAGGTGAGTGGCTTTCTAGAAGACCCACACTTAGCAAGACCTCAATCTCTGGATTCTCTCCCTCCCCCAGCGCCCCTGACGATGACATCTGTTTTATCTCTGCGGCTGATATGTGTCAGGCTTCATGATGAATTGGACCACATGTCCGCCCGTCAGTCACCAGGCAGCCGTGTGGTCACAAATGGAGACTCCAGTTGGGCCATGTAAAGGTTCTGAGTTAATTTACCATATCTGACCACCCCCTCCGTCAATTGAGTGGGAAAACCATTTGTGAGGGGTCAGTTGCTTGGCAGGCACCACGGTGGACATCTGAAAGAGCCCAGTTGATGGGGAAGACATCTTTAGGCAGTGCAACCCCAGACCTGTTGCTTCTATGGTCATTGTGGGTTTTATTTTATCAACTCGAACAGCAGGATACTGTGTTGTGAGGTTATCTGGCCTGGGGTTATCTGAGACATGTGGCTTCTCTCTCTCTCTCTCTCCTCTCTCTCGCTCTCTCTCTCTCTCGCTCTCTCTCTCTCTCTCATCCATGGGTTTATATTAATAACACAGCAACCCGTGTATGCACTGTGGTCCCTGTGCCAATTTACACACTGAAGCCCTAACTTCCCAGGGTGCCAGGGTAATGTTGCCTTTGAGTGATGAACAGGTCTAGGTGAGTCATGAGGGTGCGCCCCTTGGTGGAATTAGTATCCTTTTAAGAAAGGGAGCAGCGAGTCTGTGCATTTCTGGGAGCTCACAAGAAAAGCACAAAGGTGCAGGAAGATGGTGGGCATTCTCAAGGCTGGAAGCACCCTTCTCAGAGCCTGGCAGTGCTGGTAGCCACAAGGGTAGCCTTCGGGTTGTGGGAAAGTAAATGGTTGTCATTCGAGCGGTCCAGTCTGCAGTAGCTAAGGCCATTCGCCTAGCAAAGAAAAAACAAACTCAGCTGGCTAGCTATGTGTGTAGGTGTTTCTCGATGCTGCTGCTGCTGCTGCATGCGTGCGTGCGTGCGTGCGTGCGTGCGTGTGTGTGTGTGTGCATGTGCATGTGTTCAAACATACGTGGCACATGCCCTACTCCAGGTAGCTGAGTTGTCTGCGCACACAGCCTGGAGACATGACTTTGTTAATATAGTTCCTCAGGTAAGGCTTTGTTTGTTTGTTTGTTTTGTTTTGTTCTTTTTTTAATGGCCTGGGATAGAGCCCAAAGACCTCTTGAACACCCCAGGTTCCCACTCCTAGTCTGTCCCCGGTGACTTTGGTGGGCATCAGGTGAAGAGCTCCTCACACATTCAGCATGACCTGCAGTGGTTCCTGTTAGAGAACCCTGGTCCCCTACCTCACCTTTGAGGGACATCCTGGAGAAGCACATGGTCCCCAGCTCTCCTGGTTCTCCTCCTGCTGGGTTGAAATCTGAGCAGATGTGCGGCTCAGAAACAGTTGGCCATTGAGTGGGATGGATGAGCTCCTAGCTTAGATCCCAGATGGAGCCGCTGATGGATGGTGAGAGATGAGCCAGCAGATACGTCTGCTAAGCCTTCAGGCTTGGGGTCCAGCCTGACCATTCAGCCTGAGGTCCAGATACACCCCTGGGCTTCATAGTCACAGTCGAGCCTGGTTTCTGGTCACCAGCAGTGGGCTACCTCTGCCCTGCCCCCCCAACCCAGATGCTGGTTTCTCCCTGCTAAAAGGAAAAGACCCAGGGAAATTAGTAAACCTCTCAAGTTCATTTGTCTAGTCAGTAAGAATCCGGTCTTCTCCATGGTCATTCAAATACCAGCATGAACAGCTATCGGTCACCAAGGAGGACAAGGAACATGGTAACAGGTGCATGTTTGAGGAGAGGTGTGTTTGCAATACTAGTGTACAAGCCAATCGGGACTTTGCTGTCCCCAGGCTGAGAGCATCGCTGACCCTCAGTGTCTGCAGTTCAATAGTTACCTCTCTGGCTCTGTAGAATCCCTCGGAACCCTATGAGTGAGCTGGCTGTGAGCATGAAGGATGCAGGCTGAGGTCAGGGGTCAGGGATCGGGGGTCAGAGGTACCCAGCATCATCCTCACTCTGCCCTGAGCCTCAGTTTCAGGGAACCTGCTGGGAGGTGGGTATGAGGGAAGAGGAGGAGCAATTCAAAGGTATCCCCAGCTATACAGTGAGTTCAAGGCCAGCCTGGGCCACACCAGACCCTGTGTCTCCCCCACTCCAAAAAAAGGAACTCACAAAGACAGTTTTCCATATGGAGGTATTGAATCTGCCCATCCTAGGCTTTTAAAAAATTGTTAAATTAAAAATTGTCATTAGCCTCACTCTTTTAGCTTTTACCTGCAGGTTTGCCCACATCGGGTCCCTAGGAACTGTCAGTGTGACCCCATCGGAGCAAACTGTAGGTACATAGGTACGATGCTATGAGCATCTTGGAGTGAGAGTATTCTAGGTGTCCCAGGCACCCCAAGCCCAAGGGGATCCTTTGTAAGAGAACAGAGAGGAGAGAGGGGACTTGACCTAGGCAAGGCCAGGTAGAGACACAATGCAGTCTAGAGCTGAACTGTTAGAGATGAGGGACAAGTAGAGTCCCTAGAAGCTGGAACAGACCAGAGCCATCTCACATCTCAAGGGTGAGAGGCCAACAGCTGCCTTGGTTCCATACTCAAGAACCCTGAGGCTAAATGTCCAAAGGAGATCTGCCTGCCATAGCAACAGATAGAGTTTCCTTTCCTGGTCCAGCCTGAGCCTCTATTCTGGTCTAGCCTGAGCCTCTATCATGCCTCTGTTTCCCAGGCTACCTCTGGGGCTGTGGTTTGACCTTGGCCCTTAGCCCCTTGCCCTCGATCTTGTGATGGCTTCGTCTATGGTTTTCTTCCCTGTGAACTACATGGTTGGTCGGCTTCCAGTGTGAGGTTGTGTGCTGATGGTGCAGGTTCCAGAAGGCAGCAGCTGCTGTAGATATGAGGGAGTTACTCACCCGGTCCAGGCCCAGCACTTCAGTAAGAGTCCTTCCCATTCAGGAATGTGGCGGCGGATGGACCTTGACAAATGTCTGAGCCTGGCAGAAGCATCTGGCCTGCTGGCCAAAGGTCTGAGCCAGGCCAGTTCCACTGTGTCTTTGAGCTATGACTGGGCTTCTCTCTGAAGCTGGGGGAATGGAGTGCTGACCAGGACAGAGCCTGGTTGGTCTGCAACAAAGGGAAGCCAGTGTCTGGACACACTGGCCTCTGGGAAAGCCATACCTGTGCCCCACCAGAGGCCAATAAGCTTCATTTGACGAGAAAACAATTCAGGGGAGGTGTCCCAAACAGAGCCCAGCTCCAGGCTGGCGGTCTAGATGGGGCGTCTTGGTCTCTTTCCTCTGCTCAGTCATAGATTGCTGTGGTTTGCACCTGGACACCCCTGGGGTACCTCACTAGCCCTGTACCCAAGATTAGAATTGACGATGTCTCCGGGGCCCAGGGAGGAAAGTGAGGGTCTCAGTTTCCAATCAGATAAGTTGCCGCAGTCACAGATGCCTCTTGGAGCACTTTGGGGTTCAGTTTCACAGTCTGACACACTCCTAACAGCTCTCTCTCCACAGAGAGGGTCGAGGGAGGGCAGGCAGGGACCCGCAAGAGATTTATTGTATTGCCGGGGGCTCTGACAGGCCTTGGGAGTAAGATGTCATGGTCCATGGGAGTGGGGGTGGGGCTGGGGACAGGGGCTCACCTTGGACATAAATCAGAGGATCCCAGCTGAGGGAGTTCTGAGCTCTGCCCGGGGCCACTGCTCTGAGCGGTCATCGCCGCCTTCCCTAAGCACTGACTCAGCACACTGTACATCAACCATCATGTCTGCTGGAAAGTCCAATAGTTTCTGTTTTCACGCCTGGGCTTCAGATGAGGAAGTGAAGGCTACATCGTGAATCGTCTGGGAGTCCAGAATGCGTTTGCCTCTCTGTGGGTGGGGCTCTTCCTCACACCATCCAGAGACGCTCATCTTCTGTGTCATGACAAGGCCATAAGTCCTTTCCAGTCCCTCCTGCCCAGTCCTGACGTCTCTTCTGTTCTCCACAGAGCAAGAGAACCTGGCTATGTGAGTCCCGAAGGGTCCTTCTAGAAGAAAGGGGAGGTGCTGTCTGCATACCACTCAGAGTGTGAGACCGAAACCAAGCGGACGCTTTCAGAATCCAAACTCATATAACCCTGTCCCCTAGGTCATCCCCACGGTTCAAAGGCAAAGTCTACCCTGACTTTGGTTCCACACAGTAGCTATGGCCTTGACAGGATTCAGGAGAGGGGACGTGTCACTCTCAGGGTAACTTGGCATCTCCTGCCTCAGTTTCCCCATATCTGTTAAGTGTGGGTTACACAACAGAACCAACAAGCTTCCTGTAGACCACTGCTGTTCATCTGTTCGGAAACTGCCAGTCGAGTCGTGACCTCCTAAGAGCTATGAATCCCCCACCCCAGCATCTATGACCTATGACCTTACTCAGAGTGGTCTACAGATGTTCTCAAGAGGAGATGACTATGGTGTCTCCTCAGCGTTGATCTGAGCTGTCCTCTGGTGTGGGGACAGGGGCTGTTTGGGGAGGTGGAGGAACCTTGGTGAGGAGGCGGTCACTGGAGGTGGACCTTAACTTCGAGGAGCTACGTGCTCCTGCTGCCGAGACAGATTAGAAAACACGAGGACAGTAACCTGTCTCCTTAAGATGCTCTGACAAGTGTTTGGTGGCTATGATGAAAACCTCCTCACGTATCAGTGTGACTGCATCTGTTTTGAAAGGGAAGTTAAGGAAGAGACTACAAGGAAGGAAGGTTGAGAACCGGTAACACACCTACAAATGTGGGGACACCCGGGCAGGCTGCCTCCTAGAAGCTAGACAGAGCCCCCTAGCATCCTCAGAGACCTCAGCTACCCCCACCTGGGCCTCAGGCTTCTGGTTAGGGAACCACCGAGTCATTTTGTGTTTTTCACCCCAGGTTGGGTGGCTTGGTGCCTGGGAACTGGGCATTTTAGCTATGGCTGCAGGAATGAGACTGCCTCACTCTTGTTCGGGCCCTTTCTTGGGAAGGTGGGGTTTGGGAGGCCATGGGGGATGAGTGACTCTCGGGAGGTGAGGTGTCTTTGGGGTTTACTGTTTTAGGGTGACTGAGAGCAGGGACCTGTGTGAGAAAGGACATGGATGGTGGTTGGGAGAAAGCTGACTATGAGGTTCGCATAGTGCCTATCCGGGGAAGCAGAGGCAGCCATGAGGTTGCTGCAAAACGTACCGATAAGACAGAGCCAGCAGGTCTGGCCTATTGAGCTGGCAGCCCATCAGAGCCGGCCTTTGGGCAGTGAGAGTTCCGCCGTCCCACCAGGTGCACAGATGGCCACTTGGCAATGCAAATCCTTTCTTATTCCCATCTCCCATCTCCTCTGACTGCCTTGTGGGCCTGCAGAGAATTCACCAGTATCCTCAGAAAATGTCTGAAGACACAGAGGAGGCTATGCAGATTGGAGACCAAACCTAGGGATGGGAGCCCTGGATAGACTGGCAGAGGGTGTAGGTGCAGTTGGCCTAAGGCATTCCTCTTGGTGCTGAGTGCTCTGTGAACGTGGTCACAGAGCCCTTGGCATGTGAAGCCCAGGAGTCAGGCTGCAGGCCAGCAACTGATAGAGTCATGTCAGCCTGGGGTCACCTTGGGCACCTCAACTCCACCATGGTGCAAAGTAGGCTCCATTGGGATTCTGTCCTTCTCAGGCTCCAAGTGGCAATTGTCTTGGAGCCCAAAGTCCCTCTTATCTTCCTACAAGGGGAGAGATCCCTGGTTCTCACCTGCAGAAGAGAGCCTGAGACTGTCCAAGGCAGAGCAGGATGGGAAAACCAGTCAGCCAAAAACCACGTGCAGTCTGGTTACACCTTCTACCTCAGGACTTGGATTCTCCACGAGGCATGACTCTGCTTCAGAGGGCCATGGGTAGCAATTCCCTCTGTTTCCTGTAGGATGGGGGGAAGTGGGCAGAGGATCTCCATGCTGGTGTGACATCAGAAAAGGGCTCTTTGCTACGAGATGAAGTGAAACAGGAATATACAACCTCTTGGCCTTTCTGGGCCACAGTGGACAAAATGTTGTCTTGGACTGTACATTAAATTTAAGGGGGATCCAATCTGTGGCTCAGGGTCTCATTACAGACAGCATACGCGTATGCGCGTAACATTGCATTATGACACCATCAACAAAGTTTATGCTCGACAAACACGCTAATGAGCTATAAAAATACAAGCAATCTCCTCAGGTTTCGAGTTTATGATTTTGTGTTGGACCGCACTAGTGGCTATCCGCGACTGCCTGCAGCCACCAGGCCACACCTTGGACACCCACTCTTGGGGGAGAAACCCTCAGTATGATAGCTGACTATCTTGGCTTGGCTTTGAACCCAGCGACAGGTGTCTTTATAAGAAACAAGAAAGACCCAGGGAAGACAAGACAGAGGTGAGAGCAATGGCCACAGGCCAGGGCTGCCTGAAGTCCCCAGGAGCTGGAGGAGGCCAGGAAAGGTCACCCCCAGTCGAAAGCCCGCGGAGGGAACAGATTGCTGCAGATGTCCTGATTTTGGCAGCTCTCCGAAGCTTTCTGTGACAGGCGATTGTTGTAGGAAGCTTGCGTGGGGTTAGTTCCCAGGGGCTCCAGTGTTCCTCGCACTTGCACTGTAATTTACAAGTCACACGGCCAGGCTAGGTAGGATGCTGACTGCTGACTCCACCAGTCTAGTGTCTGCCAAATGGAGGGAGTTGCTGAGGAGTCAGCCACGAATTCCTTCAGGGAGGGTAAGGGGGGAGGGGTGTGTGTGTGTGGAGAAGGGACTACAGAGAGCAGATTTCCTCGTAATCAAATCCAGAAGCTGCCTGGTGAACCTCGGTCCAAGAGCCCTCAGGGTGCAAGCGTGGGCAGTGACACGGTGGGTTTGATCCTTCCAAGCAGGCGGATTCCTGGGGTTTGACCGCCTGGTGATTCTGGGAGAGGAACTGCGGGGGGGGGGGGGGGACTTCCAAGAGCGTCACTCAGGCAGCTTGGGTCTGTCTTCAGGACAGGTCCAGCAGCTGGCCCCTGTCACCTCATACTTCTCTCTAATTACCTTGGTGCTGGAATAGCTCTTGGGGGCTTTTCTGGGAGCAAAGTCATCTTGAAGACTTCCCATGAAAGGCCAGGGAGTCTGGGAGCTGCTCTGTGGGCCCCTGCAGAGGGTTGGGAAGGAGAACGCAGCCATGGATTCACATCTAAGTGTGTCAAACCCCACTGTGTCCTCAGAAGCACAGGGACAGGATCCCAGTAGAGCCACTGTGTTAGACCTTACCAGGTAGATGGGACTGGGTGGGGCCACCAGCATCACATGGGCTGAATCCAGAGCTCATTCCAATGGCTCTCTGGAAACCTCTTTCTCCATCTTGGCACTCATAGTGGATAACCATGACGGGAGACGGCTTTGCAAGCCCAAGAACCCCATGCTTCAGATCCACAGAACCCACTCTAAAAAAAATTGGTTACAGTGGAACATGCCTGCGACCCTATTAATGGTGAGATGAGAGGCAGAGAGACTAAACACTGGAAGCTCATGGGCTAGCCTGGTCTACTCAGGAATGTTCCAGGCCAGTGGGCAGCCCTGCTTCAAGCAAAAGGTAGAAGGTACCTGAGGAGAGACCCCTGAGCTCTCTCTGACATCTTCATGTGTACTGGGGAGATATGTACCTGCACATAGGAACACACACATAAATGTACACATGTGTATGCACATGCATGCACAGACACATGTATACTCGTGTGTACACAGACATGCACACTTCCTTATAAGGAGGGTTATGGCAAACTGAATGAAGCTTGCTAACCACGAGTTGAGCCTGGCTCTGCCACACCCTCTGGGGACTATTGAGTGTCAGCTGGCTTCACCTGCCTTCAGTCAGGAGAAGGGAGATAGTAAGATCCTCAGACTCTTGAGGAGGAGGCTGGGCAGCTGTGCTCCCTCCTCAGAAGTGCAAAGAAAGCTCTAAAGATGCCCAGTGCAGAGAGGCGACCACAAGCTCCCCTGGACCTGAGGAGGAGGTGCAATGTGCTAACCGAGTGATTTGGACATGCTGAGACCCCCTCCCCTCAGGCCTCGAGCAGTCCCTCCAAACTGAGCCACAAGGTTGAACACACTTATACACACACTTATACCTGAACACACACCTGTACACACCTGTACACACCTGCACACACACTCATACCGGCACATGTGCACATATACTTGAACACACACACAACTATACACATATTAACACCTGCACACACCTGCACACACACTCACACCTGCCCAACACACCTGCACATACACACACCTGCATACACATACCTGCATACAACACACTCACACCTGTGCACACATACACATCTGTACATACTCACACCTGCACAAACACACACCTTAACAGGTGTACACACACTTATACCTGAATGCACACATCTGTACACACATTAATACCTGCACACACACCTGCATACACACACTTCCACACACCCACACCTGCATACTCTATTCTTGCACACACTCATACCTGCACACCTACATACCTGTACACACCCACACCTGCACATCCCATACGTACACACACTCATACCTGTACACAATACACATATGCACACTTTCACACCTGTACACACACATGCACACCCCATACTTACACACACACACACACACACACACACACACAGTCTGACTCTGAATGCCATGATTCACCATGGTAACTGTAGAGTTCTTTGTGAAGCAGCTGTGTTGTGACCACGGTGCCCCAGTAACCCTGTAGAGACAACAGTCATTGTTGATGGAGAGTGAGCTCCGCACGGTGTCTGTAAGCTGCTGGGGTGAGAACAGAGGCTGGGTGAATGCTCACACGAAGCACCGCCCCCTCCCCAAGGTCCTGAGGAAACCTGCCCATGGTGGTGGGCCATAGGACTCAGAGACTGAGCCAGAGTTGATGGCAAGACACTAGGGCAGCTGTTCTCAACCTGTGGATCCATGACCCCTCTGGAGGTCAAATGATCCCATTTCACAGGAGTCTCATTCAGATACCCTGTCTATCAGATATTCACACTAGGGTTCATGACAGCAGCAAAATTACAATTATGAAGTAGCTACAAAATGTATGGTTGGGGGTCACCACAACATGAGGAACTGTACCAAGGCTTGCAGAGTTAGGAAGGTTGAGACCCACTGTTCTAGGGAGCATGCAGGAGTCCTGGGGGAGGGGTGCGCGGCACGCTACTTCTGTACTAGGAACTTTTAACTTTTAACTTCAGAATTGTTTTTAGATTTACTTATTTTATCTTTGTGTTTCATGTACATGCGTACACATGCACTCTGTGTGGCTGGTGCCTGCCAAGGTCAGAGGAGGGCGTTGGATCTCCTGGAACTGTAGTTATAGCTGTAGGTGTTGGAAATCTGAACCTCCAGAGGAGAGGACAATGCTGTTCACTGGACAATGCTGTTCACTGTGAAGCTATCTCTCCGCCCCTTTTCTTATTTTAATTTTGTGTGTGTGCATGTATGTGTGTGGTATATGTACACGTTCATACAGGCAAGCCCTTCACTCTAAACAGGTGCCACCTAGATATTTTTAAAATATGAATGCTGGAGATGGAACTCAGTTCCTCATGCTTCTGAATCAAACTATCAAGCAAGCCATCTCCTCAGCCTGGCATACGAGGTTAGCTGTCCATCCTTTCGCCAGATTAAGCACCCCGCTCCTGGCACCCTTGGAGAAGCCAGCCGGTTCTTCCTTTTGCTATGTAGGGAGGAGGGCAAGTTCCAGAGGGAGGAGGGAAGTCCTAGATCCTCCCATTCCCAGATTTCACATTCTCTACCGGACTTCTGCTCTCAGGTGAGCATGGCGGTAAATCTTCCGGCTGTAGCTTAGCTTCCCTGCAGCCTCAATGGGTGTGACCGGATGTCTATTGTTCCCTCTCAAAAGCTCCTGAGATAGGGTAGGATGGACCTCTGGGTCTCAGGGTGTCAGGTTGACCTGTGAAAGGGACAGAGAAGCCAAGAGCTGGAGTCAAGGCTGTGAGTTGAGGGTCAGGCTCTGCTGGCTCCCGTGGTCCTGTGGTCCTGTGCTGGGCGCCCAAGCCAAGCTGGGGAGGCCAACACTCTGTCTTCCCCATCACTGGTGAATTCAGCTGCTCATGTGGAGAGAGGCCTGGTATGGCTAGAACTCAGGACTGGGTTGATCCTTGCAAGGTGGGTCAGGCTTCAGACTGTCATCTGAAGGACTGGGAGTCAAAGTCTGAGGGAAGTGGCCAGAGTAGAAATGGAGGCAGAAATGGAAAATGGAGGCAGAGGATGGCTTTCTCTGGCCCAAGGTCCTATGTGTCATGTATATGCACCATGGATTGGCCCAAAGACATTGGGAAACAAAAAAGCATAATCATTATGTCTGACCGCTTGCGTTTTTGTGGCATGCTTAAGTCTGTTTCTGGGTGTTGGGACTGTGGCTTCATGCCCTTCACCCAACATCTTCTCCAGACCCTACACTCCAGCCCTGCTGTCTTGCACCTCTTATCTTTGTGTGGTGACTGCGGGTGGCTGTGCTCCAGATGCCTCACGGTGGGGACTGTCTGCTTTCGTCATGGCTGAGGAATAGTTTCTATTCCCAGGTTTGAAGGCCTCCTCCTCCTCTTCCTCCTCCTCCTCAGGATGGCAGGCAACAGGCCAGTGGTCCCCATCCAAAATCTCCATCCCACAGAAACAGGTCCTTGGAAGATCTCCACTGTCAGCCTTGCTGAGAGAAACAAGAAAAGCAGATCAGGGGCTGGAGAGATGGCTCAGTGGTTAAGAGCACCCGACTGCTCTTCCAGAGGTCCTGAGTTCAAATCCCAGCAACCACATGGTGGCTCACAACCATCTATAATCAGGTCTGGTGCCCTCTTCTGGTGTATCTGAAGACAGCTACAGTGTACTTATATATAATAAATGAATAAATAAATCTTAAAAAAAAAAAAAAAGCAGATCAAGGAAGCCATAGTCTTGATGTGGGGTTGGGAGGCGGACAATTGTGGGGCCTTCAATTCACAACTGTCACCCATCTGCCCAAAGAGGGAGCCTTACAAGTGAGGCCTCCAGGTGACCAGACAAAATCAGGGTTTGATGAGACAATTGTCATCAAGTGAGGTGGAAGGTTTGATACAGGAGTCTGTGGCCCTCGTCATCATCAGGGCTGCGCACCAGGACAGTGTTTTCAAAGGCGTGGGTTGTTGCCACAGAAGTTGAGGTGTCTATGGGGGGGGGGCTGGAGAGAGAACTAGGGTTGAGCTAAGTCTGGTTGGATTCCAGTGGACACAGCATGTGACTATATGACTGGACTATGGTTGCTTTGGGCTATGTCTTTTTGGACAGATCATCAGCTGATTTGGGCTGATGGGACCAACTCTGAGAACACTTCTGCTTTCCTTCCTTCCGCGGAGCACTGAAGGTAAAATCTTAATACTGGTATGCAGATGGGGAGCCTCTGTGCTGAGGAGGAGGAAGGGTGGACGGGGAGGACAGAGAGAAGAGAGGAGAGGAGGAAGGGGAGGAGGGAGGGGAGGAGGAGGAAGAGGAAGAGGGAAAAGGGAAGTATATTGAGAGGAAGGAGAAAGGGGAAGGAGGGGGAAGAGGAGGGGAAGGAGGGAGAGGAGAGGAAGAAGGGGAGGAGAAGGAGGAAGAGAAGGAAGAAGGGGAGGAGGAGGAAGAAGAGGGGGAGGAAGGGAAGGAGAGGGAAAAAGAAGGGTCAGTTTTCATCATCATGATGCCAGCTAGGGCTCCTGGGGAACAGAGAAGCACATGGGTATTTAGGACCTTCAGAATTTCCCAGCCTACCCTTCTCCATCCCAGAAGTCTGTGTGGCTCAAGCAGGAGAAGAGGCTGCCACTGCTCTGTCTAGTCACCTCCTCTCTCCCTTGTGGTCACCCTTCCTGAAGCCCTGGCCCCTTGATATTTCCTGTAACGTGGTCAGAGGGAAGTGGTGCTGCCTGCTACACTCTTGTGGGCAAAGATTCACAGGCAGCAGGTGCACGGGGCACGGCTTCCGTGGACGGTGGAGCCGAGGGGCCAATCCTGAGGAGCACGGTCAGCCCCCCCCAGTTACCTGGCCTGCCTGAGTCTGAGAGATTTATTCAAGGTCTTTTCCCTCTTGGGCTTCTGAGGGCTGAAGTTGTGGTTGAGGTTTCGGCAAGTCTTAGTTAGGGTTTCTATTGCTGTAAAGAAATGCCATGACCACTGTGACTCATAGAAATGAAAACATTTAATTGAGGCTGGTTTGACTCATAGAAATTTAATTGAGGCTGGCTTAGAGTTCAGAAGTTTAGCCTATTATCGTCATGGTGGGAAGAATGGCAGCATGCAGGCAGACATGGTGCTGGATAGAGGAGAGTTCTACGTCTATATCTGAAGGCAGCAGGGAGAGAGAGAGAGAGAGAGAGAGAGAGAGAGAGAGAGAGAGAGAGAGAGAGAGAGAGAGAGAGTCTGAGAGAGACTGAAGAGAGACAGAGAAAGAGACAGAGAGAGACAGAGAGAGACTGAGAGAGAGAGAATGGGCCTGGCTTGAGCATCTGAGATCTCAAACCCCAGCCCCACGGTGCCACACTTCCTCTCACAAGGCCACACCCCTAATAGTGCCACTCCCTATGAGCCTCTGGGTGGGTAGGATCTCACCGGGCTTCTCGGGATTTGCTGGTGGCGTTGGGAAGGCAGGGCTCTCCCCGATGACAGCCCGAGGCTTTTAAGTTCCTTGTGCAGTTGATGGTGACCTATCCTGTGTGGTGTTCACATGGGAACATCTGGGTGGCGAAAGCAACAACTCTGAGACCTCCAAGCATCCTCCTCTCTCTCAGTAAACGGCAGCGCTGGACGGCTCCTTGTGCTCGACACCCTGGGTGATTCTAACTAGGGAAGCAGTGTCATGGACATCATGCCTCTGCCATGGCCTCCAGGGCTCCTGCGCATCCGTGAAAGGCACTCAGATACACAGAGATGAACCTGAGTAATTGTGAGGAGGCCCACGCTGTGTGCAGCTCTTTCCAGCAGGCGCCTGGAACCCGAACATGGCGGCATCTGTTGCCCAGGGATACCCTTCTCCCCCAATGCTGAGTCGTGAATGGTCTCTCTGCACAGAGCAGAGGAGGCTTCCATAACTCCAATCCATCCTTGTAGGTAGGAAGAAGGAAGCGTCTAGAATAGGCATCCTGTCTATCTGTCTGTGCTGCTTCTAGACGCTTCTGTGAAGCTGATTCCATAAGGTTGTGCTACACTTCTCAGATTAGAGACATGTTAGGGGCTGGAGAGATGGCTCTGCGGTTAAGAGCATTTGCTGGTCTGCAAGACCTTCAGTCCTCAGCCCTCATGCTGGGCAGGTTACAATTGCCTGTAACTCCAGCTCCAGGGGAACGCACTCCCTTTAGGTTTATAACCAGTACCAGTTGTCAGTCGTAGGGTTACTGTAGGATTATAACTGGTATCAGATGTATGGTTATTGGGATGGGGGCATCCCATGTCTGCTCTGCCACAGGGCTTGGGCTGCTCAGGAAGGCTGGACATGGAAAGTTTGACCGTGCTTACAGGTATTGGGTGTGGGAAGCCGCTGGACAGGGCTCCAGGGATGGGGAGGTGCAGTCTGACAGCGAGAGCTGGCTCTGAGGTTCCCTGGCCTGCAAGGAGGCTGTGGCCATCGGTTCTCAGGCTCTTGGGCATCCAGACACTGTTGGGATGCCACAGAAGAGCTGAGAACAGACTGGATGCTCACAGGCTAGATCTAGCCCAGGGCTGAGGGGGAAAAGAGAGGGAGCTCTGGCTGGCCCTACAGGGGTGAGTCTGGCTTGGTGGCAGGTTGCAGGCTTGGTGGTGGAGGTGGCTGGGAGCACAGGGAGGATTTCTTTGAGAGATTAGACTCTGTAGGCAAAGGCTTTCTCTGTGACTCCCCATGGCAGATCCTGATGAAAAGAGACTGTTCGTGGTTTTAAGTCATTAATTGTCATGGTGGAAAGTGGATGAGTAAAACTGTACCCCACTTCCCAGAGTGGACCTGAGATTAAATACCTTTGCAGGGAGGAGTGTCCGGGAAGGGAAATTCATTGGCTAAGCCTCCAGGCCTTTAGGTACCTCATTATATGGAGATCTGTCTTGAGCCTACGTGACCTGTGGTCACGTCCTACCTGTGAAGGGGCTTGGGGCATTGCCCTTACATGACTGATGGCCACAAATCTATGGAGGTCTGCGGGCTAGTGACTGGCTTGGTTTCCTGGGAGTCAGGTGAAATGCCTACCGTCCCCTTTCAGGGTCACCAGGGTTCAAGCCTCCTCAACTGGGAACCAAGGTGCTGTTCACTGTCCCACACTCCCTCTTCTGGCCTCTGTAGGTATTGCATGCACATGCTACACACACACACACACACACACACGCACACACACGCACGCACCCACGCACACATACACACACACAGAGGTGCTCACTACATAAATAAATAAACCTTTCAGAGTAAACACACATACTTTTCCTTACAAAAACGGAGTGCGTGCTCATTAAGATTTTTTTGGACATTGCTGTATGGTCTAAAAGGAAAGCAGTGAGTGGATTTCACAACCTACCCACCAGTGAGTCAGTATCTGTCTCTGTAGCCCTTACTACAGGCTCAGAATTATTTATGTCAGTACTTATACGTGTGAGTGTATTTTTAAAGGAGGCTCTGTCGCTGGTCTTCCTATGCCCCCTCCCCCACAGAGACCCCCTTTGCATTCAGAGAACCACAACCAGGAGGATTCTGGGAGCAGGGGTGGGGGAGGAGCCGCACACACAATGAGGCCCTGTGTTGGAGGTGGGCATGGCCTGCTGGCCCCTCTGGCTGGTGAGCCAGAGGTGGCTCTGTGCAGAGTCAGCAATCCACTGGGCGGCGGGTCTCATTAAGAGGGGCTCCCTGGGCGGCTGGCTTAGCATCAGAGGCTCACGGCCTGTGGCTGTTTTGCTCAGGAAGCTGGGGACATGTGTCCTGGTGGAGAATAACCAGGGTACCAAGGTGCCGCGGGCCCTCCCCCAGCCCCTGGCCTTTATCAGTTTCCGCCTCACTCTGGCTGCAAACAAAAGGCCCGGTACCTGGGGCTCGGGAGACACTGCCACACAGGATGTTCCCAGCTCCACATATTTCCTCCCTGTCTGCCTGATATGTCCTAGAGAAAGCAGCTCTGGGATTCTCCAGGGAGCGTGTGGCTGTAACGACTCCAAAACAAGTAATAACAAAGTCATAAATCTGGGCCTGCCTCAGCAGCTTTCGGTCGAGGGCATCCGACCCAGGCACATCGTGTGGCCGTGGAGGTCAGAGTCTTGTAGGCTAGAAAGTCGTGAGGAACCATGTTCTCAACCTGTAAGGGGCCTGTCATGTCAAGCCCTCTGGTGTATTTACCTGCAGGAGCCGGGCAGACTGAGGAGCAGGGATGAATGCCCCCCACACCCCTTTTTCTTCTCCCTCAGATAAGCAACTCTACAGATCTGTGGTCACCCGAGGGCAGCATGAACGCTGGCATAGGAGACATCTGTCAAGTGTGCCAGGCAGTGACGGAGGCAGGGTGGACTTACCATGGTTCCGGCTGTCCATTCCTCACAGCCAGGCCTCTCTTCCTCCTCCACACAGAAGGGTTTAGTATGGGGGGGGGTGATCTTATAGGTGAGCAGGGGTGCAAAGCAGGATAGCAAGGCACTGGGCAGGGGTTGGGGGGAGCATGCTAGAACCAGTAAGTATAAGAACTGGGGGTGAGGGGAGGGTGATGATGGGGATGGTGTTGGTGGTGATGATGGTGATAGTGGTGATGGTGGTGATGGTGGTGGTGGTCACTCTTCGTTTGGTCCTGTGGCCTGACAACAAACTGCTTGACCTCGGAAATCTCATCACCACTTAGCTTCAGAGGAGTCGTTCCGGAACTCTCAGCCCCAGAGGCTTGGATAGAGAAGCTTCTTCTGCTGCTATGTCAGAGCCACATGGAGGCTGCACTCAGGATCAGTCTACGTGAGAGCGGAGAGCTCACGGCTTTATCACAGGGATCTCGAGCAGACAGTGAGGGCTGCTTCTAGAGTAGAGGCAGGCGCTCTACCCTCTCTCCCCACCCCCATGCCACTGTGCCCATTGTTCAGTGTGTCTGGGAAATCACTTCAGTCTGGGAACAAGTGAGACAGACGAAGGAAGACAAACCAGTGTGGATAAAAAGCTGGGAGTTCAATTTTACTGGACTGGAGGAGTCGGACTTGGGACAGACTTTACTGTTGTAGGTGACATAGGCTTCAGGAATCAAGATTTCAGAACCTTCACTCCTCTGTCTCCCGCCCTTCTGTCCACCTCTCTAACAGGCCCCTCCTTGCCAGCAGACAGAAGGCTTAGAGGTAGCCCATGCTCCAGGTCGCCCACAGTGACTGAGCTGGACCGGTGCATACAATCTCTGCCTCTGGGGTGAGGCTGTCTCCCACACGACAGATCAGGAAACTGAGGCTTGAGAGACAAGGGGTACATGGTAGGGCCCCGATGCCTCGAGAGTTCCTGAGTCTGGGCTTAAGGGTGAGGCTCTCTCCTTCCTTCTCCACTTTCTGTGTGGTCATCAACTGCTCCCAAGCCCAGTCTCCTACCCTGTGTGCCGCTCTGGTAACTGTTACATAGTATCCAGCATTATTTAACAGTGTGTGTTTTGCAAGGCGAGCATCCTGTACGTGATATTCATGTTGCCTGTAACAGATACAATGACGTGACACACATGCACTATGGGGATTGAGTACAGAAAATGTCCTGAGGGGTCAGGGACACTGGAGTGAGCTCTGAGCCCAGATGAGGTGATACTTGATACATTTAGGTGTGCTTAAAGAAACATTTGGCTCCAGAAAATAAGTAGCCATTTGGGTGGGGGTGGGGCAGAAGTCCCCAAAAGACAACAGCAGCCTCAGGCTGAGGAAGACCAGCAGGAGCCTGCCCTTCACCTGTCAGTCAGAACCACAGCAAGAAGCAGTGCTTGCCACAGAGCATGGCTCCCTTTAGAAACACTCTACAGTGGGATGGAGGACTTCAGCCGCCACAGTTGTGACAGCAAGCACCTGCACATGGTGGCAGGCGATGGCAGGATGTGCCAGTGGTCAGCAGCAGGGAACCAGGACTCCCCCGGCTCTGGCTCTGTCAGTCCTGGACTGACTCCAGGCTGCTGCAGAAAGAACACTCCTGGGCCGCATGCTCCGCCTGTTCTGTGGGGTAGGAAGGAAGGACTCCAGACATAATTAGAAGTGTTTCAGAAGAGTGGAAAGTTCTCAGGAAACATATTATCATTAGCTCTGGCCTCCTGCCTCCCTGGAGACAGGGAGCGAGAGATCTTGTGTGTGTGTGTGTGTGTGTGTGTGTGTGTGTGTGTGTGTGTGTGTGTACTGCGTGTGTGTCCCTGTCGATCTTCCTGTGAAATCTTTCTCCAGCCCGGAGACAGGTTCCCTGTGTGCCCTGCCTTCCTTGCTGTGTTTGAGGGGAATCAGAGCTGGCCATCCCTAGAGGAGAGGGTACCTCCCTGAAGAAGCTCTTGGGACTGTAATTCAGAAACTCCACTTGATACTAGGTACTTCTGTTTCCCCATCTGCAGAGCAGAGAGATGTGACTTGGAGACATCCCCAGGTTCCAAGATTCTTTTATCAAAGAGAATTCTGGGTATGGTTTGCAGGGCTCAGAGCAGGACTCACAGCTGGCCCCTGGGTCTCCAGGCCCACCCACCCCCTCCTGACTGCTACTGCCTTCAGAAAGCATGCTCCCTGAGCTCCTCCCCATGCTCTTCGCCACACTTCTCCCTACAACCTATGTCCTGTGTACTTACTTGTCTCCAGGGGGCATGGCTACAACTTGCTATTCTTGGGTCCTGCGCATCTGCAGGGAAGAAGTGAAGCCCTGGCATTGGGGGCTGAGCTGTCTCTACCACTTGGGATGTATGCACCAGGCCCTTGTGACTCAGTTTCCACAAGAGGACAACAATATCAGGAGCTGAGGGAATGCCGTAGATTGCCACCTGGCACATCCTCTGGGCTACAGAAATGGCAGACACAGACAGGTTGGACCAGAGGCCGCTGAACCTATGCTCCTCTATGGCCAGAGGCCTGATGCTCATGAATTCCTCTAAGGCTAACAATCTATCCAGGCTACCCTCCTGAGGACCCAAACTGTGGTCAGAGGTGTGACAGACAAATGGAGCAGTCACTGGAAGAAGGGAGGGGGTGGTGGCGGGGGGGGGAAGCAATGGGGTGCTAAATCCACTGAAGTAGTGTGGAGGGAACCCTCTTCAGGGATACAGAGCAGCTTGCGGGTGCTTGGAGGAAGCGAGAGTGGCTCTAGCTGATAGGCCAAGGGCAGAACAGGCCCCTGATGCTGGTTCTCCTCGCTAGAGAACCTAGGAGCTAAGATGCCCAGGGCTGGTCAGGACAGGATAGGTCCTGGAAGGGATTCTGTTGTGTTATCAGCTGGGACAGGACACCATGAGAGAGCAGAAAGGAAGGTGGTGAGGTAGTGAAGTGGTGGTGTGTTTGAGGAGGGGATTTGACCCTCAAGACACTGGCCAGGGCCCGGCACCCATACTTGGACTCCTCCTGGGTGACATATGGGGAAATGTGAATGGTATCTGGTTTTTTCCTCTTAACATGTGTATGCACACACATATGCATGTGTGTGTGCATGTGTGTGTGCATGAGTTTATGTATATGTGTGTAAATGTTTGTGTATGTGTGTGGGTATGTATATGAGTGTATACATGTGTATATGTGCGTGAGCACATGTGTATATGTATATGTGAGTGCATGTATGTATGTGTGTGCATGGGAGTGTGTGTGCAGGAGTATGTAATGTGTGTACATTTGTATGTGTGTGCATGTGTGTGTACATGTGTATGTGTGTGCATGTGTGTGCACATGTGTTTGTATGTGTGTGTGTTTGTGCATGTGTATGTGCATACACATGTGGGTCATGTAGAGAGAGACCAGAGGTCAACCTCAGGTGTTCTCAGTCACCCACCCCATTGCTGGGATTATACATGATTATCTCCACCATGCCCAGCAGTTCTGTGTGGGTCCTGGGTTTAAAATTCAGGTCTTGGGGCTGGGGATTTAGCTCAGTGGTAGAGCACTTACCTAGGAAGCGCAAGGCCCTGGGTTTGGTCCCCAGCTCCGAAAAAAAGAACCAAAAAAAAAAAAAAATTCAGGTCTTCATGCTCAAAATACAAGAACATTTCCGACTAAGCCATGGTCCCCAGCTTCTGCTTCTCTCTTCTTCATCAGGAACCAACTGGTTTTCTGTGAGGACATCCCAGAGCTCACTCGTGGACACAGGAAGTGACCACGTTTGCCCTTGAGTTGAGATGAATGAGTCAGAAGGTGTCTGCCTGGGGTGTGGTGACTAGTTGTTGCCCTTAGTTCCTTTCTACAAACCAGTAAAGTAAAAATCACTAAATTTTGAAGAAACCCTTGCAATTGAAAGTGCCAACGACCCAAAATAAGTCATGGCAGCACATTTCCCGAGCAACTGGGCAGAGTGGCACCCTGGCACTCAGGAGACTGCGGCTGGAAGATCATGAACTCAAGGCCAGCCTGACCTACGTAGCCAGACCCTGCCTCAAAACTGAGCAGAACACATTTACTGTGGTCTTCAGTCCATTTATGCAATCCTGACCTTTATTTAACTGTGCTAGAATTCACGTACTTGCATTTACAGAGTGGGGGACATGGCTTCAGTGTCACCCTTCACAAACCCACACTCCACAACAGCCATGCCCTTCCACGTCCACCAGCACGGCTTTTCAAAGTCACACAGGTGTACGACAGCTCAGAGTGTCTTGACCAGCGTGGGCTCGCGCTCCTTCAGTGCGGAGGCCAGGACTGGCTGGTGTGTTCCGGTTCTGCAACGCAGGGTGTTAAACATCCAGGAGAGGGGCTGTGAGATGGCTCAGCTGAAAATGGTCTTTGAGGACCTGAGTTCAATCCCCAGAATCACATAAACAAAGCAAAAACAGGCGTGGTAATGTAAATTATGATCCCAGAGTGGACAAGAGGATCCCAGGGCTCACTAGCTGGCCACCCTGGCTGATTTCACAAGTTCCAGGCCAGTGAGAAACCCTTTCCCACTAACGAGATAGACAGAGCCTGAGGATCTGCAGTCAGTGTCAACCTTGCATCTTCATATGCACACACACACACACACACACACACACACACACACACGCACAAACACACATACCTGTGAGCACACATGCATATACACATACACATACTCACACACAAACACACATACCTGTGAGCACACATGCATATGCACACACACATACACACACACACATTCTCTCTCTGTCTCTCTCTGTCTCTCAATGTCTCTCTCTGTCTGTCTCTGTCTCTGTCTCTGTTTCTCTCTCTCTCTGTCTCTCAATGTCTCTCTCTGTCTCTGTCTCTGTCTCTCTCTCTCTCTTTCTCTCTCTGCTCAGAAGTGACATTTTCTGGGAATCACAGACCGGGGCAGGGTTCTTTGGGTATTGTGTGGTCTTCACCAGGGCTTTCAGAGCACTTGAGTCTCCAGCCAGGCCCACCTAGAGGAGGTCTCAGTGGTTACAGCCATCACCACGGCCCCCACCTTTCTGATGAAGCTGCAGGTCTCTGTGGTGGTGTGCTGACATGGCTGAACTTCAGGCTCACGAGTCTTCATGGACTTGCTGAGGGCTGAGTGGATATGCCCAGGCTAGCCCGTCTCCCTGCAGAGCCTTCCTCTACATGCCACTTTCCTGCCTCACTGTCTGTGTCCTCCCCCACCAAGGAACTCGGTGTCATGTTTGCCATTGAGACGAGACTCAGAACTACCTTGTCTGACAATCTTTGACTGTTGGTCCTGAGCTCACCCATGTTCCTGTTCATACCTTGCTGTGCAAGGGCTCGCCCCGTCCTGTTTGTGTGTGACTTCAACACTTCTGGATGATGGTTTGCAAAGGTGGCTGTCATGCACGGCCTCCTCCTTGGCTGTACTCTTTCATATTTTTTTCTCCTCAAGGTCTCCTGGCAGGTGTGCCTTCTTCCCACAGTGCCACCCTGCTTGGAGCCCATTGTGCTACTAGGTCTCTGAGGATGCTTACAGCAGCCCTGGTGGCAGGAAGCCTTGGAGAGGCCTCAGGAAAAGCAGATCCGTTCTCTCCTGCTTTCCCAGAACCCAAGGGCTTCCCCTAGTGTTGTTTTTGACCCTGCGCCTGTGTCGAGCTGGACTTCGATCAAAGAGGTTGTTATTGCTTTTCCTGACATGTTGGGATGGGGCCATCTGCAGGGTTCAGGTGACATGGAGCATCCCAACCCTAGCTTCTGCCACCTTCGCAGCCTCTCCACAGACTGCGGCCCCAGAATCTCTTCCCAGGGTTTGCTTCTTGGGGGCTCTCTGATTTGTAATCAGATGAACATTTGGAGTTTAAACATGACCTTGAAGGTCTTGCAGAATCCACAGGCAGACTCCTAGGCCTCCCCGAGTCTCCCTACCTCATGGGATAGGATGCTGTGGTGGTCCTTGCCTCGTGAGTGTGGTCAGGGGGACTGAGAACACGGGAAGAGGCAAAGTTCCTGGCGAGGTCACTTCCCAACACCTCCCTGCCCAAATCACCCACGCCTTTGGTGGAAGATTGTAGATGTCATTTATTGGGCCCATTCCTTCTGTGAGCGCCTGCTTCTCCGCTTAACTTTCTAGGTCTGAAAGAGGGCCCTGGTGCAGGCGGGGTCAAACCCTCAGGGACTTTGAGGTGAGGGGTGGGGGGAGGTGGAAGAACCTCTCATCTACTTTTCTGATTTCCAACCCCTCCCAAGTTATCTGTGCCCTCCCCCTTCTTCTCGAAACTGCAGATGAACTCAGAGGGAGACACATTCAACACCGTTACGCTGGGACAGCCTGAACACAGAGCAAGAAAGGACTGTGACCAGATTTTGTTCCATGGATCCCTGCCTTTGTGTCTGTTGATATCCAAACACCATCAGAGAGCCCATGGGTGACTCCCGCTTGTCATGTGACTTTGCCTGAGCTGATGCCTGATTCCAGGGAGCCTGGGGGCTGGTGAGGGGCTCAGGGTTGAGGCGTTTACTAAGTTGGATGACCTGGGTTTGATTCCTGGGACTCCTATGGTAGAGGGAGAAGCCTGACTCCCACAAGTTATCCTCTGACTTCTATAAGCACAGCATGGCACGTTCACACCCACCCCCGTGGATAGATGGGTTTCAGGTACCCTCAGCTTTCCCAGGGAAGGGTGAAATCTCAGGAAGCCAGAACTGGGCTATCAAGGATAGAGGGCACACCTTACAGCTCAGATTGGAGGATGCTTATGGGGTGGAGTTGTCCCCAACAACAGAGGGCACAGCAGGGTTGTTTGCTATGGACTCTGAAGAGTATGTTCTGTGGAAAGTGCTTGCCAGAGCAACGTCGAGTCAAGAGGAAGGGTTTAGGAAGACTCAGAAGATAGGAGGATCCTACCACCAAACGGACATAGAGGCTGGGTGTTACAGGCAGAATGTCTGGACTTCTTTGAGCTCTGAGCTTCCACAGTGACTGAGATCCTTAGGGCTGACTCTGAGGACTTGGGGACAGCTTTGTGGGACCCGGGCTGAGAGGTAGAGCTGTCAAGATTGAGTTCTGTCAAGGACTAGCCATGCATACATTGTTATGAGAGTAAAAACCCCTTTGTATTTCAAAGCCGGAAGAACAGGGTGACCGGGGAATTGCTTAGAAACTGACTGGAGTGTTGGGACATGTGGACACCTAGGAGTGATTGCTGAGCTCTTGGCTTGAGGGGATCCTGTGGGACACTGCAGGGGCTCCACAGGTAATTTTGTGCCCGGGTCCAGAAGCCTTAAAGGTATGAACCAAGGCAAGGCTCCCTAAACTTGGAATTGGATAGAAATTTAGAGCAAACAGTTTAAGGCCTTCCCAGATGGATGTTTGGCTGCCTGGATCCTGAGGTATATTACCATTTCCCCTGCAAAAAATCTCCAGGAGTGGAGAGTGTGGTGGTCTGTATGAAAATGGCCCCCATAGACTCAAGGAGTGGCAGTATTAGGAAGGGTGGCCTTGTTGGAGTGGGCGTGGCCTTGTTGAGTAAGGTGTGGCCTTGGAGTAGGTGTGGCCTTGTTGAGTGGGTGTGGCTCTGTTGAGTTGGGTGTGGCCTTGTTGGAGTAGGCGTGGCCTCGTTGGATTAGGTATGTCATGGGCTTTGAGGTTTCAGAAGCTCAAGCCAGGACTGGATTCTGCCACCTGTTAATCCGGATATAGAACTCTCAGCTCCTTCTCTAGCACCATGTCTGCCCATGTGCTGCCACGCTTCCCGCCATGATGATAAGGGACTAAGCCTCTGCAATTGAAAGCCAGCTCCAAAAGTTTTCATTTGTAAGAGTTACCACAATCACGGTGTCTCTTCACAGCAATAAAACCCTAAGCAAGACACAGTTTATATCCGGGGCATTTGTTGGGACACAGAGGCCAGCTTCAGAGTCTACCAGTTACCCAGAAGATATAGGAAAGACTCTGTTCCATGGGAATCAAATGTGCATGCAGGCGAGGTCGGCAATGGAGGTGAAAGTCACACCCTTCCTTTGAGGCTGGTCCTGGTTCTCTGGAGGTTTGGTCCCACGCTGACCCCACCCCCACCCTCCTGGCCACCTCCAGGGCAGGGCTGCCTACTGCCTCCCTTCAGTGATACAGGTTGCCTTGCTCATGAATGGCCCAGGATTCTGGAGTCTGCTATTGATTTTCGGGCTGCAAACAAAAAAAGGCATTCATTGCCCGATCCCAGCCGCAGCCACACATTACCCACTTAGAGTCACGTTACAGAAATAGCTCGAAACAGCTTTGCTGGAAATGTTGGTCACACGGCTATGGACAGCAACTCTCTGTTTGGCTGTCTAGCTTGGCTCTGGGAATAGCTTTTCACGCTAATAGTGTATACACCCGTCACTTTGATAGAAGCGGGGATGTCAGTATTTATTTTTGCCTCCAGAAAATGATGGGGAGGGGACAGAAAGGATGAAAGAATTTCCAGAAAGACCCATGCCAAACACTCGCCACAACTCTGCCGGCCCCGACCTTCCTTCCCCCTAGCCCTTGAATTCCTTTGGTTGAAGGAAGAGTCCGTTCTCTAACCCTGTGGAGCCTCCCTGGGGCCTCCTGGCGGGAACAGTGCCTGGCAACAGACACAGGCTCCTCTCACCTCTGGCTGCCCTTCAACATCTTTAGGAGCCCCCCCTCCCCAAACCTCTCCCTCCCAAGGCTTGTGATGTTGCCTTCTCCCAGGACCGGTGTACTTGGAGAGCTCCCCAAGTGATTCCAACAGTAGCTTAGGCTGGGGGGTACTTCCTGGAGTCCCCTCTACTCCTCAAGATGCGGCAGTCCCCATTCTTGGGTAGGACAGTAGTTCTCAATATGTAGGTTGCAACCCCTTTGGGGGTCCCATATCAGATATCCTGCATATCAGATATTTATATCAGGATCCATAACGGTAGCAAAATTACAGTTATGAAGTAGCAATGAAACAGTTTTAAGGCTGGGGGTCAGCATAAGGTTTGGTGCACGAGGCAGGCTGGGAACCATTGACGTAGGAGGAAGTCAGCCAAGTGACACGAAGCAGCTTCAGGACACGGTGCCTGGGTGGTCACCTCAGGGATCAGCATGGTTCCCATCTCTGCAGCGGAGTCTCTTAGAGCTGGAAATCTCTCCCCTTCTTGCTGTCCTCATACTTTGACTTCCCGTAATCCCCTCTGTAATATAATTCTCTTTTTTTTCTCGCCTTAGCATTTACTTCTATCCCATATCCTCGTCATCAGAGCTCAACAGGAGGTGGCAATGGTGACCAAGAGGCTGCCTCTACCTCCAAGAGCAACTGCTGGAGTTGCCTGGGAAGTTCATGCATCAAGAAATCGGGGAGATGCTGTACGGGTGGGCAGCTCTTGGAACAGGGGCTGGGTTGCAGCCCAAGTCTCTCACAGGGGTGTAGGCTGTGCCTGAACCTCCTCCAGGTACTCGTCATTGGCCTCCTGATCTTCATGGGGCTTCACCGTGAGCACACAAGTGGGACACTTGGAGTCTGTAGCTGCTCCCAAGTCCGACTTAGAGAGAATGTAGACGTAGGGCAAATTCTGTTTCTCCACACAACTGGAAGGTGGCAGTACACCTCAATCAGCCATGTATCTTCTGCCAAAACCATGATCCCTTTCTTGCCCTTGTTGACACATTTCTGACTTCCTCCACCCTGTGACAAATCTGCTTCTGTTTCACGACCTTCTTCATGCATCTGTAGAGCTTGTACGTCAGGCGGCTGCACGATGGGGTTCAGGTTGACCAGTAGCTCTTCATACATGTGATCTTCGCTGCAGCCCTCTGCCTGCGCCTCAGACTCCTCGGGAACCACCTTTATTTTGGTCATCTTAGCAAATTACAACTCAGTCAGGGCAAAGAGGAACCATGAGGGCCCTGTAATATAGTTCTTGCACCTCAGATCCAAGTCCCACCACCCAGGAAACCTCCACGGTCTCAGGGCAAAGGGCACAGTCTGTTCCTCAGGCTCTGTGGAGTGACCTCTCCGAGTCCCCAGTAAGGTGTGCCGGTTGGCAGATCTGAAACGCCTGCCCTGCTCTCACGGTGTGGGACCTCCAGCAGGACCATGATTCTCTCTGGGCTTGAGACTTCTCATTTGGGGAAGAGAGATACCTGCCATGGCATACGTTTTTCATTTCTACCTCAGACCATACTTTGCTTGCTATCTGTGTGTCTCTAGAATGCATATAAGCTCCAGTAGGGCAAGAATGGGTTTGTCTTTGTCACTGAGCCCAGGCGGGTGTTTATCAGTTAATGCTGGTTACGTGAATGAATGAATGAATGAATGAATGAATGAATGAGCAAATGAATGAATTTGGCTGTTGACAAAGCTTGCAGCTAGCCTGTCCTTGGGTGGGTCCTATGGTCTTGCTCAGGTCAACATGACAAGCGGAATCACAGACTCTTTGCTTTGCTTCTGAGCTGACCTGGTGGCCTTGATCCACACCTCTGCTTCAAGTGCACTCTACCTATTCCCATGCTCAAGGCGTTCCTTTAGAAACAACGGCCTTTTGCAGTTTCTCTCTCCCCTCATTTCTTTCGACAGAAAATTTGCCCAATAGGACACCGAACGTGTCATCTCCCCGGTTTCATCGATTGTTTCTCTGTATCTTCTTAACGTTTGCGGACAGTCCCTAAGAAGTGCTTTGAATTCTTTGTCCATCCGGCGGCATGTCACGCCCCATTGCTTCAGGGTTGGCGGCGGGAGACGGCAGTGAGCTTGGGTTGTGTGAAGACTCCTTGAGTTTCCGTATTCCGGGTCCTGCATTCTCCTGTCTGTGCCTTTGAGGAACTAGAAACCTGGCCCATCGACTGGATTCTTTTCCCGAAGAAAAGATTTCTTTGTAACGATGGATATGTGTGTGCAGATCTGCGTGTGTTCGTGCTGTGAGTGCAGTGCCCACAGAAGCCAGGAAGCGGCGTCGGATCTCCGGGCACTGGAAAGACTCATGTTTTCGAACCACCTCTATCTGGCCATACATGATCTCCGCCAGCCCAAACCAAGCACCCTACCTTCTGGACTCTCTTTTCCTTCTGTTCTCCTCCCAAAACTGCCAACCATATTTTCTGCCTACGTGGACTTACCTATTCTGTTTACAGAAACAGAACATACAACGCATGACCTACGCCTTTGCCTCTTTAGTGCACGATGGTTCCCTGAAGCCCAAACTATATTTGTGTTACATTTATTTGTGCACATGTGTGCGCACACATGCATGTGTGTGCATGCGCATGCATGCACGTGGGCAGGTAGGTCAGAGGACAGTTTGCAGGAGCCAGTTCCATCCTCTTACTATGTAGGTCCTGGGGATGAAACTCGGGTCATCAGAGTTGGAAGCACGTGCCTTTGCCTACTGAGCTGTCTCAAAGGCTCGTTTCTTTTCATGATTGAGCAATATTCCACTGTATAGATAGGCCACATCTTGTCTTCATTCTTTCCTCCGCTTAGAAACCTTTGAGTTTTTCCCCACCTTTTTTGCTGCTGGGAACACGTGGGTGTAGACTTTGTTGAATGTCTGCTTTGAATCCTTCTGGGTATGTAGCTGTAAGTGGGAGCTCAGGTCACACCTCAGCTCTGTGTGCCACCTTCTGAGGAGTCACTGTACCGTGCACAATGGCTGCTTTGAGCCTCACTCCCATTTCCGAAGTTCATGTTGACTTCAGCTCTGCTCACAGCTCACCCGACCCTCCTCGGACCAGTGACTCGTGAGTGGACACCCGGGGCCAGCTGCCTCACACAGACCCTGCCTCAGCCACTCTCAAACAGTGGAGAAGTTTCATTGGCCATTTTGGGCCTCAGGTTAACCTCGCAGATGGAGCTATCACAGCGACTCCACGGCAGCTCCCTGGGGACTAAATTAGAGGCTGAGAAGCACTTAGAACATGGCCCAGCATAGGGGAGAGCCAGGCAGGTTTGGAGACCATGAGTTGCCATTGAGTCTTGGTAGAGGGAAAAGACTCACCCACAGGGCCCAGCTCCAACTCAATTAGTGTCTGCCTGCTCAGAAGGTGACCAAAATAGCATGAAGGTAAGAGAAGGGTTTCACAGTAGTGTGAAAACTAACTGCTCAGATAAGGGCTATGCTTTCCTGATTGTGCATGTGCATGTACACGTGTGGGGGAGGGAGGGAGGGAGGGAGAGGGAGAGGGAGAAGGAGAGGGAGGAAGAGGAAGATCAAGATGGTGTGAGCACACACTCACCCTTACACACACACACACTCACACACTCACACACACATACAAACTCATACATACCCACACACATACATAACTCACACATGCACACTCACACACACATACATACTCACACACATACACACACATACACACTCATACTCACACATGCACACTCACACACATACATACTAGTACATGCATACACTCACATACTAACACACATACTCACACACACATACACACTCACACACATACACACTCACACACATACACACTCACCCACTCATACACACACACACACACACACACACACACACACACCAGAAGTCAGCATCTGGAGCCTTCCTCCATCGCTCTCCACTTTATTTGAGGCAGGGTCTCTCTCTGAACCTGAAGTTCACTGATTCATCTAAGCTGTGCAGCACATTCTGGGATTCTCCCCCCTCTGCCTCCCCAGCAATGGGGTTACAGGTGTACATGACTCCTTATATGGATTCTGGAGATCTGAACTCAGGCCCTCATGTTTGCATCCTAAGACTCCATGAGAAGACTTGTTTCTTCAGCCTAGCATGCCTCTGATTTCTGACACAGACGTAGAAACAGCAAGGAGCGTGACCTGTGTTAGTGCCAAGTCTTGCATCATTAGTCCTTGTCTCTCTCAACCACCCTGGTAATAGAACTATTATGCCATTTGGCAGATGGGTAAACTGAGGCTCTGAAGAGGAGAGGGATCCTGTCAGATGGTGTCAGCAAGATTCGCACCCAGATGACCTGGCTCAGGAGAACACTCTTGATCTCTTTTCTACATCCTTCTTCCGAGGCCTTCCCAACCCCAAGAAAGCTCCCATCTTCCCATGATCCTTTCTGATAGTGGACAGCTCAGAGCTGAGGATGTTTTGCAGCCCGGGGGCCATGCAGGTTGTTGTCTGAGGGGCTCTGCCTGGAGACAGAGTGTGCGACTGCCCTGTTGTCTTTCCACTTTTCTCTGGATGGAAAAACAAACCTTTTGTTGTTGTGACGATTTCAAAGTCCCGCCAGGCCACAAGGTACCCGCTGGAATGCTGCGCCAGGAACACGGCGTTGTTTCAGATGTGCTGAGCTTTATCAGCTCTGACCCCTGCTTATTTATGAAAAATATCTGTCTCTAAATATGGTGCTTTGAAGGCACAAGCGATAAGCTACCACATGTGTCCCCAAAGTGACAAGATCTCGCCTGCCCGTACCCTGGCCTTTTGTGACGGGTACGGTCTCCGGGAACACTGACTTGTGTTCGGGAATTAGTGAAATCAGAGCCTTCCGCCTCCACTCTGGATCAGCCTAGGTGGATCTGGGTGAGGGAGCATGGGGACACCGTGATGCCTCTGTGTGCTTTTGTGGAAGGAGAGCCAAGGTCAGTGTGGACGTCGTAAAGGGGGGATGAGAAGGTGAATTCGGCCTGTTTTCTGCTTCCAGGGCATCCTGGGAGAGGACTTGGCCAGATGCTTATGACCCAGGGAACAACTCTCACCTGAGCGTACAGGAGCCACCAGAAGAGGAAAGACGCCCTGCGGCCTCCCCCATCCAGAGCCCCAGAGCCCCAGAGCCCCGCCCCTCATACATTCATTGATTAGCTCCCGTCTGCTACTGATATCCCTGGAAGCTTGGACTTCTATGTGGAAATATCAGAGGTTCTTGTTCCAACATGTTCTCTCTCTAGTTCCCAGCAAACCAGTTTACTAGTGTAGCTCAAACCAACCCACATACACATCACACACACACACACACACACACACACACACACACACACACGCATATATACATACACATACATAAACACACACATACACATAAACACACATACATACACATAACACACACACATGCTCACACACACCTATATACATACACATACATAAACACACACATACACATAAACACACATACATACACATAACACACACACATGCTCACTCACACATGCATACTCATGCATGCACATGCATACGCATACACACATATATACACAAGAAAGCCTGACCTGCAGCCCGCACCCTTTGCTCTGCCGCACTCCAGGCCTTTCCTAGGAGTGTGGTCGATGCCCAGAGGCTGTGCCCACTTAAGACTCATCAGCTCTTTAGACCTGAGAAGCCATGGACTGTTCCAGAAAGTCAGCAGAGTGTCTCTAAATCAGGGGATGCCATGTCCATTCCACTGCTCCAGCTGAACCCCATCATCCATCCTCTGTGTGCAGCAAATGACACCAGGTTCACACCATGCCCAGGTCTCCATACGTGCTGGGACCTCTTAGCCCTGCATCCCTCCTGACACCTAGATGCTGGTACCAGGGCTGCTGGCCTTGAGAACTATGCATGTGATGGGAAACCATCAGCCCACTGTCTAGAGGGGCAAATTCAGTCAGGGAAGGCCAGTGTTTATCTCACAACAAAGTTGGGTCATTCACAATGCATGAGCATCCAGAGTCTGTTCCAAGCATGAAGGCACCTGTACCTATCCCTCTCAGACATGAGTCCTCCACCCACACCTCACTGCTAGAAGCTTCTTGTAGGTAGGCTGTAAGAGATGCCCTAAATTTGGGGACGTGGGTGTCCAGTCCCATCGTGGGCTCCTCTCAAGAGCACAGCGAGGTTCCACAGACTGACTCTGCTCCTCTAAGACTGACAGAGGGGACAGGGTCATCAAACAGTTGAAGCTTCTGACATGGCCAAGTGTCTTCGTCTAAAGGTCCTTGAGAGTGGACACACTGGGGACCGTATGTGAACATAGGCCATTTCCCGGTCTGCTGCAGTGTGGTCTGGTGACTTTCACTGAGGACCGCACACTGTGCACAGCTGAGGCCAAATGCACAAGAGAAAAGCACACACACGTCCAAGCATTAGAATATCTCACCAGCACATAGTGGGAAAGCCCAGATGCCCTTCCACAGGCGGTAATAAACAGATGGGGTGGGATGGGTCCTTGCTGAGGAATATTATTTAGCCATTAAAAGGAACAAACCCCAATTCCTGCTGCCCCATGGATGAACCCTAAATGTGTGTCCGGCAAGAGAGACCACACCCAGAGGACCCTGGGTTTACATAGAACATCCAGAGCAGACAAGTCTAGATGTCAGAGGTGGATTGAGAACTGGAGGAGGCTGGGTTTCCTTTGGAGATGGAATCCAGCAGGGATTGGAGTGGTTTTGAACTGCATGAGGGTGGCCAGACTATCGAAAGATGAAAACCCTTGATCTGGACTTAGAAAGGGGAGTTGATCAGCCCGTGGATGGCATACCCTGAAAACTTCTTGTAAGAGGGTGTGGAGGGAGGCCCAAGCAGAAGTCTGGCTCAGCGTGACTCCCAAGAGTTTAGTGTGGTACAATTGCTTGCCCTGACTTCAGATCCTGACTTTTGATCCTTGGTGTGAGTGGAGAGGTTTCGGGGATTCTGTCTAGAGCTGGAGAGCTGGGGCAGAGTAGGACTGGTGGCCTCTGCCTCTCTTACTGGCTCTTGTCTTGAAAATGTGAGTGAATCTGACCAGACATGCCCCCTGGTGTCTTGCCCCGTGTCCTGGAGCGGAATGGGTGGCCTTGGTACAGATGCGGTGACCCTCATGGGGCTGGGGGGCTGTCCCTTCCCATCTCTGTTTCAAGGTGTCCCTCAGGCCTTTCATTTCCTCACTTTAGACACAGACTGATAGCCTGGTGACACGAATCAGCCTGTGACGCCCACCAGAACTTTCCGGAGTCCTTGTACGCGGTGACCCGAGTTTCTTGGTCAAACTCACTCTCTGACCTGTGACCTCTCCCTGCCCTTCCCCACACATTGGAGTTGGGAGTCACTTCCTTCTAACTTCCTCTTTCCCAGACAGAGCATCCCCATCCCCCAGCCAGGGATAAGAGCTCTGCACCCAGATTCTGCACGCCCAGCTCTGTGACAGGGCTGTCCCTTGCCCCATCCCAGTCTGTGGGACTTCAATGTAAGCTATTGAAAAGTTGAGGTAGGAAGGGCTCCCTAAGCTGACCGTAGGGAGTGCCCAACACAGTCCCTTTGCATTCTGTGCCTCGAATGTGTGTCTCTGAGGGACAAGCGTCTTCGTACTGAGTCTTTTCTTTATAAAACACAGCAAGCATCCAGACAAACTTGCCCGCCATCAAGAGTTTTAAACTCTTTTTTTTTCTTTTAAGTCTGTGTTGCTTTTGAGACATGGCCTTTCTACATAGCACTGGCTGGCCAGACACTCACAGTGATCCTCCTGCCTCTTCTGCCTCTGCCTCCGGAGTGCTGAAATTAAAAGTGTGTGCCACCACACCCAGACAGAACTCTTATTTTTATACATAAATGTTTTATTAACATATAAGAAATGCCTCAAAAATGACACATTTGGGAGAACACCATAGTGCATGCCAAGGTCACCAGAACCCAGTTGCAAAGGGAGAAAAAACATTGACCACCTTGTCACCCCCAGGGCCCAGGACCCTTGAAGCCCCACTCCACCCCCGGGTCTTTAACTATAGGATGGTTCCCTCAGGAGGCCTCTGAGCTCACCCTGCAGAGAGAGCCACCCTGCTTTCTGTAGAAATATAGTGCAGTGCACTCCTCTGTCTTTCTCCTCTGCCGTGGGGCTGCCCCAAGTCTACAGATCTGATCTGCCTCCCAGGACCTCGTACAAGTTCAGTCATTCAAAATGCAGCCGTAGACACCTTCCAAGGTTTGCCCTGATCAGCCTAGCTGTGTCCCTGTGGTCTCTGTGGGGTGTGGGCAGGGATGGGTACCATCGAGTAGGACCCTGGGCACATGTTGCTAAGATGCCCCAAGCCATTCTTCCAAGAGGTAGCATCAAAAGATGCTCCAGCAATGAGGCCCTGTCTCCCCACTCAATCATGTCAGGTTGGTGTCCCTCACGGGAGCCAATATGAGGTGATGTGGTATTAATAATTTGCGTTTTCCTCATAACCCATAATGGTGGACACTAACTATACCATGTTCAACCTTGTCTATTTAAATCACAGATGTTTAGCCAAGGCCACCTTGATTTTCTGCTTCTATCATCTTTCCCGCCTTAGAGGTGACACTTGGAACCAAGAGGAGGTCTCTGGGTCACTGGGGACATGCCCACGAGGGTCAGTGGAACCCCAGTACTCCAGTTCTTGCCTTTATTTTGTTGGGCTTCTTTGTGAGGTTAGAGGCTTAGCTCCACCAGTGGAAGCTGGTCACTGACTGGAGACAAAATAACCTTTTTTCTTTGTAAGCGGCTGGTCTCAAGCATTTTGTTACTGTTTCAAAACCGTGGAAGAAAAACTTTGAATTTCTGCTTAATCTAGTGCTTCTGGTTTCCGTCCAGGAATGTTCTCACAAAAACACACCCCCTCCTTGTCACTCACACATTCACGCCTCCCGTTCACACCCACGCCTCTCACACCCTGAGTGTCAATCACACCGAGCCATGCCTCATTCACACTGCCCTTGCCTCATAGCCACACTCTGATCTCACTTGTGCGTGTACACAGGTGGAGGAGTGGCTTGCCTTTGGGGCTAGTTTTGACTTGGCACCTGTTATTGCTCAAAGGAAGCTGAGATCTTAGTGTGGAGGTCTCAGTCAGGGTAGCCACTGCACCTTCCGTCTTCTTCCCAATACTGTCTAGTTTGGACGCCTCCTCCCTGCCACAGATAAAGACAGTGTTTGTGTACAGGTGGCTGGATTGGGGGTGACTCAGGGGTTTCAAGTGGAGGTATAGGTGGAAAAGCGACTGAGAAAACAAACCAGTGTACGGCCTGTTGATGAGATGGCCTTGGTGGGTAGCCCTGTGAGGCCGCGTATTGCCTCTGTGGTTCTCAGAGGATGTGCAGTGCCCTCTACAGCTTTCCGCCTTACAGCATGGGACACTGGTCTACACCCTGCACTGCCTCTATCCTGGCTGAACCACTGGGGACACCTATGGGTCCTTCTGTAAGTAGAGCTTCTCACGGGGTCCTGCTGTCTTGATAGGTGGCTTCCTGCTCCAGCAGGACTCCTGCTTAACAGCTTCTTTTCCCAAGGACCCCAATTCCAAAGGATGTCACAGCAGGTTGGACAGCATGTGAGTTGGGGGACACAATTCATTATGTAGCCGGGATGGAAGGGGCAGAGAGGCTGGCATCTCACTCAGGCTGGATGAGAGCCCAGGGCTGGTTGGTAAGTGGGTGCCAATGTGTCCTCAGGTCCCTAGGCAGGACACCAATGAAGAGGTCTCCAGTGACACTCGGTATTGTGGTAGCAGGGCTTTGGTGAGGTGGCTGTGTATATTTATCCTAAGTCCTGTCCCCTGACTGGATTATAGTCGTCTGGGCACTCCCCCCATCTTCAGACGGTGGCCTCTTCTTGTCTAGGTATCGGGGTGTCGCCTTACCATGTGGGAAAGAGATGGAGTGTCCCACTCACTGAACTGAGCCTTATGCCTCGTCCCGCCACCCCCAGGGTGGTGAGGCCGGGGAGGAAACAAGAGCCCCAGACTCCCACTAGCGTTGTGCTGAGTGCTGGCCAGCACTTTGGCCTTCACATCCCTAGAGCCCGCTGCTGGCTATCCCCCTGCCCTGGAGAGCGATCCATCTCCAACCTCGAAGCTGTCTAGACTTGTTATCAGGCCCCTAATTCCTGAGAGCTGAGCGGGCAGTGGGCTGTCGAGATAGCAAGAGGGTGAAGTCACTGGCGTAAATCTGAGGCAGGAAGTCCATTCCGGGCCGATGGACAAGTGTGGGCCAGTGCCCGAGGGCTGAGATAACGAGTCTAGACTCGGCTGGTCATTTCCTCCTCTTCCGTGTGTCCTGTGGGCCGCGCCCTGCCTTCCTGCTTGCCCACTGCCCCAGTCCTGGGAGAAGCCCCTCTGGAGGAGGCCTCACCATTATCTGAGGAGCGGCTGCTGGGGACTCTTGGCCTCGGCTGGGTACAGATCCTTTCCTAAGTCCCAGAGGCCTTTCTGGGAAGGTCATACTGGCCTCTGTCACTGTCATTTCAGTGGGTTAGGGAAAAGTGACGTTTTCCTCCCTCCCATAGCCAAAGGTCACTGGAAGGCCATGGGTGGGGGTTGGGAGGACCCAGTTGATGTCAAACAGACCCAGTTATTTCCACAAGTCCTGCAGGAAAAAGCCAGAGGGAGCAAGCCTTATCTGTGACAGCCTCAGGCTTGTGGGACTCTGTACAACGTTTTTGTCTCTGGAAAGAATAGCTAGTCCCATGGACCTGTGGGCACACCGGCTGATCCTGAATCTCAGAGCCAGAGTGGGAGAAGAGGCCAAAGCCTCCTGCCTCCAGGTAGAAGCCCACAGCATGCAGGGGCTGTGTGCAACCCAGCAGCTGAGGACTCAGGTGGAGACCACAGGAGAAGACAAGCCTGTGTCTCTACTTTCAGACTCTGACACCTGATGGTGTGTCCTGGGGACCATGATCTGGTGGGGGAGGTCCCCATAGGAAGGAAGAAGGTGTTCAGAGAGTCACACCTTCTCAGCCAGCAATGACAAAAGTCAAGACGAGTCCATGTCTGGAGCTGCACACATAGCATTTTGTCATAGATGGAATCCTGTAACTATTGGGGAGATGGCTCAAGAGAGAAGTGCTGTGCCTGGGGCTCCCTGGACTGAGTTCCAGGCTAATGAGAGGCCCTGTCACACACACAAAAAAAGTGGATGATATGCCCTTGGAGTAGCACACACCTCAACATCCACAGCCACACTGACACACACAAACACACTGACATGCACACATAAGCATGCACACACATGCACACATGAGCACACACAAGCACACTGACATGCACACACATATAAGCATACACATGCACACATAAGCGCACATACATGCACACACTTGTACACATATGCACACACAGGCAAGCACACACACATGCATGTGCACACCAAAGCACACTGACATGCATACATATGCATGCACACACAAGTACACACACCATACATAAACATGCTGACATGAACATACACACAAGCACACACATATGCAAGCATAAGTACAGACACAAGCACACTGACATGTACAAATATGCATGCACACACAAGCACACACCAGAGCACACTGACATGCATACATATGCATGCACACACAAGCACACACATAAGCACACACATATGCACACACAAACACACTACCATGTACACATATGTATGTATACAAAAACACATGCTTGTACACATATGTGCACACACAAGTACACTGACATGCATATACATGCACACACAAGCACACACTCATACACACGAACACACAGACAAGCACACACATGCAACATACATAGACATACATGCACATGTACACATGCACACATACTTGCTCCCATGTGTGAAAGTACACACCCAATTTTAAATACCCCTCTAGCCCCCGTGCAGACCTGTTGGAATTACCCTTGGCCTGAGGCTCAGTGAACAGCACCCTCTGAGGAATCTTGTCTGTGAGGAGCTGGGTTAGAATTAGAACACTGGTGGGGCTGAGCTGAGAGCTCAGAATCACTCTGAAGTCTGCTGTTCTGAATGACGCAGGCTGTGTCTTGAAGCCACTGCATCTGTTCTGTCAGGCTTCATGACTACACAGCTGAGAAAGGGGTTGGAATGCCAGATACCATGGTCCTTGTTGGGCCTCTCCTGCCTCCTCTGTCAGGGCTGCATTTTTCTGAGATTCAGTGAGGTCTGCTGAACCCTTGCCAGGCACTCTCCACAGACATGAAAGTCAATGTACACAGCAGGCAGCAGAGGCAGCCAGGGCAGCCTGAGCTCCTCCCAGCTGTGGATAGAGTTTTAGTGGGACCAGACTCCAGGGAAGGGACCAGACTCACGTCCTATAGAACCATGGCAAGGGATGCTGCTGCTACTTAAGTCCACAGGGAAAGCTGTGTGTAAATGATGGGCTGTGTGACTCTTAGTCAGATGATAAACTAACCAAACTGGGGTTAATATGCAGCCATGAAAAAGAACAGTGCATCCTCTATATGCAGCATGAAATTCTTGCCAAAGGGAGCAGCAGGAAATTATAAAAATGTTATAACCCCTTATACAGGATGCATGCACTCTACACACGTGTGCATGTGCTCATATGTTTCTTGAAGGCTGCTGTTCTATAACCACAGATCTCTCTGCTCCTGCATTACCATAGGTACAGCCGGAGGAGGCTGGGGCCCATTTATAGACAGAGCCAGAAATGGGACATCCATGCCTGTCTCGGGGAGCTGATCAGGTCACAGAGCTCAGCCCTGTGGGATTGCATCACAGAGATTCCTGAACCCCAGGCAGAGACAGAGGGCCCAGGCCAGCCCTGAGCAGAGGCACCATTCTGCCTCGTTTGCTGAAGGCTCTTTTAAGAAGTTTGACAGTGGGAGGCCTAGGGAGGGCACTGGGCACTTGGCGACCTCCCTATGTGGGACTTTCTGACTGGTCCAGTGGGAGGGTAGGGTCAGGGGTTATCTGCAGGTGGGCAGGGGGCCCCTTGGTCTGCACATCTGCTGAAGCCATTAAGGGGCCCCCTCTCCTCCCAGGAGGGTTGCGTCTCTTTAGCACCAAGCTCAGGTTTCTGACCTCTGAGCTTCTGGTATCTCTGCAAACCAGGGTCTTAAAGAGCTTTTTACAGTTCCAACAAGATGGGCAGAGGCTAGAGGGACAGCCGGCTGAGTGACAAAGGGCTTCTCCTCTCCGCTCAGGGCGAGATCTGAACCGCCGACATGGGGTGCTGCTGCCCAGATGGTGTGCAGGTGGGAAGTGACATTTGTTCTTGACGCCAAGGATGCTACTGATGCCAACAAATGGCAGCCATGTGTCCTGTGGGGGCCAGGGAGCCAAATTCAGTCCAGCTTCCAGTTCAGGCCAGCAGGAGGCAGCAAGGGGAGAAGTAGGCATGGTTCTTGGTAGACTGCCCCTAAGAGCCAGGCAGAGTGCAGACCTCTGCAGGCCCATCCGAGCAATGGGATTGAGTCCTGCCTGAGCAGTCCCAGTGGTGGGAGGGGACATGGGACAGCTGCAGGAGAGACCATGTTCCTGACCATCATACTTACAGAAGGTTGGGCACAGTAACCATAAATCCACTCTGTGCCAGGGAACCCCTCATTCCCACTTGATAAACAAGGAAACCGAGAAATTCACCCACAGTCTGCCCCTTCTTCATAGCACCAGCAGGTCCCAACGCAGGTCACCTGGCTTGCTCTTCTTCCTAAAAGGGGTGGTAGCCATTTCCAGCTAGCAGCTCTCCCTTCCCATTCCTGGCTCCTGTCTGCAGGCGAGTCTAGGAGGATACCCTGGTCCCTAATGGAGCACTATTCTCAGTTTCTGCACAATCTCTGGGAAAGTTTATGCTGCACAGATGTGAAACACGGGCGGGCTTGGAGTTCCTTGCTTCTCACAGCCTGGAGACACCATCTGCTGCCTGAATCCTAACAGCATGGACTAAAGCTGAATGGGACCCTCTGATTATCTATTTTGGGACTCCAGCCTGCCTGAGACCCCTGGGCCTGCACCTGCCTGGACCCCTCCAGGAAGGGCACATGGTACTGTGTCACAGGGCAGAGAGGCTGGCGAGTGCCCATGTCCCGCTGGAGTCACAGTGGTCAATGCCTTCTCCATTCTTTCTTGGTGTTTATTGACAATTGACTTCTAAGTCTCAGTGAATCATCTCAAAATCCTTCAAGGGATACATGGCTTGTCGATCTTTTAACAGGAAAGAAAACATGGTAGGGAGGCCAGAAGGTTCTGAGCCACGTGGTTCAGAGCTGAGCGCAGGTTGTACTTGCTTTCTACAGCCTTCTGTGACAGGGGTGGGGTCCCCTTCTCCAGGCTTCTTACTCAATGATATGTGTGTGTGTGGTGTGTGTATGTGAGTGTGTGCATGTGTGTGCATACATGTGTGTACATGCATACATGTGCATTTGTGTGTGTGCCTGTATGCATGTTCGTACATGTGTGCATGTGCATATGTGCATGTGTGTGCATGTGTGCATGTATGTGCATGTGTGTGTGCCTGTATGCATGTTCATACATGTGTGCATGTGCATATGTGCATGTGTGTGCATGTGTGCGTGTGTGTGTGTAGGTGTGGGTGCATGTGTATATGTGTGTGCATGTGTGCCTGTATGCATGTTCATACATGTGTGCATGTGCATATGTGCATGTGTGTGCATGTGTGCGTGTGTGTGTGTAGGTGTGGGTGCATGTGTATATGTGTGTGCATGTGTGCCTGTATGCATGTGCATATGTGCATGTGTGTGTATGTGTGCATGTGTGTGCAGGTGTGGGTGCATGTGTATATGTGTGTGCATGCATGCACACACCATGGTTGCAAAAGTAACTTTTCTTTTTCCACGATGTGGGTCCCAAGGGATTGAACTCAGGTTATCAGACTTGTTGGTATACATCAACCACTGGCCTCTGGCTTCACTCTATATTGTGAGAACAAGCTTCAGGAAGTTACCTAGGTTGGCCTCAAGCTCTCCATTCCCCTGCCTCAGCCTCCCGAGTATTGGGATTTATTGGCTGTCATTCCACACTTCTAAATGGTTGGGAGCACAAAAGAGCAATGGGGGTGGGGGGACCATGACACAGAGATGTGACCTGGAATTCCCCTGCATGACGTGTCGGGAAGACCTCTCCTCCCCTCTACCATGTGGTCATGGTTCTGAATCTCAGAATCTTAACCAGCCATGGGTGTGAGGGTGACAGTTAACAGGACCCGCTGTCACCCCAACATCAAGACAAAGCTCTGAAAAGAAACCACCATTTGGTTGTTTCTGTGTGAGAGACCCCAAGGCTTTCCCTGTGCCATAGTTACCTGCCTGGCATTCCAAAATTCTTGACCAAGTGCTCACAGCAGACCCACAGCAAGGTACCGGGCTGTCACACCTACCCCTCATATGCACACCTATACTTTCTGTGCACAGGAAGCCAGCCATCTCATCTGCTGCCTGAGGAAGGCCTGTGGACACCAGCTACAGCCTCTGCAGCCTCTGGCAGCCCACTGGCTGGTTCCCTGCCTGACCCTGGACGACCTCAGTACTCACTTCTCCACAGAATCCGCTTCTCACACCCACACTTATTTCATCCTGACTGGGCCAGGTCCAAAGTCCCTCTAGTCGGTCCCCTCAGACTTGTTTCCCAAGCTCCGTGTCCCCTGTGTGCAGGGCCACCCTCTGCTCACCTCCCACCTGCTGCTTCTGCTCTCACAGCTCCTGGGGAACCTCCAAATTTGTGTCTTTATTTCCAGTGCTTTACCACAGGCTTGCCAGCAAGAAGGCACCTGTGTGAGATTAAGTGCCCTCCCTCCCTCCCTAGGGTGGGCTAATGGCTCAAAGGCGCCCCCTCTGGCCAAGTGGAATAACAACAGGTACACAGGGCTCTGCGGTGGACAGATTCCCTTTCCAAAATCCCCACTCTGTTGGCACTTATTAAACACTTACTGTTTATCAGCCTTGGAGAGGGTCCAGGGGTGGAGGCGAGGCTGGTCCCCCTGCCACAGAGATGAGAGAGAAAGGGCATGGGATCCTCTTGCAGGCTGGGTTTTCCGCCTGGGGCCTAGGGAGCCTGGTGGGGGCAGGGCTGCGTGTAAAGTTTCCTCTGTCCTCCTCACTGGCCCCTGCATTTCCCCCCTTTGGCTCCCGAACGATCCATCAGTCCGTGGCTCACCTGTGAAACCCAAGGCTGGGAACCTCTCTGCTGCTCTGTTACAAAAATCAAGATTTATCGGAACATGACAGGCCTGGAGGGTTTTATGACATGCACGGCGCCAATTCCTCCCGCTAACCTATTTGTCCCTGGTGGGGCGGGAGTGGTTTACGACTGCCAACACCACTCCATCTGCTCCGGAGCTTGTGATGCTGACAGCAGGGACAAAATGTCCAACCCTGTCCGGGCCCCGCGGCGGGATTATCGCTTCAGGACTTGGGGGCACGGGCGGCTCTCCTGGAGAAAGACCCTGGGCTCACCCCGGCTCTGCCTGTGGGGATGAAATTCAAGCAGCTCTGACAGTCTGTGAATTATCTGTCTTGCGGTCTCCCTCCTCCTGGCTCTTTTATCTCCACGGTGGAAGCCATATCAGGGTAGAAATGGAGGGCGTTTTTTTTTTTTTTTCTCCCCGTGAACCGTTCTTTTGACATCTCTACAAAGGCCTCATGACACCCAAATTGCCTTCATCTTGGGAAATAAAGACACAACGTGGGGACCATTTGGAACCTCTTAAAAGGAGAGGTTGGCCTGTTCTGGAAGTTTCCAGAGGGGCTGGGAGGTATGACTGGCCATGATCAGAATATGGGGGCAGCACCAGGGTCCAGAAAGGGGTTCCCACCAGGCAACCGGAAGTACTTGTAACGCCATGAGCGTTGTCTCAGGCCACACCTGAACAGGAACACCCCCAAACACTTGTTTTATACATGATGGCATTTTTGGTGTTTGGTGGGTGAGCTCTACCTCTCTTCAGCCTGAGAGCCTGCTCCAGGATGCTGAAACCAGAGGTACATAAGAGGCTGAAGAGAGGCTGGTAGGTGACTCCTCCCAAAGCCAGTTTCGGTTGAGAAGGGTCCCGGCTGGAGGATCATACCAGTTGCTGCAGGAGATCAAGGTGGCTGCCTCAGGGAAGGTTGATGGTAGCCACAGCCACCAATACTGTGGGGTCAAATGTTTCCCAAGGCATCTGAAGCTGCTATGTCAGGCAGCATCCTCACAGAGCAAGGCCAGGGAGGAGATTACCCATGTACCTCCTGGCCAACTAGCGGAAACCCAGGCTGCCTATCCGGTCGGTCTCTTGTCTATCCACGCACCAACCAATTCAAACTCACGGACCTTCTTCAGCGAGAGCCAGCAGCCTATGAGTTCAATATACAGTAGGTGCCTACTTGATGCTCAGGGATTCCAGTTAATCATCAGCTAATGCAAGGAATCAGACTCAGAACCGCCTCTCTAGCACTTAATAGTGGGCATGGTCTTTGGCAAGGTCATGAGAGCCCAGGGCTGAGATACCAATAGGGCCATGCCACAGCACCGGGCTGCTGGGAGGATGGTGCAAGATATGCAGGTAATGTAGAGAGGCATGCAGCAAGTGCACAATACAAGCCCATCCCAGTGGGAAGGAGCAGGAGGGGGGAGGGAGAGGATGGAGAGGGGAAGGGGAGAGGAAGGGGAAGAACTCAAAGGAAACCTCCATCTTCTCCCCCAAAGCAACACCCTGAGAACACTGAATGCCCAAGTGCCCAGTGAGCTGGAGGGCTGTGCCACCTTGCTTTCTGAGCATGATGCGTGCTCCTCACAGCTGGGCCTCTAGTACACCAGCCAGTGTCCATGGCCAACAGAATGTATCTGAGCGGTAGGGAGCAGTCCCCGCATACCACTGTTGATTGGCCTTGGATGAGCAAATATATTTATTTACAAATGGGAAATGAGGAACATTGACTCTGAGTGCCCAGTGTGGCCTCATCTCCAGTGTCCTACCACCCCATGGTGTGGCCAGGGCCATAGAGATGCCTGCAAAACTGGTTGTGACTTGAGTTTAAAGGAAGGGGTGGCTGGATGGCTCGGTCACAGGAGGCTTCTCCGTCAACGTCCAACCCCAGGGCAGCAGGGCTGGGCGTGGTGGCACACATCTGAAAACTCAATGTTCAGGAGGTGAAGACTGGAGGCAAGCCAGACTGGGCTAGGAGAAAGAGGGGGTCAGGGACACAGAGACAGAGACACAGACACAGAGACACAGAGACACAGACACAGAGACACAGACACAGGGACACAGACACAGAGACACAGACACAGAGATACAGAGACACAGAGACACAGACACAGACACACAGACACACAGAGAGAAACATAGACAGAGACAGAGAGAGACAGGGACAGGGAGGTTGACATCATGTACACAGGTCCTCAAGATGAGAAAGTTGTGTAGAAGATTAACACACCAGGCGACTGCTGTATTCCAACTCACTTGCATTTAGCACCTCCTGTATACCTGCTCTGAGCACCATTTAGCACCCCCTGTATTTCTGCTCTGAGCATCATATTGCCATTTAACACCACAGAGGGATTGGGAGATGTTTTTTTAAAGGCTGTGCAATCTTAGAACATCAAAATGCTACCATTGCCTTAGAGGACAGTCTGACCAGTCCTCACAGACACAAACATAGCCTTGCCATCGAGCCAGCAGCCAGTCGCACTCCTGAGATTTGTGCAGATGGGGATGAAACTTGTATTCACCTGCCCTGCATGGTCATGATCACTCTGTGGCCTATGTAGGCTGGAGAATATTACGCAGCACTGAAAAGGAAGGTGCTGCCAGTGGGGTCCTGGCCTGGAAATCTGAAAGGACTTTGTGGTGCATGATTTCAGTTCTAGAACATTCTGGAAAGTACAAAACTGTGGAGACAAGATCAGCGGTTGTGTGTGGCCACTGTGGAGGGAGCACACAGCACCACAGAAGCTACTCTGTCTGTCCAAAGCCAAAGAACAAATAGAGCCGAAAGAGAGAGAGAGAGAGAGAGAGAGAGAGAGAGAGAGACAGACAGACAGACAGACAGACAGACAGACACAGACACAGACACAGACACAGACACAGAGACACACACAGAGAAACCCAGAAACACAGAGAGACACAGAGATGCACACAGAGCTATTCTGGCTGTGGAGTCTGCAGGGTCATGGTGTCAATGCTGGCTCAGCATTAGTCATGTGTGTCACATGATGTCTCTTAGTAATGACAAAGCGTGCACAGCCAGGAGAAAGGGACTGTGCGTTCTAACTGTACTTTCTGCTCAGTTCCCCAACAAGCCTAAAGTGTGCTCCCCCAAAGCACCTTTAATGATAAAGATAATATTGTTAGTAAAAACAGCATCAGATGCTGGACCCTGCAACCACACCGCCCAAGATCAAATCCTGCTGCATCTGGACAGTTCTGTATCAATGTTGAGGTGACTGTTCCTGGCTACTTCAGGGCATTACCTGGGTGGGGCTGGGAAGGGGTTTTGTGGATGTGACAGAAGCCCATGGTTGGCTGATTTTTGGTGAGGGAGATTGCTGTAACACACATGGTTGGCTTTAATTGGCCAGGGACTTGGAAACATGGCTGGGTCTTCCTCGAGGCAGGAGGGACCTGATCGAGATGGTAGCTCTGTCTCCCAGGGGCTGCTTTGCACTTGGATTTGCTGGCTACCCCAGCAGGTGAGGCCTGGGCCCCAGCTATGGAGCTGTTACTGTGAATTTCTATGTACTCACTCCTCAGCCCAGAGTAGACACAGCACACACAGCTAGGTGACCTAGCCTCAGGTTCCTGCCCTGCAACTGGGACCTGTCGTCTGGTCCACTGTAGCAGTTGGGGACAGGCTTGGTTAGTACCTGTGGGGTGTGCCCGGGTTGCCAGTGAGGTGGCATAGTTTGACTCCAGCCTTCCCAAGTAGGTGGATTCTGTGTCCTACACCAGCTGTACCCAATCTTCCCCGGGAACAGAGAGGAGCGCCCCACGGGTTTTCATTAGACAGCACGGGAGGGCCTGACTGCGCTTGGAACCACGCATTCTTCACGTTCCTCCTTGGCCTGGCACAGCCATGGCACTGTCGTTTTTAAAAAATAATAATAAATCTGGTGTTTAAAATTAAAAAGAAATCGCAGCCTTCCTCTCCCGGACTCATTTCCTGTGGTGTTTCCCTGGCCTAATCGGAACCCGACAGGCTGCCGGCATGGAGGAAGCCGGCCTCCCCTGTGTGGGGGCAGAGTTCAGTGTGGAGAATGGTAGTTTTGTTCGAGGTTGGGAAGAGGTGGTGGGGACGGGGCTTCCCCCACCAAACCCAGGAAAGAACCCCGAAGGAGTCCTGTTAAAGTATAGCAGGCACTCTGACCAGGGTGGGGTGAGGTATGCTGGGAGATAGGCCACTCACCAGCCTCCCCTATTGTTGTCCACCGAGGGGATGGTTCTTAAAGCAGGGTAGAGAGTGTTGCCCCTTGGGATCTTGTGAACAATGGGCTCAGTGGGACACCCTGGGAGCTCTGCCTTCACAGGATAAGGGACAACACAGTGGGCACCTCACAGGCAGTCTGCAGCTAGCCAGGCATAGCTCGTGTGGGTACCGAGGCAATCCCGGGAGTGGATGACATCATCCCATGGTGGATAAAAGTTCGAATCCAGTAGGGTCACAGTAGAAGCCCCTTTCAGCCAAGAAGGATGCCACTCCACGCTGAAGGGGACCAGGGGCAGCATCTTAGGGAGGCCACTCCATGGGGTGCTGCCTGTATTGGCTGATGGGCACTGAGGGGCCTCTGGCTCCCCCACCTGAACCCCTGGGTTAAAGAACTAAGACACCAGAGCCAACATGAATCTCATTTTTCTTCTGTTTTATTTCCTGCCGCCATCTGGATTTTTTTTCCTCGTCTATTTTATATCAAGTTGTACCTGACAGTTTATCAGCACACTGCAGATACAGATTTGGGTAAAGGGGTGAGCAGATTCGCTATGTGAATAGCATGGAGGGCCAGCTGAGGAAGCCCAGACTCCTCGGGCAACCACAGGGAGCTACTGCTGTTGCTGGGAACTACTGCTACAAGTGTCCTCCACCCCCCATTTGCAAAGCCCCTGTTCTGCTCAGAGGGCTTTTCCAGACACGAATAAGGTCATCGAGATATCTGGGACAGTCACGTGATCATGGGTAATAGCCACATCTAGGAAATCCCAATCCCAGCAATCTGGATGAGCAAGAAGAGTAGTGTCTGTGTACTGGCCAACAGACACATGGAAGTGACCATCACACACACAAAAGATGGCAGGGCATGTCATTTGGGAGAGACAAATTAGGACAGCTTAGGAGGGGGTGTCGTTAGGGTTCACGGTGTGAGAGCTTTGGCTCATTACTGGAGGCTCTGTTCATGGCGGGAATTATGGCTGAGGCTTGTTCATAGGGTCCAATCAGGAAGCAGGGAAGGCAAGCTGGAACCAGGGCATAACCACCAAAGGATTTGCCTCTAGTAACCCGTCTCCACCAGGCAGGCTGGACGGGGACATTTCAGTTCTGAACTCTAGTGGGAAAGTAGTCCTGACTGCTCCGTTAGCCCTCAGTATGATAAGGCACACGGGCAACCCAGGGCCCTCTAACACTCAGCACACCCATGCTTGCAAAAGACTGTCTACAGAGGCAAGTAAGCCAGCGACCCATTGGCTGGAGGGGCCAGAGGCTTGAATGAGTTCCCTGCACAAGAGCCAGTGGGAGAAAGGGGGCCTGAGCCGTGGCATTCACTAGGAAAACAGACATTGGACTCAGAGTCCGGATGATGCCGCTGTCGGTAGAACGAAGGAACAGAGACAGACATCATCCCCGAGGATCTGTAAGGTGAAGAGGGATTAGAGCTCTTGCACAGCGATGGTGTGAACTGACCCAGGTCAGAGATTCTTGCGGTGGTAGTGTCCGTGAGGGCCACACACCTGCCTGTCCTATGAGTGACAGAATATATCCAGTGAGCGTGTGCTTGCGACAGGAAAGCTTTATTCATAATGAAGATGAATTAGGAAATACTGCTGGGGCCTCGGAGCTCCTTGGAACAACATGACCAAGAAATTGGCAAATATTGCCATGTGCGATTGGACCCAATGGTGACTGATAAATGGTGAGGGAGGAAGGACGTGAGGGGCACTTGCAGGCTTCTGTTTGAGGCTCCAAAATAGGTAACGCCATTGGAGAGCAAGGGGGCTGGGAGAGGGTCACTCTGAGAGATGAGATATCGAAAGAAAGGGGTGCAGGAGAGCTTCCTAGGAACCCCCGTGTACACACAGGTAAGAATTACTTAAGCTGCTTGCTTGGCAGCTGCACATCCTGCTGTGTCCTTCCAGTTAGAATTAGGGGAACATCCTAATACAGATGCCACCGTCAACTAAGTCAGAAGGGACAGATGCACTCTGGGAAGCTTAGGGGAGGGTCACCTCAGTTAAACCAAGCAATTCTAGTCCCCCTGTTCCTTCTCCCTCATAAAGATGACTTTATATACATTCACCAAAAAAAAAGTACAAATAGGAATTTCATTGATATCAATACCTTTAAAGTCTAAGTAGCAGCACTTGTCTTTCCTAAGCACCGAGGTCCTTGTTGGGTCCTAGACTATAGTGCACACATCTAGACAAGAGTGCAAGAAAGTGAATTGTCTTCAACCCATGGCAGGAGCCTGGGAAGGCAGCCAGGGACGACATCGCTTTGACATTTGAACTGTTATAGCCACCTAGATACTTAGAAAGAACTTAGGTTCCCAGGACTAACTCTCTCCAGATAGATGAGTCTCAAGAATCATTTGCCCAATGATAGAATGCGATGCTATTGGCCACAGGGTGAGCCGGGAAGTGGCTACTCATCGGAGGCTAAGTGACCTTTCCCAGCAAGTCAGACAAGAGATAAAAGCTACAGGATGACAAGACAACTGATAAAGTACCCACTCTTGTCCAGATTCTGAGCCTCCTTCTGTCCAGATTGATTCTGAACTGAAGACTGTCTTTATTCTAGAGTCCAGTCTGAGCTCATTTACAGCATCCACGGAGAACCAAGATGGAGAATGATTTTCAAAGAACCTAAGTCAAAGCAAACAGAGCCACGAGCATCTGTGAGGAGCTGCCCTGGGCTCTGTGCATTGTGCTATTGGCTGCAAGTGACAATGACAGCTGTCTGTAGGCGCTCACCCTGATCTATCTTAACCACATCATGCCCCTGAAGGAGGTGGGAGTGGAAGTCCCCATAGAGCAGCCTGAACTTGGTGGCCCCTGTGAGTTGGCAATGTGAGTTTCCATTTTTTTTTGTGGCCATTAAGAGAGATATGAGCACCCCCACGATATTTGCTAGACGGCAGTGTTTTCACACACCGAGACGCGAGTGGAAATTCTTAGTGCCCAGGGTCACTTGAGGAGGTTGGAATTCATTTGCATAATTCAGGGAATGTTTCGGAGACTAAGTCAATCTCTTATTCCTTTGTGCCCCAGGTGTCCTTTTGTTGGGTTACGCGCTTCTGGAATCTTGTTACACTTATTAATATGTATGGCCTGTGCACCTGGCTCACGCCTTTGGAAATGGCAGCCGTGGCTTCACGTGTTCTGCACCTCCTCACACACGTGGTGAAGATCTGTTGAAAGACTTAACAAGGATCGAGTGAGGGACTGAATGTGCTCTCAGGCAGACCAGCTTCTAAGGATCTGTTTCCTCATCTAGAACATGGGTTTACTGTGAAGGCCAGATGAGAGGAACAAGAGAGGCGCTGAAGCAACTTCCTGGGAGACACATAATGAGAGTTCAGTAACACTTTGGACGGTGATGGTGGTGATGACAGTGATGGTGGTGGTAATATAAATGAGGGGATGTCATGACGATCATGCTGTGGTGATGTAATGATACTGATGGTGATGATGTAATGGTGGTGATGTAATGATGTTGCTGCTGACTGTGGGGATGTAATGATGGTAATGCTGATGCTGACTATGGCGATGTAACGATAGTGATGTAATGATGCTGATGCTGATGCTGACTGTGATGATGTAATGATGCTGACATAATGCTGCTGCTGCTGACTGTGATGATGTAATGATGGTGATGTAATGTTGGTGATGCTGATGCTGACTATGATGATGGTGATGGAATGATGCTGATGTAATCATGGTGATGTAATGGTGATGATGTAATGATGCTGATGCTGATGCTGACTGTGATGATGTAATGACGGTGATGTAATGATGGTGGTGCTGATACTGATGGTGGTGATGTAATGGTGATGATGTAATGATGCTGGTGCTGACTGTGGTGATGTAATGAGGGTGATGTAATGATGGTGATGCTGACTGTGATGTAATAACAGTGATGCTGACTGAGGTGGTAGTGATGGTGGCAATGATGGTGATAGTGGGTGATGGCAATTGTGACAATAGTGACGGTGACGGTGGTGGAGGAGGTGCTGCTGCTGCTGCTGGTAGCCATAGTGGTGACAGTGATGTAGACAGACAATGGGAAGGAAACTGAGACAAAAGAGTTCACTTTGTCCATTTACTTTGCTCACTGACAAGCCAGAGCTCCGGTTGCAATCTGATTTCCAGCCCTGACTTCAGGGCATTTTTTACTAGAAGCAAAAGACAGATGAGGGAGCCCAGACCCCTGCTGTGGAACTCCGTGTGAACTCACCCTAGTGGGCTGGGGTCAAACTCTGGGCAGTGGATTGGCTCATTAAACAAATGACCTAATTTAGTGCTTAAGACACTTGAAATTTACTGTACTAATTTGTCAAGTCGTCCAGAACAGCCCAGCCACCAATGGCGATCCCAGTTGGTTTTAGCGGAATTATGGGCAAAATTCAGATTGCCGACTTAGAAAAGGTCAAGTTGAAGCAAAAGTGAGAATCCTGTCTGCGGAGCGCCGGAGAGACTTTTATGGGCTGGGATAAATCTTCCGGCCAAACTTTCATCTTTTCCTTTCCATTTTTAGCACCTCTCAAGGAGAATGGTTTATGGAACCGGAGAACAGGAAGCAGGAAGTAGGAAACAGGAAGTGGGGAGGTTCCATTCTGGATGTGGTCACGATAAGCTGGTATCCTTGGTGAGGGTCTGTGAGAAGGAGATTGTTCCGGTCAGTGGCCATGGAGCAGGGCAGGGATACACCAGAGGACGTCTGTCATTGTAAATGACCACTCAGCATCAAAGTGTAACCGCAGAGGAGGTCACACGATGTGCGGTCACCGCAGAAGTGCCTTCTCTTCCTCACTTCTGACAGTCTGACCCTCAGCTACGGGGCCTTTTCCTCTCGCGGAGGTGACACCTAGCCTCTTGCCGCAGAGCAATCAGAGAGAAGCCAGACTGGCCGTGTTTATCCCACTTTCCAAGAACCACGGAGGGAGCGGTTACCGCAGGCTGCTTTCTCGGGGCTCCCTCAACCCCATCATCTGTACAGCTGTCTGTTTACACAGCAAGGGCTGCACAGTTCCCCCATTTAAAGACCCATCTGGTCCTTCCATCAACCTAAGCTGTAACCTGGAGGAGTGAACGCCAGCACTGGGGGGGGGGGGGGGGGGGGGAGAGGAGCGGAGGTGGGGGGGGGGTGGAAGTTGCATGGAGAAGCGTGTTTATCCCGCGTCTGCATTAATGCTTCCTAGAGTTTATTTTCAAAGTGTAAGAGGGAACAATGCCTTGCAGGCTGTCAAACGCAAACACGGCTGGTTTAACTTGGGGCCACGGTCTCCCCAGTGTTTTTCTCCTGGTTTGAAGGATCCACTTGAGAGAGGGGGGAGGTCGGGAAGGCAGGGCAGGGAGGGGGCCGAGGGCTGCTCTGAACCCTCCTTGGGGTCTGGCCTGCCCCTGCGGGCCACTGCTGTTTGTCATATGGAACGGATTAGGCCTCCTCTCTCACACTGTCAACTTGGGTGTTCCGCACGCAGGCAGGCTGTTTTTGCTGGGGTCTCGGTAACGGCAGGAAGTGCCCCTCTCCGACCACATGTGAGATCGTGTGGGAACAGCAGAGGGGGCAGGGCTGAGGGGCGAGCTGGGTGTGGGATCGAAAAAGTCTCCCTCAAGGAGCTGGCCGTGTGGGTGGAAGCGGGAGGGAGATGCGTACTGGCCAATTTAACTTTATGGGGTCTGGTTGGCAGGAGATGGGGGAGCTTCCTTGATGAATCGGGCCTGTCCCTAATAGAACTGCCCCTCATGTTTTACGGTCCCACGCGGGGCCCGGGGAGGGACCGATGGAGCGTGAGGGATCACAGCTGCTGTTTAATTTGTTCTGAATTTCCTGCAGGCCTCACCAGACATGTACAGGAAATGGGCGGTAAATGTTTAATAGGTCATACCTAACCCGGCCATTAACAGGTGCTGCGGCTTAGACAGCCCCAACCGGTGTGTGCACGCACATACCGAGCCCCCTCTGCCTGTCCCTCTTCTGTTTTGTATGGCGGCCCAGCGTGAGGTTGTTGTCCAGCACACCCCCAACCTGGAGACTACCCAGAGTAAGGCTTAAGAGTAGCTTAGGACAGCACCACGGGGAATCAGGGTGTTGATCCTTGCCAGCCTAGGCTGGCTGTATTTCTGTGGCCATCTCCCTTCCTTCTGTGCACTCTGAGTCCAGTATTCAAACATGGCAAGTGGGCTTGGAACCTGCTCCAGGCTTGGAGTTTCCCTGAGAAGGAATTTCTGTGCTGGTTCACTCTCTCAGCAGGTGACAGGCAAGAAAGAAAACTGCAGACATCCTAGGACCCCTCAGGAGAGTCAGGAGGCCACCAAGGCTAAGGGAAAGAAAGGAGTTTGGGTGTGCTGACTCTGGGTGGGTTTGGTATCCCCAAAGTCCCCCCTGTCCCCCTGATCCCCTGTCCCCTGCTCTCACTCATCCTTGACACAGTCTGAGGAGCACATTAGCTTTGTCCCATTCACCAGGGAAGACAGCAGGGGAAACTGGAGCAACACCAGGCTTGGACTCCATCTTGCGATCCAGTGCAAGTCTGAGGGAGCTGGGATCTGAACTTGAGATTCTGAGAGCAGAGCCAGCCTGTGTCTGACAGGTTTACCCAAGCTGAAAGATAGCGTACGAAAGACACAGGGGGCCTCATGTGCCATCAAAAAATGTCACCCATCCTTTCTGCCGCAGGCTTCTTTCCTGCCTCTGTGTGGAAAAGTTTTTCCTATAAAATTACTATTACTGTTCTCTCTCTCTCTCTTTCTCCACACGCGCGTGCGCACGCGCGCGCATATGTGTGTGTGTGTGTGTGTGTGTGTGTGTGTGTGTGTGTGTGTGTAAAATATATAATTGCCATTTCTTGGGAGGTATCCACCTTGTCTTCTGAGTCAGGGTCTCCTACCAGACTGGAACTCACCAATAGGCTATCCTGCCTACCAGAGAGCCTCAGGCATCTGCCTGTCTCCCCAATGCTGGAACTGCAATTGAATGCTATAACCAATTTTTTTTTGTTTTTTTGTTTTTTTTTTTAACAGAGGTGTGGGGGTTCAAACCCAGCTTCTCATCCAAGATCAAAACTGTACTGACTGTGCACAGCTCCAACTCCTGCACCATTTTGTGGGTTGAGTTTTTACTCACCATGCAGAGGCCACTTTTATTTACCACTCACGTGTGAAAGGACTCCATAATGAACCTGGCCTCCAATCCCGTGTGCCTTCTAATGCCCAGATGTGGGTCACCAGGGACTGAATTAATGGTCTCCACAGACAGGGCAGGCCACATGGGTTCTCCCATGACCTGACCACACCTGACACACACCGCCTCTGTGGATCTCAGACAGCGCCTGTTACACATTTGGTGAGGGAGCAGAAGAGAGGAATTTGAAGACTCCAGGCCAAGATTGGCCTAGAGATTTATATGCATAGCTAAGTCATCCTGGCTTGGGCAGATCCATGCCAAGACAAGTGCCACACACATTTTAATCATTGGAATAATATTAATAATTAATTAAAAAGCAGGCTGATAGTGGGTGTGGTAAAATAGCCTTGCTAACCTGGCACTGAGTGACTTGGACTTCGTCTGTTTTTAAAGATAGTGCAGGGAATTGAACTTGGGACGTCATGCATATTGGTCAGACAGTCCAGCGCTGAGCTGCCCCACAGGCTACGTTCTGCTTTTCGTTTTGAGACAAAGTCTGACTAAATTTCCCAGGCTGATTTTGGACTCACTGTGTAGCCCAGGCAGGCATTAAAGATTGTATCCTCCTGCCTCAGCCTCTGGGTACTAGGACAGTAGGTCTCTGACAGCAGGGGACAGGGGATTCTCATGAGAAAACAGGAACATCCCAGGCAGGCAGGCATGGCAGGAGTGTGCCCATAAGGACGATACCTCGGGAGCCCCCTGCTTGCTGGTGCTATGATCTTACAGCCTGCAGCTTTGCAGCTTGCAAACACCTGAGATCTTCCAGAAGCCTCTCCTGGCTGGAGGTTGGATGGAGTGTGTCTCCCGGTGCTTCCAACTCCTCATCTCCCAGCCCTGTTAACCTCATGCAAAACAAAGCAAAACAAAACAAAACAAAACAAAACAAAACCTGTCAATACCAGCTATCAAGTGCCCCAAAGCTCTCTTCCTTCCTGAAGTTACCTGTGTGAATTTTAAGGCTGATGGAGTTCAAAGGAGGGTTTGAAACCATCTTGCAAAGTCTCATATTCTATGATGAATGTGCAGGACTTGGCCAGCCAATAAACCGTCTCTCCCACAGAGCATTTACAGTGACACTCCTCAGACACCCTCATTGAGCCGGGGGGCTTGTGTAAACCAGTGCTCACTGGTAACAGCACGAGAAGAGTGTGTGAGACTGTGCAGGCCCCTGCCTGCCGCCTCCTCAGGCTTTGAAGCTCAACTGCCGAGAGTGGGGCTTAGTGCTTTCATGAAAATGGGCGCGTGGTTATCAAGGTGCACTGAGTTTAAACAAAAAGACGTCACCTGTCACTTCTGCCCGAGGGTGGCTTCTATATCTTCGCCCATGGGAACTCAGGCCTGCAGTTCAGAGGTGCAGTGAGATTGTTGACGTACCAAGATTCTAGAGCAGATGGTGTCAGCAGTGGCTTGGGAGCTGGATCCCGCCCACCCCACCCCCCACATAATTCTTAATGGCTGTCCAACACTCAAACGTGTGTATTTTATTTTAAAGCCCAGGCCACCAGCTTCTCTTGGTCCATTAAGAGATCCTGTTGAAGTTGGGCATTGCAGAGGCCGACAGTGGCCTAGAGGAGGGCAGCAGCAGCCATCCCCTTGCACGGGAATGTACCCTCCAGAGTGCAAAAGTCCCTACTGTGCGTCGTCACTTTGCCCATTTCGGTCCAGAGGGCTCAGGTGCAGGGGTGATGGTCGAGCTTGGCTTAGAAGAGAGGTGAGCTCCCCTGTGAGGTGAGAGGGAAGAAAAGCCTATTTGTCAGGTATGCGCCATGGTGGGGAGAGAGGTGGATGGTCAAGGCCTGGGTGGAGTCACATCGGGCCACCTCACACCTGAATTCCCTATGGAGTACCAGAGATGAGTCAGTTTGGCCGCAGGCTGATTTTGTCAGCTGAGTGCAACCTGTGCCCCAGGTCCCACCACAGCCTCGGACACCCCTCAGGGTGAAGGGTGTAGTCCATCTCTGTGAGAGCTGATTCAAGGGCAGTGAGCCAGGCTGTCCCTTTCTCTGTCATGGAACTTCTTTTCCAAGCTTCAAACAAAATGTGGGCATTTGACAGCACCCTAACCCAAGGGTGTGGGAAGGAAGGTGTGGGAGGTGACTCCAATCCAGCCAAGAAGGAAGGTTCTTTTTCATTTCCCCGGGACCGATTTTCCTGTAAAGTTGGCGAAAGATGTGTTTGCCAAGGCAACGCCCAGAGGTTCCCCGAGTACCGCAGTGGGGCTGCTTCTGCCTCTCGGATGATTGCAGAGAGAACACGATTGCCCTGCGTTTCTGCCCTTCGCCCTCCCCCTGGGCCTCCCCCTTCATCTAGATCAAAAGCAAAAGGAAGATTCTCTCCGTGTGGAGCCCATGCTCGCCCGAGTTCTGTCAGTCAGAATCCAAATAAACAAACACAGCTTCCTCTGAGGGAGTTTGGGAAGCTGCTACAGCTTGATTTCTGGAATGTTTGCCACAGGCTTATGTGCTCCTCACAGGGTCATCATTTGAATGCTTGGTCCCCGTGTGAAGCACAGTCTTCAAGGTTGCAGAGCCCTTAGGACATGGGGCCTGGCTGATGGAACCAGGTCCCTAGAAGCAGGCCTTTGGCAGTGGTACCCACCCTCTGTCAGATCTAGCGCTCTCTCTCTCTCTCTCTCTCTCTCTCTCTCTCTCTCTCTCTCTCCCTCCCTCCCTCCCTCCCTCCCCCCCCCTCTCTCTCTCTCTCTCTCTCTCTCTCTCTCTCTCTCTGCTTCCTGTCTGCTGCCATAGAAACAGGCTGCTGCCGGTGCTTCCCCAGACCCCAGGACAGAGGCGGAGAGGCAACATGCAAAGATGCTTCTCTTATAACCTCTGCCAAGAGCTGTCACTGTTGTGTCCCTTACAGTGAACTGGGTGGGGCTGTGTCTGCAGCTGGAGGTTCATGGGACATGGAGGCAAAGGTGTTGGCCCCACCCAGGCTACACAGGGCCAGAAACCTCTGGGGGAGGCTGATGGATGTCAGCCATTTCTCCCACAGGCAGTGTTCGGAGGGAGACCACACTGGCCTCTGACACCCTGGCTCTCAATCTGCTTTGACTACAGTGCATGGGTATCTAGGCGTCTTTCCAGGATGCAATATGGGTCACCCTTGGCCCTCTCCAGCAGGGGTAACATGGAACCTTGGGTGGGCAACAGATCTCAGCCCTTCCTTCAGAACTTGTAAGGGTCGATGATTAGATTTGAACCTGGTGTCCTATCTACAGTGAAGGCAGTCACAGAGATGTCCTGGAGTGGAGTTTGGTAAAAGGACTCATTTTCCTTTAGGCTCAGAGGAACAGTGATGGGCTCCCACCTCTGCACTGTGATGTAGGGACAGGGAGGAGAAGCCAAGGACATTCATACTCTCGCTGAACCTGTGTCTAACAGGATCTCAGACACTGAGGCTGTTATTTCCACACTGTCTTCTCGCCAGTTGTGGTGTCGAGATAGGATTTACTGAAGGAGGCAGAGGCAAGAGGGTCACGAGTTCGAGACCAGCCTGAGCCACACACTGTCTTCTCTGCCATGATGCAGCAGAGGAGAGATCCTGTCCTGTGGTGGATTAGGGTTGCGTATAACTCTAAGTGACTTGACTGACCCCAAGCTGGGTCTCTGAAAGTTTCTCTCCCCTGCCCAAGTGTGTAGGGAGGAAGGAGTGAGAGAGACAGAGGTACACATGTAGATGTATGTAGCTCCAGCAGGATGTCGGCCATGGGGATGGCGCAGGACACCGCTGACAGTGCCCTTGGCAGTGACCCTTGATGACCTCAGCAGCACAGGGCACTGTGTTGCTGGACTGGCGTCAGGGGAGACTGCACGTTTGACTGGGACAGTGTCTCCTCGAACCCGGGTGATAATAGACATTGGTTTCTGTGTCACAGTCTCATCAGGTTGGGCTCAGTGTCCCTCACTGCCATTCTTCTTGAAGCACCTGAGCTGGCTCATTTTCTACCTCAAAGAATATGGCTCCCGTTCTGTGCAGTCACCTAGATGTACAGCTCCTCCCTCTCCCTCCCCGACTCACACCCGGACCATCTACTGGAATCTGTTACCTGGCCACCGTGCTGATCCTAGTCTGACTGGTAGTGTACCCAGGCCTTGGTTGAGAGGATATCTGCTGTGTGCCATTCATAGAACTCACTCTGTTAGCCACATCTCCAGTCCCCAAGGAGTTCCATGCCCTCCACCCCTGCCATATCTGACTTTTAGCTGTGTGTCACCATCAGGGCTGCTGTTTTAATACAGCTGGCTTCAGCCAGAAAGTTCCAGCAGCCCTTACGTTTCTAGACCACCACTGCCACTGCACAAAAAAAGAAAAGAAAACAAAACAAAACAAAAAACCCAAAAACCAAAAACCAAAAAACAAAACAAAACAAACAAACAAACAAAAAACCACAGGCACTGGCCACTCTTGGATGTCCAGCTAGAGCACGCCTTCCCAGCATTCCTTGCCAGAGGATTTAAGGGGGCTTGTTTATCACTAGACAGAAACCCCATAGGTCCAGATCCCAGCCACTTTACGGCAAAGAATGCAACACTGCACATGGTGGGTTTGGATTGCTGTTCACTGGGCTGCCTGGGCCTGGGAACCAGACAGCCTGGATCGCTGGGGGTGGTGCGTGAGGAGGAGGAGGTGCTGGCTCAAGGGAAGCCCCATCTGCCTTCCTGACCCGCTTCCTGGCCCTTGCAGCTCCTTCTTCCCTGGGAAGGCAGAAGGGGGCCCAGAGAGAAAGCCTTTGTTTCTAGGAATGTTTTCCTTCCTTCCACAGGTCCTCTCTTGTGCGGTGTCCCTGGTCTCTCGCAGACCTGGTCATCGGGTTTCAGGCCATGATTTGCACAGCTGTGCTAATTTGATCAAGTATCTGATTCAGGCACCAAGTGGGGCCACGGTGGCTGGCCATCCTGTCCTGTCCTGCAGGCACGGGCCCCCAAGGCATCTGCCCCTCTGCACACAGCTGTCCGTCAAATAGTCAGATGTGGGAGTGCCCGGATGACCCGGTGTGTGATTTATTTAATGATGCCCCAAGGGGAGCGAGGTGGGGAAAGAAAGACCCTTGGACTTGTGTTTCTTCTTCCTGTGGGGTCCATGGCTCTGTTCTGGGGGCTGGAGTGGAGGATGAGCAGACACAGTGTGCATTGTTCCCCAGATGACAGCTAAAAGCTCGGGAGGACTCTGGGCTTCCTGCAGGGTGGGCTCCATCAAAACCTTCGCAGGAAGATTTCCTTGCCTCTGTCAACCCTTTCAACCTCTGGGCCAGCAGCAGCAGCAACAGCAGCAGCATCCCAGCCTGCTCTATGCTCCAGTGTGTCTGTGGTCAAATCCCCACTGGGGCATGTGCTCGAGTGCCAGGGCCCATGGGAAACCACGTGGTGCCATTCACCGCTGCTCACACTCACGAAGACCCTGTCTGTGTCTTTCCGGGGACACAGTTCCCACAGTTTTCATCAGGGCCCTTACTGTTAGTGCCTCTGAATCCTCATCTGTGAAATGGGCAGATGGACATCCACATCACCCTGGGCCGGTACTTAATTGCTCAGAAGCAGCTGGCGCTCAGAGTCAAGCCGGACAGGATAGCACCTGGGCGTGGAGGAGGGCCTCGGTTTTTGATGCCACTCTCGATGAAGTGAAAGCAAGTCATGTGTGAGCGCTTGGCACCCAGTGGCATCGTTAGGTCGGAATAGTCTGTGTCTGGAGTGTGGCCCTCGAAGCTTCCACCATGCATTCCTGAGAGTCACCACATGCTGGCCATGTGGGCTTCCAGCCCTAACCCTATCATAGCAGAGGCTGCCCCCAGGGCCTCCCCGGCTGCTGGATGACCTGCATGGCTCTTCCCCGGCCCATGATGGCTGGACATCATCCTACTGTCCTGTGAGGAGCCCCAGCCTACACCTTCTGCTTGGTTTCTGTGTCTCCTTGCTCTCTTTCCAGGATCAGAAGAAAAACCTGACCAGATGGATAAGACCAAGGACCTAGGAGTGACCGGGCTATGCCCACCAATAGATGCCAGCTTATTGGGCATCCTCGGACCAGGATCTGCAGAGAAGATCTTAGCTCATTCATTCTATTTGATTTGCTTTTCTTAGGTATTATCATCATCATCATCATCATCATCATCATCATCATCATCATTTTGAAAACCATTGGACACAGGAAAAACAAATCCAAGCCTTAACATTGTCCTGTGTCCCTTCTTTCTGTCACCAGAACAGTTATAGGGACCTTCGAGCTACATTTGCTCTCTGTCCCTTTGTCTTTTGTAAGTGTCACCGTCCTGTTTGCTGAGCTTAGCAGGGACCGGAGGAGGAGAGCCCTCAGCCTCTGAGCAACACGTTAGCAGGTGTCCTGCGAGCCTCCTGACCCTCCAGCCGCACAGCCATGTTAAGCTCACCCCTGCTCCCAACAGCTCTCATCAAGTTTGCCAGAGCAGGTCCTGATCCCTGGAACATTTCATATAGCTGGTTACTCCTGTCTGTCTGTCTGTCTGTGTCTCTGTCTCTTTGTCTGTCTCTGTCTATCTCTGTGTCTGTCTCTGTCTATCTCTGTGTCTGTCTCTGTCTCTGTCTGTGTCTTTGTCTCTTTGTCTGTCTCTGTCTGTCTCTCTATCCCTTTGTCTTTGTCTCTCTGTCTGTGTCTCTTTCTCTGTCTCTCTGTCTCTCTCTGAGGCTCTCTCTCCCCCTCCGTCCCTCAACTGACTCTCACGTAGCTCAGGCTGGCCTTGATCTTCTGATCTTCTGTTTCCACCTCCTGAGTGCCTGGTCTACATGGAACTAGGGCTGGAACCAGGGTGTCATGAACGCTAGACAAGCTCTACCAGCTGAGACCCAGCCCCAGGCCCCACTTAGTGCCCTTCAGCCTGGAGCCTTCTCCAGGCCTTTCCCTCAGCTCCCCTGCTGTATCTGCAGAGTACAGAGTTTCTCTTCTGCCTATTGCTTTTCCATTCCAGTTGGTCTGACAGTCATCCAAAGTGACGGACTTTCAGGAGCTCCGTGTTTTCCCCTCACAAAAGGAATTTCCTGTTTTAAACATACCAAATTAGGCAACATGGAGCCCATATTCCTCCATGGCACCATATCCAATGATGTCTACATCATGGACTCCAAAATGAGGGTCCTGGCCCCATGGTTGTAGAGACACCAGGGAAGCCACTTATGAGGTGTTCTGTCCCCTAACTCTGTGACCTGTTTCTCACTGATGTGGCCACAAAGAACAGTAACAGAAGACAACCAATGAAGAGATAAGTCTCTAGAGTCCAAAACAAAGGGGCTTAAAGGCCAGGACGGTGTTTCTGCTGCAATGTGAGGGCGTGGCAGAGAAGGCACAGTCCTAGGAGACAGCAACTGGAGGACAGCAGGCACCGGTGAGCAGGATGTAGCCCTCCCAGGGCTCATCCACAGAGACTGCAGCTTGCTGATCTTCCTTAGGAGTCCAATCCCGACACTCTGCAACAAAGATATAAGTACCAAGGAGGAGGACCATGCTTGCCTTACCTTTGGGAGTCTTGGTAAAAGCAGGCCACCACCTCATCCATGGCTGCTGGAACCTGACCCTTTAGTCAGAGCTGTGATTCCACACTTTGACTCTTGGTGATGCTCAGGACTGCCTGCCCGGATGTGGAATTTGAATAAATATGTAAATACCCATGATACAGAAATGATGGGATGTGGAGAGAGTAACCGTTCTGTGCTCAGCTCATGGCCCACACCCTTGGCTTCAGTTTCCCTGCCATGCCTTCCTGGGAAACATAGCCATACCGGTTTCCAACTCTGTGGAGACCCAGATTAGCCTGGGACTCAGGTTCCTGTCAGTGGGGTTGTGGATAAGAAAGGAGCACATGGGGTTGAGTGTTCAAACACTGGGTCCTAAGATGTGAGTAAGCCCTGAAGTGAGCTTGTGCTGTGAAGATGCCTCGAGGGACCGTATCCCCTAAAGCCAATGCAGGTGCATTCTCCTGTGCCTTCTCCTGGGCGTCTGGTCTCGGCAATGAGAAAACTGATGATATCTACCAGCCAAACTGGATTTTCTCTCACACACACACACACACATACACACACACACACACACACACACACACACAGAGAGAGAGAGAGAGAGAGAGAGAGAGAGAGAGAGACATATACACACAGAGACACACAAGGCACACAAGACACACAGACACACACAGAAACACACAGAGATACACACACAGACACATACACAAGACACAGGGAAACACAGAGAGAGAGAGAGAGAGAGAGAGAGAGAGAGAGAGAGAGAGAGAGAGAGAGATACACACAGAGACACACAAGGCACACAAGACACAGACACACACAGAAACACACAGATACACACACAGACACATACAGAGACACACACAGACACAGAGACACACAAGGCACACACAGACACATACACACACAGACATACACACACACACACAGACAGACACACACAGCACACACAGACACACAAAGAGACATAGACACAGAGACACACACAGAGGCACACAAGACACATAGACACAGAGACACGCATGGACACACAGACACACACACTGACACACAAAGAGACATAGACACCCCCAGAGAGAGAGAGAGAGAGAGAGAGAGAGAGAGAGAGAGAGAGAGAGAACTAGCATAAGATGTAATAATATGATTTCTGTTCCCCACCCGCAAGGCTCTGATTTCCACCTTCGACACAGGAGCACCCGAGTCAGGTCCAGCCACCACCCTTGACCTCCCCTGGGATTCCCTCAGCCCCATGGCCACTGCTCTGAAATCTTCAGAAGATAGTTGGGCTCAAGGGCCAAGTAACCTGTGTGCTCACAGTGGGCACCCCTCCTCAGACCCTGGTTACCCCATACGCTATGTGAGGAAGACAGGCAGGCTGGGTCAGCCACTGCAATGCAGCTTGCAAGGGAAACACGCATGGCCGGGAGGCAGGTGAAGCTTCTTACTCTGTTCCTGCAGTGCCCTTGGTGATCAAGAGCTGACTGGCTTCACAGGGTCCTTTCAGAGATAAGGACACATTTTCCGCTGAGTAACTGCAGATGGCAGAACGTCGTCAGCTGCTTTGGCTACGAGGCTGCATGGGAAGGGTTTCCTCCTCACGCTCAGCCAAATAACAACAGTGCCAGTCGATTTCATGAGAGATCAAGCGGGCGGCTGATTTGGATTAAGCAGTGTAACGGTCCAATGGGCTAAATTAACTGTAAAATCTTCTAATTTTATTCGGGCATGTAAAGACGGGTCCGTGTCCACATAAATCCAGTGGCCTGTTTGCAACTAGCTTTCAACAGGCGTGCAGCCCGCGTGAGGGAGATGCGCCCGTGGCTCTGGACTCGAAGGCTTGCATTTAAAACCTGCCTCTGGTCAGCCACCGTTGTGTATTGCAGTCCATGCTGTGATGCACTGCTCTGAAGCGCCAGGGTAATGAGTGCCTGGTCTCTGGAATCTTAGATGAGTTAATTTAGAGCATTGTCACCATCACTGCCATCACCATCTTCATCACCATCTTCATCTCATCACCACCACCATCACCACCACCACCATCACCACCATCACCACCACCACCACCACCATCACCACCACCACCATCACCACCATCATCATCACCATCACCACCACCACCACCATCACCACCACCACCATCACCACCATCACCACCACCACCATCACCACCATCACCACCACCATCATCACCACCATCACCACCATCACCACCACACCATCATCATCACCACCATCACCACCACCATCACCACCACCATCATCACCACCACAATCACCACCATCATCACCACCACAATCACCACCATCATCATCACCACCACCACCACCACCACCATCACCACCATCATCATCACCACCACCACCATCATCATCACCATCACCACCACCATCACCACCATCACCACCACCACCATCACCACCATCATCATCACCATCACCACCACCATCACCACCATCACCACCACCACCATCACCACCACCATCATCACCACCACCACCATCACCACCATCACCACCATCATCATCACCACCATCATCATCACTATCACCACCACTATCATCACCATCACCACCACCACCACCACCACCACCACCACCACCACCACCACCACCACCATCACCACCATCATCACCACCATCACCACCATCACCACCACCACCATCACCACCATCATCATCACCATCACCACCACCATCACCACCATCACCACCACCACCATCACCACCACCATCATCACCACCACCACCATCACCACCATCACCACCATCATCATCACCACCATCATCATCACTATCACCACCACTATCATCACCACCACCACCACCACCACCACCACCACCATCACCACCATCATCACCACCACCACCACTACCATCATCACCACCACCACCACCACCACCACCACCACCACCACCATCACCACCACCACCATCATCATCACCACCACCATCGTGCTTCTTCACACTGCCCTGATGGACAGCGCTCAGGACATAGGTGGGGATGGTCCATGCACACACATCTTGCAGGCCATGATATCTAGATACAGGAGCTGGTTGAGAGGGTAGAAGGTTTGTCCATGTCAGGACAGGCCTTGGGCATTCCGGTCTCTGCAGTCCAGACCCTCCACAGTGCACGGTCCCATCTGCACCTGTTGGTTGTTGGTTCTAATGGGAGAATCTCAGTCAGTCGGGAGCTGAGGCATGGAGAGAGGTCGGGTATGCAGAGAGAAGGAACACAGGCCACCCTCTGCCCTGCAGGGCAAGGCCACTGTGATGAGCTGAGCCCTTGGGGAGAGAAGAGGCCCCTGAAGAAGTGGAGGTGCAGAGACAGAAGGCAGAGTGGGCAGAAGCTCTGGCTTCCCACTTGGGGCAACAGAATCTCCTTGGAGCTCCCACCTACCCAGGTCAATGGGATCATGGTTCATGGTGGAGGGCAGACTCCCCAGGATAAATTTCAGTGTTTTCTAAAAGTGCCCTAAGAAGTTTGCTGCTCCATGGTTGGTCTTCCAGGCTGCATAGCATGAGTCCTCCCCCTCTTCCCGCCATCTGTCTGTCTGACTGTCTGTCTTCTGCCATAACGCTGTCTGTCTCTTACATCACTTCTCTCTCCTCCCTCTGGAGACATTCCTTTGTCCTGAGTCTGAGCTTAGATCCCACAGCAGAGCAAGGTGGAGGGGTGGGGATAGCAGGTCTGAGTGACATCTGACCATGTCTTTCCCATCAGCCTGATTAGGGACATCAACAGGCCACAAAGCCTGTCTCCTCCTCTGCCTGGGGCCCTTGGTTCCCCGCCATGGAGTGTCAGCGCTGCCGAGAATGTGTCTGTCTGCTCGGGAATACACAGGCACACACACACACACACACACACACACACACACACACACACACACACACACACACACTATCAATGTCTACCGTGAGGCCAGTGGTCTGTGAGCCATTGCTGCGGTGTCCAGTGAGAATCTGAGGGGTGAGCCTACCACTCCTGTGTCCGTGTGTCTGTCTGTCTCCCTGGAAGGTGGCCCTCTGCAGGCTGTGGATGTCCCACAGGCATTTGACCCTGTAGCTTTCCACAGTTTTAGCAAGGTTGGGGGACGGGAGTTGCACATCCTCGCCATCCCATCACCATTACCACAGACTCAGGGATCCTATGCCCTAACTTGTATCAAAGGAGGAATTCTGAGGCAATGGCTTTGTCACAATTGATGAGCAAATCAATCAGCAGGTCTTCTGCTGGTGTCTACTATGTGTCTAGCACTGAGCACACATGCAAGGGAGGGACGTCAAGCCCCGGCTTGAGCCTGCCAGATGCTTCTAGCCTAACTATAGCATAACCTGTTGCCATGGTGGTTAACAGGCTCAGCCAGCACTCCTTAGCTTTGGACCAATAGCCCTGAGTTTATAGGCTGGTTAAGTGGTCATCTAGAGCCTTTGGCTCCTCCCCTAGATGCTCAGTTTTTCTGGGCGAGGTGGGGGACATTAAAACCATGACTCAGCAGGCACTGTCCCACCTAGTCACACAACTGAACACATGTGTGGGGGAGTGGGCTCACGTCCTTTGATAAGTTGGAAGGTGGAACCGGAGTGCTTGCCTGGCACCCAGGTTCCATCTGCTGTCCACATGGATGGCACAGAAAGGACAAAGCTCTGTCAGAACGATAGGCTGGGCACCCCGGGTCTCAGAACTGTGCCCCTAAGAAGCCAAGAGAGTAAAGAGAGACAACCGTCTGCAGGTACTCAGAAGGTCCCACTGACCCTGGGGGTGTGCGAGCTGTGAGTATGTGTACATATGTGTGTTCGTGTGTGCATGCATGTGTGGGCATGTGTATTATGTCTATATGTGTGCATATATGTGTGCATGTGTGTGTTTGTGTGAGCATGTACATGTGTGTGCATGTGTATTGCGTATATACATGTGTGCATATATGTGCCCACAGCTATATATGTATGCATGTGTGTATGTGTATTGTATGCATGCATGTATCCACAGCTGTGTATGTGTGCGTGCATATGCATGTGTGCACATCTGTATCGTGTGTATACATGTGTGTGCACACATGTCCACAGCTGTATTGTGTACATTAATGTGTGCATGTACATGTGTGTTTGTGTGTGCATGTACATGTGTGTGTCCATGTGCACAGCTGTATGTATGCATGTGCATTGTGTGTGCATGTATGTATATGTTTGTGGGTGTGTATGTGTGTGTTCAGTTCGTATGTGTGTGTGTGTGTGTGTGTGTGTGAGAGAGAGAGAGAGAGAGAGAGAGAGAGAGAGAGAGAGAGAGAGAGCGCACAGGAGCCTGACCATGGAGCATCTGTGACCCACACCACCAGTGAAATCCCTAAGTTCTCCCCCATTCGTGCTCATTACCATTTTTGCTGTGTGGTTTCTGATCAAATGAGAGGCTCCCCAAGAACAAAGTGTGAGTTTCCTTCTACGTCTGGGCTACAGGGCTGGGTACACTGAACTCTGAATAAACAGATGGCTGGGTGAATACTGATTCTGGGTGACCTGGGTTTAAAAGGTAGAGCTATCCCTTAAGAGTTCACCCCAGGTCCTCAGCAGGAGCCAGGGACAGAGGCGGAAGTGTGTGCTCACACAGGAGCAGATCAGCAGAAGCCGGACGGACGGGAGCCTGGGCTGGCTCAGGGACCAAAGAAACTGTGGTGATCCGGGGCCCCAGATGTCCCCATTAGACGCTAGTCCATCTTACAGGCAGATGAGAGGCATACGGTCTGGAGGAGACACCACCGGAAACCTGGTCTTACCTGCTCCTAGGTGCACTGTCCGTGGAGGTGACAGGTAAATGGGATGGAGGGGGAGGGGCGGGTGACAGACAGACTGAGAGAGGAAGGAGAAATTGGAGAACTTTCCAGGTTGAAGGGCATCACGTGCAAATGTCCTGGGGCAGGAGGCAGAACCATGGAAGCCTGTGTGTGCAGGGAGGTAGGGGCACCTAGGAGAGGCTCAGGTGATCATCAGAAGATGTCTCTGAGTCCCACGAGGCTTGGTCTTCATTCTGGAGCAATGGAGTCCCCGAGACTGTATGGTGGAGCCAAAAATGATGGAGGAGTGTCACCGCACAACTCTGCAAGCCAAGGCTACAGGAAACTCGACTGGCCTTGCAGACACATGCCGCCGCTATGTCAGGGGAGAGCTCGGCATGGCCCTCAGCCTTGCAGGAGGAGGCAGGGGTTCTTCAGAAACAGAGGAGTTTGTGCTCCTCCCAGAAAACCCATCCCTTCCTCCCTGCCCTTCCTTCTCTCCCTCCCCCAGAGTGCCCTGGCCTCAGCCTCCCCCTCCTCATCGATTCAGCTTGAGGACACAACAGCTGGGCACTGCCTGGCCCTCTAGGAGGGTGTATCAGGGTTTGCACTGAACTCCTTTTTTTTTTTTTGTCTTGCGATGGTTTCAGATTTATGTGTAAGAGCCGCAAGCTGGAAAGGCCACATGTTTGCCCTGGAGACGCTTCACGTGCAATTTGGGAATTTGGGAACCGCTCAAAATAGCATTTGCCCATAAAATTGCCTGAAATGCAGTCCAAATGTGTCTGTAAAAGTTGACCCGGCGACGAGTAATTGTTATTAGTTCACGTGCTTCGAGCTTCCATGGAGGGCTGCGTGTCAGTTCCGTCAGGTGCCTGTGCGTTTAGAGGTGGTTTCAGAGGTGCAGATGAGGACTCCTCCTCATGTTCTGTTTTGCAGAACGGAGAGAGGGCTCAGCCCATTCTGTGCGTTGTGCTGGTGGCTGACTCTGATGCACAGGATAGGTACTGGCAGCCCTCCTGAGACCTTCTCCTTAAGGTAAATTCCTGATTTACGTATCAGAAGGCAGGGAGGAAGGGCAGGTTCAGAGATGACAAAATTAGATCCAGTCCTTCAACCTGAAGGAGCTCGGTGCAGCCCGTGGGCTTCCTCTTTCTTCCCTGCTATCAAATCGGAAAAGAAATGACCCAGTGCTTGAAACACACTCAGATCAGAGCCACTGTCACTGCCATCACATTTCCAGAATCCGTCAACTTTCCAACAGGGCATGGATCCCTGTGAGCAATGCTAGACACTGTCTGTGCTCTCTGTGACACCGTACAGACAGATGGACACCCTGCCCTTTGTGCAGGAATGGGCCAGTGTGAGAGATGCTCAGTGCCATGTGCCATCAGGGAACGCTAGTCCGGGCATAGTGTCTCCTCACACATACACCTAGGAGCAAAATCATGGAAAAAGGTAAATGCTTGTGGAGTTGGGGAGTCCATGCATTCTATGCAGCTGTGGGGGGGGCATCACCCCACCCCCTTGCTGTGCTGGGAAAACAATCACCACTCCAAGACAATGACTGTGATTTAGGCTGCTAAGTTTCTTTCAGCCAAAGGAGAGGGTGCCGTGTGGGGTCTTGTGGCACTGTGGGGGGTCCAGTGTCCTGTGGTCAAGCCTCAGACCTCCCATGTTGTAGCTGGGTGACCTTTGGTCATTTACTTGACCTCTGTCCCTCAACATGGTTGGACCCAAGTAAATCACACACACACACACACACACACACACACACACACACACACACAGAGAGAGAGAGAGAGAGAGAGAGAGAGAGAGAGAGAGAGAGAGAGAGAGAGAGAGTTGGCAAGGGCCTCTATGCTCTAAGTTCCTCCAGCCCCTCCAGCCCCACTGTCACCCCCCAACCCCCAGTTCAATTCTAGAATGTTCTCTTTGCTCACTCTCTCTAGCCACTCAGGCTGGCTTTCATCCTCAGTCACAGAGCCTGCCCCCGGACCTTTGCACTGGCCAGTCCTGCTGCCTGGAATGTTTTCTTCCTCCCTCCCCTCCCCTCCTCTTCTTTCTCTCCTTTTCTGCTTCTCTTTCTCTTCTCTTTTGACCTCTTTTCCTCCCCCTCTTCTTCCTCTCTCCTTTCTCCCACCTCTCTCTGTCTCCATCTCTCCCTCCCTTTCTGTGTCTCCCTCTGTCCTTCTCTTCTTTTGGTGTCCTGTGTCTGGGGAAATGCATTCAGGACAGTGTATGTATCCAACAAGCGAACAGTCGATTAATGTTCTCTCTTTGCTTCAATTCCAAACCCCAGGGAGCAGATTCTGACTTCTCCTGAGCCAGCCTGGACTGAGTCTCTGGAGCCCATAACCCATAGGGAGGAATTTGGCACACTCAATTATGTGGTTTGGATGGGATGAGGTTTGGGGAAGGTAGAATGATGGGAAAGAAACGCTGTAAGCCATGGTTCAACCTGTTCACTGTGTGGACACAATGAAAGAAAGTGTTCTGCACACCATCTATGTGTGTGTGTGCATGCATGCATGTGTGCATGTGTGAGAGCACATGCATGTGTGCATGTATGTGTGTTAGAGCACACATGTGTGTGAGAGAGAGCATGCACATGTACGCAAATGCATGCAATGCTGGGAAAGGAACCCAGGGCCTCACAGATGCTAAGCAAGCACCTCATTACTCCCCGGCCTTCTTTCTACTTTTAGTTTGGCATAGAGTTTCACCAAGCTCCCCAGAAGGACTTGGAACACACTCAGTAGCCCAGGTTAGGCCTCTATCCATTCCCAGGGTCCTTTCCTGCTCTGCTCTGGGCCCAGGTCTTCACTAGTCATGGACTGTAGGGGGCTCTTACTTTCAGCAGACCCGAAGCTGGAAAAGCAAAGCCTCTCTGGTCCCAAGCAGATCCACCCTTCAAGAGGGAACAGCTCTGCCTCGCTGAAAATGTAGCAGTTGAAAAGGTCAGTTGTAACAGTGTAACAATGGCCGGGATTGGCTCAGTGGCTGGAGACTGCCTCTCCGCATAGTGGCTAGCAGGTGTGTGTGTGTGTGTGTGTGTGTGTGTGTGTGTGTGTGTGTGTGTGTGTGTGTGTGTGTCTAAAGACAGGAAAGCAGGCAATAGGCCTAGAACGGCTGGGTGAAAGGAATGAACCGCAAGCTTTGCAAACACTGTTTCCCCTCTTCCATTTCTAGACCTTTGGAAGGTTCTAGATAGAGCCCAGGCTCTATGGCTGCTGGAAAGACTCCTGAGAAGAATGTAGGACTTCTTAGTGGGTTGAAGCTGGGAGGGAAACTACAGTTCTGAGGTAAACAGACTTGACTCAAGTCCCAGGAAAGGTGCTCTGCATCTCTAGTCTGGCACTGGCTGGTGCTCTAGGGTCATTGCTCACCTAGGTATGCTAGACCAGCTGAGGCCACTGCGGGAAGGAGAGTCACAACCCTGTGCAGTGAGCTGGCCAAGCTCCTGACGTGCTGCTCAGGCCCAGATTTCCACCATGGAGCACTGTTGACGGGACAGTGAGGGACAGCCCAGGTGTTGTGTACCGCACAAAGACACGGGCTGGCTGTAAGGGTGACCTTGTGGCTGGCCACACAACTGGATGGACTATCTTCCTCCTGGCCCCTTTGCTGGTGTCCCAAGGAGGAGGCAGGAATTCTGACAGGGGAGGCTGAAAGATGGGTCCCCATTGCCCCATCAGGATGATCTGTTGGGGCCTCTAAGCCCCAGAAAAGGCCAGCGCCTGACAGGGCCTCACCCTGTGGCTCCCAAGGGCCTTGTCAATCAGGCCCAGGCAGGGCGCCTGGGACAGGCTGGCGGCTTGAAAGAAAGCTGGGCATTGTTTTGAAGGGTTAACCCATTGGCTTCTTGGGTTTCACCGGGAAGCCTGTGTGGCCACACTGGCCAATTTAGTATTTGTTAGGATCTGGGCGAGGCTGTCCTGAGAAGCAGCCTGTAGGCCATAGGTAGGTCTGTGACTATGACTTATGGGAGATGGGGGAGGGGGAGGGGTGCATTCTTAGCCCATATTTGGTGATGTGGTGGGCTTTGGGGCCTCCTTAGTTCTCATTTGTCAGGGTCTTAATGAGAAACCCCAAAAGGATTTAAAAAGTTCCTTTTCCCAAGGACAGGAAATAAACGGGAAAGGTCTAGGGAATTAGGGGAAACCCCCAAGGCAAGCTAGAGACAGAGGCCTTTGTTGTCTGCGTGTATGTCACACTCTCATGAAAGGGAACAAGAGGGCGTGTGAGAGACTGTGTGGGGGGACACCTGTGTGGACTAGAGAGAAGCAGAGATACAGAGAGAGAGGAGGAAGAGGCAGAGAGAGAGAGAGAGAGACAGACAGACAGACAGACAGAGACAGGAGAAAAGTCAAGACAAAGAGACAGAGAAAGACAGACATAGACAGACAGAGACAGACAGGAGAAAAAGTCAAGACAAAGAGACAGAGAAAGACAAACAGACAGAGAGACACAGACAGACAGAGACAGACAGGAGAAAAAGTCAAGACAAAGAGACAGAGAAAGACAGACAGACACAGACAGACAGACAGGCAGGCAGACAGAGACAGACAAAGACAGGAGAAAAAATGAAGACAAAGAAACAGAGAAAGACAGACAGGTACACATAGAGGCAGACAGACAGACAGGTAGGCAGACAGAGACAGAGACAGAGACAGACAAAGACAGGAGAAAAAGTGAAGACAAAGAGACAGAGAAAGACAGACAGGTACACAAAGAGAGACAGACAGGCAGACAGACAGACAGACAGACAGACAGGTAGGCAGACAGAGGCAGAGACAGACAAAGACAGGAGAAAAAGTGAAGACAAAGAGACAGAGAAAGACAGACAAACACACAGAGACAGACAGGCAGACAGACAGAGACAGGAGAAAAAGTGAAGACAAAGAGACAGAGAAAGACAGACAGAAAGGTGGGGAAGTGAGACAGAGAGGAGGAAGAGATGGGGAGAAGGAGAGAGAGAGAGACAGAGATGCAGAGAGACAGAAAGAGAAGAGTCAAATGGCTATGGAGAGACAGAAACCCAAGGGTGGAGAGAAACTGCTCTGCTCTCTTCCTGGGCCCACTCTGGTCAGTGTTCTGAGGCAGCTGGAGCCATGTCCCTGGCTAGCAAACGGTTTGTCTCCCTGTCAGGCTGGAGATGGGGCCCAGCAAACCTTTGCCAGTGAATGAATACCATGAGCCAGAAGTCTATCAAAGGAAGAAACCTCTCCTTTCACACTCCGCCCTGTGGCCCACTCTGGGGAGGACGAGGGTGACATGGGTACCCGGTCGCGTGTTGACTGGAGGAGGTGTGTGACCCTCTCCTGGAGGGGACTGAACCATTTCTATGGTGCACTTTTCTGCTTTGTGCTTCGTAGCTCTAACCCTGCTGCGTTTCGAGTTGCGTCTCCAAAAAGTCACCTATCATGGGCTTGAGCCCCAGCTTGCTGTAATTGTAAGGAGGTTACACCTTCAAGACACTGAGGTCTAAGGGGTCGGAAGCTCGCAGGACCACTGGGACTCTGGGCACGGCTTCCTTCTCTCAGAGTTCCACAGTCCTGATGAAGGGGTTTTGTTTCACCACATACTCCAGTGGTGGCCGGAGTCCTGTCCCATGTGCAAACTCTGTCATCCCTCAGACGAGCAGGGACGCCTGTTTGGCACACACTCAGAGCCTGCTTTTGTATTCTAGACCTGCCACATTTTACCTCAGTCTCTGGGAACCAAGGTGGCAGAAGCAGGGGGCCTCCTGTGGCTTCCCAATAGAAGGTCCCCCAGAGGCCACCCTGGGATCTCTGACTGAACTGAGACCCACAAGGTGTTTACCTGCTCCATCCTTTCCTCCTCCTGATGGAGGAGTCAGTCACCCTTCTGTCCTCTCCACCTCCACCCCATGTTTGCTCCTCATCTTCTCAGTCCTGTCCAGGTTATGGCTTCCCAAGAAGCCCAGCTGACCCACCACTGCATGTGAGAGCTGTATGAGCATGTGTGTGGGGGTGAGGATTGGAGACCAATGTGGATAAGAATATATATAAATATATATGGGATTATAAATATTTAGGATTATATAGATAACTATATTATAGGATTATATATAAAACTATATATGGTATTTTATATATAACTATATATAAGATCATATAACTATATATAGCATTATATATAACTTATATAGGATTATGTATAATATAACTATATATAGGATTATATATATAACTATATATAGGAATATATATTATATAACCACATATAGGATTGTACAAATATAGGATTGTATTATATATAAGATTATATATAACTACATATATGATTATATATAACTATATATAGGATTATATATAACTATATATGGTTATATATAACTCTATAGGATTGTATATGCTATATAATAGGATTATATATAACATATATATAGGATCAGGATCACATATATATTAGAGAACTATATATAGACTTGCATATATAAAAATATATATAGGATTATATATATGAATATATATATCATATATACCTCCAATCACATCCAAACCTCAGCTGAGCTGAGGCCATGGATGCTAAGGGACTCTCTGCAGCCACATGGGAGTTTTGGAGGCAGCATCTGTATCTGCAAATGCTCATGACCTCAGGCCACCAATTGTCCCTGGATGTTGCCCCGCCCCCATACACTTTGCCATCTCCCGTGATGTTATGAGGTATGATCTGGGGTCACTTGTTCTGGCCCTCCCTTTTCCCCACACAGCCATCCCCGCCTCGGCAAGCAACAGGAAGAGAAATGGCTGTGAGGAGGTTTGGAACTCTCCGTACTGCGGGGCTGCGGGGCTGTGGGGCTGTGGGGTTACTGGGCCAGGTCGCCGTTTACTGCTCCCAGTCATGGTCATGTCCGTGGCAAGTGGAGCCCTTCAGGATCTGAGCAGCAGCTCTGCGCGGAGTGAGAGGCAGCTGTGCTGAGTGAGAGAGGGGGCGACAGGGAGGCTGCAGGCAGCTCTGCTCCCGATTGCTGATCGGGTTTTCCCTCTTCCATTTCCAGGGGCTTAACCAACCCGGAAAGAATGTGCCAGGTCAGCACAAACCCAGGACTGTCTGTCGGAATTCTGCTGAGCTTGGGGAACTGGACTTTAGGGCCATTTACAAAATGAAGAAGGGGCCAGGCAGGGCTGGAGGCATCTGGCCTGGCAGTTGGGGTATCTTCCGGGTATGACCGGGGTGACCACATACTAGGACCACACATGCGCTCCTCTTTACTGGTGGGCTTGGGCTCAGGAGCGGCCACCATGATGCTGGCGTGGAAGCCTGGTGGGGGCTTTACCTGGTAAGGTCCTTACCAGGAGGCTCACAAGGAAGCTGGAGACAAAATGAGCCAAAGACGGCTGCCTGCCCTGCCCTGTGTGACTTCTGGAGAACAGGCTCATCTTGGTGATTTCTCTCTCTCTCGGTAGCTCAGGGTTTCCCTCTGGCCACATGTGGCAATTCTTGGCCACCAGGGATGGCTGGCAAGGTGATTAGAGGATTTGAGAGAAGAAGAAAGACAGACAGACAGAGAGAGGAAGAAAGGGAAGGAGTGATGGAAGGAGGGTGGGCGCAGAGGAGGACGCTCCTCTCTACCCGGTGAGCTCACCCCGGCCGGGGATGTCCCTCCTGACCCTGCAAACACTGTGGGCAGAACACAGGCCAGAGCAATTTATCCTCTGCAGAGTTTTCACCACACAGGCAGACAGGAGGAACCACAAGTGTGTGTGGGGTCACTAAATGTGTGTGTGTGTGTGTTGTATGTGTGTGTAAGACAGAGTATGTGCATGTGTGAGACACTGTGAGTGTGTGTATTGTATGAGAGTCTGAGAGAGTGTGTGTGTATTGTATGAGTGTGTGTAAGAGAGAGAGTGTGTGTGTGTATGTGTGTGTGTTGTATGCGTGTGTGTAAGACAGAATGTGTGCATGTGTGAGACACTGTGAGTGTGTGTATTGTATGAGAGTCTGAGAGAGTGTGTGTGTATTGTATGAGTGTGTGTAAGAGAGAGAGAGAGTGTGTGTGTGTATGTGTGTGTGTTGTATGCGTGTGTGTAAGACAGAATGTGTGCATGTGTGAGACACTGTGAGTGTGTGTATTGTATGAGAGTCTGAGAGAGTGTGTATTGTATGAGTGTGTGTAAGAGAGAGTGTGTGTGTGTGTGTTGTATGTGTGTAAGACAGAGTATGTGCATGTGTGAGACACTGTGAGTGTGTGTATTGTATGAGAGTCTGAGAGAGTGTGTGTGTATTGTATGAGTGTGTGTAAGAGAGAGAGTGTGTGTGTATGTGTGTGTGTGTTGTATGCGTGTGTGTAAGACAGAATGTGTGCATGTGTGAGACACTGTGAGTGTGTGTATTGTATGAGAGTCTGAGAGAGTGTGTATTGTATGAGTGTGTGTAAGAGAGAGAGTGTGTGTGTATGTGTGTGTGTTGTATGCGTGTGTGTAAGACAGAGTGTGTGCATGTGTGAGACACTGTGAGTGTGGTGTGTGTGTATTATATGAGTGTGTGAGTGTGTGTGTGACAGAATGAGAGAGTGTGTGGTGTGTACGTGTGGTGTGTGTATTGTGTGTGAGTGTATGTATTGTATGAGAATGTGTGTGTATAGGTGTGTGTGAGAGAGACACACACACAAAGAGAGACAGAGAGGGAAAGGGAAAGACTGTAAGGTGTGTTTGTAGTGTGTGTGTGTATGATGTGTATATGTGGTGTATGTGTATATGTGCTGTGTCTGGGTGGTGTGTGTGTTTGTGTGATGTGTGTATGTGTGGCATGTGTGTATATGCAGTGTGTGTTACATGAGAGAGAGAGAATGTGTGTGTGTGTGTGTGTGTGTGTGTGTCTGGGGTATTGTGTACATGCATCTGTGGACATATGGGGGGCATTGGAGTCTAGACAAGTGTCTGGCCTCATGACCCTTATTAGTTCCTGTCAGGGGACAGGGAGTGGCATTTCGTCCATTTGCCTGTGAATGACATCTCTGAGGACCTTGTGTTCCCCAACCCCTCTCCAGGAAGGAGCCTGGGACTCTGTGAGCAGCTGGAGGCTCACCTTACCAGCCTGGGGTGCTGTGGCCTTTCTTCTCCTGGAGCACAACTGGCCAGGGTGCTTGGGGAGAGGGTAGACTTGTGGGTCTGATGCTGTGCCCTGAGGGTGTGGTCCTATGGGGGGCAGAGGAGGGGATGCGGGAGCTCACGTGCTGAAAAAGATGTTAGCATCCCTCCACAGAGTTGCTTTCAGTTGAAACAAGTCTCCCTATGGATTCCAGACTGGCCCTAAACTCATGGCAATCCTCCTGTCTCAGCCTCCTGAGTGGCAAGATTGCAGGCATGTACCACCATGCCTGGCTAAAAAAAAGAAGCTCTCAGGCTGGTGTGTTAAGCTCTCAAGAGACACGGCACAGAGAAAGTGGTCCTGACAGAACGGGGAAATCAGCTGTCGGTCACCCCGCATCCACCAGCCAGCGGGTGCAGCTTCTGCCGGGCGGTGTAATTCACTTGGCAGTGTAGTAACAGGTGCATCTGTACACTGCGGACACCTGAGCCATGGGATGGGTGGTTCTCCCCTGCCCTGTCTGTAGCAGATGAGGTGAGCCACCCTGATGCTGACTGGAAACCAGAAATTTTCTTGCTGATAGAGATGCCATTTGTCCCTGCCTCCTCCCTCCTTCCCCATGAGGGAACAAACCTGTCTGCCGCTGAACACAAAGTCTTGGATATGGGTCTCAAAATGGGCTAGGGGAGGAAGTGCCAATGGCGTTGCTCAGGGATCCGTGGAATAACGAGACCCTCTCCTGGTTCCAAAGTCCCTGGTGGGTAGACCAGACGAAGCCCAGACTCTTAGAGATAAGAGGTGGAGTATGCCCAGGAGTCACCGAGGCCCCATAGTGCATATGGGCTAAGAAGAAGGCCTGAGTGGAGCTGGGGACACTGGTACTTCTGGGTCTGATGTGGGAGTTGCACATAGCCAAGGGGAAGTTGAAGAAGTTGGAGGAGCAGGATGGCAAGGAAGGCAGAGCGAGACCACGCTTGCTTTGAAGATTTCTGTGGCTCGGGTGTCCCTTCCCTTCCCTAGACATGGATACCGTGGGCCCCTCCCCTAGACATGGATACAGTGGAGCACAGGGCTCTGTAAAGAAGGAGTGGCTAATGCTAGTATGGCTGCTACAGCAAGCCAACCAGCAAGCCCTGGGGTGGCTATGTATAGGCATCTAGCAAGCCACACCCTGCACATGAGGGAGGCCGGGTCACCCCTGTCTCCTGTAGGCTTTGCTGGGCCTGTTCATGTCTGCTGCTCTGCAGGACCTACTTCTGCCGCCCATGGCTGCCTCCTCTGGCTACAACCTGTTTCAACACTGTCATCAAAGAGACACAGCCGGCACCTCTGTGTCAACACAGATACTGGTCTCCCTTCCCTCCTGTCCATCGCCGGAATCATAGACCAGGCTAAGTTTAAAAAGCCAAATGTGTCTGGCTGGTGAGCTGCTGTGTGAGCAACGGAAAAAAAAAAACCAAAAATAAACGCTGCAAGTTAATGACCCGGTACCGTTGGTGGGAACCGTGCCCAGGTTGGGCAAGCTGAAGGACCCATGACCCACCATGCATACAGCATCCATGGCGCTTGGTATGGTCATGAGATGTGGCTCTCTGTCTTGTGGCTGACCTCCCTGGAGCATTGAAGACATCCGTGTCCAGAGTAGGACCTGGACACCTGGGCTCAGAGTGTATTCCTTGTTACATGCTTACTGAAGGACCACAGTGGGGCTGGGTGTGTGGAAGTCCATGTGCTGGCTGGTTTATGTCCATTTGACACAAGCTAAAGTCATCTGAGAGGAGGGAACCCCAGTTTAGAAAATGCCTCCATGGGGCTGGGGATTTAGCTCAGTGGTAGAGCGCTTACCTAGGAAGCGCAAGGCCCTGGGTTCGGTCCCCAGCTCCGGAAAAAAAGAACCAAAAAAAAAAAAAAAAAAAAAAAAAAAAAAAAAGAAAATGCCTCCATAAGATCGGGCTTGGAAGACAAGCATGTTGAGAGGGTGTAGTGGGCTGGCTTGTAAAGTTGCAGAGGGAAGCAAAGACTCCAATGTGTGAAGAATCTGAGGTTCTGGTCAGCTGAGGCATAAGACTCTGCTGTGGTTAACAAGAGACCAGAACCACTAAAGTCAAACCTTTGCTCTGCTGGGACAATGGGTGCTGGTCAGCTGAGGCTGAAGAATCAGCTGATTAAGAAGAGACAGCATCACTGGGGTGGAATCATGTGGGAAGTGTTTCCTCAGGGTCGGTTCATAGACGATGTGGTTCAGAGGCAGCCAAGGTTGTACCTCCTGCTGGCAGCTGAACTTGGTAGTGTAAGAGTCACCAGGGTGGCACTGGTTTTGAAGGCACGAAGGGGTCCTGGAGAGCAGCTGAGGCTTGGCACAGTGTGGAAGGGCTGGAGTCCCTGAAGAGAGCCTGGAAGAGGTTATTAGTGAAAGTGCAGCCCAGTCGCGCAGCAGAAGAACCCAGCGTTTTGGAGACGCCAGGACCATGGGATGATCACCAAGAGCAGTAGCAGCAGTGGAGTAGACCCAGTGGGAGCCTAGAAGACAAACCAACTGTGTGTGTGTGTGTGTGTGTGCGTGTGTGTGCGTGTGTGTGTGTGTGTGTATGTGTGTGTGTGTGTGCACGTGTGCGTGCCCACAAGATCGTGAGGGAATCTCAGACATCGGACATTGACTTACTTACACTATCAGAGTGTGGTTTCCATCTGTTCAGATTGTGACTGTGCCCTCGTTCTTCCCTCTTGAAGCAATAAAATGCGTGACTTATTTCTGATTTTGTAAGAGCCCACAGTCGCGAGTGGGATCAACTCTGAGCCGGCCCCATCCTCTCGCTTATCTCAAACAGTTTGATGACTTGGGCGGGGCTACGTAACTTTCCCCCTTAAACTCTATCATTACAGGATGGGTGTGGAGGTTCATACCCACTACTTACGAGTCTGAAGCAGGGGGATTGTGAGTCTGCAGTCAGTCCGCGCTGCTTGTATCTCCAAAAGGAAAACTGTGGAACCAGGGCGGTGAATAGTTTAGCGTGTGAAGGGTTTACCACTCAGGTGTGAGCACTTGAGTGTGAACCCTGTCAAAGCACTTGTGTAATCCCAGGGCTGGAGTGTGGAGACAGGAGTCTCACCGGCCACTGGTCCAATCAGGGAGCCGCAGGCCAGTGAGAGACACTGTGTCCGAAAACGAGGTGGGTATGGGCTAGTTAGAGTTATTGTTAACTTGACACACCTAAAGTCACTGGAGAAGAGAAAATCTCAGCTGAATAATTGCTACCCAGATAAGATTGCCCCGTGGCGGGGTTGGGGATTTAGCTCAGTGGTAGAGCGCTTGCCTAGCAAGCCCAAGGCCCTGGGTTTGGTCCCCAGCTCCGAAAAAAAGAAAAAAAAAGATTGCCCTGTGGTCACGTCTGTGAAAGACTGTCTTGACTAATGGTTGACGTAGGAGTGTACGGCCCACTGTAGGTGGCACTATCCCAGGTAGGTGATCCTGGGCGGATAAGAACGCTAGCTGAGTGTGAGGGAGGGAGCAAGGCAGCAAGCAGCATTCCTCTGTGTCCGCCTTGGGTTCCTGCCCTAAGTCCCTGCCCAGATTCCTCCAATGATGGACGGAGACCTGTAAGCTGAGAGAAACCCTTTCCTTCCCAAGTTACTTTTGAGTCTTGTGTTTATTGCAGCAATGGAAAGCAAACTAGAGCAGGACAGCTTCTGAGGAGGGATAGTCGAGGTTGTCCTCTGACCACACACAGGCACACACACTCTCACACTCATGCACACAGTCACAAACACACATGCACTCATACATACACATGCACACACACTAACACACACATGCATACATACACCACACACACATGCACTTACATATATATACAGACACATATACACACTCACACACATGTACACAGACACACACTCTAACACACAACATACCACAGACCACACACATATGCACATGCATGCATATGTATATACACACATACACATGCACATACACTAACACATGTGTGCACACACGCACACATACAGGCATATACACACATACACAAACACAACACACATGCATTACCACACACATACACAGACAACCACACACACATGTACATACATGCACACATATATACATGCACACACACAAAGACCACACATATGTGCACACACATACACACACATGCATGCATGCACATAAACACACACGATACACACAGACACACAGAAAACCTGTAGTCTTTCATGTAATGCATCATGGGAACTATTCTGTCCCTGGGCAGTGTCTCTATACCTGAGGGACTTCCTAGACCCCCATCACAGGCTATGGAGGCCCCCTGTTCATATGGCCATGTTTGTGGATGGTAAAAGGCTGGTGACAATCTGTAGACAGTGAAGATGGACTGTCACTCACAGTGTGCCCGGCACCTTCCTCCGTCAGGGCTCACACAGGCTCTTCCCTCTACCAAAATAAGCTTCCTCCACCACCACAGGACTCAGGTAACCCCTCACCCCTGAAGGGAGCCCGGTTGATGACAGCTGCCCCCTGCCCTGCCTCTGTGCTCTCAGCACCAAGTGACTCTGTCTGGGATGGGCTAGGCCACACTGCGGCTGCAAATTCACGCTGAAATCTCAGGGATTCCGCAGGACCAGCGAGCCTGCTGCCTGCACTGTTTCCACGGCGCTCAGTGGCCCCGGCTCACTCACAGAGCCAAAGGAACAGCAGTGTGTGCAGCGCCTGCCAAGGCCCGGCGTGGATGGACGGCTGCTGCGTGGACGGACGGCTGCTGCAGCTCTGGTTGCTGCTCTCCCCGATCTCGTGGGAGTCTGGACACACGAACCCGTCTTGCATGGGCAGGAAAAGAGGGCACAAAAAGTCAAAGCGATCTCCGCCAGACTGTCCCCTCAACCCCACCCCCAATTCCCGGCACGATCACTGTGCCACCATGACTGACTTCACCCTGTAGTAGCCTTCAGCTCTTCCTGTCGCCTTGGGTTTCTGTCTCCGAGTTTTGTGATGGGGGAGACATTATATGGATAATGTGAATAAATGAATGAATTAATGAGTGGTTGGATGGATGGATGAATGAATGACACACACAGCTTGAAAAAATCTAGCTCTCAAAGGCTTGGTCATCACACACAGTCATGTGCCAGCTCAAGGCTCAAGGCTCCCAGGACTAATCATAGCCTCAGACTGTCCCTGCCCCTCCTGCCACCCTGTCCATCACTCTGGGCAGAATTAGAATCTTTCATTGGTCGCCTACAGCACCCTGTGCTACTTCTCCCAAACCATTGCCCTGTGCTGAAGATATCCCTCAGGCCATGGGAAAACCCACCAAGTGCAGGAGATATCCCTCAGGCTGGGTGAAACCCATGACCCTTTCCAGGGGCCTCCGCTCAAAGTCCAGCCCTACAGGACAACAGGAGTGGAGAAGCAGGCTGCAGTGGATGGAGAACAGTGATGTCGATGGGAGCTGAGGGCTGACGTCAGAGGGCACAAGCGCCTGCCTGACCCCAACCTCAACTCTGGGCAGAAGCATGTATCCAGGCTTCCCGAGGTGTGCCTGGGAGGGAACACTAGATGCTCTGACATCATCGAGATGCCTCAGAGAGGCCTGAACTCTCACCCCTGACAACCTTCCACAGAGTCTTGTAACTTACACACTCAGAGACACACACATGCTCACGCTCACACATGCTCACACACGCACTCTCTCACACACGCACACACACGTTCACACACCTGCGGCAGTGCTCATACCCACAATCCTACACCACTAAAGCAGTCACACATTCTCACACAATCTCTCTCTCTCTCTCTCTCTCTCTCTCTCTCTCTCTCTCACACACACACACACACACACACACACACACACACACACAGCTGACACCCAACCCCCCCCCATTTCATCCATTAAACCTTTTATGAGCTACATTTACCAAAACAAACAAAGCACTGGAGGCAGAGAACCTGCCACGTGTAGGCTCTGACTTTTGTTTGTCACCTGGTAAACCAAACCACACGGGAGAGTGACACACTGTGGCCCCACCGCCCTGCGTTTTCTTGGCCTGTCTCCAGTCGGAACCAGCTGATTAAAAAGAACAGAGTTCGTGGGAACCCACGCCTGGTGGAAGCACGGGCGCAGCAGAACAGCTGGAGGTGAGCGTGGGGTCAAGCTCTGGGTAAAACCGGGGACAGAGGTGACGCTGCAGCTGGTGCATAAAATGCTGCCTCCCGGTCACCTCCGACTGCACAAGAGGAGCAGAGAGAATGGCTTTTATTAAATGGCCTCCTCCCAGCAGGCTTTGCTCTGAGGATACCCTGGGGAGTTCTAGAAACTCCTGGGGAGTTCTATTTATTGACATTAGCTATGGTAATGTCAGTGACGGTGATGGTGATGGTGATGGTGGTGATGGTGATGGAGATGGTAGTGATGGTGGTGATAGTGTCGATCATGATGGCACTGGTGTTGATCGCAAGAGTGACAGTAACCATGGTGACATTGTCTTTTTTTTTTTTTTAATCAGACCACTCTCAATGCTAACAGAATAAATTAGTCGAGCTCCTAAGTATGTTGGGCGGTCAGACAACTCCTGTGTCACTCTAAGTTGAGGGAGATGTGAGACAGAAGTCTGGATCCACCTGCATCCAAGAAAGAACCCGGGCCCTGTCCTGGTGTGGGTGTGCTTTAGGGAGCGTGCCCAGCTGGTCGCTTGAGTTGATCAGTTGGCTCTCTTGACCATGTGAGATCGAGCACACTGAGCCGCTGTGGCCTTCTGAGGATGGAGCCTCACTGACCATTGTAAAAACACTCAGGAAAGGGCCCACAATCCTCCATCCAAAGGATGGAGAGCCATCAAAACAGAATTCAGGGTGCGCCCTGGCCTCCCCTCCCCGGGCCCCTGCTGTGCTCATGGGTTCCTTAGGACCTGGTGCAAATCTCTGTCTATCCACATCGCCATGGCTACTCCCAGTGTGTGGCATGGTTGTTTCTATGGCTTTGCCGATCTATCTCAGTCCAGCAGTGATGTATGTGATCCTGGTGCCAGGGTGTCAACCTGGCTTGCAGTTTCTTCCTAAGTCTGGCATTTGCCAGTTCTCCATGCAGACGCGCTGAGGTTTGGGGATGAAGGCTTCTGGGTAGGCAAGCCGTGTGGGATGCTGGACAGAGCCAGCAGGTGAGCTTTGGGGCAGCTGTTTGGAACATGGTGATAACTTTCCGCGCTGGGGCATCCACAGTGCGGCTTGGCTCTTGGGATCCACCCGTAGAGCAACAACAGGAAGCCCCAGACTGAGGCCCCCACTGTCCCTGTGGGATGGGCCCTGTGTCCCCGCAGGCCTGGCACTGTCTCTTGGTGGAGTAAAAGTGGAAAGCGGAAGCCCGTGCACAGCAGGGCAGAGATGATGTGTTCGCTTACGTGTGTTCCCAAGGGAAATCCCAGCACGATCCACCTCCTGCACCTCCCCACCACACACCAGGGCGGTTTCTGTCACCAAGTATCTGACTGCTGAACACCGGTAGGCCACAGCCTCGCGGTGATGCTAAGTGTGGACTCAGGCCCAGTCCCGTCTTTACCACTAGGCTGAGAGCTGGGGAGATGCCCTCTCAGATCCTTCCAAAGCAGGAGCGTTCAGAGGGGAGACGGTCAGGGAGGCCGCAGGGTGCTGCCATGGGGTGTCCCCTCCTGCCCTGGGCTCCTTGGTGCATGCATACTAGGCAAACCCCAGAGCCAACAGGGAGGGTGAGGGCAGCAGGAATGTTTGCAAGTGCAAAGCCCCATCCATGACGCAACCTTACCTCACCCCCGCCCCAACCCTCCACTAAGAGACTGTGGTGTCTGGAAGGCAGTCCTCCAGGGACTGACTCCCCTAGAGCTCTTTTGAGTTAGGGTCATAGTTCTGGCTTTCCATGTGGCCATGAGTGGATGGCACCTAGAAACAGCTCTGTAGTGCAACTGCTACACCCCAGCACCCTAGAGGATGGCCAGGGTGGCAGAGAGTCTGCTGTCCTGACCCAGTCAGCTGGTCTCAAAAGGGCCTCGAGTCCTCATCCTTGTCGCATTCCCAGGGAAGGCTCTTTGAGAATGCTTTCCCTTTCTTGGAAAACACACACACACACACATACACACACACACACACACACACACACACACACACACACACACACACACCCCGAAAGCCCATGAGTTTGACCATATTGTGTCTGGAGGGTGAGAGAACTGGTTTTACCCATGTCATAACCATCTCACCCCGCAGGCTCATGGCCGGCTAACTGACATCCCCTGGAAACTTCCTGAAGCCTGGTGAGGGGTTCAGGGACCCCAGCAACTCCAAGTCCTAAGGCCCCTGTCCTGTGCTACCTGGTTCGGTTGTTATTTATTAGTGCCTACTGTTTCCTCTCTTGATATCACTGAGCACCTACTGTTTACCAAGCTCCGTGCAAAAGCCTCAGTGGCAGACGAACATGTTACTGGTCTTCGGGCATCTCACAGCCCTCAGGGGATGCAGGTTTGGAACTTGCTCCGGTGGCACTCCAGATATGACGGTGCCGGGCATCAGGCCCACCATGTGGAGCATTGGGTGTACCGGGAACAGAGATTTTGCTACGTAGTCTGGTGTGAACTGACACTACTAAGTAGATCAGGGTGGCCTCTGACTCACAGCAAACCTCCTGCATCAGTCTTGAGGTGCTAGGATTACAGGCATTGTGACCAACCCTTGGGCTGGGCTTTGAAGGTCAACCAGGTGGTGTCTGTCTGGTGGCATCTCTAACCAGCTCTGGGTAGGCTGGAGTTCGAGGACTGGGGGGTGTGAGTCATGTGAAAGGCATGACCAGCGTGGGGTGTTTGTGCTTAGTAGGGAGTTGTCCTTACAGCATGAGATTGTGCTGCCCCTGGAGATAGGGCGTCCCTATGCAGCTGGGACGTCTTTAACTTTTCATCCTCCTGCCTCAGCCTGCCCAGTGCTGGAATAACCAGTGACTGCCACAAGGCAGTTCTTGCTACAGCTTCTGATGGGGACTTACTGATAGAAGCCAGGGCTTTCTCTGGGAATGGGCGGGAAGAGATGGGTGGGGTAGAGCGAGGCCCTGTCATTGCCATGTCTTTATAGCAGAGTCTGTTCTCCTCACAGTGCCTGAGTCAGCCAGGCAGGAGCACCAGCGTCGGCCCTGTTGTTTGCAGATCTTCCTTGGCAGGTTGGTGTGCTGCTGTGTGTGCTGAAGCCGAATTAGAGGTTGTGTGCGTCTTAGTTAGGGTTTTACTGCTGTGAACAGACGCCGTGACCAAGGCAACTCTTATAAAGGACAATATTTAATTGGGGCTGGCTTACAGGTTCAGAGGTTTAGTCCATCATCATCAAGGTGGGAACATGGCAGCACACAGGCAGCCATGGTACAGGAGGAGTTGAGAGTTCTACATCATCATCTGAAGGCTGCTAGGAGAAGACTGACTTCCAGGCAGTTAGGAGGAGTGAGGGTTTTAAAGCCCACACCCACAGTGACACACCCACTCCAACAAGGCCACGCCCACTTCAACAAGGCCACACCCACCCAACAAGGCCACTCCCACTCCAACCCCCTAATAGTGTCACTCCCTGGGCTGAGCATATACTAACCATCACAGCGTGTACTCCTTACTCTCTCCCTGAATGTCTGTCCTGCCCCCTCTTTGGTGCCCTCATCCTGATGGCTCAGAAAGATGGGCTTCCTTTCTGTGAAGGAGCTTGAAGCCAGTGCCTTGGCAGGGCAGATACCTGGAGTCAGTCTGTAGCTTCCAGCTCAGAGCTCCAGGTCACCAACCCCTGCTCACAAACACAGTAGTGTTTGAGAAATTAAATCAAGGCCTTGTTCTCATGGCCAGGAAGGCTGATGGGAAAGTCAGACAAAGGATGCTGATCACGGTGGGAGTACCATGGCTGGGGCGGAGATCAGAGGTGAATCTGAACTCCATCCTGAGGATGGACCCTGCTCCTAGGCCTCTCCTTGGGGCTTGGCTCACTGTGTGCTCTCCTAAGGACAAAGACTGCATCTTCCTAGCGTCTTCAGCTAAAAGACAATCTGCCTTGGGCGATCATCACACAGTGGGGCAGCTCTGGTGACCAAGTCCCTGTGACATATCACCTAAATAAAAAATGGGGCTTTCCAAATGCTTGAATTACCCTAGATGCACAGAACACATGAAACTCAAGAAGGATGACCAAAATGTGAATGCTTCACTCCTTCTTTAAAAGGGGAACAAGAATACCCTTGGGAGGGAATAGGGAGGCAAAGTTTAGAACAGAGGCAGAAGGAACACCCATTCAGAGCCTGCCCCATATGTGGCTCATACATATACAGCCACCCAATTAGATAGGATGGATGAAGCAAAGAAGTGCAGGCTGAAAGGAACCGAATGTAGATCTCTCCTGAGAGACACAGACAGAATACAGCAAATACATAGGCGAATGCCATCATTAAATCACTGAACTGAGAATGGGACCCCCGTTGAAGGAATCTTAGAAAGGACTGGAAGAGCTTGAAGGGGCTTGAGACCCCATATGAACAACAATGCCAACCAACCAGAGCTTCCAGGGACTAAACCACTACCCAAAGACTATACATGGACTGACCCTGGGCTCCAACTGCATAGGTAGCAATGAATAGCCTAGTAAGAGCACCAGTGGAAGGGGAAGCCCTTGGTCCTGCCAAGACTGAACCCCCAGTGAATGTGATTGTTGGGGGGAGAGCGGTAATGGGGGGAGGATGGGGAGGGGAACACCCATCGAGAAGGGGAGAGGGAGGGGTTAGGGGGATGTTGGCCCGGAAATCAGGAAGGGGAATAACAATCAAAATGTAAATAAGAAATACTCAAGTTAATAAAGATGAAAAAAATTTAAAAATCCATTAAAAAAATGGGGCTTTCAATCATGGGGCTGGGAGCCAGAATGGGACATGCCCATTCCTGCACACATAGCTGCAAGGACCCAGGTGTGTGGCAGGGAAGGGGTTAATTTAAGCAGCTTGGAACCCACATGTCTCTGCAGGCTGAGAGTCCTGGTTCCCTTATCCTCTGCCCTGTGACCTGGGACAAGACACTGACCCTCTCTGTTTCTCGGCTCATAGAACACACTAAGGCTCCGCCTGGAGCTGGGACTCCATTGTGTCTGTCCTCTGAGCAAAGGCTCCTCTCGGTGCTGCCTCAGGAACTCAGGTGGGCAGGAGACATCACTGGGTGCAGAGAGAGCTACGCCCCCAACCCTCCACCCACCAGAGTCCTCTGTTCTGCTGACATCATCCTCCTTTTCCCGCCCAGCTCCATCATGGTGCATGCTGCCACAGTGCTAAACTGGGCAGCCTTGGGCATCGAGCGCAATGGGGCAGTGAGAGGCCCCCAGTTCTTGCTTCTCAACCCTGGGTTTGACTCCCAGCTGCCTTAAAGAGCAAGGTGGGGCTGGGGATCTGCTTGAGCTTGTGTGGGGGACTAGGGCAGTGACCTCATGCGCGCACACACACACACACACACACACACACACACACAAGCATGCATGCATGCACACCTTGCTTCTGTGTTCCCACTCATGGCCAGTCCTCTTTCTCGTGCAGCATAAAACAAAGCATTGTTTGTGAGGCTTCATTGCACCCTGGAGTGTGCCTGCTGGCCCGGTGGTCTGTTAGTGGCATCAGAGCCTAAGAGCATCCATTATTCCCACAGCTTTCTAACAGCTGGCCCCCTACTGCCTGCATAATGACTGTTTCTAGGTCTCCCACTTCCACAATGACTGTTTCTAGGTCTCCTACTTCCTCATTCCTTCTCACATTCAAAAGATAAAGGGATTACCGAAGTCATAGAGTCCTGACAGTGAGTAGGAAGGTCTACTCATTCTGCATCTGTTAGACTGGGGCAAAGAGAACCAACCCATGGTCTCTAGGATGAGGGTCCTGGTGGGAAGAGCTAAGCACAAACAAAGCCCACAGCAGCCAAATAGTGACAACGTGCAGTCAGTGAGCCTGCTCAGCTGCGTGCCAGCAAGCACGCCCAGGCTCATTCCACCACCGTGGCTGGGTTATATATGCACCTGAAGATAACCCACGGTCTACATTCTTGGATGTTTCCTCTCGCTTCAGCCAGACCAGAACAGTAGCACAGGCAGTCAGTACAGAAAGGCCACTTCAGAGTTTTTTTCCATGTATTTGTTTTCAGTGTGTGTGTGTGTGTGTGTGTGTGTGTGTGTGTGTGTGTGTGTTGCAGTGCACATATAAAGGTCAGAGGGCACCTTGAAGAAATCTGTTCTCTCCTTCACCATGTGTGTCCTGGGAATCAAACCCAGGTCCTCAGGTTTGACAGCCAGAGTCCCCACTCTCTGAGCCCTTGTGCTAACCCTGGAGATCCACTTTTAAGGTCTGTGGGATGCCTGGGACCTAACTTGTTACCTCGGCCTCAAGCTGCCTTGCTTCTGGCCGCTTTCACAGTTAAGGGATCAAAAGTTTCAAAGATCAGAAGTTTCAAAGATACCCAAATCCACCCAGAGGTAAGAGCGGATTTTACAGCAGAATGGCTCCTGCTCTCATAGATAACTCCACCCTCCCCGAGGCCACTGTCAGAGCCATGGCTTCCTCAGCCTCAGAGTGTCTCTAACTAGCAGAGTCAAAAGACTCACATTCTCAGGGAGTCTCTCCAGTGTCCCCAACATCCCTCAGGGGGTATTTTCTGCCTCTTTGGTTGGAAATAGAACTCAGGGAGGCAAGGAAGAAACGGATTGCTGTGACCTGACAGACATGGGCTGCACACCCTGAGCTGACTGACTCAGTCTGAACCAAGGTCAGAGGTTCTGCAGCCCTGTCCCCTGTATCTGGTTGTATATTGTGTAGCATATTCTTCTCGGTCAACTTACTTTCCCTTTTTCTTGTTTGAAAGGTGGCAATTAAGGAAATACTAAAGCTTATAGTAAGGGTGAGGAGGGAGAAGAGGAGAGGGGGAGGGGGAGGGGGAGGAGGGAAAAGAGAAAGAGAGAGGGAGAGGGAGAAGAGGAGAGGGGAGGGGGAGGGGGAGGAGGGAGAAGAGAAGGGTGGGGGAAGAGGGAGAAGAGGAGAGGGGGAGGGGGAGGGGGAGGAGGGAGAAGAGAAGAAGAGAGGGAGAGGGAGAAGAGGAGAGGGGAAGGAGGAGGGGGAGGAGGGAGAAGAGAAGGAGGGGGGAGAGGGAGGAGGGGGAGGGGTAGCTGGTCTGTAGGATGCTTCCCATTTGGTCTCTGCCTTTGTTGATTTGAGCGGGCGATGGATGTCACAGCATCAGTGGCGGAAGCGGCATGTCCAGACACATATCAGATATTTATAAGCTTCAGTATAATAAGAACTGAAGCTTAGTGAGGAGAAGAATTGTCCGCCCGCCTTGCAGGGGATGAGGGAGGGACATGGCCACTGCCTGCACTGGCAGCTTTGCTGTAGCATCCTCGACTCCCAGGTTTCTTGACTGCGGACACACAGACAGCAACTTCTAAATCCAGTCTCCTGACCCCACTTCCCTTCCAGGCTTAAGGTGGTGACAGCTCCATCCTGCTGTCCTCCCTCAGGGAAGGGCACACACATGGATGGAGTGTGCTGTCTCCCTTTCCCTGGTCCCCACTCTTCACCGTGGTCACCTTTCACTCAGTGCTCATTGTGGGCCAGATGCAGCAATGACCCAGGTTCTGTCAGTGACTTCTTATGGGCTCACTCACAGTATCCCATAGATGTACGCTGCGTGTATCTCCATTGTAGAGAAATTGATTCAGAGATTAGATACACATGTCCAAGGGCCCAGGGCCCAAACATGGCAGAGCTGGGACTCAGCCCAGGCTGGCCACCAGTGTCTTCGGTCTCACTGCTGGAGCAAAGCGACTTCTGTTTCTATTGTGACAATACATGCCCTCCTCAGACGCTGGTCCCACATTTCTTTGGATTGTGGCTTCACACAGTAAGATAACTGTCTGATCAGTGAGTAAGTCACAAGTGTCATTGTGGTAGGTACTCGAATGACCTGCAGAAGCTCACATTTTATCACCTGTTCCAGCCGGTGGCACTGTCTGGAAAGAAACTGTGGGGCAGTAGGCTTGCTGGAACCTTTAGGAGGTGGGGTCTTGCTGCAGGAAGCAGATCCAGGGGTGGCCTTTGAAAGTTACACTCACTCACCAGTGGTTCCTGCCTCCTTTTCAGTATCTGGTCTCCCACGAGGTGACAAGCTTCTACTGCTCTCTGTCACCACCACGGGTGGCCCTTGGCTCTCCCTGCTCTTATCGACCAAAACCCCCGAAACCAAGAGCCAAAATAAATCCCCCCTTAACTTATTTCTCTCAATCTTTTTTTTTCCTATTATAACAATGTCTGTAACAAAATCAGAAGGTGCCATCCAATAGCTGATGTGCAGAAAGCCTGCCTGGCTTGGAATCCCAGCCGGACTCAGCCCCATTTACCAGCAGCCATCAGGGCTCTGCTAAGTGCTCCCCCCACGTTACAGGTGAGGGAGGTGAGGCTCAGAGGTGAGGACTTGCCCAAATCTCTCGGATCCTAGCAGGCAGAAGTTGAGACCATAATCCTCCAGACAGCCCCTCCCCCCATGCTGGCAACCTTTCTCCTCAATGGTGCTGTGCACCTACAAGTGGGTGCCAGAGGGAGGGGCAGCCAGAAGGGAGCTTTGAGGACACTGAGAAGCAAGGTGTAGGACTGGAAGGAGGAGGAAGAGGAGGAGGAGGAGGAAGAGGGGGAGGAGGAGGAAGAGGAGGAGGAGGAGGAAGAGGGGGAGGAGGAAGAGGGGGAGGAGGGGGAGGGTACAGCTGGTCTGTAGGATGCTTCCCACTCGCTCTCTGCCCTTGTTGATTTGAGCCGGCGATGGATGTCACAGCATCGGTGGCGGAAGCCGCATGTCCAGACACATATCAGATTATCCCACCCTGAAAATCCCCAGTGGAATGCGCTGCCTATCTGATGGCCTGCCACAACACCATCCAAGCCCGAGAGACGGACAATTGGGCTGGGCTGTAGATGGAGGCAGGCAAAACTGGCCCTGCCACTTTCCTGTCTGAGTGCCCCTTGCCTGGTGCTAGCCTGGGTTCCTTGGCACGCAGTGGCTGGTGCCTGGGTAGCTGTCTTGGTTCGTGTTTAGCCTCCCAGGGTTCAGGTGAGTCGTTGGCAGCTCACGCTGGCCTGAATGTCTGTCCTGCCTACACACAGGGTCTCTTCAGGCATCTCCCCCAAACTCTCACGGGAAGGCAGGAGAGGAAGATGCCCACCCCCTCTTCAAAGGTCAGAAACTCCAAGATGGTACTGAGGGGGCTGGTTCTGCCTCTTCATGGGGGAGGTCAGCTATCTGAGCTTTTGAGACCACATGTGGGTACTCTGGTTCCTGGTTTAGGGACTCCACTGCACCCAAGCTGGACCCTTCCCGGAAATTTGTAAATGGAAACCTCTGAGCCAAGGAGCTAGCTGGTTTGATTCTGTCATAGGCAGCTGCAAAACCTGATTGGGTGCTATCTCCTTGGGTTTTCCAAGGATAAAACGAGACACATTATCTAGCGAAGCCTCAGCAGATGGCAGATGACCGCTCAACACAAGAAGAAAGGTTACTTCACACCCGCGCTATGTAGGACACATTGCCAAGACAGAGCACAGTGACTTGGAGCAGAGGCCCTGAACCCAACCAGTCACCATGTGCATCTGACTGCCAATTGGCTGTAGCAGCCATTGGATTTCGGCGTGACCGCCAGACCTATGTCTCCCTGTGTCTTTCAGTACCACATGCGCAGAAGTGTCGACCCGACACTGAGGGCGCATGCGCAGAAGTGACCTACCCAAAGCCGAGGGCGCAGTGCCCATGTGGAACACACACGGGTTTACTCAACGTGTCGTTTCATCCAAAGGCAAAGGTCTCATTAATCCTCACTTTGTCCCTGCCTGTCAAAACCAGCCCGACAGATTCCATGGAGAGGCTCACACACACAGCGGGCCAGCTCCGGTGACTTCATTCTCTCTGAGCCTCTCTGTAACTGTTGTTAAACTTGGTCCCGGCCACACTGGACCATACAGATCCCAAACTTCAAACAAACAAGAAAACAGCACCTCTAACCCTCCGTGATAAGCAAGCAGCGTTATCAGACTCAGCTCCCAGCTGGCGTGCTGGCCGGCGGCTCCCTGTCCCATGGTAAATAATTGCCACCTGTTTGTGCAGGTTGATGTGGTCACTCTACCCGCGTTATCTCCGAGGAAGCACTAGCTGGGCGTGGGGCATCTGGCAAGGGGTGGGGGAATAATAACAGTGCTGGCCAAGCCCCGAGGTGGCCCTGGACCCTGCGAGAGCTTGGCAGAGCTGCTCCTGGTTATTGCTTCCTGGAAGGTGGACAGCCCAGAAAGGGACTTTCACTCCTTCCTGGCACAGTGGTCCAGTCCTGAGTCTAGACTGCGCACACAATGGCAGAGCCTTCCGCATTCCGTTCTCTGGTGGCTGCCAGTTTCCGAAGCCACGTATCTAAATTGGGATTTCCTGAATTCCCAGAGTCTTTGGGTTGGAAGGGGCTCCTGGAGCTAGGGGGAGAGAGAGAGGGACGGAGCAGGCAGGTCAAGGGTCACATGACTGGTCAAAATGAATCAGAGCTTGGCTTGGCCCTTTATTACTCAGAATAAGCCAGGCCTGTCCCTGCAGGGTGCCTGCGGGAATCTCATACCCTGGGGCAGACAGATAAGAGTGGGTACTTAGCCTGTGCACTCCAGGCTTGTTGGAGCTCTCAAGGGCAAAGCAGGTAAACCGAACAAACATTTTATACGTCTGTCCGTTCTGTCTGTCTGTCCGTCTCAGTGTCTCTGTCCTGGGAAAAACTAATCTTGGCTCTCCAGCCCAGAGTCTCCGCTCATGTCGTCCAGGACAACAGCAAACCCCACCCATCGCCTCCGCGCTCTATTGGGGTCCAGCTACCTCTTCATGCCTCTCTAGCACCCTGGTCAGCTTGGGTGACTGTTCCATATGCTGTTCTCCTGTGAGCCTGGAGCAAGGCCCCACTCTCACTCAGACGGGCTCCTCTTTCTACTCTTTCTGTTGCCCTGCTGGGAATAGCCCTACGTCTCTGGCCTTCCTTATCTCTTCCTGTTAGCCTGCGCAGCTACTCTGGCCTCCTTGCCCAGCACCCCATGTCTCAGCCTGTCCTGTGGCCTTACTTCATCTGGGGGGGGGGGGTCCCACTTCATTGCCCATCCTATAAGGCAGCCTCTGGTCTGAGAAGGCTCCCAAGTTTACTATAGGATGCTCAACAAACAGCCATTGATGGAGTATACATCCAGGACTGTGTTATCAAATTATTTATCTATCTTAAATTCTTTCGCTGGTGTATTAGCTTGTAACATCTGTCAGCAGGTCCCTTCACCTCAGCACTCATCATTATTGCCAAAATACCTTGGCTAGTTTGGGATTTTTTTTTTTTCTCCCCTCGGGGTGAGTCTGTCAAGTGGCCTTTTAAAAGACGGGCTGGCATCTTTGTGGCCACTGCCTGTGAAACTCGGAAATCTCATCCCAATACGGAGCCTCCCTATCCCAAAACTCTCAGGGGCGATCTCTCCCATTCTCCAGACAATGTTTAGAATCACTGACAAAATTGTCTTTCAGAGCTTCCTCAGAATTACTCACTCATGAGCGGGTTTTGTTTCATGAGGTTTGAGGGCAAAACTCTACACATTCCTAAGTGATCATGATCTAGTGGGAATCAAATCGATTTTTTAGGTTTATTTTTTGTCCAGGCTATGGGCTGGTGGGCACTAATTGTCCCCCTAGCACACAGAATCATCTGGGAAAAGAGGCTCAATTGTGTAGATCAGGTTGGACTGTGGGCATGTTTATCAAGGATTGTCTTAACAGGTTCATTGGTATTTGAAGACACAGCCCTGTGTGGGCGGCACCATTCCCTAGGCAGGGCATCCTGACTGTGTCCATTGATCTCTCTCTGCTCTTGACAGTGGATGTGATGTGACCAGCTGTAAGGACTTCCTGCCTTGACCTCCTCACACTGATGAACTGTGACCTAAAATTCTAAGCTAGAATAAAGCCCTTTCTCTCCAAGTTGCTTTTTCTCAGGATGCTTCATTATAACAGAAACAAAACTAAGATAGACCATTCACGGGATTTATTTGCTGATGTTAATACCTTGTAGATTCTGCTGGGTTTCCATTGAAGACGGCGATATTGTCTATCAAACACTATGGTTTTTGTCTCTTTCCCTAATTCTTTTTCGTTCCTCTTAATTTTGTCTCCCTTCCTATTCCTTGGTTGTTGGCTGGTTTTTGTTTTGGTTTCGAGACAGGGTCTTACAATGTAGCCCAGGCTGGCCTCAAATCATTGATCTTTTTGTCTTGTCTTCCTAAGCACTGTGCTTAAATGTGTGCAGATGCTCCACTCCACCTTCCTCTGTGTGTGTGTGTGTGTGTGTGTGTGTGTGTGTGTGTGTGTGTGTGTGTGTGTGTACGTGTGTATGCTCATATCAGTCTGCAGGTATGTATGCATTTGTGTGTGTGATGGCCAGAGGTCAACTACAGATCTCTTCCTTGATCATTCTGCCCTTGTTTGTTTGTTGTTTTTTGAGACAGGGTCTTCCACTGACTCAGCTAGACTGGCTGATAGGGAACCCTAAGAGTTTTTCTGTCTATATCTTCCCAGTGTTGGGATCACAGGGACATCAGCTTTTTACGTGAATGCTTGGAGTCAGAACCTCAAACCTTATGTCTTTATGGTGTGTTGAGTAGTTTTACATCAATTTGTTACAGCTACTTGAGAGGAGGGAACCTGACCTGAGGAAATGCCTCCATAAGAGCAGGCTGTAGGCGAGTCTCTTGGGCATTTTCTTAATTAGTGGTTGATGGGGGAGCACCCAGCTCATTGTGAATGGAGCCATCCCTGGGCTGATGGTCCTGGCTTCTATAAGAAAACAGGTTGAGCAAGCCAGGGGAAGCAAGTCAGTGAGCAGCATCCCTCCATGGCTTCTGCATCAGCTCCTGCCTCCAGGATCCTACCCTGTGTCAGTTCCTGTCTAATGAACAGTGATGTGGAAGTGTAAGCCAAATTAACCCTTTCCTCCCCACCTTGCTTTTGGCCACGGTATTACATCACAGCAGTAGTGGCCCTGACTAAGACGCACGGCACGTGCTTTGCCCACTGAGCCATCTCCCTGACCTCCAGTTTTCCTTTACCGTGCTCTCACAAGGGCTGAGACAGTTGATAAAATGTCCAATAGGAGCAGGGATGGTTGGTACCCTTAATCTGCTTCTGACAACAGGAGAAATCTAGAAGCTTCTTTGTTAAGTGTGAGGTTTGAGCTACGCCTTTGGTCTTGTTCAACTTGAGGACAACCAGAGCAGTCAGCTTCTTGGACACTGGTGGGGCCCCTTGCCCACTAAAGTGTATGTCTGAAATTTTGCACAAGAAGAAAAAAGCTTTTTGAATGCAAACAACACTTGACCCCATGCACAGTCACAGACCTCTTAGGGCAGTGTTACCAGGGTACTGTGCCCCCCCCTTTCTGATTCTCTCCTCTCTCTCTCTCTCTCTCTCTCTCTCTCTCTCTCTCTCTCTCCTTTCTCTCTCTCTCTCTCTCTCTCTCTCTGTTTCTCTCCTCTCTCTCTCGCTCTCTCGCTCTCTCTCCTCTCTCCCCCCCTCTCCTCTCTCTCTGTTTCTCTCCTCTCTCTCTCGCTCTCTCTTCTCTCTCTCTCCTCTCTCTCTCTCTCTCTGTTTCTCTCCTCTCTCTCGCTCTCTCTCTGTTTCTCTCCTCTCTCTCTCGCTCTCTTCTCTCTCTCTCTCCTCTCTCTCTCTCTCTCTTCTCTCTCTCTCTCTTCTCTCTCTCTTCTCTCACCCCCCCCCCCCAGATATGTGTGTGCTCACACTGGAGCAGAGCCGCGATCACAGCTGTATTCGTTCAAATCTCATTTTCTCTCTCCGTTCTGCCTAGATGATGTCAGCGGCTGACGAGGACCCACCGATAGCCCCACAGGCCTCGCACTGGGCTCCAGAATTCACAAAGGAAACCAAGAGAGATGAACTTTGTCCCTAAGCCGGTCTCAGCCACAGGAAGGGTCAGGATGGATAAGGGAACATCATAGTCACTAGCCATGATCAATGAACCTGTTACAAGAAGACGAAGGGTCTAGAAGGAGAGAGGTGAGCTTGTCAGGCATCATCGGTAATTATTTCCTTTGGGTCAGGGTCACAGGGGTTTCTTGGAAAAAAAAAGTTGAGAATGTTTGCAGAGATTGGTACACCGTGGGATTGGTCCCAGGGTCATCCCTGGGCTCCGGAGCAGTTCAGGGCCTTCACCCCTGGCTGCCTCGAAGCAGACTCTAGGAACACACTGCCCCTGAAATAAGATCAGAGAGGAAGAGCTGCAGGGATTCTCATCAGCTTCACTGCCACCCTTCCCTGTCAAGGGTGACTGTCTTCTGCTCACTTAACGAGGAGAGAAGAACTCAGAATCAACCTGCAGCCGGGGGGGGGGGGGGGCAGGGGAGGGGCACATACACAATCACAGCCCAGGCTGCAGTCTGGTTTCCCAGGATGTGGACAGGCAGCTAGTTGCTGCTGACGCCGGTGTGACCCTGAAGCCACCCCTCCCACAGAACATTTGTCTTCTCCCCGACTGCCCTACGGCCCACGGGGCTGCAGCTCATATTTCCTGGGCTTTGGCGTGGGAGCAAAGAAACGGGAGAGTCTGGCAGGAATGAGGAAGAGCTGGTGGGGAGTCCCTCCAAGGTCTGCACACTTGACATGTGCAGGATGCGAGTTGGAGGCACGTGGAGACTTTCCTAGGTGCCAGGCGCCGGGCTCCGTGACTTACTCATATCTGTACGCAATTAGATCGCTCAGACTGGTCAATTTCTTATGCTCAAACCTGAGCTTTTGATTTGGACACTGCCACAGTGGCTCTTTCCCCTCTTGGCCAAGTTGCTCTGTGTACAGTGAGGTGGCTGCCCCGGCGTCTCCCTCACACCCAATCTGTCAGCAGACAGACAGGCTTTATCTCAAACAGACTTCACTTCTTCCTTCCACAGCTGCCACTCTGGTGAGAGTCTAGGCTGCTTCCCAGGGCACGGCCACCACTGCCTGTCCCCACCTGGCCCCTGGCTTCTTGCCTTGCAGCTGGCTCACCACAGCTGGACAGCAAAGTTGTCTCTGCCGTGACCTGAGTGTCCACTCAGTGGTCACCTCCTCTCCCTCAGCTCCTCCTCAGTGGCACAATGGGAATAGTGGCCAGCCCCTCCTGCGGAGTCCAGAGACAGCCTCAGAAGTGGCATCAGTAGGATGTAGGCAGTGACAACTTGAGACATCCGAGTGCTGCCTGGGCAGGGCCTGGCACTGGGCCTCTACAGCAGCACCATGAGTGTGTGCCCCATGGGTGCCCAGAGGTTGGAGAAGAGCAAGACCTTATCTAAGCACCCACGGCAGTGACACCAAGCACTGGTCAGCACGTCATTCCCTGCCTCCATGTTGGCTCTGTGCCTTTCAAAGTTTCTAAAATGAAAAGTCGGTGTACTTTTACTATTAGGGACGTGACGGCAAATGTTAAAAAACGTCCCCTCTCATCGGCTCCAGCAGTTAGTCACACAGATAGTCACACGGCAACTGGATCGTCTGTCCTTATGGGCTGTGTCTCCTGAGGGCCTTGACGAGCCTCGCCATCTTCTCTCCTACTTAGCTTTCTGTTGCTGAGGTGAACACCGTGCACAGGAAGCTACCTGTGGAGGGAGGGTTTATTTCATTTCTCATATCACACATCACCATCGAAGGAGCCCAGGCAGAATCAGAAGGATGACTGTGGAGGAGCACCGGGCTATGACTGATCCCCAATCTATCTGTCTGTCTCTGTCTGTCTCTGTCTCTGTCTCTCTCTCTCTCTCTGTCTCTCTCTCTCTCTCTCTCTCTCTCTCTCTCTCTCTTAAAATGACCTACTCGTTTGGCTGAGGGAAGACCACAGAGTCATCAAGGTGCCAGGAGCATGGGCACCCGCTCTGTTTGCTGCTTTGCTTCAAGAGTCTGATTGAGCCGCACAACCTGACATCTGGCCAGAGGATCCCAGAATTTCATGGACAGCACAGGCCTGACGCAGGACACTTAGCAGGATGGCCCGGAGAGCTCTTAGAGGACTCTGTGGAGAATCGTTCTTGTTCTGACTCAAGGTGATTACGTTTCCACCAACAAACTCAGGGGACACCACTGTTTCCCAGGTTAGCGCATGTTTCCTTTCAATAGGGATGGGAATACATGCTCACATATTTACTCTAAACCCTTTAGTCAAAACCAGAACCAGGTGTTTGAAAAGGAAGCCGTGGTTTGGATATCTTATCTCTTAGATCAAGCTCTTAGATACATTGTATCCGAAGATGAAAATGTACGCAGTAAGGAAACCAAGTGGTCAAGAATCTTGGGGGGAGGGGGAGAGCCAGATCCTAACACATCTGCTGTGACTGTCATCACCATTGCCACCACCACCACACCACCAATATCACCAGCGTCACCAGCATCAACGCAATCACCATCTCCACAATCACTGTCATCATCACCCTTCTCACCATCATCACCACCATCCCTGTCAGCATCCCTGTCACCATCACTAACTTTCCCCACTCACTTACCTGCCATGCGCCATGCCATCTGTCTCAGCAGCCATGGTCTGTCCTGTCGGCACCTCCCCCTCGTTCTCTCTCCTAGCACACCCATCCTTCCTTCCAAGCATCTACTTGTTTATCAGTCCATTGTTTCTCTCTTGTTCTGTGGTGGATTTCATTTGTCTAACTGACTGCGGGATACATACCCCCCAATCTTAGCCCAGTGCTTGTCGCATAGCCAATGCCCAATAAAAGCTGATTAAAAACACCCCTCAGGTATCGAGGGATGCGTCTTCTCTCAGGACAAGATGCCAGAGTCCACTGTGGTGTGACTTCCAGCTCTGACCTCCGCTCCCCAAGCCTGATTTCAGTGTCTCGGGATTTCACCTTCGCTGCACAAAGCCAGGGTAAGGGAGCTTCTGAACTTCTGGTCTCCACCTCTGTGGCAATTTAGCCAAGGCCTCTGCACCCTCCTAAGGGGAGAGAAAAAAATGCCTCTGGAATTGGAAAAATTGGAAAATCTGCCCATCTGCTTCTCTGCTGGGTGCAAGTGCCTGGGCCTTCCTGAGAAGCCAGAGCCATTTGCCCAAATGGAGGTAGGACAGAGGCTGACTGACAGTCCTCTTATTAAACCCTAATTTATCTTGGAAATCCTAAGATCTACAGGGTCAGAAGTGACTTTGATCCTAAAAATAGAGCTAAGTGGAGCCCCCACCACTCACCTCATCTCTGCCTCCCTGACTTCAGGGTGGGACTGTGGACCCCAGCCTCATGGTGTTAAGAAGCATTAGTTCCCTGTGGTGGCCAAGTGAGCATGCGTTAACTACTGCACAGTGTGGGGGCCCGGCATGGTGACCTCCTCAGCTCCCTAGGTCAGCACAAGTGACCTAGGCCAGATGGTTCTAGGACAAACCCTGCATCCATGGGGAGAGAGGTACTCACTGCTGAGCTCGGGAGACTGGTGCTGGCTGTGTGGATGGGGAGAGGGAAGCTGCCCTTGGGAGGAAAGAAGTGACTCTATGGCATTTGTGGAGAAGGAGGATTCGGGCTAAAGCCACCAACATACTTGTTCCATTGGCTCTCAGCCATCAGCATCCTGGTGAGGATGGGGTGGTCTACCTGTGATCGTGGATTCCAGAACTGGCTCTAACAGGTGGAGGCACAGCAGGGGAGCACTCCTTGGGGAACATCACACACACCCAGGAGCACCGAATTCCCCTGGGAGCACCCACCCCCAACAAGCAGCAAACAATCTTTCTCCTAGTCAGCTGGAGAGCTCCCAATAAGCACCTAATAAGTCCCAGATTTGTGGAAGCATTAACGTGGGGCAGGGGAGTTGACCCTGGATTATCAGCTTTTATCGTGTCCATTAAGTATTTTAAAATAACAAAGCAAACTGATCCACAGCACCGGAGGCTGGTCTTCACCCCTAGGCCCATTCATTTATTTTCCGAAGGAACACTCACTCAGGGGCACAGCCCCAGGTGAGAGCTAAGGTTCATCAAGTGTGGGGGTTATCTCAGCCTCACGGAGGGGCAGCCCAGCCTCACAGTCCGGGCATCCCATCCCTTCTTGAGTGGGAACTGCTTGCAGATCAGTGCCCCTCAGGGTGCAGTCTCAGTAGGAGAGTGCACATCCCATCTGGGCTGGATTGGTTAAACAAGATTATTTTCTTAACTGAATACTGCCTGCTAGCTGTTCTCAGCAGGTCTTCACGCTCTGTGGGCCCCACCCGCAGCCCTCAGTCCTCTGCCTGCCTTGGTTCAGCTTGACTCTCCCACTGTCCTTTCCGTAGGTCCACCGGTGATGCCGTGGGTTGTGGAGCTCACTTATAGTCCTAGACCCCCAGCAGACCTATCCCGTGCCCTGAGGCACTGTGAGGTTAGCAGTGTTGTCAGCTCCTGAGTGAGCCAAATTCCAGTGAGGTCATCGCAGTTCTGACACAAACGCTGGTGTGCGATTCACACGTTGAGTGTCAGCCTAGAAGGTTCTAACTCGTGGTCTGTGAGGTATTCCCACCCCTGAAATCTTAGCTGCTGCTTTGTGGCTGCTAGGCCAAGGCAGGCAGAGGACTGAGGTCTGCAGGCGAGCGAGTGTCTAGGGAACTCTCCTTCACACACTGACCATTCTGTGAGGGTGAATGCTACAGGGAATGAAATACTCTGGGAGTAGATGCGGGGTCTGTCCATCCCAGAGTTGTTCCAAGTTCAGCTGGCCCTGTGGTTAGAGATGCTGTGGAAAGGTCTCAAATGCTAGAGAGAAAGGGAGAAGTGGGAAGGAAGAGGGGGAACAGATGGTCTTGGTAAAATCTGTGGTCTGCTGCCTGTGCCTACTTGTTATGTAACCTTACCTCACTTAAGTGGGTGGGGGCCAAAGCATCAAGTATTCTTCACCAGCAGACCAAAATCCAAGAATCACTGTGCCCAGTGACAGGAGTCCTGGCATGTGGCTGCAGCACTGGGCACAGTTCCCTCAAGGGGATCACCCAAGGGTCTCATTCATGGTGAAGTGACCCACAGTGTAGACACGGTTCTCAAACTCTAAGTACAGCTGAAAAGAAGATGGCATATACAATGGAGGGACCAATGACATCATTGTCCTTTGGGGTCGAGGCACACACGATCAGCCTACCAGTAAGAGGGGAACTGCCTAGGTAGCATACAGTACCCGGCGAGGGAGAGTACCACATGGTGATCTGAGGTCCCTTCATCAATATGAGAGGGCATGCTTGGCAAAGTTTAGCATCACATGAAAAGGGGGAAGAGATGAGAATTTACTTTTTGTTTAGGGCTGGGATCCACGCAACCCTGGGTTCCACCCCCAGCACCACATAAACCAGGCATGGCAGTGCATGACCCTAACCCTGACACTTGGGAGGTAGATGCAAGATCAAAGTCATCCTTGGCTACATAGAGAGTTGGAGGCTAGCCTGGGCTACAAGAGATCCCATGAAATACATACATATATTACATACATACGTACATACAAACATACCATACATACATATATACATACCACACATACATTACATACCATACATACATACATACATACATACATACATACATACATTACATGTGTAATTTTTAGCCAGGTTTGTTCTGGGTTGAACAAAACAGAATGACACAGAATATATTTACAGAAATTTATAATATTGAAAAGTCACCCACAGTCTGGAAGTTTACAATCTGCACGGTAGATATGTAGCTAAGATTTGTATCGCAAAGTATTACTGATGGTCGAACAGAAACATAATGAGATGAAGAAAGCAGGAAGGCAAGGAAACCTCATCCGGTGCGCTCCAAAATATGACGTGAATAGCCAAGTTCTAACTCAAAAGGACTTGTCATATTAGATACCAAGCACTCATGTAAGCTCCGTGGGGCGTAGGACTCCATGCTACTTGGTTGGCCCGTTGGCTGGGAGAGGGGCCTCCACCTGAGCTCTGGTCCTGACCAATAAGTCTCACAAACACGACTGGCTTTCAGACAAAACGCACCAAGTTGTCAGGATGTAGGGAGCCATGGCCCTCCTGGACCTAAGCGAATTGAACTGTTGGTCCATTGGCTGTGCAACCCGTGTGGAGCACACATCTGGGAGGGGGATCTGGACTGTGAGGCAGCATTACCCTGGCAACTAGATAGAGTGAGAGGGGTGGTGGTGGGGGTAAGGCCTCAGTTCAGTGAGAAGAAAGCTCTGATGCTGGAACTCAGGGATGGGACACTCAGGACACAAGCCTCGGTGGCTTTGTTGTGTGTGACCTGTAGGGCCTAGTTTCCAGGTGGTCATGGCTGTCCTCACCAGGCTTAGAAAGATTAGCATCCAAATGCCAAGCCTGGTCCTGCCTTCCAATTGGCCAGGGTACCCCTAAGGACTTACACAGCAGGGAGTCCTAGCATCAGACCTAGCAGGGCATGCGCCCACCTTGGCTTCAGGCTTCATCGGGAGTCCCTCATCTCACACTGGGCTCCAAATCTACATGTGTTTCAGGCTGTATAGCTCTCTAGAAGATTCTATTAGTTTACAGAGTCTGTCAACAAAAGGTACCTCTGACAGCCCTGATTACCTCGGAAAGGTGGGTGACCATCACCAACGCTCATCTGCGAAATCTGAGACCAGGCTTCCCCAAGATGTGTGCCTGAGCACAGGCCTTTCCTTCAGCCTTCTGTTCGTATTGGTGTGCAGAGATCAGCTTTGTGGAAGGAGAGAGGTAGGCGGGGTGAGAAAGCTCCAGCTGAAGAGGCCCCACCTCAGCAACATCATATGCTCACACGACTTTGGCACTGACCCATTCCGGAAATCACCTGCACCATCCTGCGCCATCCTGCTCCATCCTGCTCCATCCTGCTCCATCCTGCTCCATCCTGCTCCATCCTGCGCCATCCTGCTCCATCCTGCTCCATCCTGCGCCATCCTGCTTCATCCTGCTCCATCCTGATCCATCCTGATCTATCCTGCTCCTTCCTGCTCCATCCTGCTCCATCCTGATCTATCCTGCTCCATCCTGCTCCATCCTGCTCCATCCTGCGCCATCCTGCTCCATCCTGCTCCATCCTGCGCCATCCTGCTTCATCCTGCTCCATCCTGATCCATCCTGATCTATCCTGCTCCTTCCTGCTCCATCCTGCTCCATCCTGATCTATCCTGCTCCATCCTGCTCCATCCTGCTCCATCCTGCTCCATCCTGCTCCATCCTGTTCTATCCTGATCCATCCTGATCTATCCTGCTCCATCCTGCGCCATCCTGCTCCATCCTGTCCATCCTGCTCCATCCTGCTCCATCCTGCTCCATCCTGCTCCATCCTGCTCCATCCTGATCCATCCTGATCTATCCTGCTCCATCCTGCACCATCCTGCTCCATCCTGATCCATCCTGATCTATCCTGCTCCATCCTGCTCCATCCTGCTCCATCCTGCTCCATCCTGCTCCATCCTGATCCATCCTGCTCCATCCTGCTCCATCCTGATCCATCCTGATCCATCCTGCTCCATCCTGCTCCGTCCTGATCTATCCTGCTCCATCCTGCGCCACTTCCCCAAATGAATGGTTGAGGGGTAGAGCCACAAATGAGAATCCTGTTTCTCATCAGAGTCTTCAACTTCATGAAGTTGCACAGAACTCTGAGGATGTGGACACACCTAGCTGAACCCTTGAATACGCCGCTACAGAGAGGGACCAAGTGTCAGGAACTCCTGGGCTGATGAGAGGTGGCTCAACCGAGAGTCAGCTGGGTGCAGTGTTCACAGTGTGACTTGGTCTTGGTAATACAGCTCTCAAATCACCGTGGAGACTTTGCTCGGCCTGCCCCTCCCCCAGCACAGAGAGCAGAGGTGTAGTGGTGGAATTCTTACCAGCAGGGGCTGCATAGACTGCACACTCTTATTTTTCCAATGCCGGAAACCGTTCCTCTTTGTGATGGAGTAAGGATTTGGTTAACAAGCTGAGAGGGACTGAGGCACCCTCTGTGACTTTGGGGGTCTCAGCTGTCACCGGCATATTTTACTGACTGATGGTATTTTGTAAAATAGAAATATCTCAACCACGGATGGTGCAGAGTCGCTCTTGATAAACCAGAAGACCCTGCCTCCATGGGCCAGGATTCCCCTCTGAAAACAGGAGCTGGACTCCTCTAGGGCTGGCTCAGGCTCTCAGTGAGCTTCAGTCCCAAACACTGCTGTTTGCCTGCCGCCCTAAATCCCAGCACTTTCCTGCTCCTGATAGGCGGTGGGGTACACTTCAGACTAGGAGAAATGTGTCTTCTGTCATTTCAGAAATGGCCTGAGCGGAATGGAGAGCCAGTGCTTCCCCCCGAGACCGAGGTGGGGTCAGAGATAGGGGAGGCTGATATCCAGTCACCGGCTAACAATAGATAAACACACCCAGAGGCCACTGAACTCCCTCTCACCTATCCGACCCTCCTCTAATTGTTACCAATTGGTGTCCCTTGGCCCAGGCTTTCTTTGTAACTGATCTGCTGTGTTCATTTCCCCACTATGTGAGCCTTTGTTCCAAGAGCCTGGTCTGTGGCACCATGGAGGCCTTGGGAAGAGAATCTGGGGGAACTTCAGTGGTTAAGTTCTCCCTCCTTTTATTGCAAATGGCCCCAGTGTATTAAGGTCCCTCCAAGTCCAATATCAGAAATAGGGTCATGAGAAGCTCCCCAGTCCTGAGATGAGCTGTGCCCATGGGCTTCTAAGACGTAACAAACTCATAGAGGGATTCTGTGGGGCCAGGATTCATCCCTCACTGACCTTGTAACTCGAATACTGGATAACCATGTTAGAGCTGCCAACTGGGGACGGATTCAAACCCTGCAGAATGGCCCCTGACCTCCCCGACACTGAGGGGATCCACACTAGGGTGAATCAGGGGATCCCCTGGAATCCCAACTAGATCAGGCACCAGAAGAAGGTACAGGGTAGCCAGTTCCCTGCAAGGGGGTTTTCAGATCTCCAGTGCCTTGTTTAACAGCCTCCATATGCAAAAACGAAGTTTAGATACCTAATAGAAATCAACCACGGGCTGAGAACTGTCACTGCTTCACCAGAACTGAAGCTTCAGTCTCAAAGCCCAACCCCTGGGCAGCAATCAGGGCCCATACGTGGACCATTACCAAGACACACTCGGTGTGACAAAGGCTTATCTGTAGTCCCCAGACAACCAGACACTTTCATCACGATGAAGTCAGCACATGTCCCCACAGCACACAGTAGGTGTGTTTTCCTGTGAATGTGCCTGCAGAGAAAGAATAGTGCTTGACCCACTAAAACCTCATCTGATGAAGGCCACTAGCTGATAAGGGGAGGAGCGTGTGATACCCAAAGTCAACCACACCAGGTATGGTATGTCTGCCTCACTTGGATGGCCCTGAACATTGGAGAAAGCGTACTGATGTCTGGAGATGTGATACCTGGGGGCACAGAACTCTGACACTTTACAGAGAGGGACTTCACACCCAGCCATTGATGTGTTCAATCCTGCCAGGTGGCCCTGGCACACAGAGCCAAGCAAGTCCTTCACCCTTCGAGGAGTCTTATGCAGACAAACACTTACAAGGGAGCTTCTGAACCCTGTCCAGGACCCATAGCCATTGGTCACCAAGGCTGGGACACCCTGGTTGCAAGCTGAGCCTGCAGCCTTCCCTTGCAGCCTGTTGCCTCACTTCTAAACTAAATACCACCTGTCCAGACAGGACCAAGTTCAAGAGAAGGGGTTAGATCTAACCACTATCAGCCCTGCAGCCTGGATAGCCGAGCCTTGTGTGCAAGTCTTCTCTGGGGTCATGGAAATCATGCAGAGACAGGGAACCCACAAAATGCATTCCCCTGTAGATCTGGAAGGCTGATAGTTGGGAAGGCAGATGCCCCAAGAGTTAGTATCAAGTTTCTCCCCATTTTCATGTTGCTGTCTGAAGAGACGTCAACCTGATGTCTGTCACCAAGTGTGTCCCCTGAACATCATGTGGGACTCATGCTGCCCCAAGATGACATCATCTCTTTAAATTAGGCTTACAGTAACCCTCAAAAAGGAGATCCTGGGACAAGTGTATGTTGTTTGTGGGGGACACCATTCACGTGCCTGTCATTCCTGCAGAGGCCAGCACCTTGAAAAATCCTGGGTTCTGCCTGAACACTCCCAGCAGCACCTGGGGAGCTGATGGGGTCCCTGGTTCATTCGACACCGGCCCCTCCAAAGCCCTGGCTTTCACGGTTTAAAGAGAGTTTAGTGTTGTAGCCCATGGTTCTAATTAAGGGTTGACAGGGCATGTCGTGACATCATCAATAAACTGAGTGTAGGCAAAAGAAAAGGCTCCACGTGGGCCTGGGAGGGCAACCCTGGGTCTGTCGTGAAATTGCATTTTGTGGTCAATAAAACACCCTTCTGGAGACCATGGGTGAGCTCGGGTGTGGGATGTAAGTGTCGTTCTTCATATCTGGGAAGCACTAGCTACTCACACTGCCTGTCAGTCCTTACAGGGGCTGCCAGCTGGGGATCTGACTTGCACCCTTACTGGCAGCTCCAGCAGGTCAACTCCAAACCCCTGCAGTTGAGGAGAGGTGATTTCCACGCGTGCTCCGGCTTATGTCCCATGTTACCCTGCATCCTCCCTAAGTGAGAGAGGGAGATTCAGCGACAGAAACAGCCTAGAGGTGGGGATTAAACCCAGCCTCTGCATAGGTTGGAGAAGCATTTGTCTGGCTTCCTGAGGTGCTCAATTCTCTAAAGCTGGTGACCAAGCAGAAACCTGGCCATTCTGTCTGCCTGTCTATCCATCTGTCTGCCTGTCTCTGTCTGTCTGTGTCTCTATCTGTCTGTCTGTCTGTCTCTCTCTCTCTCTCTCTCTCTCTGTGTGTGTGTGTGTGTGTGTGTGTGTGTGTGTGTGTGTGTGTGTGTAGCTCAGAGGACAATCAAGGAGGTCATTCCTCAGCTACCATCCACCTTTTGGGGCAGGGTCATTCATTGGCCTGAAGCATTGCCTAGTAAGTGAAGCCGTCAGCCATGAACTCCAGGAATGCTACTGTTGCTGCCATTGCTGGACTTACAGTCACTCAACTACACACAGATTGATTTAGTTAGTTAGTTAGTTAGTTACTTAGGCCTTCTTTCTTTCTCTTTATGTATCTATCTGTTTATTTTTGAGACAGGGATTTTCTGCATAGCTTTGGCTGTCCTGGAACTCACAGAGGCCCGCCTGCCTCTGCCTCTTGAGAGCTGGGATCCAAAGAACATGCTTCCACTGTCTGACTATTTATTTATTCATAGTGTGTTCTTCTGTATGCATGACTGTGCATCATGTGCCCCCCTCTTGCCTAGGGAGGCCAGCACAGGACACAGGATCCCCTGGAACTGGAGTTACAGGTGGTCGTGTATCACCGTCTGTGAAGAGACAGCCTGAGCACTCAGCTCTTGTAAGAGAAAGCATTTAAGGTGTGATACATTCCGATCCATGGGGTGAGGTGGGGTGGGAGAGGGAGAGGGAGAGAGGGGGGGGGAGAGAAAGAGAGAGGGTGCGAGAGAGACATAGAGTGGGTCTGATACACTCTGACACTTTCTCCAACAAGGCCACGCCCACTCCAATAAGGCCATACTTTCAAATCCTTCTCAAATAGTGCCACTCCCTGAAGACTACGTGTTCAAATGTGTGGGTCTATAGGGGTCATTCTTGGCCACGTAAAGCAAGCTCATATGGGCTGAACTGTTTTCTCACTCCACTTCTCAGCACAGGTGTGTTGAACCTTTGTGCTCCTGTAACTAAGCTCCCTTGGTAACCATGCTCTGCCCAGGACTGCAGGACAGTGATAAGGGACCACAGCTAGTCTGTGGCAGGGCTGGCTCTGGAGGCATTTGCAGAGTTCAGGTGCCTGCCTGCGCTGTCTCTGCTCCAGAGCATTGATACAGTGCAGAGAACCAAGGGCCACATGGATTTTAGGAATGTCAGAGCAGACACACCTGGTTCAGATGCTGTGCGACAGAAGACCAGGTAAGCCAGTGACCACCCTGAGCTCACGCTCCTATCTGTGAGGTAGATAGCAATGGCCAGAAGCCCCTGAAGCTTTGGTGGAGCATGCATGGTAAAGCATGGGGTGGTTCCCACCCACATCCTCAGACCATTCCAGACTGGAACCATGATGCAAGGGGAACACCCCAGATACCCTTTCGGCTCTTCACCCAGGGGTGGCCTTGGGCCAGCCTTCTGGGGACAGGCAGAACGGTGACTCAGCGCAGGGGAAGTGTGACAAGCGACCCCTGGCTTGGTCACTCTCACTTCCTTACTTGGCCATGCAGTAGGGAGTGACCATTGATCCAACTTGGAATGAGGGGTGATGTGGACCGGATGAGGAGACCCCACCTGCCTTCTCCATGTATGCGAAGGAGATGGCTTGGAATGACCTTGATACCCTGGGACAAGTCCTGTCCCTGGCCTGGTTACAAGACCTCAGTATCCTCGAGTCCCCTCCTTGCCCAGAAAGTATGCCTTCTCTTCTGTCAGAGTACAGGCTAGCCACTGCAGCCCCCAGACCCAATCTGCTCAGGCTAGCCCTCCCTGGCTGTTCTGGCATCTGAAGGGAGATGGCACTTTGGGACTTCCCCTCTGGCACTTGCCACTTGCCGACATCGGCTCAGGATTCTCAGGACCAGAATTCTGTTCTGACCCTCTGCCACACCTGAAGCTCACTCTTGTTTGTGGCTTAGAGTCTCAAAGCTTCCAGTAAAAGGGAAATAGCAGCACCAAAGTCTTCATTTCCACTTGAAATTCAAAATTGTCACTGATACCTGTGCAGCGTCTGCCGTGTGCCAAGGACCCTGAGGCACCTAACACACCAGTTCATCACTGTGACTTACACACCAGCTCCTCACCATGTGTTACACACCAGCCCCTCACCATGCCTTACACACCAGCTCTTCATTGTGTCTTTCACACCAGTTCCTCAGTGTGCCTTACACACCAACCCCTCACCATGCCTTACACACCAGCTCTTCATTGTGCCTTTCACACCAGCTCTTCATTGTGTCTTTCACACCAGCTCCTCAGTGTGCCTTACACACCAACCCCTCACCATGCCTTACACACTAGCTCCTCACTGTGTCTTACACATCAGCTCCTCAGTGTGCCTTACACACCAGCTCCTCACTCTGGCTTACACACCAGCTCATTGCTGTGCCTTACACACCAGCCCCTCACCATGCCTTACACACCAGCTCCTCAGTGTGCCTTACACACCAGCTCATTGCTGTGCCTTACACACCAGCCCCTCACCATGCCTTACACACCAGCTCCTCAGTGTGCCTTACACACCAGCTCATTGCTGTGCCTTACACACCAGCCCCTCACCATGCCTTACACACCAGCTCCTCAGTGTGCCTTACACACCAGCTCATCAATGTGCCTTACACACCAGCTCCTCACTCTGGCTTACACACCAGCTCATTGCTGTGCCTTCAGAGCTTCCACAGGGTGAATGGCACTGACATATCTCCCTTCAACAGAAGAGGACACTAAGACATCTGCTCACAGGACTGGGACTCGAACCCAGATCATCTGGTTCAGAATCTGAGGTTTGAGCTACAGTGCTAAGATTCTGTTTGATGTAACAGCTCATGGCCATCAGCCATGTGGGGATATGGAAATTCAAACAAGTTAAAGTTAAGCCAATTATAATTCAACTCCTCACATATTCGAACTATACCTGAAGCACTCAAAGGCCACCTGTGCCCAGCAGTATAAAAAAGTAAGCCATTTCTGCTACTCACAGGGCAGGACATGGTGACCTAAGGCTGCTGGGGCTCTGGGGTGGGTGATTTGGAGCCTGGTGGCCTCCTGAGAGGTCCCACCCTCCTCCTTGGGAGCTTCTGGGTTCTTGTGTCTGAGGGCCTCTGCTTCCTCCGGCACAAGCCAATAGCAGCTCTTCACCCTGCACATGGTTATTACTCACCGACCACTTTAAACACACACTGAGTACCTACTGTGTGCTCCTCTGTGCCCTGAGGATGGAGCAGATGAGGCCCTTGCTCTTAAGGACCTGCATGTGGCCAGCTGGTGAGGGAGAGACAGAAGAGAAGGAACCCAGAGGAAAGGAGAGATATAAAGAACTGTGAGGAGCTCAGAATGTCTCGAATGTTTGCATTGTGAAAACACACAGGACATGTGGTGGTGGTGGAGGTAGGGTTGCTTCTCTGACTGTGACCAAGGGTGAGGAGACATGGATTTTTTTAGTTACTTGGGGCAGAGAATGATGGACACACACACAACCAGAAAGCTCTGGAACCCCAGTCTGGGAGGAGAAGGCAGCACAGAGATGCTACAAATGTAGCCTGTGCCCACAACACAGACAGACAGACAAAGCCAACCCAGAAGTGACTGAGACAAACTGAGGGACACAGCTAACTCTGGGCACAGGAGCACTGGGGGCCTGGAGGGATCCCCTTCCTCTCCCTCCCTCACTCCCAACCTCTCCCCTTCTTTTCCCTCCCTCTCCCCCTCTCCCAGTCTCCCCCTCCCCCCTCTCCCCCCTCTCCATCTCCCCCTCCCTCCCTGTCCCCTTCCCTCCTCCTCCTTCCCTCTCTCCCCTTCCTCCCTCTCCTCTCTCCCTCCCTCTCCCCTTCCTCCTTCCCTCATCCCTCCCCCCAACCTCCCCCTCCCTCCCTCTCCCCTCCCTCCCTCCCTCTCCCCTCCCTCCCTTCCTTTTCCCTCCCTCCCCTTTTCCTTTTCTCTCCTCTCACATTCTAGGCAAGCACTCTACCACTGAGCTACATCCCCCAGTTTTTTTTTTTTTCTTTTGAGATAGAATCTCTCTAAATCACCCAGGCTGGCCCTGAACTTCTAACCTTCCTTCCCCAGTCAGGACAGACCTGGACCACCAGGCCAGGCTCTCCCTGGTGCTGTCTCTCTTTTGCTCCTTTAAAAAAAGAAAATATCCTTCCCTGCCCTGGAAAAGATCAAGGGCAGTGCGATGCCAGCTATGTTCGCAGAAGCTGCAAGGAGACCTGCAGTCTGCTCTGGGACACAGAACACGTTGGGTTGTGGTGAGAGCCGCGGCTGTGCTGTATGCAGCCATGCAGAATGTGGTAAGTGGACATGAATCCCATACACGATCTGATGTGGAGGATTTTCTAATAGATAACCGAATAGACTCTCATGTGTCTGATTATTGGAATAAATACAAGTGTGCTTTCTAAATTGCCATGTAGATGGTCTTGTGGTACCAGCGGGCATTCTAAGAACTTTACAAGGATGAGTTCTCTTGGCATGAGCTGTCACAGTGACTTCAAGTGTAAACTTTGAAGCTAGAAGGATTTGAATTTTAAACCCTGGTTCTACTTCTCCTGTGAACTGTGTGACAGAGGCCAGGAGACTGGGCCTGACCCTCACTTTGTCCCTTTCAGTGGAGGCTTGAGGACAATTTACAGAGTGACAAGAAGTGCAAGAAGTCTCAGATGAGGCTAGATGGTGCCATCGGTTTAGTCCTGCAGGATTCCGGCTGCTGAGCATGGTTCAAGGCCCACAGAGGAGGGACTCGGTGGGTACCAACTCCGGAAGGTTCTCAGTCACTACCAGCTTCCTGTCAATTGAAAGGAGCTGCCTTTAGCAATGTTTCCTACCCACAAGACTGTGCTTTATCCTATGACCCCTGACCCCTTCACCACAATTTCCTGGACCAGGACTTACTGAAGAATTGCTGGGCTGCTTGCCGCCAAGCCCAGTTTCTGAAAGAGAAGAGTCATGCTGGCTGGCGGCTCTACATCAGCTCCACAGGACATGGATTCTGGGGGAAGGCATCGCTTGACCAACAGAAACTCTCAGGACAGGATCCCCAGGGACAAGAATTCCTCATCCATCTGTTGCTCCTTTAAGGTAGGAGTGGGGGGGTCCCCTCATTCCTCTGACAAATGCTAAGCCCCTGAGTATCAAGCAGCAGGAGGCAGGAGGCCCACGTCTCTGGCTCTTTGGCTTCTAGCATCAGAAGATGCTACCACCAGGGCCTACCTGGTTCCTTTGCTGCCTAACACTGCAGCCTCAAGCCTGGAAATGTCACTGTCACCCAAGGGAGTAAAGGCTTTGGGGGGAGGAGGTCACCTAGTTACAGCGATGAAGCCAGAGACTCTTCTCCCTGCATAAAACAGTGGGGGTTCCACTGCCCCCAGCCTTGCTGAGCCTCCAGTGACACATGTGTGGGTTAATTTCTGATGCCAAACCCTCCTCCCTAAATGATATAAGTCTCCAGCCTCGAGATTAGGGGAGGAAAAGGGGGCAGTAAATCATTCTAGGGGATCCCCTTGGAGTCCGCTGCTTTGCCAGGGCAGTCATCTGGGGTGACTCCCTGCTTTGCAATAGAGTAATAGCCAGGGTCCGGAGGAGTGACATGGTCACATATATCAATCACCCTGAGGGTTTCAGTGTCTGCACAGTCGGGCTCCGAACCACATACCACACACCTACTTCTGTGGTGCTGATAGCCTAGGGTCCAACCGGCCCCGTGGAGACCCATTGTCTTCATGGAGGGAGGACTTCTTGCAAAACAGAGGCTTCGTGATATTGCTTAGTATCATAGTTATCGTGGTTGTAGGTTTGAGATGTCTGTGTGAACTCGGAGGGCAGGAGCATCAGTGTCTATGTGGGAGTCAGATTTGGGAATCGGGTCTCTTCCTTCACCGTGGGTTCTGTGGTTTGAACTCAGGTCGTCAGATACAAATGACAGGCGCTCTTACACACCGAGCCTCGCTACCAGACAGCTTGGTGACATTGTAATGACTCAGTATGATGGCCGTGCAACAGGGGAAGGTATCAGAGGAAGCAGAATGTAGCAGCTATTTTGCATGAGGTCTCTGAGTCACTGCCCAGGTAGTATAAATGTGAAATGTCCCCACAGGCTCCCATGTGTGAACAGGTTCTTTCCGGCTGGTACCGAGCTTTCAGGAGGCTGTGGGACCTTTAAGGCTCCAGTTGGAAGAGGTAGGTCTCTGGGGTGGGAGGGACCTAAAGGTTACAGACTGGTCACCTTAGATGAAATTATGGTTTGGTCTGTAGCTGGGGGTCAAGCCCTTGTCATGAGATTGTGTAGGTCCCCTTCATGGGAGATGGTTCTAGGAGGTAAGTGTGGGCTTGCTGCAGAGCTGGGGTGGGCTGGTGGATGGACTGTTACCAGGAAGGTGTGGAGACTGTGTGCTGTCTGAGTGTGCCCGGATGGGCAGCACACAGGACAGAATTGCTTCTCAGGACATAATGAATAATTACCATTAGCAAGGGAGAAGAGCCCCAGTAGACATACTTTGATGGGAGTTCAGCCACCTTACCTTTGCGGAAGGTTCATTCTTGGTGGAAAGAGATCGGGAATTACCAGCTTCATCTCGATTTCTTTTTTTCACCTAGCTTTATCTTTTCCTTTTCTTTTGCTTTTTAACTGCAGGGGTGAAGAAAACACAATAAATCCAGAGAAATTGTTTTTTTCTTTAAATGTCTCCTTTATGAGAAACGACCCAGTGAGTCCCAGGATGGTATCCAAGTTTCTAGCCAGGTGTCAATAGCTTTGTGTTGGTGACATAGGTGCCTTCTCCTCACAGAGTTCTTCCAACTGATGCTCTGTGTCTGGCCCTGTATCTCTCTATTCACCCACAGGACATTTGGCCCCGGGGTCAAGCTTTGCAAGCAGCTGGCCCTGACCTCACATTCAGGATGGCTTCTCCCTCACCTCTGGAATCTCTGCTCCCTTCACCACCACATGGCCATGAGCTCTCCTGGCACTCGAGGCAGTGTGGGAGAACTGAGTGTGAAACTATGTGACCCACTGAGCCCACAGCCCAAATACCAATGCAATTATCGTCCACATCTTCTGGGATTTTACTTGTTCCCGAGGTGGCGGAGCATGAAGCATTTTTACCCGTGTGTCCCGGGGAACAATGAGTCCTTGTTTCTGCCTACATGCCCTGGCTGGCTCTAACAAGCATGCAGGTGATGTGTGCCACACTGTAGCACCACCAGGAGCTGGCTGCTCCTCACCTTGTCACCCTCCACAGAGGATGGGGCTGGGGGAAGAGGGCTGCTGGGTTACAGCCTATGTTCTTTGTCTGATGAGCAGAAACTCGGTTGCCCAACGACTACCTGGTTCCTGAGCACCTGTTCTGCCTTCGGCTCCACCGTATGCTGCCCACAGAAAGAACACACAGCCTCCACCACACCCTCTGCCCCACCCCATCCCCAGTCACCCTGCTTGCCTTGTCCCTCGCCTACCTAAGGCTGATACTACCCCCTCCTGACACACCCTGTGCTCCAGAAATCTTTGGAGTTAATGTAGCCAGTGATCAGCTCTGACCCTGTGGTGTAGGGAGCAAAATAGTCTTTGCAGTTTCCCTGTGTTTGGGAAATGGATGTCTGGCTCTTTTCTCTTGCCAGGGCCTTCCTGCTCCCCTCCCAAGGCAGGCACAGTGACAGGAGACTCCTCTCCAGTCAAGGGAGGGGAGTCAGCTCATGGCTGGACAGTCACTCCCAGCCCGCTCCCCCCAGGTGAGGGGTGTGTAGAGCCAGCTCAGCAGGAGCTGTATTTCAAATAGTAACTAATGGAGAAGAAATTGTAATTAAGAAGCACATTCCAGCCTCGGCAGTGCAGGGCACGGGCCCTGCTCTGGAGCCGGGGATGGCCCCTCTCTTGTTTTCTTTTAATCTGCTTTGAAAGATGAGTGCTGTCCCAGGCTTGGGACAGAGCCCGTTCTTGTGAGGTCATCGCTGTGGCATGTGCGGTACAGTGTGCTCAGAGACAGGGAGGGACTGCCAGCCGTGGGACCTTCACGGCTTCTAGCAGCGGCTGGGTGGCCCTAATTTATTATAAATCGTAAATATTCCATGCAGAGGTAGGGGATCAAACAAGGACAAAGGCAATGCCATGTGTGTACTAATGTGTAAACGTGGCTGAGCATATGTCTACATGTATGTATATGTGTGCATGGTGTGTGTAAGTGCATGCATGCATGTGACTGTATGCACACATGGTTGTATATACACACATTTACATATATGTACAGGCACACATGTACATGCTCACATGTATATATGTGTAGCCATGTCTAGGTGAGTGTATATGTGTGTGTGACTATGAGCATGTGAGTGTGTGCATGCATGTGTACATATGAGCACATGCGTATGTAGTGTATATGTGCACACATTTGCATATATGTACATAAATATGTATACATGTGTAGCCATGTGTAGGTGAGTATAAATGTGTGTGTAGATATGTGCATGTGCATATACATGTATATTCCTGCATATATATATGTATATGCATGTGCATGTTTGCATGGAGTTGAATTGTGTGCTTGCATGTGTGTTCATGTATGTGGCAAGTATTTAGCAAGGGATGAAGCAGACAACTCAGCCTGAGGTGGTGGCATACTTGTGGCCTGGGACCTAGAGGTGGCATTACACATCAGCATGTGACACCCGACCTGTGGTTTTTGACTTTGCCCTCCTAGGAACAGAAGTGTGGCAAAGATAGCCATACAGCCATAATTATTGTCCCTGTCCTTCCTGGTTCTCACCACACCATCCCCTTCTCAGGGCCAGGAGGGAAGGATGAACCAGACATGACCCTACCCATCAGGCAGCTCAGCGTTGGGGACACCCACAGCGTAATCATCACTCAAGCAGCAGCAACAGCAGCCGGAGACCACAGCAGGCAGCTACACAGTGGGCAGCACGGTTCTGGATGTCCGTGCCAGTTGACGGAGGCCCTTGGTGCCTTACATAGCAGATGTCCCCACGACACTGGCTCCTGCTGCCCATTAGAGACTGTGAGTCCTGGTCCTTGTGTCTGGCTGTGGCCTGATGCCAGTGCCTCCCCATGCCTTATGAGTATGATGGCCCTGTCTCGGCCACAGCCATAGAAATGGTAAGGTGTGTCTGCCTCCACATGCTCCTCCCCGTGCTGATGTGGACACTGTGGCATCATCTTCATCTGCCTCCCACTCCACACATCTAGAGAAAGCCCTTGGGGACCTGTTACAACAATGCAACCCTTACTGTGAAACGCTGGGGGAAGGGAATTGGAGCGCTGCGATGCAGGTGGACATGTAACAGAGTGTCTGAAGTATGCAACAGTGTGTCTGCAGTGTGTGACAGTGTGTCCGCAGTGTGACTTGGTGACCTAAACTTCAGAGCCCCATGTCCTTAGAGAACATCAACACTGTGGCTCCAGGACTCAAGATAGGCTCAAGTCTGGGGTGCAGGGAACCCCTTCCTGTACATTGCAGAGGCAAAGCTGCTTCAGTTGGGGCTGATGGGACAGGGAATGGTCTCTCTTTTTCAGATCAGGACTCCTGGATTCTAGTGCAGGGAGTGAACTCCGGGTGGGGACCTGAGAGCTACAGGACTCAAGGAACCTGGGTCTCTGGGCCACATCAAGGAGAAGAGAGTTGCCTAGCAACCTAAGGCAATGCTGTTAGCTCAGGTCCCAAGCAGTTAGCAGAACAGTGGGAAAGAAATTATGAGAATGTTAACTTAACTAAACTCCGCCAGTTCCCAATGGTACGCTCAGCCCTGCAGCAAGCACTCAGGCATAGCTCAGGATTCCAAGTGGGTTAGTGTGACACATTCATGATCTCAGGGGGAAAACGAGGACATCGCAGTAATATTTCCCAAGGCATGCAATTATTTGAAAAAGCCCCAAACAGTCCAGACTAATGAGTCTAACTTGCCATGTGAAGTCTGGAAATCTAATTTTTGATGGTGTGGTTGTTTCAAATCCAACAGGGAAGGAGCGGAAATCTTGATTCTGCGAGTGTTGAAGGCTCAATTCTTTTCGCACGCAGTCTTGTTAAGCTGAGAGCCAGCGTGATCTAGACTCTGCACTTGGAAGAGCACTTCAGTGAGTCTGTAAGGAGACAGCCAAGCTTGTCTAAATAACAGGGAAGTGTTAGCTTCCACAGCTGGAAAGTCTAGACACAGGTGGGCTTCAGGCTTGGCTTGTTCCAGCAGTGAGCAGTCTCACTCGGTCTGTTTTTACCTTGCTCTGGCTGCTTTGCCTTCAGAATGATGTCCCTATGGGAGGCACCACCAGGTTCTAACAGCATGGGAGTCAAAGTCCCTGCTCAACCACAGAAGGGAGGTGACCCTCCTCTCCTCACTCATGGAAGCCCCAAAGCTGGGCACGGAGATAAGCCTGAGATCCCAGAGCTGGAGAAGCAGGAAGGCCTTCAGGTCCACTGGCTGCCCAGTTTATCCAAATCAGCAAGCTACAGGTTCAGTGAGGAAACCCTACCTTAAAAAAAATTCAGAGAGCTGGCAAGATGGCTCAGGAGGCAAATGTGATTCTGAGCAGAGCTGAGAATCTGAGTTAGACTCTCGGATCCCACAAGAGGGTAGAGAGGACCAACTTTAGGGAGTTGTCCCCTGGTGCCCACTCACTGTGGCATGCTCACTCACACACATGGTAAGACAAACAAATATGCCTTTTAAATATGATGGAAATCAATAGAAGACACCCAGTGTTAGCCTGTGACCTCCACATGCACCCCCTCACAGCATAGACATGTATACACATGCATACACATACACACATATGCACACTTACATGTATATGTGCACATACATACATGCACACATACATGTGCACACACACACACACATATATATCTATATATATATATACATGCACACACATGCATGCATGCATACATACACACACACAATCCCAGAGTTTTCTCTGGCTGTTACCACATGAACACATACATACATGTACACACACATACACACATGCATAGACATGCACATGCACACACATACGTGCACATACGCACATGCACACACACGCATAAACATACATGTACACACGTACATGCATAAATACACACACACACACACAGTGCCAGAGTTTTCTCTGGCTGTCACCATCTCATTCTTGAATCTGTAAACTATCATTGAACAGAGTATGCAAGGGCTCAAATCATCCCAGAGCCCATGCAAGCAACCCAGTAAGAGCTTTGAGTTCTCACCAGGATTCCAGAAGACAAAAGAGTCTAAACAGAGGAGTAATGACAGCCATTGTGGCCACTGCCAAAAGCAAACAAAATAAAATAAAATAAAATAAAATAAAATAAAATAAAATAAAAATAAAAACCACCATCAGCATCAGTGAACTCTCCTCAGTAACCTGCATGGTGGGAGCTAGGCTGCATCGTGACCTCAGGTTCTGCTTGCAGGTGTTACCTCATCCCCCTGAGAGCACTGAGCCCAAAAGGTGAGCACTAGAGTCACTCAGCACCTCCAAGCACAGGAAGAGATACTGAGAACCAGGGCACCTTCCCAAAGGTGGGGCCTCTGTACCGGGAGAAGAACCTGAGGCAGTAGAGAACCCACCCTGGCAGTGTCACCTGGAGATCACTAATGTCTCCTTTTCAGATTCCGCTCTCCATCACTGGTTCACACAGCCTCAGTTGGCCCAGGTTTGTCTGCAGAACTGTTGGTCTTCAGAGCTGAAGGCCGGGTGGTCCAACAGACAGAACACCAGCTCTGGCAGCAAGGATGGGGGAGACTCTAAACCTGGGTCACAGAGTTTAGCAGATTTGGTCAAATATCTCCCACATGTTATTTGATACATATTATTTCAAATCTGAAAGCCAAGCGGCAAGCACTTGCACACGCATACACACACACACACACACACACACACACACACACACACACACACACACGGATACATACACACATGCATTTTACCTGGCAGCTTCACTCAAGTGTTGGAACCTCTCCTGCAGAAGGTCTGAGGTATACAGTGGCTCCCCAAACTTCTGACTGTGTGAGGCTGTCGCCTCCTTCCACGGGATTGACTGGAAGAGACAGATACATGGCTGGGCCCCACCCAAGCACAGAATCTGCATGATGCAGCTGCAAAACATTGTGGGATAGGAGGTACTGTGCAGCAACCGGAAAGTGACTGTGTTCTTGCTTACGTCCTTCAAGGACTCGGGAGCTGCTGGGACTCACATCTCCGAAGAGGACGCTCTGCTTTTCCTCTGCCAGCGCCAGGCCCTGCTTACAGCCAGACTCTTCATGGAGCTCTCTAGTGTGGACAGGCTGCTCCCCTCCTCTTCCAAGGTGTCACAGGCCTGGTTGTTCGTCCCAGCTCTAAAGACTCATTGGGAAGGTACAGGAAGAACACGTGGGGTGGATGGTTCCAGAATGTTCCATAGTGCCCCAAGGTGCCACATCCATGCTTACCAATGCGCCCTGTTATCTGGGTACAGCCAAAATCCTGTTGTTCCCCTCCACGGAACTCAGGATCTACACAGGTACAAGAGATCCTGGGAAAACAGGCAGAGATTCTGAGGAGGTGTGATGGTTTTTATATGCTTGGCCTAGGGAGTGGTACTAATAGAAAGGTGTGGCCTTTTTGGAGTGAGTGTGGCCCTGTTGAAGTGGGTGTGGCCCTGATACAGTGGGTGTGGCCCTGATACAGTGGGTGTGGCCCTGATGCAGTGGGTGTAGCCCTGATGCAGTGGATGTGGCCTTGTTGGAGTGGGTATGGCCTTGTTGGAGTGGGTGTGGCCTTGTTGGAGTAGGTGTACTACTGTGGGTGTGGGCTTTAAGAACCTTATCTTAGCTGCCTGGAAGCCAGCATTCTGCTAGCAACCTTCAGATAAAGATGTAGGACTCTCAGCTCTGCCTGCACCATGCCTGCCTGGATGATAATGGCCTGAACCTCTGAACCTGTAAGCCAGCCACAACTAAATGTTGTCCTTTATAAGATTTGCATTGGTCATGGTGTCTGTTCATAGCAGTAAAACCCGAACTAAGACAGGAGGCAGCAACATGGCTATACGGTTGAAGAATAAGAACAGAGGATGAGACTAGCAGTCAGGAGATGCACTTCTAGAATGTTCTACCACCATGGAAGGTATTCTCAGGTCCAACCTTACCCTGACCTACCCTGGTACCTAGTGTCTACTCTTCCCGTTCTGGCCTTCATCACCTCCTCCACCGGCTTCGACTTCTCCCGGTCCCCACTCCAGCTTCTCCACAGAGCTGCTTCTTGTGCACACGAGTGCAAGTTGAGTCTCCAAGAACACCATGGCTAGAAGCATCTTTCAGCTCTGCTTCTGCATATTAAGACAGCATGGACTTACTTGCTCAGTCAAGTCTGACTGGGACACTCAGATGTGTGTCAGAGAATAACCTTGCTTCAGAGAGAAGGGCAGAGCCCAGGGAAACCTATAGCATTTGTTTAAAAGAATGCGGGCACTGGAGGGATAGTGCCACAGTTTAGAGCACTGGTTGCTCTTCCAGGGGATGGGAGGTTGAGTCCCAGCACCCACATGGTGGCTCACAACCATCTGTAACTCTGGTTCCAGGGGATCTGATGTTCTCTGCTTGTCTCCATGGGCAACTGCATATACATAATCATACATACATGCATCATACATGCATCATACATACACCATACATACATACATCATACATACATCATACATACATACATCATACATACATCATACATACATACATCATACATACATCATACATACATACATCATACATACATACATACATACATTTCTACAATTTAAAAGAAATATTTTAAAAATTTAAACATAGAAAGTTAGAGAGGGGAAGAAGGGAAGGAGAGAAAGAAGGAAGGATGGAGGGTGAAGGGAGGGAAAATGGAAAGGAGAGAGGGAGGGAGAGAGGGAAGGGAAGGGAGGGAGGACAGTCAGAGTCCCTCTTCCTGTTGGAATAGAGAGGGTAATGAAGTTGGTCCTACGCATCCAGGAGAGGCACGGTGGACACTGAGCTGGACCTGCCCCAGCGCCCACCCTGTGCACCTGTGGGTGCCTGTCTCCGGTCAGGGGTAAAGAAAACACTGCCGACACATGTACAGAAGCAGTCACAAGAACGCTGGAGTCCTGTGCCGAATGACCCTGATCTGTTGACCCTTCTCCAGGCTCTGAGAAGAAGCTGTGTGAACTCAGTTCTGGGAGCACGAGGCCAGGCTCATCTGGTCCCCATCTTTCCTTCGATCATCCATATTAGCTGCCGTCTTTTCTTTAATGAATACATTTTAAACCTCCAGGTGTTTTAAATTTTTATCTTGTTCCCTTGCTTACACGAGGAAATTCAAGCAGCCCAGTGCCTTAATAGAAACCCAGGGGATGCAAGGGCAGGCCCTCTCCCTTGGGGGGTTGGGGGCGCTCTGAGGGCCTTGGGCACCCCAGCACTGCCTGCAGTTCCCCACTTAGCCACTAGGAGCAGGGCAGCGCCGTGTGCCCTGCTGAACTCCTGAGTGCCTGGGAACAGGTTCAGTATGGCTGCCCCTGAGGTGACCCCAAATGCATAGAAAGGACGCAGACCTTCCCTGGGTATCCCTACAGAATCCACCTCCTGTACCGATTCGGATAAAGATGGGGAGGGGTGGAGACATCGGAGTCCCGTCCTGGTCCTGGTGTCATGCGAGGTTGCACCATGTGAGGCTTTAGCCTCCAGGGAGTCCCACCAGCAGATCCTGATCCCTCTGCTGTGGGATGGAACCTGTGTGCCGCAGGGGCCTGTAGGATCTAGGTGTGGCGGATCCTTCCAACACACTGTGGATAACTGCAGCTGTAGGGACAGTGTGCGCTGTGCGTGCTGCCAGCCCTCAGCACCCATGTCTCAGGGTGGGAAGCATATGCACGGTGATTTCCATGGGAAGCCTAGACGAGGTAACTAAATAACCCCTTGACCAGGAAGGCTTCTGTCCCCTCTGCGCGGCTACGGGGACTGCAGGACAGCCTTTCCAGGGTCAGTCAGGATTTCACTGGTGGCTGCTATTCATGGGTCCCCCACATGGGCAGGGTCGGTCTTGGAAGTCACTTCCTGAGAAGGTGTCTGAACACGTCTGAACTGGCCATGCCCCTGGTACTTAGCACCCCTTGACTCAGTTTCCCCTGGTTTTGACCTATTCTGTGACATCCCCATCCCCATCTCCATCCTGACCCTCATCGGTCTGTCTTTCAGGCCATCACTGTACCCCAGAGTTCACCAAGCCCAGGATGAGGGGGTGTCACTGCTACTTTACAGGTGTGTGGCCCAATCGGGGAGCAGCCCCACTGTTCTGTCCTCTGGCCCCGAAATGTTTAACAGAGCTTCAGTGAGACATCACACGTCCGCAGAAGCGTAGGCCAGGAAGAACTTAACAAGACTCCAGAACAAAAGTGATCAAGGCAGCTGTCTGCACGGTGCGGAAGGAAAGGCAGTGGCTTTGGTTTTTTTTAATTGGCATTCACCTCTAGCCAGTCCCTAAATGGATCCTTTGTGTCTTATCTTTCTGGAAAATTCTAAAATGGGAAAGCCAAGGAAAATTTCAGAATGCAAACCTTTCAGAATATTCACAAGTAATGACTAAGAGGGAAATAGGTATGTGTGTGCATATATGTATGTATGTGTGTGTATGTATATATGTATATGTAGATATGTGTGTATATATAATGTATGTGTATATATGTGTGTATGTATATGTATGTGTGTGTATGTATATATGTGTGTATGTATATATGTGTGTATGTATATATGTGTGTATGTATATATGTGTGTATGTATATATGTGTGTGCATATATATGCATATGTATGTATGTGTGTATGTATATGTGTGCATATATGTGTATATGTATATATGTGTATATGTATGTGTATATGTGTGTGTATATGTATACATGTATATATGTGTGTATGTATATATGTGTGTATATGTATATATGTATATGTATGTGTGTATGTGTGTGTATATGTGTATTTACGTGTGTATGTATATATATGTGTGTATATATGTTTGTGTATGTATGTGTGTATGTATATGTGTGTGTATGTATGCATGTTTATATATATATGTGTTTAGGTGTATATGTGTGTATGTGTATATATGTGCATGTGCTTGTGCGTGTGTGTGTGTGTGTGTGTGTGTGTGTGTGTGTGTGTGTGATCAGAAAAGAGCCAGCATGCAGCACAGAACTCAAGTCTGCTACTGTCTCAGAACATTCACACTCATTCTTTTCCCCTCCCCCTACTACCTTTTTTTTTTTTTTTTTTGGCCTGGGAATAAAGAACAGGGGCCGAGTGGAAAGAGAAACCTTAGCTGACAGGAAAACAAAGAAGATGGTTGCCCTGTGGATTATCCTAAGCCTGGCTTTGAAAGGGTGAGCCTTTCCTCAGTCCCGGGTCCAGGTTATCTCCTTAATTGCATTATTCTGAGATTTACCGAGATTAAATGGCCCGGCTTAGAGGCAGTAATGGATGACAGGTGTTTCTACAAGCACACAGCCACTTTCGACTCTCTGGCTAGTCCCACTTGGAGCAGGGATGCCCTTCTGCTGCCTGCCACTGTCCTGGGAGTGGCCAAACCACAGGCATTTTCCACAGCACAGGGGCCTGTCCTTGTCCCCTTGAGAGCTGTGCTTCTTGATACCAGGACAACCTTCCTTTGTGCATTCCCCACACCTTGATTATACCACCTGGTTCAAGGAAGAAGTCTCCATTATCCTTGAAGGGCCATACTGAGTCTATGCTCTGTCTTCAATCTTGTAGCCCAGGCTAGCCCCAAATGCAGTATGTAGTGAGGAGTGCCCTTGAACTTCTGGAGCGCTGGGCTGTTGTGCATGCTTTATCATGTGTTGCTTTTTTTTTTTTTTTTTTTTTTTTTGGAGAGACATGCAACTGTGCCCTGTAGCCACTGAGACAGAAAGAGCAGAGTTCATCTGTAAAAGCCAGTGTCACATGCACAGTAGGAGCTAGAGAACATAAATACATTCCATCCTGAGTTGTTCTCAATATAACTGTAGGTGTCATGGTGGTGGTGGTGATGGTGGTGATGGTGATGATGGTGGTGATGATGATGATGATGAATGAGGAGGACAAAAGCTAACTAGGTAGTCAAGGCTCATCTCAAACTTGTAAAAAATCCATCCCCCTGTCTCAGCTTCTTCTCCTTAGCACTAGGGTTGGCTGCAGGTGTGCACCACCACCTGGCTAGCTATTGTATCCTTACCCTTCTGTATTACACAGGGTTGGAGAGAGGACCTCAGAGGTGACAGAGTTTGCTCAGTGTCACACAGCTTGATCCTCTCCCCCCTCTGTGCAACAGATGGTGGAGAATAAAGCTAGGGCCACCGGGCTGCTTTCCCAGGCAACAGATAAATAAGGCCATGCCTACACTTAGGTTGCTGTAAGAAAGTGGCCACAACTCGTATGCTAAAAGTTGTCGGCAAGGGCAGGTTCCTTCAAGCATCCTTTGAAGCCAGGGACACTAAGCAGAGTCCAGCCTGGGCTGTGTCTGCCTCTCAGTTTCCCTCCACAATTCTGTCACCAAATGACCTTGCAGAACACACCCAGACTCAGCCACCAGCCATGCTGGAAGATCCAGAGACCTTAGGCATAACAGGAACTTTGTGCCTCTTAAGTGGCTGTTTTCTGCCCTCCTGGGCAAGCCTGGAAGAGCGGAGCCTGGGCAAGCATCCTGACTGTACTGGGATCAGACAGAGGCAGGAGGAGGAAAAGGCTCGTGTGCTCTGGAAGCCACAGTGGGTCTGAGGGTAATGATAGGGGAGCCTGAGGAGCTAACTCTACCTCCTCAGCTTTGCCAAAAGGTTGATACCCCCTGGGCCCTTAAGGGTCTGGTGCCAAGCAATGAGTAAAACAGGCCTGGTGCTACATAGAAGGAAGGAGGGAGGGAGGAAGGGAGGGAGGGAGGAAGGGAGGAAGGGAGGGAGGAAGGGAGGAAGGGAGGGAGGGAGGAAGGGAGGGAGGAAGGGAGGGAGGGAGAGAGGGAAGGAAGGGCCCAAGGCCATCAGGTTGGGGCAGCACCAGATAACACATATCAGATGGGGGCATCTGAGGGAAGCCCATTTCTGAGTGACACTGAGTTCCTGGATACCTCTTGTGCCCGACTCTGGAAGAAGCCCACATTTGTACACAGCTCAGGTTGTCATCAGCCATACACCTGTGACCTCAAGCTAGCAGCTTCTAACCTCTGGGCCTTGGCTTTCCCTTCTGCATACTGATAATGGAGTACCCTGTGCCAGAGAAGCTGGGAGACCCGATGATGTCATGCGTGACAGATACCTCCAAGGCTGGTACACATTCTACATACCCAGTGCTGAAGAGTCAGAGCTGTAAGACAGACTCACTCATTCCTACATATGTCTGTGCTCTATGGTTACATACATACGTACATACATACATACATACATACATACATACATACATACATACATATTCTACTGGCTGGTTTTGTGTGTGAACTTGACACAAGCTGGAGTTATCACAGAGAAAGGAGCCTCCCGTGAGGAAATGCCTCCATGAGACCCAGCTGTAAGGCATTTTCTCACCTTGTGATCAAGGAAGGGGGACCCAGCCCATGGTGGGTGGTGCCATCCCTGGGCTGGTGGTCCTAGTTTCTATAGGAAAGCAGGCTGAGCAAGCCAAGGGAAGCAAGCCAGTAAGTAACATCCCTCCATGGCCTCTGCATCAGCTCCTGCTTCCTACCCTGTGTGAGTTCCTGTCCTGACTTCCTTTGGTGATGAACAGCGATGTGGAAGTGCAAGCTGAATAAACCCTTTCCTCCCCAACCTGCTTCTTGGTCATGATGTTTGTGCAGGAATAGAAACCCCGACCAAGGGGCTGGGGATTTAGCTCAGTGGTAGAGCGCTTACCTAGGAAGCACAAGGCCCTGGGTTCGGTCCCCAGCTCCGAAAAAAAGAACCAAAAAAAAAAAAAAAAAAAAGAAACCCCGACCAAGACACATATGTGCATATTTACATATATACATATACCTATACATACCATATATATATATGGATCTAGCTCAGTAGCAGAGCACTTACCCCATGTGTATAAAAGCCTCTAAGCTGCAAAAAAGCAAATATATATATGTATATATATTCTTTTTTCCTCTTTTTTTAAAGATTTATTTATTATATATGAGTACACTGAAGCTGTTTTCAGACACACCTGCAGAGGGCATCGGATTCCATTACAGATGGTTGTGAGCCACCATGTGGTTGCTGGGATTTGAACTCAGGACCTCTTAACCACTGAGCCATCTCTCTAGCCCATATATTCTTAATATAAAACGAGAACGCGATTTTCACATAAATAGTGGGTGAAGTACTTCTAAAACTCCATTTTCATCTCCTAACACAGTAAATGTGGGTCCACATGTTACACAGACGTCCAAATTCTCAGATGCTCCGAGCTTTTAAGAGTGTTCAGTGTTCTTGAGATGGCAAGCCCCTCCTTAGCCAGGCTGGGATGAGCTCAGGATCCTGACTGACCACACGCACTGAGTAGGAGTTCTTCGGGCCATCAGCCATGCAGCACAAGGTGACTTCAGGAGAAGAACATTTATCTGAGAGCTGGCTACAAAGCAACAGGGGCTGACGCTCCATCCTCAGGGTCCTGTGTTGAGAACGAGAATTCCCGCCGGCTTGTGGGAAGTGATTGCTCCGTCAGCTAGATCTCACCATCCAGCCTGCGGTGGCACTCACAACACTCAATGGGCATGACTGAAGGCCAGCCTGGACTGCCTTGACACCTCTTCCCAGAGGTGTTACAAGGAAGACGCAGAGGGAGCCCCCAGGGAGAACCTGTCAGTCTTCAGCTTTCCAACCCTGTCTTCTAGCGAGGCCCTGTCTCAGAATAAGCACATGAATAAGTAGCTAATTAACTAAGTCAGCGCACCATTTGGTCAGTAAGAGCCAGGGGCTGTCCACTCACAGAGGGGTCTGCGTTCACTGTGAAGCTCCATTTAGGTGGAAACTGCAAAGGCCCAGTTTCCACTCTAGCTGTGTGGCCCATGGTGGTTCAGGCCTATCATCCCAGCTCTTGGAAGGTTAAAGCAGAAGAATGGTTAGAAGCCGGAGGCTAGCCTGGACTACATGGTAGACTCTAAGTCAGCCTGGGCTACACAGTAAGGTCCCGTTTCAAAAACGAGTCATATATTACTATTCTAACCATAAACTGTAATAAACCCCATAGACGGAATTTAGAGGTGGGTAAAATGGTGAATGAACAAAACCTGGCCAGGAATCCCAGTTACCCAGCAGGGTAGAGATGGTCGCCATGTCTCCATTACCCAACACAATTTTTGAGGTGCCTTCCCCACTGGAGGGAGGTGCTTGTGAGCAGGGGTGAGCTCCGGGGATGCTCTGGGGCTTCAGTATATACCTTTAACAAGCTGAGAGCAGTCTCAGACAATCACAGGAAAAGCCTAGCTGCAAAGGTAGCCCCCAGACCCCACGGGGACAGGCTTCCGTGTGACTGGGACTCTCCATAAAAGACTCACGTTGGGACATGGGCTTTCTCTCCAGGACACTGAAGACTGACAGGTTCTCCCTGGGGCTCCCTCTGGTGCCTCTCCTTGAAACCCCTCATCTTAGAAGCCCCCTGGGAAGGGACTGTCCTTCATCCCTGGCACCCACCGCAGCCAGCTCTCCAGTGCTGAGTGATCTCAGTCCCCTGAGGAAACACTGAGATTCCTATCGGTCCACAATCACAGGCTCGGTTCCTTCCCTAGCTACTTGTGGGGTGTCATGTTTCCGAGCAGTGGGCCACCGGCTAAGGAGCGAGAAGGAAGAGTCCGAGAAAGTGTCTGCAGATGGGGGAGAAGGCCCAGGAGTTGCTGGTGGATTCTGTCCCTGGCTACAGGGGTCCTGGCCGCATAGCTTTACCCAGGACTCTAGATCTGAAAGCCACAAGGAGGCAAATCTTTGGATAACCTTGGTGACAATGGTATTCTTAAAACATGGCCCTAGAGGATGGGCCACAGATCGGAGGGGACTTTGTATAATTTTCTTGATTGAGTGTCAGTGGCATAGGTCCCCAGGGAGACTCCGGGACAAACAGAATAACCATTACCAGACCCAACCTCAGAAAGCCACCAGGTTAGAGAGGTTATGGGTACAAACGTTAGGAAGGGCTGAGCTGGCCACATGGGCAGAGGTGGATCACTGAACGTACAGAGAAAAGGAAAATGTAAAAGAAAACTGGAAGGAAAAGGAAAGGCTTAATTCTTGCCACGGACATGCCCTTCAGGCCTGAGAGAGCCATTGGTAGGTGACATTGGTAGGAAGCAGTGGCTGATCTTGCCACTATTCCTCCCGTACACAAGGGGGCGCGGGAGGGACTTCCTGCCACCATGTTCCAATCCCAGAGCAACCAGTGTTAGGAGATTCATGGCCATGAGAAATGAGAAACTGGTTGATGTCCCACCCCATCCCCAGGTAGGCAGGACGTGCCCTTGTCCCTGTGGTCTGGAGAGGTCTCTGAGATGAACCAGCTTTCAGCTGAATTCCTGTGAACGCAGCTGGAGACTCTGAGACAGCAGGACACTGAGTTGAGGGTTACCTACGTGACCTGGTCATGTGCCACTGTTGGGGTGCATTGGGGACCCATGTTGACCCAACACTTTCCCATGCAAAGGAAAATGGGCCACAGGGGACATCCCTACCACATCAGTGGGACAACTAAAACCTATGTGTGGTCTAAGCGGAAGCTCTCCTGCAGAACCAGGCAACATGTAAAAAGTCCCTTGCCTCTCTATCTCTAGCTGCTGTCTGTCCTCCTAGCCATGAACTGCCTGTTTCAAGCTGGGTTAGATGACACAGTAGTTTCCTGAGGTTTAACTATCTCCCCTCCTTCACAATGGCAGAGCACACCCTAGAACAGCACTGACAGGCCAGACGCACACACGGAGCTCGATGATCAAACCAGGAGGGTCGGTAATGGCTTCCATAACAGATGAGAACACCTGCCTGAGAACAAGAGACCTGCTCTATTCTGGGTCCCAACACCCACAAAGGTCACCTGAAGGAACCCAGTCTTCTCATTGCCCATTATGCGGGTGCCCTGTCCTGAGCTGGGGGCCAAGTGCCAGGCACAGGGCTATGTGTGTGTGTGTCAATCATGACCAAGGGGAACAAGGCGACCAAGCCTACTCCAGCTCACCCCCCCCCCCACATTGGCCTTGATCTGATCCTACCCCGGAGGCCCCTCCCCTGTGCAGTAACTCCTATCCCAGCAAACTCTGCCCAGAACCACAGCGCTGACGCTGACCCTGCGCAGCACGGCCTCTTCTGTTGCCAGCCTGTTTTTGTTTTGCCGTGATGCTGACGGCTTGCGGTTTGCCTCACACTTTGTCAAGTTCACGGCAGCCATAGGAGAAAGCATCAAATTTGTCAGCGAACCCTGTTCTCTATTACAGTAACCGCGGTAATGCCATCCAGCTGGGTTGCTTCCACAGCCCAGCACCCTGCCTTATGGCTAGACGGGGGATGTGGATGGAGCTCCGTGGAGGTTGATGACGGGTTCCCCGAGGTGACAGTACAGCCAGGATTTCATCGCTCACCACTGCTCTCCTTATGTCAGAGCAACCGGAGGAGGACTTCATTTTTTAAAGCATGTTTTTACACATGGCGTATACATGTATGTATATGTGGATTCGCCCGTGTGTTCACACGGGGTGCTCTTGTGGAGACCAAAGGTAAGCACTGAGTGTCTTCCTCTATCACTCTCCACCTTGGTTTGGGGGACAGGGTCTCTCATTGAACCTTAGGCTTGCCATTTTGGCTAGGCTGGCCAGTGAGCGAGCGAGCGAGCCCTCTGGATCCACTTGTCTGTACCTTCCAGGGCTGGGATTACAAGAATATACCACGCCCAAATTTGCACTCAGGGGCTGGTGTTTGAACTTATGACCTCAGGCATGCATAGAAAGCCCTTTACTAGCTAAGCCATCTCTCTCTGTCCCCCTAGAGAGACCTTTCTGTGGACTCAGCCCTGATGCTTGCCTGAAGGGAAATGCAACATCTCCCACAGCCAGCCCAGGATGAGGGGCCTCACCCCCATTTACCACTTTCCGTCCATCTTACTGACAAACATGGTGGACCATCTCCTGCTGCCAGTCAGGCTTAGCTTCATCATGAACAAAAGGACCCCTCAAACCCATGAGATGAAGCCCCAGAGCTGGGACCTCAGAACACGGCTGTTTGGAGCTGGGTCCCTTGAAGGGTGACTGGGTTCGCTGAAGTCATGGCGGTGACCCTGACCCAACAGAACTGACACCCAGAACATAGACTCATTTAAAGGGATGAACTTATTAGGACCCAGGACGCAGATAGTTTCTACAAGCCATAGAGAGGCCTGGGAAGGCCAGCTCTGCAGCCTTGGCCTTGGAGTAGGAAAATAAGCCGCTGCTGTTCAAATGCAAAGAAAGTGATACTTTGTTACAAGCCCAAAAGGACAGTTACGGCCCTGTGGATGAGTGGATGGAGGAAGAGAGGCTTCTCCAGATGTCAGCTAAAGAAAGTGATACTTTGTTACGAAGCTCAAACTGACAGTTACAGCCCTCTGAGTGAGTGGATGGAGGAAGAGAGGCTTCTCCAGATGTCAGCTAAGTGTCAGCTAGCTTCTGTGCCTCTGGACCAGAGGGTACAGCGATGGAGGCCCATATGCCCTTCCCGCTCTGGGGATAAAACAAACTTGGAGACTGCCCAGGAACAAGTCGGCACAAGGTTGTGAGCTGGGGCTGATGGGAATCTTCCAGCCTCAAAGATACACAGTAGTAGGAAGCAGAGGCGTCCCTCAGCTGAGGCTGGCATTGGTTCCCAGGTGCATCTGCTGACAGAACCTCCTTCCTGTGCCTCCCAACACCACGGTGCTATCCACCAAGCATGTTGAGACCTGTCCAGGCTGTGCCAAAGGTCCAGACCCTCTTTGTGGAAAATACTCTCCTGTAGCACCCAGAGGGTGCCTACGGTGGACCCTACTGATGCTCTGGGCTCCATCCCATGGCCCAGAGAGACCCTGAGGAAAAATAGCGGGATGTTTTTTAGGCAACACTGAGTCAAAGCAGACCCTGAAGCAACAGAAAGCCAAGCGTGTCCTGATGCCTCCCACCTGTCCACAAACCACATCAGCCCTGTGTGTATGCCCTCTTGCATGGACACCTGTCTGTAACACCAAGAAGAGGGAAAGCTTGCTTGAGCTCACTTTCCACTGGGTAGTGAACACCCGTGGAAACCCTTAGCCTTCATTGAAAGAAGCTAAGGCGCAGCCTGATGACATAAGACCAGTGTCAACAGGCAGCCAATACTGTGGCTGCAACTCTGGTGTGTGGTTCCCCACTTCCTGTTAGCACTGATCTGGTGGGAGAGAAGCCAGGTCTACCTGGACTGTGCTTCACAGGGCCTGGGAGTTTGAGAGGGCTGGCTACCTCTGATTCGGTGCTGACAGTAGCTGGACACCACTCAGCCCCTCTGTGTATCCACATGCAGATACAGCGAGCACAGCCTCAGCAACAACCGTCTCTCCCGTAGGTGTGTACAGTCCCAAGGAGGTTGGAGCCAGAATCCAGGTAGGCATTCTGAAGTAACTGTTCTCTGGGTTCCTCATAAAGCAGATGGTCCAGTGACTGAAAAAGACACTGGCCTCTGAGTACTCTCATTCAGTATTGAATGACTCTGTAGCACCTCCATGCTTATAATAGGGTGGAGAGAAGCTGGGGTGGGTGGGGCTTGTGTCTGGGTATGCCTACGGCGGGATGGACATGCATGATTGGCACGTGGGCAGCCGAGGGGGAAACCTGTCTTTTTTTTTTTTTTCTTTTTTCTTTTTTTCGGAGCTGGGGACCGAACCCAGGGCCTTGCGCTCGCTAGGCAAGTGCTCTACCACTGAGCTAGATCCCCAACTCCGGGAAACCTGTCCTTAATGTGGGTCCATTAGGCTGGCAAAAAGGAATGCACGTTAATACCACACCATTGATTCTTCCGGATCTACTGTATTCACCAGAACCAGGACAAAGGTGTTTATAGAATCCCAGGGTCTGGGGTTATTCCCAACATGACCCTTTCCTTTCTTTGTGTGGAATGACAATCTGCTTGGGCTTTGTTTCCAGGTAGCATTTTCATACCCTTGGATGCTGGAGGAACTGTCGTGGTCCCCAGCTTGAAGTGCGAAATCTCCCCAGCCTTGGATGCATGGTGGCTCCCTTTCCCTCTCTGGGTGTATAATTATCTATGAACTCTACCTAGACAGACACACACTAAGACCTTGCCATGCTGTCGTCACTCTCTGATGGGCAGGGTGGTCCTCTGCAGCCACCCCAGTCCTTCATTATGGTGGGGCAGGGCTGTATAGATCGTGTCTCCAGGGGAAATCTGCGGCAGATTTCCTCTGTGTCCATCCCACCGACCCACACCATTGCCTGAGACTTCCCTCCAGCTCCTGCTGTGTCAGCCATGGCTTGCCTTGGGCCAAGGCATAAGGGTTAGAGTCAGGAGTAAGGCTGGGCCTGGCGGCAGGAAATACTGGCTTCCTCATTTCCATGGTGATGTGCTGGCATGTGGCTGATGGATGGTGCCTCTGGGGTGTGAGATTCACATCTCCGGCTTTAGGAATATACCATTACCAAGCCCCCCCCCCAAAAATAGGCATGAGTATATATACATGTACATCACACGTGCATAAACTAGTGTACAGTGCTGCTGTTTCCTGTGTTCCGTGAAGCTTCTCTTCCCTCCATAAATAACCTGCATTTGTAAGAAGATATGGCGGTCCCTTCAGCATCTATCTCCAGAGGTTTCTGTCTGTCTCTGATGTTCAAGTTGACTGGGTCACACATTCAAGACTCATCCAGTCGACATTGTGTGGCCTTGCCTCCTGACCAAGCCCTGTTCCTCCCTTAACTCAGAGGCTTTTTGACAAGGCCAGTATTAAAAAGCCAGAAGTCACAAGATGCAAAACTCAATCCCCGGCACACTGCCCACGCTGAGCCTCCACACGCCATGCTGCCTCATCTTGGAGACCTACGCACCTGCCTCTGCCCCCGCCATGGCATTTCCCTCTCAGAGGCAGCCTGCTCCAGCCCTCACGTCTTTAAGATGCTTCCGGAATGTTCTTTCCTCAGAGGCAGCCATCGACAGCATCACTCAGTAAACCCTGCTGAGGGATTAAGGTTGTGCCAACTCCCTGAATCCTCAGGAAAATAATATTCAAAGACCCAAAGGTACAAAGAGGATGCTATCTGGAGACAAAGGCAGAGACCTCAGTGACCTATCCACAAACGAAGGGCAAACTGCTCACTGTTCTCTCTCTCTCTCTCTCTCTCTCTCTCTCTCTCTCTCTCTCTCTCTCTCATAGCCTCTCTTTCATATTCTCTCTCATATATATATATATATACATACACACACATATCTGTGTCTATGCCTCTGTCTCTTATACACACACACACTCACACACACTTATACTCACAACACTCACAACACTCACAACACTCACACACACAACACTTGCACACACACTCTCACACAAACTCACACACAGACAGACATACTCACACATACACACATACACACACACACAAACACATATATCTGTGTCTATGTCTCTGTCTTTCTCTTACACACACACTCATACACACACTCACAATACTCACACACACTTATACACACACTCTCACAATACTCGTACATACTTACACACTCATACACACTCTCATACAAACACACACACACACACACACACACACACACACACACACACCCCACTTGGCAATTAGTTCCAACAGACACAGGAAGCCAACTCAATTGTGTATCTGAAACTCAAGGTAACCAGGCACTCTGTCTGGGTTTGATTCACAGCACCTGTGACTGTGCCCGGGGTTGCTGGGCAGCAGTGAGGTCTCCGGCTTGCCTCCCAGAGCCCCTGGATGCCCTTAGGACCTGGCGATGGGCTAGATGTCATGAAGCACTCGGAAGAGAAGCCATTGTGTGCCCACAGCAGGCTGCCTTCTTCACTGCCCCTCTGCGGCCACCTGTGAGTCCACAGCTCTGCCCTGAGCGAAGGATTCCCACCCTGCCTCTCTGCAGAGACAGGCGGAAGGACCACAAAACCCCAATCCCAACACTGCTCAAGACACAGAGCGTAGGGAGTGGCTTCCACCTTGCCTCACAAGGGGTAAAAGGGTCAAAGTGATAGCCACGGCCAATTCTGACGCATGGGAAAAAATGGGATAGGGCTGGCGGGTTTATCTGACAGAGGGGAAAAAAATAGCCAAACGGATGAATAAAAAGAATGTCTCTCATTCGCATGTGCTGTGGGCTGATTTAATGCATGTTCCAGCTGAGCCTTCTGGGAGCATGTTCCTCACTCTGTTCCAAGGAACTCTTGCCTGCCAGCATGGTGGCTGCATCTCAATCTGTTGCAAAGACATCCCTAAGCACCTCAGAGGCCCCGCCTGGAGGCCCAGATGTGGCTCTGTGAGCAGTTCCTGAAGCTGTTGGGGGTGGACGAGAAGCCTGGGGCCTGTGTCCATGTAGCAGCAGCAGCTGCGTCACTGCCACCGTCACCGTGGCAGTGTCTTGGGGCAAGGCTTGCTCACCTCTAATTGCGGGTGATGAGGAGACCACCCACTGGCCAAATTGCCCTGGATTTGTTCAGTGCTGGCGCTGGCAGCTCTCCCACAGGGCTTGCCGTGCTGACGAGGAATGCACTAGCTTGCAAATATACCCCGAGTCCCTCAATCCATCCCGGGCAGAAGGGCCCAGACAGACTCCACGGCTACCCCCAGCTCAACCCCCAGACACAGCCCTCCCCAACAGGCCACAGAGCTATTACGGTGCTCTCATACTTCAGCACCCGGGACCTCCACCCAGAAACAGCACCAACCTCCCTACAGCAAAGCCACCCACCTTCCCAGCCCCAAAGTGAAAGTTCAGTGTAGCAGGCTGTGACTGCTCCAAACGAGGAAGCTGGGTTAGTGTTGGCTACTTGGAAGCAGCTGGAGAGCTGCCCAGCACCTTCAATGCAGGTGAAAGTATACACAGGTACCAACGAGAATGGGAGTCCATGGTTCACCGAAGATGCAGGTGACATTTGTGACAAGGGGCCTCAAATGGACACACAGCCTCCCACATCTGCCTGTGATAGGTAGGATCCCAATGTCTCCGGAGTCTGTCCCAGAGTCTGTCGGTTCCAAAGCCTCCTCCCTGCTCCCTCTTCCTGCTCAATGAATACATTGTTTCAAGGCTTTGCACAATGTTGAATCTGTGAATCAAGAACACAGCCCCAAGGCCAGAACCCAACTTTAAGGAGCTACTGGTACCAGAGTGTGAATGAAAGTCACTTATGCCAGGCATCTAACTCTGAGAGGTGAGAGGGCGGGGGGGGAGACTGAAGACCCCTGCCTTGCTCCTAAACCTAAATATGACATTTTAAAGCATTTGTAAGGTGGTGATGGTTTCATGTAGTCATTTTAGAAAAAAATTATGCACTTTGTCCCACCCCAGGGCCCCCTTCTTTTCCACCGTTACTGCTGGACACGAGAGGTGTCTTTAGGTCTTTAGGAGGTACCCTGTGTGTCCCAAGCTCAGGTGTTCCAGGAGCAGAGAAGCAACCATACACTGCATCCTGTTGGGGGCGTCACCATCCAACCTCCCAGAATCTTGACGAGAGTGCTCCCCACCACGTGCAGCCATCTCCAACCAGTCCCCTGGAAGGAACTAGACGCAGCAACCCTTATGTGGAATGCACCTCACACAACCCCACCACACCGCCTTTGCTTGTGGCCTGTCACCTGCTTCATAATTCTGGGAAGATGGCATTTAGGGATCTCAGAACCGTAAGCATGGGATTCTGTAGGGCCTTGTGCTCGCCCAGCTCAGGGCAGATTCTGAGACAGTGAACACTAGGGGCTCCATCATTAGGGATGAGCATGCCCTAGTTGATGCTTACTCTCCCACCTGGCTGCTGGGCCCTGTCCCTCCTGTCTCCTCCCTCCTTCCTTCCCTCCCTCCCTTTCTCCTTCCCTTTCTCCCTCCACAGCAAACCTTGCTCCAAAGAGCTTTATAGCCAGACCTGCAGGTATGAGCTTGTCCTCTCGGCAGGTTGGAGGCTGAGGCAAGAGGCTCCCAAATTCAAAGCCTATGTGGGGTACAGAATGAGTTCCAGATCAGTCTAGGCAGTTCCGTGATATCCTGTCTCAAGACAGACAGACAGAAAAGAAAGAAAGAAAGAAAGAAAGAAAGAAAGAAAATAAGGAAAGAAAGAAGAGAGGAGAGAGGGAGCAGGAGAGAGAAAGAAGAAAAGAAAATTGAGTATTTATCTGATCAGTGACCGTTCACTCTCCTAGGGTGAGAGGCCCTGGGTTCCATCCCCAGCATCACAAACGAAAGCCAACTAAATAAACAAGGCCTGCCTAGTTCACAAACTTCAGAGAAGTGCGCCTGCAGAAAATAAAAACGCTGCAGTCCTTGGAAGGAGACTGACATCTGTGTGTACTGGGATCCCGCCCTTGGTGGTTTCCTTAAAGGGCTCCGCTTGCATGTAGTTTAGCTTGTCATAATGCTACACCCTTTCCTTTTGACGTAACCCAGACTCTGAGATGCCAGAAGCCGCCAGGCCACGGTGAACGGTTTCCTTCATCCGTTAACCTGAAGGAGTCCACGGGGAGAGCAAAGCCTGGCCTTGAGGCTCCTGTGTGTTATGCACACTCTTCCTCTCCTCTAGTCATGCGCAGATCCTCTTGACCGGAGCTCCACAACCCTCTCCCGCGGTCGGTCTCTCATCCAAGCCCAGCAGGTGCCGTGGCAGTGAGGCACCCTGTTTGGCCCCAGTCTTCGTCTTCCCTGGAGCTAATTGAGAACTTCAGACGGGTGGGGCCTGGACACACAAGAGGTCTTTGAGGCCTCAGGTGAGGAGCCCGGATGTGGTCCACATTCTTCACCCTAATTTGAACAAGTACCACAGCCCCCCTTGAAAATTGCCTCTCTACAATAATAAACAGAGCTCACGTTGAGTGGAAGGCTGCCTTGAACCTCTAAGCCCAGCCAGGGATGTCCGGGCCTCAGCTTCGGGAGGCTTCACAGTAGTCAAGCTAATGCAGGCTCACTGCCGAAGAGGAGGTCAGCCTGGCCAATCAGCTCCCATCCCGGAGGCGCAGAGGGATCGCTGTGGCGACAAGAGGTTTAGAGTTACGCCTTGGCGAGTTAAACTGTATATAAATAAGAGAGGTAACGAGTTATGGAGAGAAGGGAGCCAGTGTCTGCCTGCCTGCCCCCTGCCTGTTATTCATCACGCTGGGGCTGAAAGCCTTGGGAGTAGCTTGCTCTGGAAGTGAAAGTTAGCAAGGGTCTTGTGATAAGGTGGAGAAGACAGTGGTGCCCTCTGTGTCCTGAGGCACGGGACGGGGTGGAGGGGAGCTGTGAGGGGCCCCCATTGTATCTCTGCTGTTAGCTTCTATGAACCTGCTCAGATAGGGGCGAGCAAGGCGAGTAGAAAGCAGGAATTGTACGCACTAGGTCCTGTCCTCCGCAGCCAGTACTGTCAGCATTATACAAAAATCTTCCTCTTCCAGGAATAACCCCCTGGGGCCGTGGTTGGTCCCCAACCTTCCTAATGCTGTGGTGACCCCAACCAGAAAATTATTTTCATTGCTACTGCATAACTGTAATTTTGCTACTGTTATGAACAGTAATGTAAACATCTGTGTTTTACACTGGCTTTAGGAGACCCCTGTGAAAGGGTTATTTGACAGTCCCACTCCACTGTACCCCAAAGAGGTCAGGACCCACAGGTTGAGAGCCACTGTCCTTGGGCATGTCAGGAAGCAAAACTGCCTGTAGCTTCATACCAAGTGCCCTGTGACTCACACGTGAGGGGGGCGGGGTTCAATTCGCCTTTCTCCTTCCTCTTCCTGCTGTGAATGCTGTCTGTAGGGATGGAGGAAGGTCCTTGCTTTTCCTATACCACATAGCTTGTCCTGATGCCTGAGGCCCCAGGGTGGTGGACACCAGCATGGGCCAGATCAAGCTTCACGACACACAGAGACCTGTAAAGTGTGTTTTAGAACACACAACAGCTTCAGTGGGATAACACAAAATAACTCATTTTTAAGGCCAAGTCAGCAACTGCTGTCGGGAGGAACGTTTAGGGGCAAGGTCACGTTCCAGATCACATCTAAGAGAGTTAGGAACAGAACGCCTCAGTGTGGCTAATGAGCCGAGAGGCTTTTGTGAGTGCAAACCACGTTGGGACAGTGAATACAACCCACGCTGGGCCAGTGTTGCTAAGAACCTTCCTAGAAGCTCTGTGTGGTTCCTGTGTGCTACTGTGTGCACGTGGGGGGGGGGGGCGGTCACAGTTCTCCCTGTCCTCCATGTGGGTCCCACGGATCCAACTCAAGTCCCAGGCTAGGCAGCAAGTGCCTTTACCCACTGACCCAGTGACATGATTTTTAGAAAATAATTTTTATTTCTTCTCTCCTACAAGATTCGTTTTTAATTGTGGTTAAGCATATGTGTCTACATGTTTGTGCACATGAGTGCAGTGCCCAAAGAGGCCACAAGAGGGCGTCAGATCCCCTGGAGCTAGAGCTGCAGGTGGCTGTGAGCTACCGCGTTAGAGCTGAGATCAAACTCGGATCTGCCGCAAGAGCAGCCTGGTGCTCTTAACTACTGAGCCATCTCTCAGCCCCAAGAATGTATATTGCAGCAAAATAGATATGGTATACAATCCGCCATGCCAACCATCATTGAATGCACATTTTGGCGACATTGAGGACATTGACTGTCAACACTCTTCTGTTTCTAGGATGTCTCCCTGTGTTGACTGAAGCTCAGTCCTCCTGAAGCACCAGCCTCCTTCACCCTCCCTCATTCTACCCCCTGCCTGGGTAGATGTTGTCTTTGAACAGAGCCAATAGAACGTGTGTTATGGGAGGACAGTCATTAGCTTGGCTTATGCAATAGGAGTTGGGATGTCCAGCAATGGCCATGTGCAAGCTGGAGACTCTGGTGGCTCTCCTGCCCTCAAGGCTGGACAGATTGACAATCACAGTCAGGCACTGAAGGCCTAACACTCCCTGGGAAGCCACTGGGATCCAGTTGGAAGGCCAAAGAGGCTGCAGTCTTATGTGACGGCAACTTCAGCAGCCACACACACTCCCTCGGGGAGAAGCCATGTCTGCATCTCCTTAGACCCCTTTGTGTCTGGGCCACCCATCCAAAGGTGCCCTGTCTGCAGATGCCCAGAGGTATATCACCCTGGTGATTCTAAGTCCCGTCTGATTGACATGCCAGACATCGCAGATGTGACTGTTGGGGGCACTCACACACATGGTGTCTTGTGGCGCCTGTTCTCGTGAAGGCCTTCTTCACTTGGCTCCTTTGTTCAGAGCTTTCAGAATCCCATTCCTTTGGGAGTCAAAGGCTTCTGTCCAGAGCACACACAGTCACAGCTCTCTCCTTGCCTCCTGGTTCACTCATCAGCCTTCTTTGGAAAGAGCCTCAGGAGTGTGCCCTACGAATCTCAGCATCTCCCTGTCCAATCCAGTTGACTGTCAAGCTTAACCCTCACTGGGTGGTAGAGCACCTACCTGCCATGCCTGAGGCCCTGGGTTCCGTGCCCAGCACCACACCAATGAGACTTTGCGTCTGCAGCAATTTTGATGAGAGCGGTCCCCGTAGCCTCACAGATTTGAATACTTGGTGACAAGGGAGTGGCATTATTTGAAAGGATTAGGAGGTCCACCCTTGTTGGAGGAAGTGTGTCATTGTGTGTGTGGGGGTGAGGTTTCAAAAGCCTATTCCAAGCCTAGAGTCCCTCTTTCCTGCTGCCTGTGGGTCCAGATGTGGGAGCCTCAATTATGTCTCCAGCATCATGTCTGCCTGCATTCTGCCATGGTTCCCGCCATGATGATAAACCTCTAAAACTGTACACAAGGCCCGATTAAATGCTCTTCTTTATGAAACCTGCTTTGGTCATGGTGACTAAGAGTGTCACAGAAGCAGAAGTAGGAGGATCAGAAGTTCAAGGTGACGTCAAGAGCTTGAAGCCAACCTGGGTTTCATGAGATACTCTCTCAAAACCAGAAAAGATTTACTCGTTATGGCGCTAGCCAAGAATTCTGCAGCCTCCAGGCCTCCACTGGACAGGAGTTCCAGGTGGGGCCCTGCCCACAGCTCCTCCCGTTCCATTAGGTTCACCCAAACCTGCTCCTAGCACCTTAACTCCCTACCTACACTGCTGGCCATATGCCAGGAGCAATTACCATGCCTGATGCTGAAATGCTAGAGCCTTGACATATTTGACATACAGGCCCCCGCAAGATGGCACACATGCTCGAGAGAACAGTTCGTTCCCTCGTCTCTGACTACATTATACAGACTCTCTTCAACCCCTCTTCCCAGTTACATAAGACATAGTTTTATAGTAGCCACTGTGACAAATGTGGCCCTGACCTCCACTTGAGCCCAGCAGTCCCAGTGTAGGAACACAAGAAGCTCATCCCAGTCACTGGATCAGCCAAGGCAGGACACAATGTCACACTAGTGACACTTAGGCTATTATCTCAAGGTGGCAGTATCTCCCCAATAACCATACTGGCCTCTGAGGTTCATGTCCATGAAGAGTTGTGTGGAGGGGGACTCACTCAGACACAATTGAGGGCCCTTCCCGCCATCTTTCCAGGGTCCTGTCCAGGACCCCTGTACTTCTTAGCCACACATCTACTCAAACCACAGAGGGAGGGAAGGATCCTACTCTACCAAATGACGGCATGCCACTGGATATAGTGTTTCCAGGACATTGTCAGATGCCAGGGTTACAGTGTTGCCTTTCTCTCTTAGACATAAAATAAAGGCTGACTGGATGGCTAGGCAGGCTAGGCTCCTGCCTCCAAACCTGATGGTCTAAGTTTGTTTCCTAGGAGCCAAGTGGTTGAAGGAAAGAACTCAAGCTTGCAACAAGTTTCCCTCCAACCTAGACACATGCATGTGCATGCACGCGTGCGCGCACACACACATATGTAAATAAATAGGTAATTAGAAAAATAATACAATTTCTTTTTGAAGATAAAAAAAATTATCTCTGATGTGTGCTTGGGAACTAATAAAATTGCCTGCTAGGCCCTACCCCTCACCAGCTGCAGCACTCAGGAGAGCAGATCCAGCATCTCACCAGGGCAGCACAGTAGAGCTTACCCTAATAATGGGGTGCAGGAGAGCCAACCCTGAGGGTATGAGCATGGGTGAGCTGGCTATTGGGAAACATGTGCAAAAGAGAGATGTCCTCCTCAACCCTCACGCCTTGCCACCTACAGCGGTCTGGAGAGCTGGCCCTGGGGTCATGAGAGCAGGAGCACTGGCAGGCTCACTGTCTCTCAGGCCCTGATCCAGGGTTTTGATTGGGCCCACCCCAACATCTACCCCATTGAACTGCTGAAGTGCATGAAGGGGGAAGTCCTACATATCCAAAACTACAGGATCTCCATGACACAGGGCAACAACAAGACATCTGAAACGAGTCCCCATGAGGTTCCAGTATTGACAGTAGCAGGAGCCAGAGGCCTTGTACCAGACCCACTAGTCTTTGCAAAGAACATTTGCAAGCAAAGAAGTGTGGACAAAGGGTACACTGTAGGACATATTGTAACTCATTACAGCTTCCACAACAAGACTTTTTTCTTTGTTGAGGGGAGGTTGCAAGGGTGGAGGGCAGGTTCAGGGGAGGGGGAAATGTGTAGGATTGGGGTGCATGATGAGAAATTCACAAAGGATCAACCAAAAGTTAAAGAAAGAGAGAAAGAAAGAAAGAAAGAGGAAGAAAGAAAGAAAGGAAGGAAGAAAGAAAGAAAGAAAACATGTAATGTTTTTCTACATTGTGTAGCTCAAGTAAATAGAGGTTGGAGGTTCAGGTCTGCTCTTCTCTTGTGATGTTCAGGGAAAGGAGAGGGCCACAAACAACCACAGGTGAACCTGGAGAGGGAGGCTGATGATTTTCTCTTCCTTATACCTGTCCCTGCACTGATACATACTAACCTGACATTTCTCCCATCAGCCCCATACCCCAGTTCCAAAGGGGTCTTAGAAGTGGCATTCCAGGGGCCACCTGGGGATCTGAGTTGGCCAGCACTGTTCTCTGGTGTAGCTTGTGATATGGGTTTCCCTGGGTGACAGAGAACATAAGAGACTGGCACGTTTTATCTTACTATCAGAATTTTGGTGTGTGTGTGTGTGTGTGTGTGTCTGTGTCTGTGTCTGTGTCTGTGTCTGTGTCTGTGTGTGTGTGCGTGCATGCGTGCAATTGCCCGTAGAGGCCAGAAGAGGGCACCAGAGGGAGCTGGAGTTAGAGGTAGTTGCCTAACAGCATGCTGGGAACTAAACTCCGGTCTTCTGCCAGAGGAGCTCAGGCTGAACCATCTCTCCAGCCCCCACCACCATATCTAACTGGAAAGGGGTGTGATTCACCTTTTTTCCAGTAAGAGCCAAAAGAGCATTAAACTATTTAGGGTAAATTCCATCAGTGTCTTGAAACACATGTTTATTATTAGACCCGACAGTTACTCTGAAGGTGGAAAAATAAGAGGTCTGCCTGCCTCACGACTCAGGGCCAATCCCAGGTCAATCTGTAGCTGCCCTTCCAAACGGTGACATTTATCCCTCACCAGTGCCTGCCCATTCCGTGGACCTGCCCTGTCATCCCCACCTGTGGTAACTTGGTTTGTTTGTTTGTTTGTTTGTGAGAAAAACACAGGTTTTTCTGTGTAGCCCTGACTTCCTAAAACTCACTCTGTAAAACAGGCTGGCCTCAAACTCACAGAGGTCTTCCTGCCTCTGCCTCCCAAGGGCTGGGATTAAAGGGATATTCCACTAAGCCCAGCTCAAGTAGCCGTTTTAAAATTAATATTTTAGGAGATGGCGTGGACCAATCCTTACCCAGTATATGCATTGTTAGGCTGCAATTTGTCACTAATGTTCTGTCCATTAAAAATAGAATTTAGCCTATTAAATCCAAAAGTTTGAACTAGCTTGGGGACCCAACCCCGTCCTCTCAGCTCCATCTGAGGCCAACCCCCAGGCACAGTTCTGAGTAGGTTATTTGCCATTGTGCCTGAAGTCCCTGTTAGTTAGACTTTCTTTTGCTGGTACAAATTAGTCCGGAAAAACAACTCCCAATGGGGTGACATTTATTTCAGCTCACGGTTTCAGAGATTCAGTCTCTGGTAAGCTGAGTCCATTCCTGTCACCATGTCATGAGGCTGGAAGGTGCAGAGGGAAGGAAGCTGCTCGCCTCACAGCTGCCAGGAAGCAGAAAGGCCAGCAGGAAGCAGCGGGGACAGGAAATACCACTTAAAGGTTTTCACTAGGGACCTACTTCTAGGCAGGCCCCACATCTTGCTTCTACCCCCAAGGATGAGATCAAACCGTGCACACTGATAAGTCCAGACCCCTCCTGATTCAGTCACATGAAAGCTCACAAGTCAGCAAGCCAGCCTTCCTCATCTGTGGGGTTTTTTTGGTTGGTTGGTTGGTTGGTTTGGTTTTGTTTTTTGATTTGCTTTGTTTTGTTTTTGGACAGATCACGCTCAAATGGCAACAGTATCCCCCTGTGGTTCTGGCTTTCTTGGACGGGGACCCCAGCACCCTCCAACTCCCACCCCTGTCCTCCTTCCTCCATCAGGGGATGGCTATGTGGGTTTGCTTCACTGTGGTTGACTTGGGGAGGGAAGGAGGATTGCTCCCCCTGGATGATGCCCTGGTCTTCTTCAGGACAATGGCATAAGGAAACAGAGGGCTAGGCATAGGGGTAGGGTCTGAAGAGAGGCTGCTGTTCTCAGGAGAGACACTGGCTATTTTTATGAAGGCTGGGGTGTAAAATGATCGAAATTAATACTATGTATATATGAATTAATGCTGGAAATTAATATGGTAGCAGTTATTCCTTAACCAGCTAGTTCTCCAAATAGCCACACAGAGACCTTTTAAATACTTCAAGGCTTAGATGTTCAACTAGCATACCTAAGTTAACCTGACTACCTAGTCCATCCAGCCGCAGGGCTAGCTATACCTTCCAGGTTTGAAGCCCCATCTGTCTTCTCTTATGAGCTCTGCCCTCAACCCCATCCTCCCGGATTTCCTTTCTCCCTCCCAGGAAGTCCCGCCTTCCACTTCCTGCCTCAGGTTTTTATTAAAGCCAATCAGAGAGTGCCTTAAGTAGACAAGGAAGGACAGAGACACAAATTCACATGGCGTACCCCAATTCTGGAGGTACTCCCCAGCCACCTCTTCAGCAGCCCTCCTGGTTCTTAACCCTGTGCTGTCAACCTTCGGATTGTTTGAACACCCAGTTCATTCCTCAACTTGACACAAACCCTAATTCCTTTTCTAGATAAACTTTTCTGATGGGGAAACAGAAAAAACATCTCCAGCATGTTCGTTTGCTCTTAAAAACAAACAAACAACAAACCTGACCTGTTTCTATATATCTAATTTCAGTAAAAAGCAGATTGTTGAGAAAGTGTCAACATAACAAAGTATTTTTTAATATCATTTTATTTTTTAAGACTTATTTTTTATTTTACATGTATGAGCATTTTGCCTGCATTTGTGTTGATACCATCGCAAACATGCCCAGTGCCTGTAAGAGTCAGAAGAAAGCATCGGACCTCCCGCGACTGAAGTTACAGATCATTCTGAAACACCATGTGAGCGCTGGGAACAGACACTGAATTCGCTGCAAGAGTAGCAATTGCTCTTGCCTGCTGAGCCATCTCTCCATCCCGATTTTATAACTTTAAAATTGTGTGTCTGGTGTATCGGTCTGTGGGTTGGCACACCGATGAGTGCAGTACCCACAGAGGCCAGAAGAGGGCACTGGAACCGCTGGAGCTGGAGTTCTAGGAGGCCACACGGAGCCATCTTTCCAGCCCACAAACATTTTTAAGCCAACGTTTGAAATAGCTCCATAGCTTTATACCACGGCATAGTATAAAATTCACCAATTAAACACGCAGACAGCAATTCATAAAATAAAATAAAATAAAATATGGACATTTTGGGCACCTGATTAAGAATCAGATGTCCACACTGTGTGGGGTTAATTATGTTTATACCAGGCAGCGAGAAAGTAGAAGCAGAAACAGGTGACTGACAGTTGGAGCAAAAGAGGGAATGGAGACAACTGGGGTCGGAATATATTATATACGCAAATGTAAATGCCATGACTGCAGCCGTGGGGATGACCACAGGCCAATGAAATGCTTTATTTTATAATTGCCTTGGTCGTGGCGCTGTGCACAGCAACAGAAAACGAATACAACTGCTGTGCCCTACTCTGAAAGAATGCACAAACTCTGAAGACGCTAAATGATTACATCAGCTGTAGGCTTTTAATTGGTGAACTGTGCTCTACTGCCTATAGCTCAATGGGGCTATTTCCAAACGTTTGTTTAAAAAGAAGAAAAAGAAGACTATGGGCTGGGAAGATGTCTAAGAGCACTTGATGCTCTTGTCCAGGACCAAAGTTTGGTCCCCAGCATCTGCTCTACCAGCTCATGATCACCTGTAGCTCCAGCTCCAGCGGTTCTAGGGCCCCCTTCTGGCCTCTGCGGGTACTGCACTCATCCGTGTGCCTACCCACAGAGACACCAGACACACAATTTTAAAGCTATAAAATCGGATGGAGAGATGGCTCAGCAGGTAAGCGCATTTGCTACTCCTGTAGCGGACTCAGTTTCTGTTCCCAGCACCTACACGGTGTTTCCAAATCATCAGTAATTCCAGTCGTGGGGGGATGCAATGACATTTTCTGACTCCTGCAGGCAAGAGGCATGCATGGGGTGTATCTATATACATGTAGGCAAAACATTCATATGCATAAAATAAAAGGTGATGGGAAAACTGGTTGCCACGTGTAGAAGAATGAACCTGGATTCCTAGCTCATAGTAGCTCCAAGATGGACCAAAGACCTTAATGTAAGTCTTAAAATTGTCAGAGGCTGAAGTCAAACTTCAGGGCGTGGGTGTAGGCAAAGACTATTTCAATGGAATCCCAGTCACTCGGGAAGTCAGGCCAACAGTTGACAGACGGGACCTCCTGAGATTAAAAACCTTCTAAGGAAGTGGTTAGTGGAGGGGAGCTGCAACCACAGGAACGGACAGAGAGCCCTTGCTCGTCACATACCCCATGATGTTAAACACCCACCTCGACTGGGAAAGAAACCCCGTGTAGACCAGGGTAGGTCCATCTTTGCTTCCTTTAACATCCAATCTGGTTAACACAGGGTGGATTAAGGGTGTGGAGGCACCTGGCTCTGGTTTTTCTCTTTATAATTCCCCGACCTGTGTGTGTGTGTGTGTGTGTGTGTGTGTGTGTGTGTGTGTGTGTGTGTGTGTGTGATGTCTGTTTAGGGAGAACGGATTAGAACGCAGGACATTTTTATCTACACCTGAGCTCAGCGGCCATTTCCGTCCACTAGAGGGCGTGGTACCTCCCTGGCCCGCTAGCACCTTGGTGCCTGAGGCCTCAGCCATGGATGATCTGGTTCCAGCCAGGCCTGAAGGAGCCCAGAAGCTGAGCCTCCTGTGTCGAAATTCAGCGGGCAAAGGAGCTTTGATTCAGGAGCCAACCGAGATTGGAGTGTGTGGCGGCAAGGCGTGGAGACAAAGAAGCAACTGTGCTTGGTAATGATGAGGGTGAGGCCCGCCATGCTGCCATTTCCTGGATGTTGACGGGTGCTCTCGCCGCGCTAAGAATGTTACACGCGTATCCTATTCGCTCCCCACGGTGACCTTCTGAGGGTTCTTATTATTCTGCTCAGTTTCACTCGTGAGCTTGGCCAAAGTGTTGGCGGCTTGCGCCACAGGTCCTGGGCTCAGCTGGCAACATGAACTTTTCCTTGTTTTTCTAAATGGAGTCACCATGTGTAGCCCTGGCTGGTTTGGACATTTTGGTAATCCTCCTGTCTCTGCCCGCTATGTGCTGGGATTACAGACCTGAGCCACTGTGGCAACCATTTGAGATCTGTTTGCATAGAGACCAGTCTGCCCTGCTTGGACTTCAAGGTCTTTGGTGCTTTAGGGCTCTACAAGGTCCTTTGTCTTACTGTGTGGGACTCAGAAGAGAATGGCTTGTGTGTGTGTGTGTGTGTGTGTGTGTGTGTGTGTTGTGTGCATGTTTGAGTGTGTGTGCCTATGTATGGTGTATTGTGTGTTTGCATGTCTGAGTGTGTGTGTGCGAGTGTGTGCATGTGTATGTGGTGTGTTCGTGCACATGTGTATCTGTGGTGTATGTGTGTGCATGTGGTTGTGTGAGTGTGTGTGCAAGTATGAATGTGTGTGCCTGTGTGGTGTGTGTGTGTGTGTGTGCCTATGTATGGTATATGTGTGTGTTTGCATGTATGAGTGTGAGTGTGTACATGTGTATGTGGTGTGCATGTATGTGCACTGTGTATGTGTGGTGTATGTGTGTATGTGTGTATGCATGTTTATGTGTGATCTACGTGTGGGTATGTGCGTGTGTTGCACGTGTATGTGAGTGTGCTTTGAGAAGGTGCTGTCTACCTTTTTAAATTTCCATACAGAGACAATCCCTGAGCACATTGCTCAGACCAACGCACTATTGAATCACACAATTAATTTCAAAGGCGTTACTGCTAGCATCCTGGTCTGCACCACCCTGGGTGCCCTCAGACTCCCCTGATCCCTTCCACCCGGACAGACATCCACCCACACCATGCTTCCCCACTGGGACTCAGGACACAAGGCACTTTCTCTGTTTCAGGACCTGCAACTGTCCAGCCATCTGTCCCTCCCCACCAAGACGGGAGAGGAGGGTACCCACTGTGCTTCAGCCACACTGCGAGCCCTGGGCAGTGTCAGGCAGGGCTATGCAAATGAGCTAGATGAATATTAATGAGGGACAAAGACTCCTGTGACTTGAATTCTGATGATTCCTTTCCAGTTCCAAAGCCCCAAGACAGAGAGTCTGAGACATGAAGCGACCAAGAGTGGCTTTGCTTAGTTAATTCTCCAGAGGTTGGTGCTACCCTTGGCCACTTGAATGTCTGGACTACAAGGAAAGGAACTTCAGAGCAGACTCTGGGTTGTCTAGGAGGCAGGTAGGGACCTCAGGTAGGGACTACTGGGTTTGTGACTCTATTGCCTCAGACCCACTCTAATCCCTGTGTAGGCCTGCAGCTGAGCTGCAGGGCTGAAGCACCTGGCTCTTAGCCCTTCGAGCCTGAGTGTCCAAGCCCCATGTGACCTCGGGCTCCTCTGATCTTGCCACCCTACATGACAAGTAGGGCACACTGAGTCCCCCAAGTCCCAGCTGTGACCTGGCAGAAAGCGAGAAGCTCCAGGCTCTGCCACGTCAAGACTTGTCTGGCTGACAGCCATGTCTTCTAACAGGAAGAATGACCCCCTTGCCTTGGGTGCACACCACATGTGAAACCTAGGCCAACTAGCTGAGTCCTCCCAGCACCCCAGGAATGGCCACAAAGCTGGGGGCAGAGATGAGCATTGTGTCCTCTTCCAAGGCTTGTGGGACAGACAGAAGAAAGCAAAACTCTCTCCTTCCTCCTCACCCCGGGACGCTGAGGTCAAGACCCATCTTCAAATGCAGAAAGCTTGTTGGGGCACTCAGCATCTTGGTCCCACCAAAGTCCTCACCTTCTGTTCCTCCCTCAAGTCCCAACTTCAGGTCTGACCGCTAACACAAGAACACATGACCAGGGAGGACACAAGAGTCTCTCCTAAGCCACAGGTGTCAGGGTCAGAGCTGGTCCCCAGTTCCTCTGCTCAGAAGAGTGTGGAAATGTATTGCATGTAGGCAGTCAGTGTGGCACACAGGTGTGAATATGCACATACACGGATAGGCTACGTGTATTCTCTGTGTGTGGGCTTGCCCGTGAGCGTAAAGCCAGTTCTAAACACTGACCTGCTGGGTACCCACCCTTGTGACACAATAGGTCTTGTCAGGCACTTCCCTCTGGCAAATGCCCAGGGCTGTGTGAGATACTGAGAAAGCCAACCAGGTAAGATCCAGGCCCTCCAAGGACCGCAAGTCCCATCAACAGCGCGTGCCTGTAGAACTAAGGGGAACAGCTCCCAGCTTGCCAACTTGGGTGGAGGATTCCTGCACTTTCCTGAGCCAGACACCCTTACTGGACAGGTGGCAGAGAGCCACCATTGCACGGCACTAGGGAAGGGCATTTCTACTCAAGGGGGACTCTGCTGTGGTGGTTTGAATAAAAATGGCCACTGTAGACCCATAGGAGTGGCACTGTCAGTAGGTGTGGCCTTGTTAGAGGAAGTGTGTCCCTGGGGGTGGGCTTTGAGGTTTCAGATGCTCAAGCCAGGCCCAGTGTCTCACTGTCTTCCCTGCTGCCTGTGGCTCAAAATGTAGAACCCTCGGTTCCATCCCCAACATCATGTTGGCCTGTAGGCTGCCATGCTTCCTACCACGATGACAATGGACTAAACCTTTGAACTGTAAGCCAGCCCCAATTAAATGTTTTCCTTTATAAGAGTTGCCATGGTCATGGTGTCTCTCCACAGCAGTGGAAACCCTATGACACCTGGACCCCAAACCTACTCCCTAGCTGTGTGACACTAGCGACTTCCACAACCTCTCTGAGCCAATCTCCTCATCCGTGAAAGGGGTCTATGACACTTCATTTGAAGAACTGTTGAGATGGGTGAGTGCGAGGAGGAGTGGACGCTTGGGCAGACACACGTGTGCGTGTGTACACATGTATGAGATCACCTAGTACCAACCATGGCTGTAGTGTGGCCAGTGTTGTCAGTGCCTCAGTGGCCTCTCCCACAGCAGGTACTAGAGACTACCTGGTTTTGGTTGCCAAGCTAAGGTTCAGAGGTGATGGCGGCCAGTCTCCATGCCCTGCAGTCACAGCTAGGTTCGAGAGACAAGACCAGGACCAGGTAAAGGGAAGACGAACACGTCTTGGAGCCTGGAGAGATGGCTCAGCAGTTAAGGGTATATACTGTTGCAGGAGTGGGTTCAGTTCCTGGCACCCTTGCTGAGGGGCTCCCAGCTGCCCTTGCTGCTCTCTCTGCCCTCCTTGGGCATTCCGCTCACACACACGCTCACGCAGAGACAAGTTATTAAAAAGAAAAATCTCTCTTCCTTCCAAGAACGGCTGTGCGTTATAACAAGTACTCTAAATGGGGTAAAGACATCTCAAACCCCAAGTCCACGGGGACGGCAACAACCCTGGCGATACTTCCTCCGGAACAGACAGCATCGGAACCCCAACCCTGATGGGAAGACAACCTTGAGAAGTTCTGGAGGGAGAGCACTCCACACCACTGGGCCCACAGCTATGAAGGCTCTCCTTTGGGTGCGTCAGTTCTGTGGTCACCAGTCGGTCCCAGAGGTGGCCCAGGGCACAATAGGCCTCTCCATTCGCCTTGGCTCTCTGGAAGCCAGGCCCTGGCCTCTGAAGTCATGGTCCTAGCCCCCACCTCCCAAGGGATGAAAGGGCCCTGATTGGCAGGGTCAGGACTGGGCCACACCTGGGTGTAATTTCTCCCTGGCGTTAATTGGCAGGGGCTGGGTGAGAGCAAAGAAATCAAAACAAACCTTCAAAGCCCGACTGTCCCCCTGTCCCCGCAGCACAGCAAGGCCTGGGCCTCACAGGTGACCCAGACTCTCCACCTCATCATCTCCTTTTGGGAGATTAATGGGCACAACTGCACCCCAAAAGCCGCTTCCTGCTGCTCATGAATGGTCCACCTCGCTGCCCTTCAAAAATATTTTTTTTTGTTTGTTTTTAGCATCTTGATAAAACAGCCGGTCTCCCACGATTTTCAAAATTAGGAAAAACACCAGCTCTGTATGCCTGCTGCTCCACGAGCTTCTGTCCTCCAGTTGGTGTGAAGGAAAGGGATGTTTGTCAGGGGGAAGGGGCTCCGACAAGCATCCCCGATGCCTTCGTTCCTTTGGCTTCTATTTCCCAGCAGCCTCCCTTGCCCACCTTAGCTCCCAAGAGTAGCTGGGAAGTCTGCTCCCCTGCATCCTCTTCCTTGCTCTTGGTCATGCTTCCCTAATGGCTGACAGTGTGTTGGGGTGGGGGGGACCAGGAGATGGGCTTGGGGAGGTGACATGCAGGGCTGGCCCGATCATAAACAGCTTCTGTACACTGTGACTGTTCTGTCGGCTCTGCTGCTCTCTTTCTAGGCCTTGCATGGTCCAACCTGAGAGGTAGGGGTGGCCAGTCAGCTTTGGGGTGCTCCTGTATTCACCCAAACTGTGAACACAGTGCAGGAGAAAGGAGAAGAGAGCAGATGTCAAAAGGCCTGTGCTGCATGGAGGCTCTGTAGCCTCTGTGATGCTGACACCCCGTGGGATAGGGCCTCAGGGAGGGAGGCCTTGTGTGAGGTTCGTGGCTGTTGGTAGCATGGGCCATGAGAGCCACAGCCCACACAGGTCATGAGAGTTCAGGAGAGACCAAGCCAGGTCAGAGAAACTTGTTCAAGACCCTTAGGGACTCTCAGGAAGTCTTCCAGAGACTTCCAGATGAAATGTCCTTTCCTTAGCCCTTAACCTTGTGGTCTGTGGCAGGAACAGGTGTGCTGTAGATAGGGGATTTCTCAGTCAGATGGGGATGGGGAGGGATGGCCCAGTCCTCAGAGGGTTCTGGAAGGAGAGACAGCTGAAGGGCAGTGGGTGTGATTGGATCAAGTCTGAGAAACATTAGTGGCTGTGCTGTGTCTGTGCCCAGCCTCCAAAAGCTGGACAGAGTCCCGTGTCACCTCTCTAGCCACAAGATGAGAGCATGAGGGAGAGAGACAGAGGAGAGTTTCAAGGTTATCCTTGGCTTTATACCAGATCAGAAACCAGCTTGGACTGAGTCAAACCCTGCCTTTTAAAACAAAGGCATAATGGTGGGATCCCTGGCTTTTCAACCACCAGAATTGATCTAAGACCTGCTGTTACCTGCATTCAAGCTCCCTAGGGACACCATGCACTTCTTGGCTGGGAGCTGCTGTCCTCTGATACCGTGGAGATCGGTCTGATGCGGCTGGCTTCAGCCAAGAGAGAAAATTACAGAACTGGAGTCAGCCAGAGCAGCAAATCAATTGAGACAAGGAAGCTGCCGGTGGGCTCTACCAACCTGTCTGTCACTCTTGGCAGACACTGGCTTGGAACCCATGTCCCAATCCTATGAGAGGACAGTGTGTCAGGGGTGGTGATGGGCTCTGAGGAGCCCTGGTCATGGGGTGGTGGGTCCTGGGCTGTTCTGCACTTGTGAGCACTCCACAGAGGGGAATGGGAGGCACACTCATCGATAGCACTTAGTAGGGGTGACCACATCTGTTATTCAGGCCCAAGCTGACCTGGGCATGCAGGGTCACACAGCGGACCCTATGTTCTGACACTGTGTGGAGTGAGGACACACAGGGAGCCCAGCCGAGGGGGCAGATGCTGGGCTACAGCTCTTCACACGCAGCCACAGAGTGGTGATCCTTCCTTCCTGTGCGGGTCACATTGAGACAAGTGGGACTCGACCACCACTAGGGCATGCCAGGGTTCCTGAACAAGGCAGGGCAGGACTTAAGGACACACGGCATGACAGGCATCCAGGCTGTCTTCAGGCCGTGTTGTCAGCCAATGCCGTGGGGACCATAAGCTACATTTCTCACCGTGTGGAGAGGTGTATATGTGCATGTGAGCCTGCATGCATACACGTGTGTGTGTGTGTGTGTGTGTGTGCGCGCGCGCGCATGCATGTGTGGTGTGTGTGTAGGTGTGTATAGGTGTGTGTGTGGGTGTGTGTATGTGTGTAGGTGTATGTGTCTATAGGAGTGTGTGTGGTATGCGTGTAGTGTGTGTGTATAGGTGTGTGTGTAGGTGTGTGTGTATAGGTGTGTGTGTAGGTGTGTGTATGTATGTAGATGTGTGTGTGTGGAGGTGTGTGTGTATGTGTGTGTGTAGGTGTGTATGGAAGTGTGTGGGGAGGTATGTGTGTGTGGAGGTATGTGTGTGTATGTGTGTGTGTGTAGCTATGTGTATATATGTGTGTGGAGGTGTGTAAGTGGAGGTGTGTGTAGCTATGTGTGTATATGTGTGTGTATGTGTGTGTGGAGCTGAGTGTGTGTATGTGGAGATGTGTGTGGTGTGTGTGTGTGTGTTTGTGTGTGTATGTTTGTGTGTAGGGGGGAGGACGTGTGTGTGTGTAGAGGTGTGTGTGTGTGGAGGTGAGTGTGTGTGTGTAGGGGTGTGGAGGGAGTTGTGTGTGTTTGTGTGTGTGTGTAGGGGTTGGGGGGGAGGTGTATGTGTTTGTGTGTGGAGGTGAGTGTGTGTGTGTAGGGGTGGGTGTGTGTGTGTGTGTGTGTGTGTGTGTGTGTGTGTGTGTGTGTGATATCTCCAGGACAGATGCTCCTGTCAGCGTCCTCCATTGCTCAGGCTCTGTAGGCTCCATGGGACATCAACCTTCAGGCCTCAGCCTTCACAGGGACCAGGGGATCAGGGAGACCAAGTACTCCACCTAGCTACCTGGCCAGAGCTCCTGACTCCAACCTCGGCCACCTTCTGCAATCCTACCTTGCTGCATCCCCCAAACACACCCGAGGCTTACCACCTACACTTGCTACATGGGTATGATCTAGGGTGGTTTGAATGAGAATGTTCCCCGTTGTCTCACGCATTCTCAGACATTTAAGACTTGGTTGTCATTTGGCGACATTGTTTGGGCAGGTGTGGTCTTATTGGAGGAAGTAGGTCACTGGGGTAGGCATTGAGGCTTCAAAGACAAATGTCACTCCCAGTTTGCTCGCTTGCTTTTGGTTCAAGATGTAAGTTCTCTGCTCGCTGCTCCACCTGCCACCTGTCAGCCCCAATAGACCCTCCTTCTGTTAGGTGCCTTGGTCACGGCAGCAGAAAAGCTAGCTAATACATTTTCAACATAGGGATCTCCATCAGAAAGTACAGCCTGTATCCTACCGTGGGTCCAGTTACTAGGTCCTTCCCTCAAGAAAGGGAGGGTGCAGATTAGCCTGGCCCTCCAGCTCGTCATCCTGGGCAGGACTCCTGTCTTCATGGCCAGTGACAGCCAGATACTCTCACCTGCAGCTTGGCCACACAGACCAGAGTCTGGGGTCATCGGCCACAAAATACATCCCAGATCTGTTTGCCGTCCCAGTGCATCTCAGAGCTATATACTATGATTTTCTGTCACATGACAGCCTGGAGGCCTCAGGCTCTGTGAGGGTAGCAGTGGGTTGGTCTGATACTTGCCAAGTTCCTGCACACAGCCGGCTCCAATATGACTGCAGGCCCCAGGAGCTAAGGGAGAAAGCACAGGAGCTGAGAATACTCACGGGGGATCACAGCAGCCTGACTGAAGAGCTACCACTCCTCAGGGGCAGGGCTGCCAAACTTGCAGCTTTTCAAATGCTGCTCTGGTTTATGGAAGCCAGACTCTCCTCTGCTACGCGGGAGGGGTGTGGAGGAAGCCAGCTCTCTTTGCCTGGGGAACTTTCTGGGTTTTTATTTACACCTGAGAAACTGTGATTTTTTTTTTTTGTGGTCTTCATTCTCTCTTCCTAAAACGGGAGTGGAACCCCACATCCCAAGGTAAGCGCTCTTCCCATCGGCTGCATGGCTGTCCCTGACTCCGCTGTTGTCTGTTGGGTTGCAAGGAACCTTCTCACTCAGCTCCCCCTGAACTCTGCAAGTCCTCTCTTTGGGAGACCTGTGGGGACAGTGACCCATCCAGGCCCTGGTGCATCAGTGGATGTCCGTCGGTCAACATCAGGGGTGGCTGGGGCTGGGGCAGCTTCAGGTGAGGGCACTGTGGTCCCAGCATTCCTGTGTCCTCAGTAGCAACATCTTAGCAACACAGGTAGCTCTTTCGTGGGAAGCTGTACCCAGGGTGAGCTCTTGGATCTTAGAAGATGGCGCCCAGCCTAGAAACGGTTCCTCCCTCTATGGTACCCTTGCATGCTTAGTGCTCTGAAAGGGGGACCCCGTGTGCTAGCAGGCTTCTAACTTTATTTTAAAGCCCCATTGATTGGTTGGCTGGTTGTCTATCAGTTTAAGTCTGTGTACATGTGTGCCCATGTACCACGGCATGCATCACGCGTGGGAGTCCAGTGTCTCCATCCACCCTGGGTTTCAAACTCAGGTTGTCAGGCTTGATGGCGCCTGCCTTCACCTGCTGAGCCATCCCACTGGCCCAGAGTATTTTTAATGACAGGAAAACACACGCTATGTATTTACCGTCTTAGCCATTTGCGGTGACTAATATAGTGGCGTTCAGAGCATCTCACGGTGGAGTCACCCACGGCATCTTCGTCTGTACCTATCTTCCCAAACAAAAGTTCTGTCCCCATTAAATACTGACACGCTCAGCTGGGTGGCGGTGGTAGCACACATCTTTGGTCCCAGCACTCAGGAGGCAGAGGCAGGAGGATCTTGGAGTTTGAAGCTAGACCAGTCTACAAAGTGAGTTCCAGGACTGCCAGGGCTACACAGAGAAACCCTGTCTTGGGAAAATCAGAAAACGAAAGCAAAACCCAAAGCCACTAATGCACCCTCTTCCCGCTGAAGCCCTGAGGTCCCACCATCCCACTTTCCGTCTCTGTGACACTGCCAGTTCCAGGCACCTCCTGCATTGAGGTCTGAGAAAAGTTGTCCTTTTGGTGCCTAGATGGCATCCCCAGGGCCCTTCTGTGTTGAAGCCTTTGTACAATAGGAAGGCAGGGGCCAAAAGCCTGGAAGTGTCACAGTCCCAGGTGCTAGTGATCTGGGGACAGAAAAGGGACATTAGGTAAAGCCAAGGGAAGGTGAAGTCGGGACTCAGTGTGTGGCAGTGGATCTGCTGGGTGGGTCATGGCATATGGAGCACTTGGGCGTAGGACACCAAGGACAGAGACACTGAATCCCGTCACATGGGAGTCACTGTCAGGCCAGACAATTCTAAAAGGAAAGGTTAATGTATCAGAAGCATGATTGCTACTGTAAGTGATGTCTTCAGTCCTCACAGTGAGGAGAGCCAGACGATGCTGTTTGCTGCCCTTGGTCCCTCTCTCTGCTGTGTCTGTGCACACAAGGGACTATAGGATCTCCTTCTCCATTTTGTTCCACTGATTGGATGTGGACTGTCAGTAAGGAGATAGGAGGGACTCCAGGGAGCTGGCAAAGGGGAGAGGGGAGGGGACGGAGAGTGAGAGAGAGGGAGAGAGAATGCATTGAGGGGGCTGACAGTCCACAGTGGACTGGCTCAGCAGGAGCGTTGGCTACTGTCTCCTCAGTCACCCTCCATGCACAGCTGTCCTGGGCCCGTGTCTGGATGCCAGGCAACCACAAAAGACTCAGACTCAGACCCATGAAACTGGTTGAGTGGTCACTGGATGAGACATGTGCAGATGGTGTGTGAGTAGTCTTAAGTGGATGGATAGATGGCTGGCTGGCTGGCTGGATGGATGGATGGGTGAGTGGACAGATGGATGAGTGGATGGAAGGATGGATGATGTGTGGGTGGGTGGATGGATGGATGAGTGGGTGGATGGATGGATGATGGATGGGTGGGTGGATGGATGGATGGATGATGGATGGGTGGGTGAATGGATGGATGGATGATGGATGAGTGGATGGATGGATGGATGGATAATGGATAGGTGGGTGGGTGGATGGATAATGGATAGGTGGGTGGGTGGATGGATAATGGATGATGGATGGGTGGATGGATGGATGAGTGGATGGATGAGTGGATGGATGAGTGGATGGATGAGTGGATGGATGAGAGGATGGACGGATGGATGGATGGATAGATGAGTGGATGGATGGATGAGCGGATGGATGGATGGATGAGCGGATGGATGGATGGATGATGAATAAGTGGGTGGATAGATGGATGAATGGATAATGGATGGATGGATGAGTGGATGGATGGATGGATGAGTGGGTGGATGGATGGATGATGAATAAGTGGGTGGATGGATGAATGGATAATGGATGGATAGGTGGATGGATGGATGAGTGGATGGGTAGGTAGATGGATGACTGGATGGGTAGGTGGGTTGGTGAATGAAATGCAGGAACGATGTGTGGAGACTCTAAATGAGTTAATAAAAGCTGTGATGACAAACCTGAAGAATAGACACTATGGCTGCCATTTTGCAAATGAGTGTCAGAAGACTTGAGTCTATGACTGAGGTCACAAACAAGAGGAAAGGTGCCTCGAGCAGACTGGAGTCCAGCCAGAGTTTTCATGGTTCATGAAAGGCATCCACTGCACTGAATAAATTGTCATAGACTAACCTCTGACATAGCTGTACAGCTCATACTTGTTCAAAGGTCGTATGGAAGGCATCAAACTCAACTACAGTAATATTTCTGGCTAAGGGCTAATTGCATTCTTGTAAATAATAATTTGAATTAAATAATCACAACAGGTAAGGCACCTTTCCAGAAAACTCAGCAGGCTGCATTTTCTTCACCCTCTTTAACACTCATGTCTCCACGGATTTGGGCTCATCCGCTGAAGCCACAAATTTTTTAGTATTGTATGTCTCCAGTATCAGCAGGTAGATTCTCTTTTAAAAATGAGTTCACTTGTGCATGCATGTGCATGTGGGTGAATTGCATGTGGTATGTAGCATTTGTTCATGTGTGTGTGCATACGTGTAGGTGCAGAAGCTGTGAGAGGATGTAGGGTTGTCTGTCATACTCTCCTGACTCCCCTGAGACCCTGTCTCTTCCTGAACCTGGAGTTTGGCTGGCAGCCAGCAATCCTCCTGTCTCTACTCCCCCGACCCTGAGGTAATGTTACAACACTGGAAGCCACATCTGGCTTTTGATGTGGGTGCTGAGGATTTGAACTTAGGTCATCATGCTTGCACAACAAACCCTCTTATCCACTGAGCCTTCCAACCCATGGCAGGTACGCTATCAACAGAAGAAGCCCCCCATTAATTCCAGGATGAGCAACTGAGGCAGCTGTTTCAGCTGTGAACAGAGTCAGTGAGCAGTATGCAGCTTCCACCATATTTAGATATATGCACATTATACATGTATGTGCACAGATATGTGCATGTGTGTGTGGATATGTATATACAAGTATATACACTACAGGTACTTTTGTGTTTGTGTATTTATGTATGTATATGTATGTATTGCACTACAGGTACTTTTGCATTTATGTATTCATGTGTGTACATGCATGTATATGTGTGTACACTACAGGTACATGTGTGAACATGTATGTATATGTGTATACTACAGGTACTTTTGCATTTATGTATTCATACAAGTACATGGATGTATATGTATGTATCCTACAGGAACTTTTGCATTTATGCATTCATGTGTGTACATGTATGTACATATATGTATATATAGTAGGCATATGTATCTGTATCAACATGCATGTTCAGTACACATGTAAGTGAATTTCTATATGTGTTATAGACTCATGTAAGCATTCACTCGTACAGGTCTGTCTGTGCATGTGTGTGCTCACCTGTTTGTATGCATGTATGTGTGTGTATGCTCTCACTCCACTTTCCAGCCAGCCAGCTCAATTGTGTCTGTGTCAGACGATGTGCCCTGATCCCTCCACCCACCCTTGGTCTAAGCTGGAAAAACTCTACCAACCCAGAGGAGCCCTGACCACACAGGGCAGCCAGCCAGGGGCTTCTCAATAGCGCATTCATCCCAGCTCTCAAGCTCAGCCAGGAAGCGGGTGGGAGGCAGAGAGAAAGAACAAGAGAGCGTTTGGAGCGCCTGGGAGCCTGGACTGAGGCAGGTGTGCAGCGCAGGCCACTGAGACCACAGCACAGAGAGAGGCACTTTCAGAGAGGGATTAAAAGGTGCCAAATATTTGGAACACCCTAAGACCAGCTGCAGAAAGCCAGGGGTCAGAGTGCTTGGGGCCGCATAAAGTGCGGATTTTTCCATAATTATTTAAATATGTGTTAATGAGTACTAGGACCGGGTGGGCGCATACCCATTAAAGGATTAAAAATGGAGGGATAAGGAAAGGGCAGCCTGGCCAGCCGGCCACAGCCAAGGTGCATCTGGGGTCAAACACCTCAGAGGTTCTGCTGGCGCTGGGACCTGGTCCAGCACATTGCCCAGGCCATGGGGCTCTGGTCGTCTCATCTGAAGCCAGCAGGAGAGGAGCTGGGCTTCACTGACCAAGACCCCGGGCCTCTTCTTAGCGTGCCCACCAGAAATAACCTGAGGGAAGAGCTCTAGCCGGAGGGCCAGGGGCTCTGTGTCTAGAACAATGCAGGAAAGAGGTTGTCCATAACTGAAAGGCCCCGGAGCAGGGGCGTGGCCTGAGCCTGCCCTTGGCCCCTGACTCTCGGAGGGGGCAACTGAGTCCTTTCCCCAGGAACACTGATGGCCAGAGTGTCAGCTCTGTAGAACCTGGGGGGGAGAAGGAGGGGTGAGAGCCACACCCATTTTGCTAGCTGTGAAGGAAATATAAGAACACCATTTCTGCCATTTTTCTCCTCCTCGGTAAGGAAGTGGCGAGGGAAACCCGAGGCTGCGTGTTCCACCCGCACCTTCAACGCCCAGACCTGACGACTGTTTTTAGGATGTTTTGAGTCTCTCCGTCCTTTGAAGGTGTGTCACCTGGTTTTGTGCCCTTCGTCCTGGCATCCCCAGTCAAAGCGTGCCAGTCTCCACTCTGCAATCCATCATGACGGAAGGGTTGCCCGACTCAGCTACTTGTGAAGACCTGAATAAACCCTTTTAATCCAAAAGCAAACTCCCAGAGGAACAGCCTGAAAGAGCCTTTCATAGCGTGTTCCCAGCTCATAAGCTTTCAGTTCCCTGAGACTTCTCTGGGTTGTCTCCCCTAATGGTCTCTGAGCACATTCCTGGTCCTGATTGCGGCTTGCTGGTCTACTGAGGTCCCCAGCATCAAAGGGGGAAAGGGAAAAAGCAACATAGCCCCGGCTCGTTGGAGCTGCAGGCTGGGTGGGTTCGCGCTGGAAGGAAATGAGCGCAGGACGGAGTGGTGCGTTCTCTCTGGCCTGTTTGAAAGGAGCACTTCTCCGGATAATGTTCTCAGAGCCAGGTGAACAACGCACAGAGCTTGCCCATGGGGGATGGTGTCTAAGGTAGAAAGGGAGCACGTGGAGCTGGACACTAGATGCTAACTGGCTTTGGGACCGTGTATGACGTGGTGGGTTGGTACCACCGAGCGCGGGACAGGTTCCCGCAAAGAACAAGCTTGAGCCTGGTGCTCTGACGTGTGGACAGTGTGAGCTGTGGACTGAATCAGAGGCCAGAGTTCTAAGACCTCTCTCACATGGCCACGGCTAATGAAGGCCTGTCAGCAGAAGCAGGCCCACGTGTGGCCTCTCCAGCACAGTCTAAGGTGACTGACTCCGGCTGAGGGCACTGACTCCACTGTGCTTCATCTGTTATCATAGGGCAGCAGGCCAAGGGGTGGAAGCAGGACACACCCTTGAGGGATGACGGAATTTCGAGTTCTTGGACCCATTCATATTAAAATACAGTTTTCTGGGGGGGGGGGGTTGTTTGTTTGGTTTTGGTTTTTTACTATGCTTATCTGACAGACATTCTAGTTCCGTGAAGCATACCCACCTCGAGCATCTCTTACAAAACATTGTGCACAATTGGTTAAAGATCTGATAGAATTCTCCAGCAGAGGAAGTCTCAAAATTATTCATTTAGCTCTCCCAGAAGTTGGGTGCCTTGTCATTAACATACATGAATGGTTACGGACACAGATCTCCCCTCTCTCTTTCCTTCCTGCCATGGCTTTACGTCCTCAGCCCTTCCTTGCTCCCTTCTTCATCGGGGTCTTGAACACACTGGATAAGCATCTAACCACTGAGCCACATACGCAGACCTTGGTTCATTGGAGAAGAGGCCTCTCTGTAGCCTCCACCCCCAAACACCAGGACGGCAGGTGTGTGCCGCCATTGGCTGAGATTTCTAATCCCCAAGTTCCTTGGGTAGAGCTCTTGGTCATGACTGGGGCTTGCTGTCTCAAGCTCTGCCTGGAGTGTTTGATTCTGTATTTCTGGGGACCGCTGTGTGTGGTTTCTCCTCATTTCCGACTGGCTTTAGCGCCTGGGTGACAGTGACCCAGCTGTGAAGTTAGCGTGTTCTCATCTCTCGATTTACTAAAAAGGTTTGTGGCTTTCACTTTTCCTTCCCAGTGCTGGGAATAGAACCCTGCCCTGGATGTGAGCCACATTCGCAGCCTTTTACTAAGTTCTGAGAGAGAATCTCAGTAAGTTTCAGAGGCTGGCCTTGAACTTGTGATCTTACTGCCTCATCCTGGGATGTCAGGACTGTGCCACCAGGCTGTGCAGTGAAGCAATGGGCCTGGAGTGTCCTGTGCGGGGAGGGTCCTGCCTGTCTGAGCGCCCTCTTCTCAAGCTCCCTCCCCTGCCTCTCCTTCCCCCTCCTTCCCCACCCTCCCCCACTCCTCCCCTTTCCCCACCCCTCCCCTGTCACTTTAGCACAGCACACCTTCCAAGCAGTCTGTCCACTTTCTCACGCCTCTGTAAGTTGAGCAGCGATGTCAGCACTGACCTCACAGATGTGACAGCAGCCTGGCCTCCCTCTTCCTGCTCTGTCTGGCTAGATGTCCATCAGTTTTATTAATCTCATCAGCGTCACCTCTGGGGTTCCCTGGCTTTCGCTATTGTTTTCTGCATGCCTGCCTACAAGCAAATGGCTTCCTCTTCCTCTCTTCCCCAGGTCTGAGGAATTCCCTGAGACAGTGTGTGTGTGTGTGTGTGTGTGTGTGTGTGTGTGTGTTATGTGTGTGTGTGTTATATGTGTGCCTCTATGTGTGTGTCTGTGTGTCTATGTGTATGCGGTGTGTGTGTGTGTGGTGTGTGTGTGTTATATGTGTGCCTCTATGTGTGTGTCTGTGTGTCTATGTGTATGCTGTGTGTGTGTGTGTGTGTGGTGTGTGTGTGTTATATGTGTGTGTCTGTGTGTGTTATATGTGTGCCTCTATGTGTGTGTCTGTGTGTCTATGTGTATGCTGTGTGTGTGTGTGTGTGTGTGTGTGTGTGTGTGTGTGTGTGTGTATGGCTGAACTGAACATTCAATTTACCAACTGGTTCTCAGCTTCCTGCAAACCCTCAGCCCAGCCCATTCGGTGCCATTGTGGCAGCCTTGTTCAGCCATCACAGTGAAGGCTGCAGTAGATTTTGAGATGTTCCATCTGCCTTTCTACAAAAGGGCTTTACTGACAGGGGAGCAGTCCTCCAGAGAGCTCGCATGGTCCGAACAAACTGGTAGCCATCACTGAGCCTGGTTCCCTGGGCTCTGTGCTGGGAATAAGCACAGCCGGGCTGAGGATCCATGACAACGGTGAGACACTCAGCTCAGAAGCTGGGAAGCCCAGCGTCCATTTGCAAACGGGACAGCGAGCCTGCGGGCTGGCCTCCATCCCTCACTGCTGAGAGGATTTATCACCTGCCTTTTCTCATGTTGATGTTGGAGCCAAAGTCTATTGGTTATAAATGTTAAAAATGTAAACCTGCGGCAGCTCCCCCTACATGTCGGGGAAGCCGACCGTCATACCTGGGCAGGTACCAGCATTGGCACCCAAAGTAGATGTCATTGGGGTCACGGTCGCTTCAGGAAGTGACGCTGTCACCACATCTCAGGGGGAACAGGAACTTTGGGTCTCCACCCACACCATCGTTCCTAGGTAAGCAGGTGTTCATGTGGCCAGGGAGGACAGACGGAGGATGGGGGAGTCTTCGAAGCTGGGCACTGCCTATGGGAGCCTCTGCAGGGGCTGGCAACCAGGGAGGTGAGGGAAGAAGAAGGCAGGCCCAGGGCAGGAGGCCCTGGCCCTCAGGCTTTAGAGAGCCACCCTCCCCTGGAGCCCATACCACTTGTGTCTGGCAGGTCCGAAGCTGTATCCTAAACAAAGCCTGGTACAGCAGACCCTTGCTATGGTGGCCTTTGAGTGATATGTTAGACGCCCTTCCTCCTGTGGCCACCTTGAAGAGACGGGGACAGAGAGCCACAGGCAAGAGGGATGGAACGAGAGAGGGGGAGACTGGTGGGCAGAGAGAAGCCCCTTCAGCCCCAGCTTCCACAGGGTGGTTATGAGCCTCCCAGCCCGGACCCTCACTCCAGAGCAAAGAATCTTCAACACGAGCCCTTCCATGCAGTGAAAGAAGAACTCAATGAGAAATACCGTTTGGAGCAGATCGACTCTTAGACTTTGGAACAAGATGATAGACCTTGAACTGTTGTACCCCTGTTGGGTAACGGGGAACCATTTGTCACAAAGCGAGCGATTGCCACCACCTTGCCACCACAGTGATACCCTGACAAGTATCCCTACCAGCTCACACCACATACAACCTTCCCAGACCTGTTCCACCCCTCTCCCTTCACCACCTGGAAATCCCTTCCCTCTTCCGCTCTGTCCCTTCCTGTCCCCCTTCCTCTTTCATTTCTTTCCTTGCCCTCCTCCATCTCTCTTCTTTCCTCTGTCCTTTCTCTCCCTTCCCTCCCTGCCTCTCTCTCTCTTCCTTCCCTCCCCTTCTTTCCCCCTTTCTTCCTTTCATTCTTTCCTGTCCTCAGACGACCGCACAGAGGAATGGATGGAGTTAGGGCTGGCCCCCGTCAGACTCCTGGGACCAGGACCACCCTTTGTGGTCTGAGTAAATACTTTCTAGTGAAGGAGCAGCATCTTGTCACTAGGGGCTGAAGCATCACTCCTGGGGGCTGCAGACACTAAAATGCATGTGCTCAGAGCCTGCTAGGGAGTCTGGGAGCAGAGGTGTATTCCTCCAGGAATAATGCGTGCCATGATGGAGCATGGAGCATGGGACCCCAGCAGGAGGCACAGAGCAGGATCTTGACTGATACAGAAGCGAGGCTGGAGACCTGAGTGTCCTGGACACATGGCGTGAACATGCCCTTCCCTGAGCTCCAAGGCTACACCACCCCAACTTGTCTCTGTCCTGAACATGTCCTCTCATATCTCTCTCTCTCTCTCTCTCTCTCTCTCTCTCTCTCTCTCTCTCTCTCTCTCTCCCTCTCTCTCCCTCTCTCTCCCTCTCTCTCCTCTGTCACTTAGATAGTTTGGCTTTAGGGCCCACTCTGACTGAAACCAACGGACTTCTCATCTTGATGAAGCCTGCTGAGTGTTGAGCTTTGCCCACAGAGACGAGACAATCCCCACATATAATGTCACCTTGCTCCTTAATTTAAATCAATTGGTTAAATAAAGATGCTGACAGCCAATAGCTGGGCAGGAGATAGGCATGAGTTTTAGTGCCCAGCCCTGGGGTCAGAGGAGACACCACAAGGAGTGAAGCGGAAGAAGGAAGTGGAGAGAGGAGAAAGCGCCCTGGGGTAAGAATCTTAAAAACACGATGACCACAAGGGCTGGCCAATTAGAGTTAAGAGCAGTCCAGACAGAATATGGCAAGTCATAGTGTGCGGTTTTTGGCAGGGAGGTAGTAAAAACATCATAACTCAGAGGGTAGATATCTGCCCAGCTCTAATGCATTAAGGGCTTATTAGAAATATAAAAGTCGTGGGTCTCTTATCTGGGAGCTGGATGACCAAAGGCAGTGTGGAAAACCCCCGTTTAAAATTAAACACCAACTGTAACATCAGAGACATGATTTTCACTCAAGCTCCCAATCATGGGTGTCTCAGTTAGGGTTTTACTGCTGTGAACAGACACCATGACCAAGGCAACTCTTGTTCTTTTTTTTTTTTCCCCCCCGGAGCTGGGGACCAAACCCAGGGCCCCGAACCCTGACCAAGGCAACTCTTATAAAGACAACATTTAATTGGGGCTGGCTTACAGGTTCAGAGGTTTGGTCCATTATCATCAAGGCGGGACCAAGGCAGCGTCCAGGCAGGCATGGTGCAGGAGGAGCTGAGAGTTCTACATTTTCATCCAAAGGCTGCTAGCAGAATACTGGCTTCCAGGCAGCTAGGGTAAGGGTCTGAAAGCCCACACCCGCAGTGACACACCCAATCCAACAAGGCCACACCCACTCCACAAGGCCACACCCACTCCAAAAAGCCACACCCACTTCATCAAGGCTACAACAAGGCCATACCTTCTCCAATAGGGCCACACCTTCTAATAGTGCCACTCCCTGGGCCTAGCATACACAAACTGTAACAACTGGTCTCCAGTTCAAACATAGGCGTGTCTTTTGAGTAGGGGACACGTCTTTTGAGTAGGGTTCACTCAGCCTACCGGAGGATAGCCTGATGTCCGGGAGAGTCCAGCTCTTCTGTTCCGGCATGTCTCTTAGTCCCTGTGAGTATCAGTTTCTTCATCTGCAAAGTGGGTTCCTGCACCCTAGACATCACTGGCCCCACAGTGGAATGCAGGATGCAGTTAGCCTAGACCTGGGCTATACAGTGGGACCTCGATAGCTTGCAACCAAAGATAACTCTTCCATACTGATCTGCAGCCGGCGTGGCATACCATCCACCAGGAAGTACAGCCCCCGGAGGGGACTTGAAGGGACACAGAAAGGTAGTGCTCATCTTACCCTCCAGTGGGTCTGAGGAGAGGGCTTCCCTGTTGCAAGCTGCAGTTCACCCTCCAGGCCACCAACCACCAGGCAAGCCTCCTTGGTGGCTGCCCTCCAGCCTGCTGTGGATCAGCCCAAGAGTGTCTATGCCAGCGACACCCTCTGTGTTCCCAGCATGTCAGCCAAGGGTGAGCCTCCCCTGCACAGTTGGAAGACGCAGCTTGGAAAGCCCGCTGTGGTATTCTTGGCTGGCCACAGCTCCTAAGAGATAAACGTCCTTCCCAGATGCCTCCTGCTCACCCTCACTGGCTTCTCATCCTCCACCCAGATCCTGGCCCCTATAAATGCCGGGTGCCCCCTCCAGCCATTCACCCATCACCCCAACCCTGTGGTGCACTGAACCAGGCGACCCGTCTTTCTCAGTTGGCGCCAGCCCTACCAGGGAAGAGGCCTTCAGTGAGTCTGCATTAGCGGTTTGGGGTTTGGAACGTTTGCTTTTGGATAAAATACAAATATCGGATAAAATGCACACACAACACACACACACACACACACACACACACACACACAAACACAAATGCATACCCACATGCACGCGCACACCCGACAATTTCAGAGACACAGCCTGAGAAGCAAAACCTCTCCAGCTTTGTCTCTGAAATGACACCAGTAGTCCCCACAGGTCCCAGCCATCAGGAGGGATGAGTTCCCCTCCAGAATACCATGGCTTGGTCCAGCGGACCGGGAGCTGTTCCCTTGGTTAGAAAGCTTGACTTTTCCCACCCAGGAGGCCTCATAATTAGAAAAGTGCAAGTTGTGGATGAGCTGGAAATTGGGGCCAGGGCCTGGCTCTGCCACTGTGAGCTCTGTGGGCTGAGAAGTTCCATGCAGGGCACAGCAGTACTCAGGCCAAGGTGTCAGAGGGCCTTACCCTGGACCAGCAGTTCCCACACACCGACAAGGTAGTCTGTCCCCCCACCCTATCTAGGCCAGTGCCTGCTTCCAGGCTTGAACCTCCAGCTCTCTGCCAGCCCCTCCCCCACCCGCACGCATCCCCAGACAGTGTGCGTGCTACACAGAAATGGGATCCTTGAGAGATGGTTCGTGGTTCAGAGGAAACCAGTCCAATCCCGTTCAAGTCTGTTTATTAGCAAATGAAGACAGACATATAAAAATGACCAGAAGGAGACACAAGAGCACATTATGGGATCTGCTGCCTGTGGCTGATGGGTTTTTCCTCCCCCCCTCACTCCCCCCACTTCTGTAAATTTTCTAAGTTCCACTTTCATAACACAAAAGCATTATTTCTGAAAACCACCGTTGACTCTTGTCTGGAGGCCACCACGAGCTACTTGAGAGAGTGGCGTCAGCCTTCACAGAGAGCCAGAAGGCCTCCCCGGGGGGACTGAGTTCTTTGAAGAGTCACTTTTTAAAAACTCAGAAATAATCGGCATAGCTGAGCCGTCCACTCCGCTGGGATTGGAAAGTCTCCATTAGTTAAAGCGACTCACTGAGTCACAGGAAATTTCACTACTGGACTGAACCGTGACTCTAGTTCCCAGGCATTTAAGGACCAGTCTCCCGGCCTGGTCCCAGCCTGGCAAAGCCACCATGTTCTGGCTGCGGGAGCTGCTCTACTGAGTGGGAAACATGGAGTCAGTTCATGCATTCATTCAGCAAGCACCTGTTGAGCACCTACTGTGTGTCAGGCGCATGCTGGGTTTGCAGAGGGTACATCGGCATGCAGAAAAGTCACAATATCCCTCCCACTCTCCCCTCCCTGTTCATGAGTCCCAGAGAGCAAGCTCAGAAAGCCCAAGAGGAGGAACCTCAAGGGTTCCGTGAGGGAAGATGAAAGCAGGAGATAGGAAACTACAACCTGCAAATCCCAGGGTCAAGTCCTGAGGTGGCATTGCCACCCTAGCCCATGGCAGCCTCAGAATGTACCTGGAGAAAGGATCACCATTGACTTAGTCAGGCTCCAGCCAAGTAAGACTAAATCCCCAGAAATGTTTACATGGAGACAAGCACACAGGGAGGGTAGGAAGAGGCTAGAAGTGTAGCTACAGGCAAGCAAACAAAGACAGGCAGATGGAGAGAGCAGTTCAGGGGAGCCTGCCGCAGATCCCAACCCGCAGCCCACGGGACAGCCAGGTTCTCCTCTAAAGTTAAAATCATGGAGAAATTCCTCACTCCATCCCTACCTGTGGCTGTGGGTTACGGCAGTCCAGAAAACAAAACAGAGGGTATCAAGGAAGAGATAGACATCCCTCTGTCCCACTCAGCCTGAGGTGGGAGCCCTGCACAGTTAGTTGGCCCATGCCACCACAAGGGCAGAAAGTGCTTTGTCTGCATGTATATCTGGGCACTGTATGTGATCAGAACATACTAAGGTCGTGTTCAAGGTATGGGTTATCTTACTGATCCCCTTTTCTTCTCTGCATCAGGTGACTTGCAGCATCCCGGCACCAGTCACGTGTAGGTTTCTGAGGAGACTGTGTATAAGTGCTTTGTCTGCATGTATATCTGGACACCGTATGCTTGCATCGGATCACCTGCAAACTGGAGTTACAGACAGTTGTGAGCTGTCCTGTGGGTTCTAGGACTCGAACCCAGATCCTCTGAAAGAGCAGCCAGTGCTCTTCCTCACTGAGCCATCTCTCATGCCCCGAGACAGAGAGACATTTGAAGAAGTCAGCTGGACCTTGATGCATGGTGGGAGGGACAGCAATGGCTCTGAAGCTGTGGTGTTGCCCAGGACTCCTCAGAAACCTACACACGGCTGGTGCCAGGATGCTGCAAGTCACCTGATCCAGAGAACAAAAGGGGACCGGTATGATGGTCCATACCTTGAACACGACCTTAATATGTTCTGATCACACAGGCATGTGTGTGCCCAGGCAGTATCTGCTCCAGGACAGCACCAGAGCCCCAGCCTTCCAGAGCCATCACAGTCCTAGGCCTCTGAGGGTGGCTGGTGGAAGGAGGAGCCAACCGTGCAGTCATATATTACAGATGCTGAACCCTTCAGGAGCTATGCTGAGTACAAGAGAACACCGCAGGAGAGCCAAACAGACAGACAGGAGATTCCCAGAGCAGCTCCCACATACAGGAGATCATGCTCCGTTCTGAACCCCCCTAAGTCTGGAAGACGAGGTCCCTGTGCCTAGAAAAGGCTGGCTGCAGCATTGAGAAGAGACCTGTAGTCTCTTGAAACATTGTCCCCTAAGAAATGCTGCTAGCAGACTTCAGGTGCTCAGAAAGGAAGCGGGAGGAGTGGCTAGACAGACAAGTGGAGAAAGAAGGGAGAGAGGGAGGGAGGGGGAAGATGGAGGGAGGGAGGGAGAGAGAGGGGGAGGGAAGGAGGGAAAGAGAGGAAGAAAGGGAGTGTGGGTGGGAGGGAGAAAGGGGAGGGGGAGCGGGGAGGGAGAGGGGGAAGGAGAGGGGGAGGGTAGGAAAGAGGGAGGGAGGGATAAATGGATGGTTTAGTGCCCGGGTAGTGGCTGGATAGTTGGATAGATAGATGGACACCGAAATAGGAAGATGCATAAATGACATATATACATGGGTGGATTTGCATACAAATGGAGCGATGGATGATTACACGGCTGGCTGGGTAGATGTATGGATGGATGATTACATGGATGGATGGGTGAAGAGAGGGATGAGTGGACGGACAGGCAGCTTCAAGGCACTGAGGCACAGTGCCAGGCTGAGTGCTTGAAGCACTGGTGCTCTGAGAAGGACATCTGCTCCAGGGCCCCAGGCCAAAGTCAGGCATGGACAAGGAGGATCCTACTGATAGCTCCAGGAGAGAGTCCACCATCACGACTGCCATGTCCTCAGGAGGACTGTGCCTGTGTCCTTGGGAGGACCGTGCCCTTCATCCTCGAATCCAATCGAGCCTCTTTTATCAGGTGACAAGTCCTGGTTGATTCTTCGCTCATTCACCCTGGCAATGGCTTGAATGCTACAGGGCAGCATAAACACAGGCTCTTGGGATGCAGGTGCGGACAGCTCATGTGTCCTTTACCCAGCTGACCTCAGGTACCATAGCCAGGCCCTGCAAGTCCATCACTATGGTCTCTAGAATCAAGGCAGAGGTGCTGACATCACCCTAATTTCCAGAGAGGGAGAGAGGTTTGCCATAGTCACACAGCAGTTCGGGGTGGGGGTGGGGGGCGGGACAGAGCACAGTGACGCTCCTGTCCTGTTGTTGGGCAGACCATGTATATGTGCAGCCTGAAAGAGGCATGGCCAGGCGCTTCCCAGATCAGACAGGACAACCACACAGAAGCCTTTGCTCTGAAACGCCACTTCAGAAAGATGTGCCATGGTGAGTGTGAGCCTGCACCCCTGAGATGTCAGAAATGGAGGCTTTCCTGAGCTCTTTGGTGGTCCAGGTACCTGGCAGGATGCTGCCTCAATTCCTTTACTCCCAGACAATGCCCGTTTGCAGACTAAGCTGGGAAGTGCTGCCTGAACCCCCGCTGTGAACCATGAAGAACCCAGAAGTCACACCGGGGTCCTGCAGAAAGAATAGCATTTACCTGGGTTTTGTTTGTTTCATTATTTCATTCCTGGGATTGATAAGGTTCCCTGGGGGCTGGGGAGATAGCTCAGTGGTTAAGAGCCCTGGGTTCTGTTCTCAGCATCCCCATGGTGGTTCACAACCATCCCTAACTCCAGGTCTAAAGAATTCGATGTCTTTTTCGGATCCCCACGGGCACTCACATGCTGCACAGACATACATTCAGGCAAAGCATCCATACACAGAAAACAAAGAAATCTAAAAGACAAACAATTTTAAAGAAAGACAAGGAAGGGCTTCCTACTTGGTTCCTGCTGCCAGGACGCCTGTTCCTTTAAAAAGAAAGGAAGTGTGGTCCTGACAGAGCTCACTGGAGCAGTACGAAATAAATCTTACTAATTGTTGTGGAGACAGAGAGCAAAACAAACGGACTTAAGTACAATGTTACGACTTAAGAAGAAAACGTCAGCCTGGGAGGGGCTTCCCCCGGGCTTCAGGCAATGGCTAGATGGGGGACCATCCACCCTAGTGACTGCATCCCTCGCCTGGCCTTCTTTCCAAGATACTTTGTTTCCCATGGGGACAGTTTCTGACTAGAACAAATGGGTATAAGATCGTGGTAGGAATATCTAAGGACCTGATGCAGGGGGTCCCCACGCCATCAGGCAGCAACGGAGGAGCATCCTCACCCCAGAGGCAAGGAGCTCCAACATCCTAGGTCCACTGGATGCCACTTGCGACAGAAATGTCTCAGGCAGGTGTCCAGCAAGTCAGAGCTTTTGAAGATTGGTCTGTCTGTGCTAACTCCTATCTTGCACTCCATTCTATTCTTTTTTTTTTCTTTTTTCTATTTTTCGGAGCTGGGGACCGAACCCAGGGCCTTGCGCTTGCTAGGCAAGCGCTCTACCACTGAGCTAAATCCCCAGCCCCCCTCCATCCTATTCTTAACCCTCTATCCTTTCTGGTCATGTGACAGGTGTCTGAAGAACCTAGACAGTCCTGATCAGGACGGCTGAGTGACTCGGGCAGGGGAAAAAACATTTCCCAGGTGGAGAAACGGAGGTTTGTTGAGCAGGCGACAAGCTACATCCCAGCTGCCTACTGCCTAGGAAGTAATTTGAGCTTCCAGGTGACTTAAAACTAAGACAAGACTTTGAAGCTTGTCAGGTTTCTAGCACCTTCCAGGATGATGGCGTCCCCAGTGGAGAGTTCGCTTTACCCTTCTGCACAGGTTCAAGTCCAAGAAACAAGCCATTGGCCCTGCCAGCAGCTCCTCCCGGCCCTGCTTAACTCTGGTAACAGCCCCAGGTGGACAGGGACAGAATACTGTCCCAGGCGCTAACAGGACAAGCGGCCCCAGCTCTTGCATGAGATTTTCTAGGGAGGCCGGTTGGGACAGTCCCAACCTTCTATCTTAAGACACATCCTGAGTCTTTTCCTGTCACCCAAGCCATAAAGAGCTGTCAGCAGCCACCAGGCCCTGGACTTGAGCTACAGGCAGGACCACTGAGGTTCAGGATGATGCATGCCGGAGATGAGCTGGCTTTAGGGACTCCAAACAACTGTAAGGGGAGACAGGAAGAGGCCCGATTTCGTGGGGGGGGGGGGGGTTCTGTGATAGCAAGAACGGCTAAGGTACACACAGGGAGTCCTGCTGGTGTGACCACAGCAGCTGGAACCCCTTAACAAGACAAGGTGTGTACAGGGATCAGCGCTAACCTTAGGGCTAACCTGCCTGGTGGTAGCAAAGCGGTAAACAGTTCTTCCTGTCAGCTCTGCTCCGGTACCCGCTTTCTAGGCACAGAGAGAGGTGTGAGCCACCGCTGTGAAGTACAACAGCCTCTGTAGCGAACGGCAGTATTGCCAGTTTTCTAGATCCGGGATTGAGGAGATGTGGCTGACTTTGGGCACCTGGGGGTGGGGAGAGAGAGGTAACAAAGTTGGCAGACGAATGTTCGTGCAAAGGCCCTGGGGCAGAGAGTAGCATTGGCTCCTGGGAGGGTGATGGGACCATCAAGCAGCAGCTTGGAGATGAGGGCGTTGTCCGTGTGGAATCATCTAGAGTAGGTCCACTGGGGAGGAAACTCACTAAGTGCGGGTAGCATCGTCCCTGGGGCTGGGCTCCTGACTGGATAAAAAGGAGAAAGCGAGTCCAACATCCATCGCTCTCTGATTCCTCACTGTGGACGCCACGTGATCAGCCGCCTCATGTTCCTGCCTCCATGCCTTCCCCGTCATGAGCCAAAATAACCCTTCATCCTTTAAAAAAAAAAAACTTTACTTTTACATGTTCGGGTGTCTTGTCTGCGTTTATCTCTCTACGCCACACTGCTGAGGCCAGAAAGGCCATCAGATTCCCTGGAACTGGAGTTAGAGACTGTTGGGATCCCCCATGTGGGCTCTGGGAATCAAACCCAGGTCCTCTGGAAGGACAGCCAGTGCTGTAACCACTGAGCCATCTCTCCGTCCTCATCTCCCTCCGTTCCTCAGGCCACTCCTGTTGGTGTTCAGCCTCAGAAATGAGAACAGTAACAAACACATACGCCTGTGAGGTCCCACACCTGAAACAGAAGTCCCCAGCAGCAAGGGTGTGAGGTGCTGCCCAGTCAGGCTCTCCCTCTCAGGTGACCCCTGACTCACTTCAGATGGAGGAGAGCTGAGAAGGCTGAATTCAGCTCCGGCAGGTTTGAAGGCCTCTCTGGGGACACGCTGACCCACGGCAGAGCTGGATGTCCCAGTCACCCTGTCTTCTCCCCCACACCACCCCACTCCCAGTGACTAAGGGAGATGAAATTAAAGTGGGGCTGGCTGTCCTATGTCATTACTAGCTGCACCCTGCCTCCCACACTCTCCCTTGAGGGCCCATCCTGACCACAGGACAGAAGAGGGTTGGGTGGGAGTAGTGCAGTTTGGGAGAGTGCTTGCCTAGCATGTAAGAAGCCATGTGTTTATGTATGTATGGAAGATCTGACACCATACAAACCAAGTGTAGTAGAAGAAGCCTTAATCTGCTGCACTGGGGAGGATGGAGCATGGGGATAGGGAGTTTACGTCATCTGTGATTATGAAGATAGCTCCGGGTCAGCCTAGACTGGATGAGACCCTGTATCAAATACATACATACATACATACATACATGCATGCATACACACATACATGCATACATACATGCATACACACATAGATGCATACATACATGCATACACACATACATACATGCATGCATACACACATACATGCATACATGCATACACACATACATGCATACATGCATACACAATACATATATACATACACACACATACACACACATGCATGCATACATACACTTATACACATACACACATACATACACATATATACACACATACATATATATACATACACACAGATATATACACATACATACACATACACAGATACATGCATGCATACATAATACATGCATACTTACACATATATACACACATACATACATGCATACATACACACATACATACACATACATACATACATGCATACATACACACATATACACATATACACACATGCACATACATACTTACATATACATACATACACACATGCACATACATAATACATACAACAAAAACGAGCAAAAGGAAAACAAAACGAAACACACACACCCACAAACTCAGAACATCTCCACTGTGTGCTGGCTGAGTATCATCCCCTTCCCCGGGTGACAAGCTGTCACTGCTCAGGAGGGTGGTCTCAAGGGATCAGCAGCAGTCATTTGCTGGGAGGAGAGCACACCTTGCAGAAGTCAGCACCTGTGCCCTCAGGAGGCATGGGGGTGTGGTGGGGGTGGGGAGATGCTGCATCTCCTGCAACAGCACCCACTGGCGGCATCTCTCTGGAGGGTTCCCAGCCTTCCTCAGAGTGGGAAGTGAATGATTAACAGACATGGCTGCCATGGACAGCAGTGAGGTGTGTGAGGTGAACACCTGCTTTTAGGTCTGGGGCTCTAGGAGAGAAGACCTCCGTGTGACTGTGCATGAACTGGAACCCGAGGCATTGAGGAGCAGAGACATAGCAGCCATGCACATGTACCCCGGCATCCTGAGAGGTCCGGGACAGGACACTGGTTCTAACTAGACAAACCTAGGCTAGGTCCCAGTGCTGTGACTTCTCAGGGGGGTAAGTCAGTGGCTGAGAGCACTCAACAGATTCCAGTACAGCTCTGGGTGCTAATTAACACTTCCATTTTACTATCAGGAGCCCAGAGAGGGAAAGTAATTTGCCCGAGGAAACACAGCTTGAAAGCCATGGAACCAGGAGAACAGACACAAGGTTCCTCCCCTCAAATTTCTATGGGGAGGGGTGTGGTGTTTTGAGTGAAAGTCACTCTCACAGGCTCCTATGTTTGAATACTTGGTTCCTGGTTGGTGGAACTGTTCGGGAAGGATTAAGAGGTGTGGCCTGTTAGAGGAGGCATGTGACAGAGGATAATCTTTGGGTTATCAAAGCACTCAGGCCATTCCCAGGGTGCTCCTTCCACTTCTTGTCTGTGGATCCAGATGAGAGCTCTCATCTGCTGCCCCAGCACGTTGCCTGCCGGTCACTTGCTGTGCAGCTGGCCAAGATGGTGATGCACTCTCTTCCTTCTGGAAGAAAGAAGCCCTTTCTTCTCTAAGCTGCCTTAGTCACTGTGATGTATCACAACAATTGAGAAGTGACTCAGAGAGGGAAGTCATAGCCCATGTGCCCAGGGCTGAGAGATCAGAACCAGCCTCGAGAATGAGCACGGAACCGGAGGCTCGGAGCCCTGGCTGTACACAGAACCAGAGGTACAGAGCCCTGGCTGTACATGGTACCTGAGGCTCGGAGCCCTGGCTGAACGTGGCTGCAGGCCCGAGTTCCAGAGGCCATTGGGGCTGGATGAACACCAGAGCAGATGCTGGGTGGGAGTCCTGCCCCACGGGGAGACTCGAGCAGACTTCCATGGAGTGTGTTCTCATGAAAGCCGGGCTGCCTGGGACACGCCAGCCATCTCCCATGGCTTATCTGCTGCTAGCTTTCTTCCTGTCCCCAGCCAGCGCCTGCCCCAAGGGAGGGTCTGCGTGTATGAGAACACAAGGCAGAGAGCTGGATTGTTTGGGGGGGAGGGGTCATGGTAAGTGATGAAGATCATGGCCAGCTACCAGGGCTTCCTGAAAAGTGGGGTACACACTGCTACGAGGATCTAGGGGTCACCCCGACAGTTTATTGTTCTTTCCAACACCCTGAAGTTTGAATGCTGGGAACTTGGCACAGCATGGGTTACCCCAGAAGACTGGTTCTCACCTCTACCCCAGCATCTCAGCCACCAGACCAGACTCTCACAAATCGCTCTCTGATGAGGTTTCCCTCCCAAGCAAGACACACACAGTGGAAATACCCCAGATATGCACACAGTGGGACCCAAAAATCCCTGAGCCAAAACCTAGTGTGGCAACTAGTCCCCCTGAGAGCCGTATGGCAGAATGGGTTCATCCCAACAACGTCTCCCCAACCCTGGTGGGCCTAAGTTTTTTAATGATTTATTACTATTAGTATGTTTAATTACATGTGTCTCTGTGTATGTGCACCTCCTGACTATGTTGTTCATGGAGATCAGAAGGAAGCATTAGATCTCCCGAAGCTGGAGTTGTAGGATGTTATGAGCCTCCTGGTATAAATGCAGCTTCCCTAATGGTTTCTTGTTTATACTTCCTGTATTTCCTTTTAGGAAAATACTATTAAATAAATTTAATAAAATTACATACATAAGCACACACACACACACACACACACACACACACACACACACACACACACACATGAGAACACATGAGATAAGGCACAGTACACATTCCATTCTGAACTTACATTTTTTTCTTCCTTGACAGTTCACTCATTGAACCCTGGGAATCACTGTGCGGACGTTCATACAAAGCTTCCTCATTCCTTGTTGACAGCTATCTAGTACTCCATTGTATGGGTTCAATGCATTCAACCACATATAGGCGTGGACATTCTGGTAATCTCCTGAGTAGAGCTGCAGGAAGCATTCCCTCCACAGTATTGGTACAAGGAGAGGCAATGCTGTTTGCTCCTGGGCCTCCTGTGCCAGCTGGTCTAGCATAACAGCCATGTGCCTGCTGGTATGAGCATTTTGGAAAACCTCATAGCCAGAACACCTGAATGCCGCAGCACTAGAGGCTGCATCAGAGTTTGCTTGCTGAAAGGATGGAGGGCCTGGGACAGACACTGCGAGGGCCTCCTGACTATTGGATGTGATTGGACAGTGCTGGGTGTACTCCACCGCCCTCCAGGGCATCTTCCCCCCAAAGTGCACTGGGTTTGGGAGTGTTTCCTCCCCAGCAATCCTTAACCACTTCCTGTTCTCTCATTAACCCTGCCCTCGCCCTCTGTGGCTTCCTCTACTCCAGCCAAGGTGGGTCTGTGTGGTGGTGACTCAGGAGCCGGGTCCTGCCTGCTGAGTCAGCCCTGCACTTCCGGCCCTGGGCCTTCAAGGGCCCCTGCTCTGAGACACAACACAGGCCGGCCTGGCTTCTGTCCCTTCCTGCACTTTCCCCAGGACTTTTGTGTTCTGCCCAAACCTGGCGCCTGCCAGGCCACTCTGCCAAAATTCAGAGACCAGGCCAGCCAGGGAGCAGCTGGCAGTGTCCAAAACAGAGGTCAGAGTGGCTTCGGTGCTTCTTCTTGCCATGGAACTGAGGTCACAGCATGGGGTGGGGGCGTGGGTGTGAGTCCCCCTCCTGGTTTTCCCACATGGTCCTGGCCGGGAAACCAGTGTGCGACAGGAAATGGGCTGGAGTGCCCGCCAGAGAGTGACTGCCTGGCCTTGGTTCAGGATTTTCGTGAGTTCTGTGTTTTTCCCAAGTAAACAAGGTAGAAAAGTCACCTCAAAAGCGGGGCCTCTACGTACATCCCAGCTTGGGGCTGTGAACGGAGATGGGACTTAGCTTGGAAAGTCTCTCGGATCCCGATCGGCAAGGAGGAGACACATAGGATTTGAGGTAGCCTGCCCGAGGCTGCCAAGACAGAATGTCTCCCAATTCCAGCGAGGACAAGTCAGTCAGCTGAGGAGGGACAGAGTCCCAGGGTCTCCTGGGTTGTTTTACTGAGACTAACACCATGACTGTCTTAGTTACCTGTCTATCACTGAGAAAAGACACCGTGACCAGGGCAGCTTACAAAAGAAAGTTTACTGGGGGCTTTACAGTTTCAGAGGGTGAGTGTATGACCATCATGGTGGGGAGCACGGCAGCAGGCAGGTATATCTCTGGAGCAGTAGCTGAGGTCTTACACCCTTATCCGCAAGCCCGGGGCAGAGAGAGAGCACGCTGGGCCTGGTGTGGGCCTTTGAAACCTCAAGGCCCTCTCCCAGTGACACACCTCCTCCAGTGAGGCCACACCTCTTAGTCCTTCCCAAGCAGTTCCACCAACCTGGGACCAAGCATTTAAATACATGAGACTATGGGGACCGTTCTCATTCAAACCACCTCAGTGACCAAAAGCAACGCTGGGAGGAGAGGACTTACTTCACCATACAGTTTATAGTCTATCGTGGAGGGAAGCTGATGCAGAAGCCGTGGAGGATCACTGCTTGCTAGCTTTCTCTCATGCCACCACACTGCGCCGGGCCCTCCCACATCAATCGTTAATCAAGAAAATGCCGCACGGTTTTGCCTACATGCAGACCAGATGGACAAGTTTTCTTATTGAGTTTCTTTCTTCCCAGGTGACTCTAGCTTGTGTTAACCAAACACAGCCATCCCAGTGAGGAACATTGCCAGCCCCACTAAATTGTCCCTGCCTGGCTCTCAGGCTATGGCACTCTGGCTAAGTTCTGGTTGTTTCATTCGGACCAAGTCATTAGCTATAGAAGTGGCTGGTCAGCTTCTGGGGGTCATAGAGTGGGCCCAGCCTCTCTGTCCCATGCCAGCTGCTGCCCTGCTCTTCACCAAACTGAGTTTGTAGCCAGACCCCCCCAACCACACAGGCCAGGCCACCGCAGACCGAGGTCTGAGCCACAGCCTTCGTCTCCTTTGGGATAAGTTATTTGTGAATATGGGCTTCACTGGCCTCTGGTGTTGAAATCTCGTTCCACAGCTCTTCCCATGATGCTCTGATGCAGTGGCACGGGGTGGAGGGTGGGGGAGATAAAATTGTTCACTCACTGTACTTAGTGTTTCTTTCAAAGAATTTTTGAGATCCGTGAATCTGCGGTGGGTTGCTTAGAGCACAGCTTGGCCTGAACCCTCCATCTGCTCCAAGGTGTGTCCTGTATGCATTAAGCCCCAGTGGACGTTCTAAGGTCTCTCAGGAGGTTGTAAGGGTGAGGCACTGGTGAGAGCTTCCTATGCTGTGGAGACAGGAGTCAGTGCAAAGTAACAATAACTTGTGGTGTGTGTGTGTGTGTGTGTGTGTGTGTTTGTGTGTCTGGCTGACTGTGGGGTGTGTGTGTGTGTGACTGATTGTGGGGTATGTGTGTGTGTTTATGTGTCTGACTGACTGTGGTGTGTATGTGACTGGCTGGCTGACTGTGGGAGTGTGTGTGTGTTTATGTGTCTGACTGTGGTTTGTGTATGACTGACTATGGTATGTTGGGGTGTGTAAGTGTGTGTGTATGTGTGTGTCTGACTGACTGACTGTGGGGTAGTGTGTATGTGTGTCTGACTGACTGTGGTGTGTGTATATGTGTATGTGTGTCTGACTATGGTGTGTTGGGGTGTGTGTGTATGTGTGACTGACTATGGACTGTGTGTGTGCATATGTGTGTCTGACTGACTGTGATTTGTGTGTGTGTCTATGTGGGGGGGGCGTGACTGACATACTGTGGTGTGTGTTTGTGTCTGTCCGTCTATCTGACTCCTTTATTCTTTCTCTACCCTTTATGAGATGATCTCATTTAACCGGAAGCACATCAATTCTGCTAGACCGGCTGCCCAGTGAGCCCTGGATCCTCCTGTCTGTGCCTTTCCAAGGACAGTGCAGCCCAACACCCACACTCACAAACTCACAGACAGCCACACTCACGCTCTCGCACGCCCACACTCACACCAGAGCACATTCACACTCCTTCACTCAGCCCCACACCACAACATGAAGTCCGTGTCACGTGCACATCAGGTGTGAGACGCTGGCTTCCTCCGCTCTGCCGAGTGATTGCGTTTGATGACAGATGTGTGCAAGTGTGCAAGCGAGAGTCAGAGCCTCGTTCACCCCAGAGATTCCTGGCGTTGCTCCTTGTCCTGCTGGGCTTCTCTGAGGTAAAAGCCAGGAAGTAGAGAAGCACAAAGTCCTCGGGGACAACAGGTCCTCTCCTGGCTGCAGCAGAAGAGACTGTGGTTCAGTGAATTCACAGTAGATTCTCGGAGCTCCAGGTCAGGCTCCTCCATGTCCCAGAGGGGCTCACAGTGCTGTGCAAGCAAGCTGAAGTGGCTCCCCATACATGAAGAGTGGAGTCAGTAAAGTTCTGTCCCCCCAAGCCCCGTGAAGCTTCCAGGAAAAAAGAGGTCACTCTTGCTGTGGTCACAACTGTCATGCCCACCTGTCTCTACCTCGCCACAATTTCACAGTGGAAAACATCACCCCTTGCTAATGATCTGGATGACAGCTGTTCTATCGGGTTGTCTCCTGTGCAGATTATGATGAGGAGACACAGGCCAGTGTGTGGACAGGCTGGACCTGCAGCTCGACGCCCTTCTTAAGAGAGACAAGGACAGGGGTTGGAGGTGGGGACAACATGTGACATACAGTCTGGTTCTAAAGCCACCTGTGCAGATATGCTAAAAGCTAGGGTTGAGCATTTGTCAGGAAGATAGGGACAGAACAGACTCCATTATGGGGGTCAGCGAATGTTGCTGAGAAGTCTCCTGCAAGGGAGAGGCATGTGCAGCCCCCACACAAAGGTCAAGAGTCATGAGGGACCCTGCCTGCCCTCCCAGGGACTCTGTTTGCCATGGTTAATCCTGGCTGTCACCTTGATTAGACTGAGAATAACAGAACAGTGATTCTCAACCTGCAGGGCACGACCCCTCTGGGGATGACCAGCCCCTACACAGAGTTTCATATCAGATATCCCGTGTATCAGATATTTACATTATGTTTTGTAACAGTAGCAAAATGGCAGCTATGAAGTAGCAGTGGAAATAATTTTATGAGTGGGGGTCGCCGTGATGTGAGCTGTACGAGAGGATTGAAGCATCAGGAAGGCTGAGATTAGTGAGGCACAAGCGTGGGTGTAGCTGTGAGGGTATTTTCACAGGGCATCGCCCTAAATGTGGGTGCTGCTGTCATAGAGGCTGGGAACTGGACTGAATGAAAGGCAAAAGAGTGAACCCACTGGATCACTGTCTGTCTATCTGTCTGTTTGTCTAGGTATCTATGTGTCTGTCTGTCTGTCTGTCTGTCTGTCTGTCTTAGTCAGGGTTTCTATTCTTGCACAAACATCACAACCAAGAAGCAAGTTGGGGAGGAAAGGGTTTATTCAGCTTACACTTCCACATTGCTGTTCATCACCAAAGGAAGTCAGGACTGGAACTCAAGCAGGTCAGGAGGCAGGAGCTGAGGCAGAAGCCATGGAGGGATGTTACTTACTGGCTTGCTCCCCCTGGCTTGCTCAGCTTGCTTTCTTATCGAACCCAGGACCACCAGCCCAGGGACCATACCATCCACAGGGGGGCTGGACCCTCCCCTCTTGATCACTAGTTGAGAAAATACCTTACAGCTGGGTCTCATGGAGGCATTTGCTCAAGGGAGGCTCCTTTCTCTGTGATAACTCTGGCTTGTGGCAAGTTAACACACAAAACCAGCCAGCACAACTGACCCCTTGTCAACTTGACACACAAACACATCACTATTAAGCCTTACTTTCTAATTCATCCCCAAGATCTAAATAACTTTAAGAGTCCTGCAGTATTTACATACTAAAAGTTCAATCCCTTTAAAAATACCCAATATCTTTTAAAATTCAAAATCTTTTTGAAGTTCAAAGTCTCTTAACTGTGGACTCCACTAAAATATTTCCTTCCAAGAGGGAAAAATATCAGGGCACAGTCACAATCAAAAACAAAATTAAACTCTAATCATCTGATGTCTGGGATCCACTCATGGTCTTTTAGGCTCCTCCAAGGGCTCAGGTCACTTCTCCAGCTCTGCCCTTTGGAGCACACACCTTGTCTTCTAGGCTCCAGATGCCTGTTCTCCACTGCTGCTGCTGCTCTTGGTGGTCATCTCATGGGACTGGCGTCTCCAAAACGCTGCTGCCTTCCCCTGCAGCTAGGCTTCACCACTAGCCTCTCACAGGCTCTCTTCTCAACTCCTTTGCATGACCCCTTCAGACCTGGGCCATCAACTACAACTGAGGCTGCACCTTCACCAGTGGCCTTCCATGGCCTCTCGCAGTGCACAGCCTCAGCTGCTCTTCATGACCCCTTCATGCCTTCAAAACCAGTACCACCTGGGTGACTCTCACACATGACCAAGTCCAGCCACAGCACAGGGTACAACCTTGGCTATCTCTGGAACACAGGCTCTTTGTGCTCTCAGAAAACACTTCCCAGATTTCACCTCAGTGATGCTGGTCTCTTCTTAATCACCGCTAATTTCTTAGCTCCAGCTGACCAGCATCAATCGTCCCAGTAACGCAAAGGTTTTGCTTTGGCAGTTCTGGGATCTTGTTAATCACAGCTGATTCTTCAGCCCCAGCTAGCCAGCACCACAGAATCTTCACAATCAAACAGCAACGGCCCTGATAAAAGTCTTTAATCTTCCCTCTGAAATTTCACAAGCCAGGCCTCCATCTTCTGCACTGTTCTCAACATTATCTCGCAAGCTCCTACAGAACATCCCACAGAACTCTTAACAACCAATGGCTCTTCTAGCTCAAAGTTCCAAAGTCCTTCCGCAGTCCCCTCCCCAAAACATGGTCAGGTTGTCACAGGAATATCCCACTATGCTGGTACCAATGTGTCTCAGTCAGGGTTTCTATTCCTGCACAAACATCACAACCAAGAAGCAAGTTGGGGAGGAAAGGGTTCATTCAGCTTACACTTCCACATTGCTGTTCATCACCAAAGGAAGTCAGGACTGGAACTCAAGCAGGTCAGGAAGCAGGAGCTGAGGCAGAGGCCATGGAGGGTTGTTACTTACTGGCTTGCTTCCCCTGGCTTGCTCAGCTTGCTCTCTTATAGAACCCAGGACCACCAGCCCAGAGATAGCACCACCATAATGGGTTGGGTCCTCCCTGCCTGATCACTAGTTAAGAAAATGCCTTACAGCTGCCTCATGGAGGCATTTCCTCAAGGGAGACTCCTTTCTCTGTGATAACTCCAGCTTGTGTCAAGTTGACACACAAAACCAGCCAGGACACTAGCTATGTGTCTATCTATAGATCTCATGTGCAACTTCTGACCATCAACAGGGACCTGGCAATCCACTAAAGGAGCAGGAGAAAATGCACTGGCAGTGTCTGGACCTGGAGGGGGGCCCCGTGGCATTTGAATGAGAATGGCCCCACAGGCTCATATATTTGAATATTGATACCCAGTTGGTGGAACAATTTGGGAAGGATTGGGAAATATGGCTTTGTTGAAGGAGATTTGTCACTGGCGATAGGCTTGGAGCCTTCAAAAGCCCACACCATTCCCAGTGAGCTGTCTCTTCCTCCTGCCTGTGGATCACATGTGAGCTCTCAGCCGCCACCATCCTAGTCACGGACACACACTCAGGAAAAACGGCAAGCCCCAGTGAATCCATTCTTCTCTGAGTTACTTTGGTCACAGCAATAGAAAAGTAACTCAGACAGCAGGCCCTAAGGACTGTGTCTCTACCGATGGGAACTCTCTCACCCAACAGTCAAATCCCACAGAACTTCTTCCGGAAGCAAACAGAAAGACATGTGGTATAAAATACAAGCTGGGTGGTGGTGGCACACGCCATTATTCCCAGCACTCGGGAGGCAGAGGCTGGTGGATCTCTGAGTCTGAGGCCAGCCTGGTCTGCAGGGCAAGCTTCAGGACAGCCAGGGCTACACAGAGAAATCCTGTGGGTGGAGAGGGAGAGATTGGAGGTGGGGGCTAGAGAGAAATGCCCTGTACTGGGGCCAATGACACTGTGCTTGCTGTGCACACCCAAGGCCCTGGGTTTGATCCCCAGCCCTGCAAAAGAAAGAAGAGCAGAAAGGAATAGAAGTAGCTGAATGAAATCGCCTGCCACACATGAGCTTAGGACGTGATGTCACCCAGCACACACGAGCTCAGGACATGAAGTCCACCCACACACAAGACCTCAGGACATGAACTCACACAGCACACATGAGCTTAGGACGTGAAATCACACAGCACACATGATCCCAGGACATGAAATCATACAGCACACATGAGCTCAGGGCATGAAAATATGCACCAACATGAACTCGTGATGTGAAATCATACAGCACACATCAACTCATGTCATGAACTCACTGGACACACATGAGCTCAGGACATGAATGAAGTCCACCCAACACACATGAACTCATACCATGAATTCACTAGACACACATGAGCTCAGGACATGAAATCACCCAGCACACGTGAATGCAGGATGTGAAGTCACTCGACACGCATGAGCTCAGGATGTTCCACCCTGTTCTCCAGAACCCACTTTCTTCACTCAAGGGAAGGGCTGGAACTTGCAGTCCTGTCTCCTGGATAAGGCTCTCCTTCACCGGGGTCCCACATGCTCACAGCTGCCTCGAGCGCCAAGGCATCCAATGCCCTCCTCTGGCTTCTTTGTGCACTGTACAGAGATCTGCATATACATGCACACGTACACACACACTTTAAAATAAAAATAAGAGTTAAAAAATGACAAAAACCAGTTGCTGGAGTTTTTGCTGGGAAGAGCTTAATTTAGTTAACATAATTCTTAACATACCGTGCCATCAGACATGTGAGAGTCCTCTGGGGCCAAGAGCCCAGGACCTGATATTTGCCTGACGACTAGCACTGACTTAGCAAACCATTTGCTGCTGGGACCCCCACTCTACTTAGGTGACCAAGTAGAGAAACTCAGGGCAGCGATTTCAGGCTTCAGTCCTGGCCGCTAGGAAATTGCCCCATGGGCTGGGATGATGGTAAGACCTAAGTTTGGATGCCAGAACTCAGTAAAGGCAGGGTGGGTGTGGCTTCCCTCCTGTCATGTGACTGCGCTGGAGGCAGAAGTGGGATCCACAGAGGAAGACTCTCAGTGTTACCTTTGGGCACAGACAGAGACACACAGAGATGGGCAAACTCACACAGGCACATGTCACACATACATGGGGGAGAGGGGGACAGGGGGAGGGGAGGGGAGAGGGAGGGGGATGGAGGGAGGGAGGGAGAGAGGTACCACATGTTGGGTTTCAGAGTGGTGGCTCTCAGTCAAATTCTGCAGTCATAGCTTGACGTCATAGCATAAAACCCAAGCTGTCATTTGTGTCACCAAACACAGAAGTGAGCTGTAAGGTGAAGAAATACTTTTCTCCATTTTTTTTTGCTTGTTTCAGAACATTATTCAAACTCCAGTTCTTAAGCAGTGAGCCATCTCCCCTGCCACCTGTGCAGGACTTCCCCAATGGCCAACGCTGACCCTTGAGCTTCCCTGCTTGGTTCCATCAAAACCCATCATGTTTATGCTTTAAGAGGTGTTATTTGTGCCAAGCATTTGGCGTTGTTTTAAATTAAATAATACTTGTTCTAGAAGGTTCAGTGTGTGTAACCCTCTTAGGCTAAAGATCTTTAGGGGTTCTTAACAATCTCTCTGTATATCCCTGTGTGTACACATGTCCCTGTGTTCATGTGTCACTGTGTTCACATATGTCCCTGTGTACACATGCTCCTGTATGCACATGTCCCTGTGTGTATACATGTTCCTGTGTGAACACATATCCCTTGTGTGTACACATGTCCTTGTGTATATACATGTCACTATGTGTATACATATCCCTATGTTCATGTGCCACTGTGCACATATGTCCCTGTGTGCACACATGTGCCTGTGTGCACATTCCCTGTGTGCACATATATCCCTGTGTATACACATGTCTCTGAGTATACGAGTCCCTGTGCATACATGTTCCTATGTGTATGGGTCACTGTGTACACATGCCCCTGTATGTACACACGCTCCTCAGTGCACATGTCCTGGTGTTCACATGTGTCTGCGTACACATGTCTCTGTATGAACATGTTCCTGTGTGTGCCTCTATGTGGAGGTCAGAGGTCAACTTCCATTGTCATTCCTCAGCCACTGTCCACTTTGCTCCATGAGACAAGGTCTCTCACTGATCTGGGAACCTGCTGTCAGCCTAGGCCGTCTGGCCTTGAAACCCCAGGAAAAGTTCGGGTGTCCATTTTTGCAGTGCCGGGAGAGCCTATGTCACCACACCCAGCTTTTTATATGGGCTCTGGGATCAAACTCGGGACTCCCTGGTCTCCAGGCGAGCACTTTACTGCCTGAGCTGTCTCCTCTTCAGTCCTTGATAATCTTAAAAACTATTAAAGGGACACTGCCTGGGACCACAATGTTTGAGAACCACTGCTCTGAGCACTTCCTGTAATTTTCCCCAAACTAAAAGCCATCTGGGACCAGCTCTGCAGAGCGGGAGGAGTTTAGATGCCAGATCACACGGCCTTTGTCCTCTGGGAGGAAGTCGATGGAGGTCGCAAGAGAGCCATCCCATACTGCGATTTCTTGCAGAGAATCTTAGAGCTGTAAGAAGGGGCCGGAAAGAATGAGCCTATTACACAGATGGGGAAAATAGAGGCAAGACGTTGAGATGTTTATGCAGAGCAGACTCCCCATCCACAGAGCAAGGAAGAACCCAGCATGTCCCTGGAGCCGCTGGCTTTCCTCATGACGCATCCCTGGTGTGGCTTTGGCGATGGCCAGGGTTGTTGTGGGAACAGCTTGTAGTAGCCCGGCCTGGGTTGGTTCCCACCACCACTGAACACGAGAATTATCCAAGTGGGTGGAAAAAGAAAATTAGAGCAATTTTCAAAACACAAAATTGGAAATAAACAGCGGCCAGGCCTCCTCCATCCCTGCGTTTCCAGCCTGGCGCAGCCCGAGGAGGAAACCCAGGATGACTGAACACGACTGTGGGGGCCTCTCCCTGCAGCCCCCACCGCCCCGCTCTCCCCAGCCTCCCCGTTACCATCCACGCTCAATTTCCCACACACAGCATTGAAAAATGACTCCCCACATGGGCCCACAAGGGGCTTTTTATCTTAGCTGTCAGCCTGAAATACACGCATAACCCCAGGCAATTATGGAAGCATGCGGGTCTCCTGAACCCCTCTCTGCTGGGTTTCCCTCCCAAATAAAATGAAATGAAACTTAGTTCTTGGGGAATTAATATAAACAAAGACCATGAAGCCATCGAGGGAGTGTGGGTGGGTAGGGAACAGAGAGCAAGGGACCATTAAGGACCCAAGTCGCAGGCAGGACACAAAAAATCAGCATAGGAAGGGGGTTTCTGGGGGAGGGAGGCTCACCATGCATAAGGTTAATTCTTTTAATTGCGGCCCAGAAAAATGTTGTTTTAACTCCCCCCGCTCTGAGCTGTCAATCTTGCTCCTGGGTATTTCAGATTCGAATGTCTGTCCCCCCCTCTTTTCCAGTGAGGTGGTCAGAGGGGCTTGTGGGAAGGATTTTTTGAAGTATTCACTGAGTCAACAGTCCCACCAGCAGTGGGACAGTAAAGTTTCACAGCCTGGCTTTGATCTGCATTTCAGAAAAATGAACCCATAAACGCGGAATGTTTTATGAACCCCAAATAAGAAACTCTTTGTCTTTTATCTTACTTGTCTACTGAGGGGGGAAATCAGAGGGCTATCTCAACATCCAGCTCGTTAGGTTTTATTTGTGGCCCGGTAAAAAGAGAGTATAATAATATTTACTGAGTTTTGTTTCAACTCTAAATAAACCCAGTGTCTCATATTCAAATATGTACATATATATGTATATAAATGCACATGTGTGTATAAATATGTATATGTATGTGTGAATATGTATGTATGAGTGTATGTATAAATATATATGTATGTATTAATATGTATTTATGTTATGCATGTGTGTATGTATATGTATGCATGTATGTGAGAATATATATACATATAAACATGTATGTATATGTATGCATGAGTATGTATGTGTGTATGAACAGGCATGTGTTATATATATGCATAAATATGTATATGCATGTGTGTATGCGTGCATGTATATGTGTGTGTAAATATGTATACATGTGTATGCATGCATAAATATGTATGTATATGTATGCATACATGTGTGAATGTAGATATATGTATAAATATGTATATATTAGTATGCATGAGTATGTGTGTATATGTATGTATGAACATGTACTATGTATTATATATATGCATAAATACGTATGTAAGAATATGTATGTGTGCATGTATGTATGTGTGTGTAGGTATGTATGTATATCTTAAATGGGTTCCAGTAGACAGAGCCATCAGGTCAACTGCTTAGCAACACATGTATTTTCTAGTTGAAATTAGAAAGTTCCCTCAGAGCCCACTGTGGCCTTGGAGAGAGCTGCCTTCTGCTCACAGCTCCCTGCTTGCCCCTGCCTTGGTGCTATGCAGTAACTTACTTCTTGGAGGATGCATCTGTCTCAGTGCTTGCCTGTTGAGAAGGTAGAGAAGGGGGACATCTCAAGTGAGAGGGAGAAAAATTGACACACTCCTTGTTGCAGCTAAAACCCACGGGGGCGTTCAAGGCTACTCCTGCAAAAGAGAGGCAGTGGAGCGAGAGGCTTCCAGGCCACGTGCTCCATTGACAACTGTCGCGCCCTGTCTTCTTTTCTGTTCTTTTTTCTTTTTTTCAAGACAAAGTTTCCCTGTGTAGCCCTGGCTGTAGTGGAAGTCACTTTGTAGACCAGGCTGGTCTAGAACTCAACAGAGTTCTGCCTGCCTCTGCCTCCTGAGTGCTGAGCTTAAAGGGTGTGTACCGCCACTGCTTGCTTTCTCTACACTACTGCCCTCAAAGAAGGGGCCAGCCCCAACCATGCCCTAGGAAGACCTGACAGCCTTTCCCTGTTACTGAAGCTGAAGCCCTTGTAAAGGGCTCAAACATCCACAGCTCTTGACATGAGAGTTAGGTCCGGGAGCCAATATCCAGAAAGAGGACTGTAATTTAAGTTTAAATGTCACGATGTATTGTCTTTGTTCACGTAAGTTTAAAGATCCCGAGGTGGCTGCCACACAACTGGAGGCGTGAATGACAATGAAGAGCCTCTTCTCGTGTGCTGTAGAGGAGGGACCTTCTCAGGGTCTCAGGGACCTTCTGGGTACCCAGAATTACTGGTAAGAGACATTCCACTCACAAAGGCACATTCCTGGCACAGCCCATTCCAGAGCTGTGAATGAAAGGTTCTACTTTGTTAGCAGTCAGAGCCTCTAACCACCTAACAGGTCAGAGCCCACTCCTAGCACACCACTGGACCCACCGCCAATCCTAGAGACCCATTCAGCCCTGTCCTGGGTCCCCTGAACCACAGCCAACCCTGAAGACCCATCCAGCCCTGTGCTGGGTCCCCTGGGTCAACAGGTTATCAGGAGGTCATCCCTTTAACAAAGGACCAAAGCGTGTGTGTTTGTGTGTGTGTGTGTGTGTGTGTGTGTGTGTGTGTGTGTACTCGCAAGTGCATGTTAAGGAATGACTGGCCTGGGGTAGTGGACAGAAGATATGGGGCTGACATGTCCCCCTTTCAATTGGGGACTTGTCCTAGGTCCATTAAGCAGACTGTGCAGAGGTGGCTTTCCAGAACTGTTAGACTTACAGCTGAGAGGGTTAACCCTTCACCTTCCTGCATCTTAAAACCACCTACAGGCTCCAGCACCTGAGCTGGAGGAGAGCCCAGCCACCCTAGACAACCACGCCAATTGAGCACAGTGTCAGTTCTTCTGGGTACCTCTGCCCCAAACGCCGGAGAGAGCAGCTCGAAGGAGGAAGCATCGCTGTGGATCGCAGCCTCAGAGGTTTTGCTCCTGAGACATCTGAGCTGATCTGGGTCTGCCCACGGACGGCATGTGTAGCCACACACAAGAATGTGCATAAGATTCATGTGGAGAGTACATGTGCTGTGTCGTCCGATCCTGTGATCGCATGCATGCACACTTGTGCACACCTGAGGACCTGGGCATAGCTGGCGTGGTACATACTGTAACCAAGAGACAGGAGGTAACAGTGTCCCCGGAAAACAGGACTTCATTCTCCCTCCAGTGACTGCCCAGAGGTGGTCAGGGATCGTCCAGGCTCCCAGCTGCCCCATCTTCTCTGCTTCCAAGGTGGGGATTCGGTGACCTTCATCTGGCTCACAGCTTCTGGAGCGAGATGGGAAGAGGAAATGAGCTCCTTCCCGTTTAATGCACACTCCAGACCAGCCACGCAGCATCCTATATATCTGCCAGACTTCCTTCCCATTTTCACACCTCTTAGCTCAGAGAGGATTCTGGGAAATGTAGTTTTCTGCATGCTGGGAAATGTAGTTTTCTGCATGCTGGGAAATGTAGTTTTCTGCTGAGACTGGAGTTTCTGTTGGTCAGAGTCATAAAGGGAAGCTAGAGGTCACCTTGCTTCCTTTGCCACCTGCAGAACCAAATAAAATGACTGCTTAGGAGGTCATGGCAAAAATACTGGGCAGTGACTCTTCCGGGTCTGCCAGTTTCGCTTCTTTAAGAACATACCCACAAGGGAAGAGGACAGGTCTGAACATCCTAGATCTGAGCATCCAAGAAGCGGACTAACCCTACTTACTGCTACCCATGATTAGGCAAGGTCTCCCTTGCCTCAGGTTCTTCAGCAATAGAACAGGAGCATGGTACCCTGATCTATGGACCCCTCTAGGTTCAGAATGAGATTGGGAACATGGTTGCAGAAAGGGGGAGAACGACCACCCAAAGGAGGAGACAGAGTTCTCCTGAGTCTCCTTTGCTTCTGTGCACTCCGTCCCCAGAGCTGTCTGCTTTCCCTTTTAGCACAGGCGAGAGTCAGATGTGCTAGTCCTTAAGACTGGGCGCTTTAGACTCTCTCCATCTTCTGAGTCCCCTGCCTCTAAAGCCACTAAACTACTTGAGTTCGGAGGAAGAAGCCAGAACGTTGCCGGAATGCTGCTTCTGCTGCGTGGGCTCTGTGGATGAGAGGGAACCGCCTGTCCTTACACATGACTTCCTGCCGGTCACCATCACCCCGGGAGACGTGACTTCAAGGGGCTCCCGTCTAGCCTGAGTCCCAGAGGCTATATGAAAGACCAGCTCTGTGCTGAGGTCGCGAATCCCTCTGATCCATCCCTCCTCTCTCCGAGTAAGGCCGAGAGCCCTCAAGGCCAGCACAGTCCGCAAAAGGCACCAGTTGTGCTTTAGAACCAGGTACCTCGCCCCGAAGCAGAGCTCTTGAGATGCTGTGCTTGAAGTGTTGGACTTTTAGCTAATTAGCAGGCAAAAAAAAAAAAAAAAAAAAAAAAAAAGGCAACTTAATGGATTCAAGCCGTGTTTACGCTGACCTGACAAGCCGTTTGGCAGTGTGGAAGTGCGACACGGTGAACATCTGAGTTTGGGCTCGTGGAATTCCATCTGGGACAGGCTGAGGTCGGGTTGCGTTTTTATTGAGCTATTGTGTAGCACGAGAACTAATTTCCGACTACCTCATAAGAACTTCCAAACTGGGCTGACAACGGATTTATCATAATTACCGCCATGATTACACGTGCTGTGTGTGTGTAAATTGTGTTTATAAAGTTTCCAGCTCACAATTAAAACATGCTGTCGGTTTCTCCGTCTCCCCCTCCTTCCTCACACCCCCCCCCAATTCTTTCCTTTCTTCTCTCTCATATTAATACCTGCCAACCATTTCCTTTGGACAAAACAGAGTCACAGCAGAGGCACACACGAACTCAAGGAACTTCCCGCTCCCTGGCCAGAGCAGTTTAGAGAACATTCCTCCCCTTCACAGACACAAACTCAAAGTATTTTGCAAATGCCAGTCAATGATGTCAAGTGATTTAAAAACCAGGGTACACCGTGGCTGCGTCTTTAAAGAACTGTGTCAGGCAGCCCCCCAAAAATGTGTGTGCTGTTTGACGTAAAGAGACGTCTACGTTCAGCTACGAGTGAACTTACTGCATTAGTCAACATTTGGGGGAAGTGCCATCTCCCATAGGCTGAGCTAAAGGCATCACAGTCTCTAACCGGCCAAGGTGTGCCTTTCTTCTTCTGTCTGTCGGCTGTGGAATTCCTGGGTTTCAGGCAAAAACTAATTTAGTAAATGATGTAAAATAGCTAAAAAAAAAAAAAAAAAAAAAAAAAGCAAGACCCCGGAAGAGGAAGCTGAACCTTGGGGTCACAGGAAGCTGCTGAGCTGGATTCCAGGCTGAGGCTCCACCACCCTCACTCCTATTGTGTGAGCTCTGACAGAGAGCAGCTAGCCCATTGGCTACCCAGTGGCCAATGAGGCCTCACAACAGAGCGTCAGGTCTAGACCAATCAGAAGCTGTCTGCTTATTCTCAATTACCATCCTGCCCCAGAACGAAGGGTCTGTAGGGGGCGCAGTGTTTCCAAGGCCCAGCACCTGGTGGATGGTGTTTGCTTAGTACAGGTCCGATGGTTTAAACCTTCATTTTCAAACTCTCCACAGTTTGGAAAGTCAAAGCTGGAAGAAAGCTGAGCTCTCCAGTAGAGAAAAGATAGAGGATCGGCCAGAGGAAGAACAGAGATCCCAGATGGGTGAAACCTGTAGTTGGTTCTGGCTCTCTGCGACCCATCCCACTAGTCTCTTCCTGCCCCGGGTCACAGGAGACCGACCACCAGACTTACTTGCAGAGCAGGTGGCCTGTGGCCTGATCTCAAGCCTCATCGTCTCCACTTCCTAGCTGTGTGACTCTGGGCCAGACACTTAACCTCTTTGTTGGGGAGGGAGACAACAATACTGCTTTCGAGAGACTATAGGGACAGAGTGGGCAGTTCACAGACAGCCATTGTCACTGTTGGCAAACATTTGGGAGGCAGTCATCTCTTCCCTGTGTCTTGCGCAAGGCTGAGGTTGAGTAGCCATTGTGAATCCCACCAAGTCCTCTGGGTTTCCACAGCGACTGTCAACAAGTACTTCAGACTCTGTATGCCTAAGTTTCTTTACCCATCCAATGGGCACCAGGACAGAATGGTGCTGCTGGTAAAATTCCCAGGGTGCCCCATCAACGTCATCATCAGGATGGTGTTCTTGAGAAGGCTGGGGAGGAAACTCAGGAGGTGAAGTGTGTTTGCTCTACAAGTATGAAGACCCTGGTTCCACCCTCAGAACCTACAAAAAAAGGCTGGAAGTTGGCACTGAGAAGTCAGAGACAGGAGAGTCGCTGGGGTTCACTGGCCTAGCAGCCCAGGTGTAGAGCTCCTAACGAACAACAGCCAAGGTTGGCCTCTGCCGCCGCCACCACACCACCACATATATACAGGTCCATGTGCACACATGTACACACATGCACACACACACACACACACACACACACAGGCACCTGCACACATGTGAACACACACAGGCAACTGTACATATATGAACACACACAGGCACCTGCACACACATGAACACACACAAGCACCTGTACACACATGAAGACAAACAGATAGGCACCTATACACACATAAACACACACAGGCAACTGTACACATATGAACACAGACACAGACACCTACATACATGAACATACACACAGGCACCTGGACACACATGAACATACACACAGGCACCTAGACACACATGAACACACACACAGGCACCTGTACCAACTGGACACACAAGAACACATACATACAAACCTGTACACACATGAACACACACAGGCAACTGTACACATATGAACACAGACACAGGTACCTGGACACACATGAACACACACATGCACACTTGTATACACAGGAATGAACATACACCTGTACACACATAATACACATATACACATCTGTCCACACATGAATATGCACACCTATACACACATGCACACATGTCCACACATGAACACACACACTTTAGACACACATACACACACATGTACACACGTGAACATACAGACTCAAAGATGATGTCCTCTATATCGCAGCAGGTACCGGAGACTCTTGGTGTGCCTTTAGGCTTGGCCTTCTCCAAATTCTGCTCCTTTAGAAACCTTCGAGGCTAGGGGCCGTCCCCAACACCTACCCCAAGCCACACTGACCGATGACAGGGCTGGGTCCCCAAGGCCTGTAGTTCTTCCCCTGAGCCTGAGCTGTGCTTTGATGATCAGACTTGCCATCCATCACTCCTGTCATCAGACAACAAGGCCCTGGAAGTGGAGTGTATGGCTCAGGAGCTCCCGGAAGCGGGGCTGGAACCATCTTGAGAAGCCTCTGTGCTCACAGGATGGCCAGTCTCCATGACTGGGGACTCAGCTCCAGGCGTGTCTGACCTTTTCTCCCCTGTCTGGGCTGAGTCTGAGAACCAAGCAGACAGTGTGACCCCTGGGACCTCCAACCAGAGCGTCTGCCTGCCTTGCTTCCTCTGAAAAGACAGGAACTCAGCACAAGGTTTGTGTGGGTAGGGGTGCCTATGACCCTTCCCAGAACCCAGGGTCCATTATGAGGGGATTTCATAGCATTCAGGAAGCTAGTCTTGGTCCCCTAAACCCCCCAAACATCCAAGAGGAAGTGCCCACATATGTTAATGTCTCCCTGGGTCCTGTACCTACAGGGTCATTCTCAGCTCACACAAGAGGCCAAAAGAGTCACCACCCACCACTGCAGATCCCCAGCCTGTGGGAACAGAGCTGGAGGCTCCATTCTCCCACTTCTGAGCACTGAACAGGAGCACTGGAGGCCTGTTTGACCCATCTCTGAGTTGGAGGCCAGAGGGTTCCAGAACAACAATGGCTACATACTGAGACTCCATCTTTAAAGGGAGGGGAGGGAACAGAATCCCAGACACAATATGAGTTGATTGGTTCCCCGTTTCCGTGCATTTGGTTCAGTGATTAGAGTCTGCAGCCTGCTGTCTCTTACAAGTGTCCCTTCAGAGCCAAAGATGTGACCCAAATGCTCAAAGCCCCATGGAGATGCTGTCCAACTGTCCTGAGGCCTCGTGGGTCCTGGCTCAGAGATCTGCAGGCTGGGAGGTCCCAAAGCCTGGTCCAAGGTAGGACAGGATGAGAGTTGGTGACACTCCCCAGCAAATTCCATGCTCTGAGAGGGACAAAGAAGGCTCCCTGTCTAGGGTCACGGGCCACAGAGGATCTCAGAACTTCTTCACCAGGGGAAGTTACTGAGATCCTGTTGTCAAGAAAGGCATTGAGGACTGCAGTCTGTTGCCCCAGCTCTGTGTTCCTAAGCTGTGAAGGCCTTATACTCCATGGGTTGACTCCATTCTAGAATTGGACGCCTTCCCACCGTCCACCAGACTTCACGGCTGCTTCCGCAGAGAAAACTATTGCGGGGAAGGGGGACACTGCTGCTAACTCAGAGCAGTGGCAGAGCTAAGAGGGGATCCAGAGGGGATGATATAGCTGCTGTGGTCTCCATATGGGATGTCAGTAGAGACAGGGCCAGCAGAGCCAATCCCAGGGAGCAGGGAGTGAGGGGGTGGAGATAGACTGCAGGAGGGGGTCTTGGTCAATGCTCCCTGCTGGTCAGAAATGCTGTGACCCAGCTCCTATGGAAGGAGAGAACCAAGGAGAAGGACACTGTTCTGTGCAAGCAAAACCAGCTGTCCTTGCCCATGGCGCCAGCCAGGCCCCTGCCTACTCTTGGCAAAGGCAGCAGCTTCCCTCTCTCTCCTGAAGAGAAGGGAAATGCCTGAATGCTTGAATCTGCTTCTCTCCCCGCACGGTCCAGCGCTGGCTTTCCAGAAGATTCATTTTAATTCCTACTAAGTCATCCTGTCCTTTGATAAAGTTCAGCCCCTTACCCGAAAGATGAATAAAAGAGCTGGCCACCATATGGAGCTCTGCAGAACAATCCCATGCATGACCTCAGATCATGGCGCAGAGGCTAAACACATGCCGAGAGAGGACCACCAAGCCCCCGGAACCCTAGGGATGGGTGCTGGGCACAGACCACATGCTCGCCTCACTCCGCTGCACAGCCCAATCCGCCACTGCCCCTCCCCTCTCTGGACAGGGTTCAAACGTCTCCAGGATTTTATCAGCATTTTAAAAGTGGAAGTTAATAATCTTCAGGGATTTCTGGGTGGAGATGGAGTGGCCAGGGGGAGGAAGTGATACTTTATCAAAAGACTTCCCTCCATGGAAGGTCGGATAAGGCTGGTGTGGAAGTGAGGTCTTTGGAGCGTCTGACTATATGGCGGATATCTGGCCAGAACCGAGTGTGTCAGGAAGTGGGGGTGGGGTGGTGACACAGAATCGCCATCATGGAAGGAGACTTGTAAGCACGTCACATGCTTGACACTGGTGTTGAGTACAGCGGGCTCTCCATCTGCCCTGCTGCACTGGAAGGAGCTCTGGTTTGCTGAAGCAAAGTCCTGTCTTCTCTGAGCAGTGGCCTGTCTGCACCCAACAGTAAGACAGAAGGAAGTAGGACTTCAACTGTCTGTCTTGTTACCTGCACTTAGCCAGCCTTTAGTCTCCAAGTCCCCTGGGGTTGGGCGGCAGGTCTGGGAGCCAGGGGGAGAGCTCCTGGGGCTTTGGACACAGGCCTGTTGTTTCTAGCCTCGTGGTCCTGGACATGTGTGAGGCAGGCCAGCCATGCCTGAAATCAAGAGCAAGGGGCCTGGCCTCACCTCTGACATTGACATAGGACAGCAGCGCGCTGCATTTGATGTGCTTCAGACAGCAGTAGTTAGGGGGACTGCAAGCTGTTTCCCTAATTGAGCTGGAATGCTCACTAATTCCTGGGCTCATATGTCCCAAACTAGAAAATGGCTTCCTATGTCCAGGACCTACTGACTGGCTGGAGCTGTGGGGCACTTTCCTTTCCCCTCCCCCAGAATTAGAAAAGAAAAGGCAGGGAGGAAGGAAACATCAACTCTGGCGTAATTATAAACGTGAGGTGTGTGTGAGTGTGTGTGTGTGTGTGTGTGTGTGCGCGTGCGTGTGTGTGTGTGGGTGTGTGTGTGTACATGTGTGTCTGTGTATCTGTGTGTCTGTTTGTGTTTCTGTGTTTGTGTGCATGTGTGTCTGTGTATCTGTGTGTCTGTTTGTGTTTCTGTGTTTGTGTGCATGTGTGTCTGTGTATCTGTGTGTGTATATGTGTATCTGTGTGTCTGTGTGTGTCTATGTGTATGTGTGTCTGTGTGTGTGTCTGTGTGTGTATCTGTGTATCTCTGTGTCTGTGTGTCTATGTATGTGTGTGTGTGCCTGTGTGTGTGTCTGTTTGTGTGCATGTGTGTCTGTGTATCTGTGTGTCTGTTTATGTGTATGTATCTGTGTGTATTTTTATGTAACTATGTGTGTGTCTGTGTGTCCGTATATGTGTGTGTCTGTGTGTGTGTCTGTATGTATGTGTGCCTGTGCCTGTGTGTGTGTCTGTGTGTGTCTGCGAGTCTGTGTCTTTCTGTGTGTCTATGTGTATGTGTATGTGTGTGTCTCTGTATGTGTGTATCTATGTGTCTATCTGTGTCTGTGTAAAGGTAGCTGGGGAGACAGCCATGGGTGCTAGGAACCCAAACTCTGTCTTTTGGTTGTAAGCATAGTTTTTAGTGGTTGAGCCTTTTCTCCAGCCACTTTTTAAAAAAATGTTCTGCATTGTGGTGTCAAGACAATGATAGCAGCAAAAAGCCAGCCCTCACGGAGACCACAGGAGTGCCAACTGTAGACCACAGGAGGGCCGGCCGCAGCTGCCTCGGACCTGAAGAAAGTTTTGGATTTTCCACAATATTCTAGGTTGGTGTTGGTGCTTACAAGTGAGTTCATAGAACTGGTGGCTCCACGTGACCCTCGGCCCCGGGAAGTAAGCTCAGGAAAGAGTTCTTTTTGGGTGAGACTGACTAAAATCTGAGACATTTGTAGACACAGAATTTATGGACCTCTGGAGACACTCGTTAAAGCAACCCAGATAACAGCTTTGATCCAAGGGACCACCATGCCAGAGTGTTTAGCTGAGCAGAAAATAAAAGCCCAACACCCATGGCTGGGGAGATGGCTCAGTGGTAATGTGCTTCCTGTGCAGTCAAGAGGACCTGAGTTCTAATCCCATGTACCCATAAAGAAAGCCAGTTCACCATCTGGCTTCCATAGTTCTAGAGCTAGGAGCAGAGACAACAGTGAGAGACCCTGACTCAAAAAAAAAATCCACAGGCAACTGCAGCCATGCACCCAGCTTTTTTTTTTTTCTTGGTTTCTAAAGAAGACTGTCCTGCTGTCTGTCCCAGGGTCTGTTACTCGCGCCTTAGTTGAATGAACTCCCAGTCAAAAACTACCACCCTTTTCAAAGCACCCATCATTGTTCTAAACCCTGGGCAGCCCAGTATTGACCTTAAAAGCCCCTGGTGGATAAGACAAATGTTGGCCTCCCCATTTAGGATGTGGGGCTATGGGCCATGCCCTCTGCTCCTTGGCAACAGGACCCAGTTTGTTGAGAGCATGGTACATCCCAGGTTCCTCCCTATGAACCCTGAGCCCCGAACATCCATGAGAAAGTATCTGACATCCACCGCAGTGCCATGTGATCAAGGTCACTGTCACTCATGGCAGACTATAGGAGTCTTTGACACCAGAGGCTGGAAGCATCAGAAGTTCTGGCTTACCTGAATATGGGGTTGATGCCAAGACCTCAGACAGTTCTAGGGTCAGGACACCAAGATGTGGCCTCTCTGAGTGACTTCTGCACTTCCCGGAAGCGTGGTAGCCACCTTCCAAATATAAACATCCCATGGATTCGGGGTTGACACTCGGTCTCTCTCGACAGCTGACCTCAGCTGCCACAGCACGGGTGGCGAAAGCAAGAGGGGCGCGGGGCCAGCGTCCCTGTGAGAAAGGTAGCGCGGGAGACCTGTGGCCATCTTAGAAATACAAGCTGAGCACTCAGCAACCACACCCCATCCCGGCCATCTGTACTTCTGTCCCCAGAGCACTAAGCAGGGAAGAACTAGGAAGCCAATATGGTGTGACTGGAGGTGGACTCCACCAAAGAGCTCCGATGACCATTTTCAGACTCTCCTGTATGCACAGAGCCCTGGAGATGCCAACCTCTCCTAACTCCATCCCTGGTACCCCAGCCATTCACAGTGACAACCAAAACCCCAGGCTGCCCCACTACCAAGAGGTGTTTAGTTGACGTCATGTACACTGTGAACTGACTTACAGGGTTAAAGACATCTGTGTTTATCCTGTGCATGACTTCTCTGAGGCAGAGAGGAGAAGGGAGAGGGAGGGAAGGAGGAGTCAGAGGAGACACCACCAAACACTGACTGGGTTCAGCGCCAGCTCTGTGAATTTAGAGATGGTATTCACGCCCTCCTAAGGCCAGCCGTCAGTGCCAACAGTCTTGTTCCCTCTCGGCCAGTTCCTTGTGTTGGTCTTTTCCTTTTCCCCTAAGCTTAACCAGAGCATTGTTTAGGGTCAGTTGGTAAACATTTGGGGGTAAAGGAAGACTGACTGCTCACGGTGTCCTTACACGCCCCAACATCATCATGGCTTCCTTTTAGATGAGATTGGTCTGTCCCTTCCTCGTGATCCCTCCCACCCGACTTGTAGGCAGTGAGCACAAAGTCCTAGGGACCAACCAGCATCCTGCTCCCCCCCCCCCCGCCGTCTGTCCCCTCCTCATTCCTTATGCTCGTCTCTCTGTGGTTTTCAGTTTGTGTGCTCCTCACTTTAATGGAGTCATCATGAGAGCTGAGACAGAGTGGGCGCATGACTGCTTTTCAGAGCCTATGAGGCCAAACATGACCTCTTCGGTGTCAGCTCAGGGGCAGGACAGAGCCTCAGTGGGCTGTGACCTCCTCCCCAGACACCTCCTTCCACATGAGTTTCCCCAGGCTCGTCTCTGAGTGACTGTCCCACATGTATCCAAATGTCCATGCTCAAAGCTCAGGGAATGCATGAAAAACCCTGACAGGCATAGATTCCGAGGCCACAGTCCCTGGGGAATTTTTCCTAAAGGACCACTAATCATGTGGTCAAGAAAGTCTTAGCTGCAAGAAATTTGGGGCTGAGCTGAATGCCTGGCGGGGAGTTCCATAGGTGTACCTACAGATACAGAGAGGCACACCTGTCAGTTATTCAGTGCTACGTCACCCCTGCAAACCCAGCCTCCAGCTGTATGTGCACATGTGTATTCAATTGTGTGTGTGCAATTGTGTATGTGTGCATACAATTGTGTGTACAATTGTTTGTGTAATTATACATGCACAGATGCCTACTTATGTGCGTATGCACACGTGTGTAGGTGTGCATTTGTGTGTGTAGTGTGTGTGTGTGTGTGTGTGTGTGTGTGTGTGTGTGTGTAAAATCCAAGTTTATCAACATCAGTATCTTCTTCCCATCTTGTTTGAGGCGGGGTCTCTCATTGACCTGGATGCACTGATTGGCTCTACCAGCTGATTGACAGAGATCCTCCTGCCTCTGCTTCCCTCCCTAACAGTGGGATTACAAGCAGGCACACCATGCCTGGTTTTTACAAACAGGTGCTGGGATTGAACTCAGATTCTCACGTTAATAAGCAAGCACCTTATTGACTGGGCTGCCTGCCTGGCCTCATTGTCTTTGGAAATAATAATTATTATTTATTCAAACACAGCCACACCCATGAGTTTACGCAACACCTATGGCCATTTCTAACAGCAAGGGTAAGGAACTGTTCCCGGCTCTGGGTGGCTCATGAAGTCAGACCCATCTGCCTTTGTGCTCTTCGTCTTCGGCAGGAATGACTCACTGAATCTTGACACAGGACTGGAGGGAAGAGGGTGAGGTGTGAAGTCAGAGTCCTGAACCACTGCCCTGCTGCACTGTCTTCTCCAGAGCAGGGTTTGAAGGCCGGAAGGTGGTAGCTTCATGGGGGAGAGGCCTGTCTTGTAGGTGTCCCTCTAAAGTGAAGCATTTCATCCTGGAGGAAGGAAAGAGGCTCACAGACTTGGGAGCAGAAACTTGGGAGCCCAAGAAAATTACAGGACTCGAGAGGCAGATGGTATGAGCTATCACAGATGTGGGGGGGTGGCTTTTCAAGGAGCAGCTGCCTGGAGTCACCAGTGCTCCCCTAAGTAATGTACACCATAACCTGGTCAGGTGGCCGAGCTGGACTCAGGAGGAAAACCTTCCATGGTCTGTGGCCTGTTTGTGACACCCAAACCTAACAGACGCAGGCGTGGCCAGGGAATCGTCATCAATGTCAGCATTGGGTGAGAATGGGGCAAAGGAGGTGATGGTGTGGTCTCAGCACTTCCCCTGGGGTCATCCTCCCTGGAACCCCCATCCTGCCTCACCCTAAGGAAAGCCACAGATAGAACCAGTGGACGCGCCCTCTACAAAGACTCCCGTAAAATGCCAAAGATGTCAGCTATGAAGAGAGTCTGGGCGGTTCTCACAGCCCAGCAACAGCCCCGAGAGACAGGATAACCAGCTGTCTCTGACTGTCCTCTCCTGATATAAATAAAATGTTAACAGAGGAAACCGGAGGTAGAGTGTGTAAGTGTAGAGAGAACGTCTTGTGTGTTGTATGGATGTATATACCTGTCGATTAAAAAGCCTATGGCTTAGGCTGGAAATAGAAGGTGCGACATCCAAGAAGCAGAAAGGTCTCTGGGATAGAGCCAGATAGGGAGATTGTCCCTGGAAGACGTGAGGAGATGGACACATGGTAACCTGACACAGGTAACCAGCTGTGTGACAGATGTGGGTTAAAATAAATGGGATATTTCATATTAGAGCTAGTCAGAGAAGAGCCTCACTATATGACCAAGGTATTTGTGAATATATTTTGATTTTGAGTTTGAATCTTATTTCTGGAAAAGCATGGGGTTTGGAGGAAGGACTAGGACTGACTCTTACATATAAGAACTTTCTAGGCAACTGCCTCAGTCCTTATAAATCTATAAAAGTTTGTTTAAAATAAAATACAAGGATGAAAGCAGTAAGACTTGGGTTTCGGGCCTGGGGAGATGGCTCAGTGGTTAAGAGAACTCACTGCTCTTCCAGAGAATTTAGGTTTGGTTCCCAGCACCCACATGGCAGTTCACAACCACCAGTAACTCCAGTCCCAAGGGATCCAACTCAGGCACTACAGACATGTAACACACAGACATACATACAAGCAAAATGCTCGTACATATAAAAATAAATTAATTTTAAAAATATCTATTTAAAGAAAAAAAACAGGTTTCACTCTCTCTCCACTCAGGTGGGGAAGCCTGGCCACATCAGTAGAGAAAGACAGCCAAGGAGCCCCAGCCTCCCGGAAGCCTCCCTCCAGCTTTGTGTCCCATCAGCCACAAGCCCTGCCTCTCTCCATGCGACTCGGAGACAGAAAGCCAAGACCATTCCCCGAGAACAACGTCTCCATCACCTTCAACGTGGTTCACAGAGGACAAAGTGCACCCCTGGGGCACCCTAGCCCAGCCCAGGCTGTGAATGGACTCTGTGTTGCTGAAAGTTTATCCCTGTGCTTGCCGCCCTCCCTCCTGTCTGCATCGTCTCCGCCCGCCCCAGGCTCAGCCAACTCCACTGGGGGCCTGGCAGCAGTTCCTACTGTTGCTGTTGAACCTCTGGACGTCTTATCAGATGGGCACAGAGCCTGGCATTGAATGATGGAGCCCTGGTTAATGACGCTGCCTGACACTCGCTCCCCTTTGAACAAACCCAGAATTGTCACCTTCTGGACCTGAGTTGTTTGTGCGTGTGAATATGTACTCTGCAGGCACACAAAGGCCGGGGTGCCCTCACCCTCTGTGCCACGTGACTCCCAGCCCTACCACCAAAGGACCAGCTCAATCTATCACAGAAAGTGCTCCAGTGACAGGGTAGGCTGTGAGAGGAACTCAAATTGGAAGAACGGCCATCAGGGTGACCAGCTCTCCAGCTCAGAGGAGCAGGTGTGGGGTTCCAATGATGTTATCATGGTTCCCAATAGTCTTCACTGAAGACCCAAACACCATCCAGACAGGAGAGAAAGAACTCTAGTCTGTCGTGGCAGATCAACCTCTGTACTTATATCCTCCGTCCCGTCTTTCAGAGGAGGCTCTGAGATTTTGAGCAATTTTCCAAAGCTCGTGGGGTTAGTTAGCAAGCTATGAAGCTGGAGGTCAAACTAGACTGACAGCTCATACACACTTGTATGCACGCATGCATGCACGCATGCATGCATGCACACCAGAAACATGAAGGGTAGTAACTTGCAACTGTGATGGCTGTTTTTCAGATTAATGGGCACCGGGGAACTCCACTAAAGCTCTGGGTCCTTGTGCCTTTGAGTCTTGCAGTTGCAGCTCCAGAGAAATGATACTTGGCTTGTGGCTGATTAGAAAAGCCTGACTCCCCTAAAGTGGGTGCAGGAGGAGGGGCTGAATGAGGTTCAAACCGTGAGCAGGAGTTAGTAGTGTTCAGATAAACGACTCGGCCAACATCATGCTCTGTGCGCGAGCTGTGGAACTGTGCCTAAGAAGCAAAGCATCCTCTCTCAGACTGATGGGCCCTCCCAAGACCTCCATCGGCATACTTCCCACCTGCCTCTGCTCCCCAGGCAGAGCTGCGGGTCACGAGCTGCTTTCTATGCAACTTATGAGAATCAGATGTTGGCTCCTTGCAGCTTTCCTGACTCCCTGTTGTCACCTGCCTGTTCCGGCCTGACACAAGTTACAGTTATCAGAGAAAAGGGGACCACAATTAAGGAAATACCTAGGTGATATTAGCCTGTCAAGAAGCCTGTGAACGTTTTCTTAATTAGTGATTGAGTGGACGGGCCCAGTGCATTGTGGGTAGAGCCATCCCTGGGCTGGTGGTCCTGGGCATCATAAGAAAACAGACCGAGGGGTTGGGGATTTAGCTCAGTGGTAGAGCGCTTGCCTAGGAAGCGCAAGGCCCTGGGTTCGGTCCCCAGCTCCGAAAAAAAAGAACCAAAAAAAAAAAAAAAAAAGAAAGAAAGAAAACAGACCGAACAAGCCAGTTAGCAACACTCCTCCATGGCCTTTGCTTCGGCTCCTGACTCCAGGTTCCTATATTATCTTTCTGCCCCGATTTCCCTGGGTGATGGGCTATAAGCTGTGAGATGAAACGAACCATATCCTCTCCAAGTAACTTTCGATGATGTCGTTTTTATCAAGGCAAAAGAAAACCTTCCTATGATTCTGTCTTAGGAAGAGGACTAAAGACTAGGACTAGATCTAAAGACTCTTTTTGAAAACGTGTTTATTTTGATTTGATTTGATTTGATGTGTCTGTATGTCTGTGAACCATATGCATGCAGTACCCACAGAGGCCAGAAGAGGGTGTAGGATCCCCTAGAAATGACTGCAGATGGTGATGAGCCAATGCTTGCTGGGAATCAAACCCTGGTCTTCCGTAAGAGCAACCTGTGCTCTTAACTAATGAGCCATCCCTCCAGCCTTCTCAAGATCTTTGAGGAGCTGGAGAGATGGCTCAGCAGGTAAGATGCTTGACACAGAAGTGGAAGGACCCGTGTTCCATCCCCAGAGCTCATGTAAAAAAGCTGGGTGTGGCAGCACATGCTTTTAATCCCAGTGGGAGGGAGTGAGGGACAAGTTGACCCCTGGGTCTTATTGGTCAATCAGTGTAGTTGAATCCATAAACTTCTAGTCCTAGTGAGAGATCCTGTGTCAAAAACAAGATAGACAGCCCCTGAAGAATAATATCCTAGGTCAGTCTTTAGCCTCCACACACCCTGCAAATCCTGAATTTTTGGAAGGGCAATCGACCCTGATCCATTTCCCAAGCTGCGTCTTGGTGATAGAGTGTTAGGGATTGTTTCTAATGTGGTCTCTCCCAAAGGCGGTGTTCCCAGACACGGAGAGTCTCCACCCCCAGCTGGATTTGATTGGCTATAAAGAATTGCTGTACAGCCAATGGCTGGGCAGGTAGACTGAGGCGGGGCCTGTGGATTTGGGGCCAGGAACTGGGGGAGAGATTGCCATGAAGGGGAAGTAGAAAGACCAGACCTAAAAGCTTGCCAATATGTGAGAATCAGAGAAAGTGGCCCGTGTTGGGTAGCAGAGATGAAATATGGATTTTAAAAGATGTTTACTCAGAAGTACCTGAGGGGCGTGTTTACTAGCAGTGAGAGGATGAGAAATGTCCAGCCTTTGAGCTAGTCAAGGCACACTCTGTGTGTGTGTGTGTGTGTGTGTGTGTGTGTGTGTGTGTGTGTGTGTGTGTGTTTCATTCTTGAATCCAGATAGCTCCTGGGCAGGTGGGCACATGCAACCCTCAGGGAGCCAGTGCCACCCTCTGGGAGCCAAAACGATTTAAAGCAGTTTAGCCCATTACCGCTACAATGTAGCCTTTGGTTTGCCGGGGCCACGTGCTTGATATAGAAGGAAACACTGACTCAGCAGCTTCTCTCCTATAAGGATACTGTGCAAACACAACGGGGGACAGTCCCCTTTCCCCTGAGCTTCCTGCACACACACACTCCCGGTTCACCAAGATAATTCCTGATCTGTCACAATGCACAGTATAGCCTACCCTTGAATTTGAGCAGACTCGGAGACCCCGGGGGGTTCTGCTTCTAAAATGCCTTTGAGTTTCTACTGGGTGTCTTTGGTAGAAATGTTCAGAGAAAAAAATGTACATTCAAATGAGAAAATAACAAACCAAATACCCATGCCCTGGACCACTCAGATTTAACAAAAAGCAAGAGTGTGGACAGTCACTTCCTGTAGTGGGTCATCATGGCTGTCAACCTGACACTTCTGGGAAGAGGGGAACTCAAGTGAGGGACTGCCTCATCAGATTGGCCTGGAGGCATTTTTATTAATAACGGAGGGTCCAGACCACTGTGGGCAGCACCACTCCTAGGCAGGTGGCCTGAGCTGTGTGAGAGAAGTAGCCGACGATGAGTCTGACTGAGTGAACAGGACTGAAGATGGGTATGAGAGGTGATGGGGTCACATGATGAATCCCAGCAATCGGACTCTGGAGACCAGCATCAGGGTGCAGGTCTGAGTTTATCGCCGAGCACATGAGTTTATATTACTGTGTTAGAGCCAATCCCAAGCCCCTAAGTCCTCGGCCAATCATCTCTCACCACACTGTCACCGGGCTCCTATGAAAACCCTGCTGGATGAGGTAACTCCTAAGAGCATGGAGCATGGTCACCTGTGGGGAAGCAGCCACTGACCTGGCTCGGTGTCTCACTGGTATTCCGGGAGCCATCTTAGATCTAATGCCCTACAGCAGGTCAGGACTCTTTGAGGAGTCCCAGAAGCCCGTGGCAACTCACTCTCCGTCCCCCTTTTTCTTCACGAGGTTGACCTCCACATCTCCCACATCTGAGAGCAAGCCAGCAAACATTGCTTCAGTTTCTGCCACCAGGTTCCAGCCTGAGTTTCTGCCCCAGCTTTCCCCGGTGAGGTAACTTGGAAGCTGAAATAAATCCTTTCCTCTGCAAGTTGCTTTTGGTTATGGCGTCTTTCACGACAGAGAGAAAACTTCACAGGCATCCTTGAAGAGACAAGGGTCATCAGTGCAGCCCCTTTCGGTTCCTCCCCCAACCCCACCCTTGCTTCCTCAGAACTAGACCTTCTTACAAAGTTCAGCTCAAACCTCCTAGATACCATGGTGTGCTTTGCCTTCTGTAACATTAAAGGTAAGCTCATGCTGTCTGCTGGACCGAAGTGGTGATGCCACAGGGAGCTGTCCATGGGGCTGAACATCCTCTAGCCTAGTGCCATCCTAGAGGCCACAGTGACGTTGTGGTGGGACATCACATCCTTTCAGGGTTCACACTTCACACTACACAGAGGTAGCAAATGACTTTGGCCACCAGTTCTGCCCCAGCCCGAGTCCCAGGGGAAAGTTGTGGGCATGGTTGTATCTTGACACTAACCTTGGGGGCTGTCTATGAATCAGTGACGAACCCAAGAGCCCTTCCCAAGCAAACCGCTTGTTCATACACACTTACCTCTGAGTGGCTTCATGAGTGTGCATCCCGGGACCAATGTGCATAGCACAGTGACCAGTAGGGATGAGGGGTGAGGGTGTGTGGACAGTCAGGCAGGGGTCCCCAGATCAGCTCCACCTTGTGGATCTTGGCTCCAGCACTGCAAGCCTTTGACAAAAGCCCTAGACAAAAGAGTAGTTCACAGAGCCAAGGACTGAGATGTGGCTCAGTGGATAGAGTGATTACCTAACGTATATGAGGCTCTGGGTTCAATCCCCAGCATCGTATAAACCAGGCATAGCAGTGCATGCCTATCATCACTGAGCTTGAGAGTCAGAAGTTCAAGGTTACCCTTGACTACTTAGTAAGTTCTAGGCCAGTCCGGACTGCAAGAAAGGAATGGGGACTAGAAGGATGGGGAGAAGAGGAGAGGGGAGAGGAGAGGAGTTGAGGGGAGTGTGGAGAGGGAGGAGGGAAAAAAAGAAGGGTAAGCTAAGAGTTTTCCACAGAACTTGACAAAATACACCCCCTAAATTCATGTTGAATGAATTCATGTTAAATATTTATGAGGAAATAAATGACCAAAGAGCTAGTTGTAGAATGTGTTAGAGGACTTGGGGATGCTGGGGCAGGAGAGTTGTAGGCTTGAAGTCAACCTTGGATACATGGAGAGACTTCATTACAAAAGTTTAAAACTAAATAGTTCAAATATTAATTAATTCATGGTAATTATGCCTTATTACAGGGAACTGTGTTTCATATCCTCATCTTTAAGTGGCTTCTGAGGAGTGCCCTGAATGGATGAATGGATGGATGGATGGATGAATGATAGACAGACAAAAGGATGGACAGGTGGGTGGATGGTGTCTTAGTTAGAGTTCTATGGCTGTGAAGAAACACCATGACCAAGGCAAATCTTATAAAGGACAACATTTAATTGGGACTGGCTTACAGGTTCAGAGGTTCAGTCCATCATCATCAAGGTGGGAGCAGGGCAGCATCCAGGCAGGCCTGGTGCAGGAGGAGCTGAGAGTTCTACATCTTCATCTGAAGGAAGCCAGAAGCTTCCTTTGGGCTAGGAGATGGGTCTCAAAGCCCACCCCCCACAGTGACACACTTCCTCCAACAAGGCCACACTTCCTAATAGCGGCACTCCCTGGGCCAAGCATATTCAAACCACCACAGAGGGATACATATGTGGGTGGTTGGGTGCATGGGTGATATACGATATCCAGTCCTGCTTTGTGGCCTCAGGCCAGTGCCTTAACCTGTCTGGGCCCCTTCTGAACTGTACAAAGGACCTTCCAAGGGTTTCATGAGGATGGAAGGAGGTATTATGTGGATGTGATAAATACTAGTATGAATTATTTTTACTTTAGTGAACGGCTGTGAAGGACTGGTGTTCACTGGGGGCAGAGACTGAAAATGGGGAAGTTAAAAGGAAAAGCCACGTTAACATTTTAACTAACACAATTTCAACAGTTTTGATTTCACATCTTTCAGTAGAGGTCGCCTTCTACTCCTTAGGGCTCCCTTTCCCCTGACCCCCAGGTCACCTGCTCTTTGCTCTCCAGCAAGTAGCGCCCTGAAGACAGTCTCCAGCAGTTGGTATCAGAACAGGCTCTTGATCTGGGACCCTGGGCTCCAGTGGCAGCCAGACCAGTTGTGTTTTCCTGGGTGCTCTGATTGTCTAGACTGTCCAGCCACGTACAAGCATGCAGAAGGCAGCTGCGGGGCCTCACAGCCCCATTCCCCTGCGCTAAGGCTGAGTGATTGGCGCCAGGGCTGCAGGGATGACAGAATGCAGAAGCCTCCCTAGCCCAGCATAGTATCAGATCGTGTGGCTGCCAGCTCATGGTTCCCAACGTGGAAGGCACATGCTCAGCCGTGGATGAAGAGATAGAAGACAGACAGCCCGGGGCTAGCTGGCCACACCCTGGACCGAGGAGCCATCCCTTCCTGACTGAACCTGTGTGGGCGATGGGAGGAGAGCTGGGCCTCGGGAAAAGAGCTCAATCTGTTCATGTTGTTGGCCAGAGGAGGAGAGATAACAACGCCAAACAGGGAAGAGTGGAGCCATCATTAAATGACATCATGTGCTCTGTCAGTCCTGTTTGCACCTGTCTGATAGAGGAGGGTGGGGGAAAGACGGGTGTGTGGATGGATGGAAGGATGGATGGGTGGAGAGTCTGGTGGGTGGATGGGTGGATGGGTGGATGGAAGGAAGGAAGGAGGAAAGAAGGAAGGAAGGAGAGGTGTGTGTGTATGGATGGATGTATAGATAGATGGGTGGGTGGGTGGATGGATGGAGAGGCTTGTGGGTGTGTGGATGGATAGAGGATGGATGGATGGATGAATGGATGGGTGGATGATGGGTGGATGTATGGATAGAGAGACTTGTGGGTGTGTGGATGGATGGGTGGATGGATGAATGGATGGGTGGATGATGGGTGGATGTATGGATAGAGAGACTTGTGGGTGTGTGGATAGATGGATGGATGGATGAGTGACTGGGTGAACAGGTAGATTAGTACATGTGTGTGCAGTGCGTAGCTAGATGGGCAGGTGGATTGATAAACGCACCTGTAGGTGGGTAGGGGTGTGGGTGGGAGGATAACAACTGAGTGGGTGGATATATGGATGTGTGAATGGATGACCTGGTGGGTGGGTGGAAGACGGTGGATGAACGGACGGATAAATGGACAGAGGACAAGGCAGATGATGGATGAGAGACAGGACGGACGGATGCAGGGTGGCTAAATGAAAGCAAAAGCACTTGGATAGCAGACTGGATAAAACAGGTAAGCAGATGCAGGGGGAGATACCGAGCAGGGTGTGGGCATGCTGGTCAGTGCTGTGCGGTGTTTTGAGCTGCTGTCCTTGTCAGTGCTGTGGGAGTGTGAGGAGGAGTGGAACCAGGCCAAGCAGAGCCCCGGCAAGAGCTGTACAGCTACCAGGGAGATGACAGTTTCAGCAGTCCTCAGGCCCCATGAAGTCAGTCCCAAAGAGAGAATAGGACAAGGCTGACATTCAGGGGGTTTTATCACCTGCCCAGCTTGCATCTCAGAGCAAGGCTGATGCCCTAGCTGGGCCTCTACCTCAGCCCTGTCTGCCAGCTTTGAGCCCAAGCATCAGACAGTTAACATTCAACGGGCATAAACGTCTCTTCCAAGTGGCTGTTAACAGCTGTGTGTGGCTTGTGGGGACTGCGTGCTGTGAAAGTTCAGTTCTAGAACCTTCCACAGAGGACAAGAGCTCAGAGACACCAGGCAGCAGGAAGGGAGTAGGTCATGGTCAGGGAGTGTCCCGTTGGGCTCAGTGTAAGGAATGCAATCTAATGCTCCTCCCAGTGCCCCACCCCATTCCCGCCCCTGGTAGAAGTGTCCTCTGGCTCCCCTGATATGCAGAAAGCCCTGTCCTCACCCACTTCCCAGTGGAGAGAGCAATCACCATGGAGCCCACTGTACTTACATAGGCAAAGAGAGCTTCCCCTAGATCTAGCCTGAGGCATCCCCTTCTCACAAGCCCCAGACTTTGCACCTGTATGTCACCAAGAGGCTCTGGGTCTGGTCAAGCATGTCCCCTTGAATCCAAACTTTATTCTGTCTCCCGCAAGGGTAACCATACTTACCCTCTAGCCTCAGAGACCATGGAGGCAGCACCACCCTGCTGTCTGATTAGTTCCTAAATGTGTTTGGGACAGTCGGAACCTATCTGCTGCCTCAAATCTCAGAGCTGGGAGGAGGGGGGTGTGTGTTTCCAGACTCTTGGGCTTCAGCTTAACTTATGTTCCCAAGGCAGCAGGAGAAACTGATGTCACCGGCTGGCTCTGTTTACTAGGCACAAGTCAGTGGGGACATGAGGTAGACATCGTGGGAGAGGCTGGGAGAGACAGCCTAAGAAAGGTTTAGAGGGCAGATGTCTCCTATGTCTTGGCAAACATGGAGGAGGCATGAGCTTCAGCTGCTGTGCAAGGTATGGTGGCCTCCAGAATCGGTTGCCAGTCACGCGCGTTAGCGTTGCTGCCGGAGAGCTGTGAGCCGCAGCTTCCTGTGGCTTCCTGAAATCTTGACAATGACACAGACATGTGTTTTATCTTTTAGAACCCAGGGCATACTGGTAAGCACTTTACTCTGCCTGCTTGAGATTCTAGATTGCAAAGAGCCTTAGGTTTCTACTATGGTGGGTCCTTTAGAGTTCTGTAGGTTCCAGAAAGGGACAATCCAAAGTTAGAGGACATGTCTGTCTTCTGGGTACTGGCATCTGTTGGACAAGTTTTCCCAGTGTTGGGCCTTTCCGGCAGGAACATCTCTTTGGAAGGTGTTTTCCCTGAGGCAGGAGTGATCATCCCCTGGAGAAGCCCACATGTTCTCCATGTGCCTCCTGCAGGACCCATACAGGTCTCTTCTCTGTCCTAGAGGAAGTGGCAGATCGTGGTGGACAGTGTGCCTGAGGTCTCTGGATATCAGATGCAAACACACTAAACCGAGCATGGAGACAAAGTAGTGTACTTTCCTTCAACATCAGAACTCCTCCCCCATGCTGAGGCTGTCGGAAACTTGGTGCCACTCCAGAGGTCAAAGACATGACTTTAGCCTTTTTGGTGGCTGGTTTTGCACCTTAAATGTTAAAAACCATCACACGGCAGTGGCAAAATCACCCTCGGCCTGTGGCTCCACTCTGGCTTTGGGTCTGGAAGAGGTGATTGCATGGACTAAACAACCAAAGGGCGGCCTCAAGGCCAAATGGGTCAGCAGGGCCATCTCAGAACCCTTGGAAAAGGCTCTTGTGGGAGACAAGGGCTATCCACAGGCAGCTTTGTCTTAAGGAAGCAGACAAGCGCCCAACATCAGCTTCAGACCCAAAAGTAGAGTGAGGGAGGCTGGAATTGCTCACCTAGATGACTGTGACCTTGGGGATACTAAGACCCTCGAGGGAGACCCCCATCTATGCTATGGAAGATAGAGGGCCAGGGTCAGCAGGTATCTTTACGGCTGATCCCTTCCTGGCAAAAAGAGGCTCATCTGCCTTTTACTGTCAGGGAAGCCCCTTCTGGTGTACCACTTATTCACACAGAGGGGCAGAGAGCAGATAGGTCCTGACATCCAGGGAGCTGCAAACTGAGCACAGACCAGCCTTGAGCCTCTGAGCAGGTCTCTGAGAGCCTCTCTTAGTGTGCAGACTCTAGAGCCCTTTCCTCGTGCTCTGTTGCCTGCCCATGACAAGGGTCTCCCACCTGCCTGTGGGCATCTCTCCCAGAGATGCTCAGCCCTGACGCACATCAGAAAGAGAGCTCTCAGTTAGGTCCAGCCAGCATCAGTACAGCAGTGCCAAAGAGTCCTTGTCCCTTGTCTGGGACAGCTGAGGCACCTGCTCATGTTTGGAGACCCCAGGAGACTGCGCCCAGCTCCCTCTGCAGTCACATCTCAATAGGCCTCTTGCGGCCCCATCATGGATGCATCTCTTGTATCCTGGCAACCTTTCTACCTCACATCCCCACACCCCTTCAGATGCCGGGAAATGAGTGGAACCCTTGAACACAGATTCTACCACTTACGAGCATCTAATGGACTGTCATGGTGGGAAGCTCTGTCTCATGTGGAGACAGGCTCCTTGTCCCATGCACATCTGGGCAGCAATCGCTGAGAAGTTCCTCATCGTCGAGTCAAAAGGAAACCAATTCCTGAATTTCTAAATGCCCTCGGCCTCAGGTGAGACTCCCCTGCCTCAGCCATCTTGGAATCGATTGATGGGATGGAGCAGCAAAACTTGGGGGATTCTGATCTTCACCAAGAACCGAAAACAGGCTTCAACCCCATCAATTCTCACTGAGAGGTGAGATTATTTCTTAGGCCATAGCCTAAGAAGTCTTGACTCTATTTCCAGACACAGCAGGAGAAGCTCTGTGATCCACTAGCAATGTCTGCAGGGACACAAGCAGGGCAGGTAGCAGAATATCCCCAACCCATATGCCCCCAGCCCTCCAATGACATTTCAAGACAACTCGGGTTTCAAAGTTGCAGAAATCCTCTTGCCTCTACCTCCTAGGTGCTGGGACATAAATTCCTCTTCCTACCCCACCACCACCATGCCCCAGTCACCTCCTAAACCAGAAGGCATTCATATATTTATACCTTATGGGGATACTGCATCCCAGCCCCTGGAGGTAGAGTCATGATTCTCATTTTATAGATGAGTTTCTGGTCGACAGGGGACTGATTCACCCTGGGTCACACAGCTGATGTGGGACAGCCCTGTGACACCCATTGTCCTCCCAGCTCCAGAGGACACTAATTCCTGAATTTCTAAATCAAATGCCCTCTACAATCTGCCTGGAGAGCAGAGGGGAGCCGTCACCAGGAGCACTGTGAGCCTGTCACAGTGGCTGGAACAAAGGAAAGCTACCGAGTCAGGAGAGGAGATGCAGGGCTCTCAGCGTTCAGCCGACGGTGGCGTCACTGCTTCAGCCCAGGCAGGGCTGTCCCGTCTGAGTAGACACAACAAACTTTTAATAACTCTGCCCGGCTCAGATCCAGAAGTGTATTTTTACCAGGGTGAGTCAGTGACTTATTTGTCAATAGAGGCCAGTGAGGGAGAAGGCCCGGGGCCTTTTATAAACACACGGAGCCCCTGGAGAGTTGGGGGACGCAGGATTGTCTAGGAGAAATGCTCCTTTGCTGTGGGACAGACAAGCGGCAGGAACAGTTGGGGAATGAACATTAGGGATTGCCAAGGGCAATGTGAGGCACTTTAGGGACGCAGGAGTAGATGAGATCAGGATGGACCCCAGGTAAACCTGTGTCCCGTCTCTATCACATACAAATCTGTGGGCAGGGGGTGTCTGCGCCGACCTTGGCTTCCATCTGTGAACCGGGTTTGCTCACACCTGCCTTGTGGTCCTCTGAGGAGAGTTTGAGGAAACACTGTCATCTATGCCGGTAAAAGGTTCCTGGTGTCAGTCATGCTGACTACAGGCTGGGAAGAGGGATTTGTGTCCCAGAACTCCAAAGGCTGGAGGAGGAGAGTTGCTCTCTGAGATAGCCTGGGCTTCAGACTGCGACTCTGTTTTAAACAAAGAAAACCGAAGGAGGAAAAGAAAGAAAGTCAGGAATGATGGGATTCCCATCCATGACCCCAGAACTCCGAATGCTGAGGGAGGGTGATTGCCCAATTTTAAGGCCAGTCTTGGCTACATATTGAGCTCCAGAGCACCAGGTTTCAAATAAGTAAAAAGAAAAGGAGAAAAAAGTTAATTCTGCCCTACGAGAAGGTGTCTTCAGTCTCGCTCACAGCAGGAACCCAGACGTCTATCAATTGACTGTACGCTGGGAGAGTAACCTTACAGAGGAGTAGCACTCAGTCCTGAAGAGGGAACGAGTCTTTTCTGCATCCCCCTGTGACCGAGGCTCACAGCCACAGCATTAAGGAAAAGACAATGCTAACCCTAACCCTAACCCTAACCCTAACCCTAAGAAAGAGTTAATGCAGTGTGCAAAGGAAACCAGCCTGCGACAGAAGACTAGAGTGACACAGGCTGCCCAGGTGACACAGCTCCTTCCTCTCTGTGGGCTCACAGAGTGGAACACATCCTATCCAGGTGGTGATTGGGAGGGAGCGCGGGGATGTAAGGCTGTATATCCTTTCCTGCTTTTTTATAGAGTAAACATGATTGTGAGGACATCAAAGCTGAGAAGCGGGGCCCAGGGATACGCTAACCCAATTGTGGGAACCAGAGTTAATCCTCCAAAGTCGCACAAAAAGCCAGGTAACGTGGCACGGGTCTGCAATCCCAGACCGGCTAGCCAGAGCTCCGAGGCACATGAGCAAGCCAGCCTAGCTGAATCTGTGGCTCCTTGGCCAGAGAGAGTCTGTCTCATAAAAAAAGGGTTGATGACTCATGAGGAATAACATCCAAGGTTGTCCTCTGGCCTTGATATGTAGGTGCATGCACGCAGAAACACAGACGCACACACACTCACACAGATACAGATACATACACACATACACCCATACAGACACACACACATACACATACACAACAGAGACACACAGATATACATACAGAGACAGACACACACATACACAAACACACAGACACAGATACACACACACAAACATACACAGACACATACACAGACACAGAGATACAGACACACACACACACACACACACACACACACACACACGCACACACACACAAAACTTACGAAGCATATGACACCACCCAATGGCCCAATGGCTTCAGACTCAAAGATCTGTAGGGCCCATTTTGGTGATGAAATGACAGAACCAGACAGAGACCAGGCAGGACGCACCACAAGCATCTCTCAGGGGCAGGCCAGGAACTGGGAGCCTCCAAGGAACCCCTACCCACCGCACCCCCGCACAGCCCTGTGAAAGGGCAGCATTCCAGGGCACCCATCTTCTAGAAACTGAGGAGGGGGAGCAGGGTGCAAGGTCCAGTACTTCCTGGCTTCACCGGAAGTCTAGATTAGTCCTCAGTGTCACCCAAACTAGCACAGAAGCTCTGGCACCTGGGCCCCCATCATGGCAGGGCCATGATGACTGGCATGAGAGCTCCTAGAGAGGGGGTGGGACAGAAGGTTCTGGAAGAGCAGCCATAGCAAGACAGAAAGGTGACAAGCTGTGAGGAGAATTCAGCAGAGCCAGAGACACATCTACTACAGATGTCCGTGTCCAAGATGTCGCACGCAGTCTAGTGTGTACTCTGGAAAGTGACAGTGATAGAAACCCAGACTAGCTTCAGAATCTGTCTGCTTCCTCAAGCAAATCTCTGGAGCACAGTGGGCCTCTGGGAGTCAGACGTGTATGCCCCCCTGGATGCGCCCCTGGACGTGCCCCTGGGCAGGCTCCTGAACTAATCTCACTCTTTTCTCTCACTCTCCCCTCCCCCACCCTCCAAGCAAAAACAAAAGCCACACATTGAGGCCCCGTAGAGCAGTCTACGGATTCAGGAAGGTGGAGAATGGCTCTCAGGCTCCCTACCTACCCCAGAGGCCAGAGCCATCCCAGAGAAATGGGAATTGCCTCCGGACTCCATAGCCAACTCTGACTGGCCCAATGAGAGTCACGTGTCTGAAAATGGGCCAATCACTATGGCCAAGGGTAGAGGCTTGACCAGACACAGCGCCTTCTAGAAGTCTGTTTACCTTCTAGGCTCTTCCTGGTGGCCAGCTCTTCATTCTGCTACAATTGCAGCGGTGCTGAGAACGGCCTGGTGTGGCAGGGGAGGGGGTTGTTAAGGAGACCGAATGCGGAATGTATAGGGAGAGAGGAAGAGAGGAAGAACCAGGAGGGGATGGGGAAGGTGGAAGAGAGGAGGAGAAGGAGGGGAGGAGGAAGGGAAGGAGGAAGAAAAGAGGGAAGGGAAGAGAAAGGGAAAGAGGAGGAAGGGGAGGAGGAGGAAGAAAGGAGAAAAGGGAAAGGAGGAAGAGGAGGAGGAGGTAGACGAGGGAAAGGAGGAGGAAGGAGAGGAGGAAGGGGGAGGAGGAAAGGGGAGAAGGAAGAAGTGAGGAGAAGAAAGGGAGGAGAAAGAAGGGAGGAAGGGGAAGAGGAGGAAAGGGATGAGGTGGTGACTGAAGCAAACGGCAGCTCACCAGTGCAGAGGAGACCATTAGGGCTGCTCGGTAATTAAAGTTTACAAGGCACTTTCACGTTCATCAACGCTGCTCCCAACCGCAGCCCTGGGAGGGGGTGGGGCCCAGGCAGGGCGCTCGGCTCTCTCTACAATGACACAGGCAGATCTGGGAGGAGTGGTAAAGCCAGGCACTGGATGACCCACAGCCTCCCAGGCCTTCCAGCCTACTCCTCAGACCTCAGGCCAGTAGGCAGATGGAGGGAAGCAGCAGGCTGCTGTCCTGGTAAACATTTCCCTCAGGTTGACTCAGTTTAAAGAGGAAAGCGCTGGGGCGATAGGCAGCAGCAATCAGTCGTGATAAACGGAATGGGACTGAGTGGACTCGGGGAAAACAACCCGGCATGATTAATGTCTAGGTAGACATTGTTACCCTCCGGGGGTGCCTCGCCCGGGGCTTGAACTGTCTGTTAAATGGTGAGATTGGCAGGTGTTGGAGGCAGGTAGCCACAAAGCTGACTCTCCCTGATGTAATCGGGCAGCCTGGGAGTGGGTGAGAAAGGAAGCGTTTCCCCACCTCAGCGTGAAGCAAAGGTACCCGAGCAGCACCATGCTTGATTCAGTGATGCGTTCATTTTCCAGGTTCCAGGACCTTGGGTTCCCCTCGTTAAGTACAGAAAGATTCTGGGGGCCGATGGGAGGGTTCATCGGGTAAAGGAGCTTGCGGTCAAGCAAACAAGCTGTGTTCAGTCCCCAGGGCCCATGTGCTAGAGAGACCTGACCTCTATAAGTTGTCCTGTGACCTCACAGGAGAGCGTGAGGTATTCACACACTCACACGCACCCCTCGAAAACGAGGCAGGATCAAGTTGGGTGTTGGGTCCCATGCTTAGCCTGCACAGGACACTGGGTCTTAAGAGCTAAAGAGAATTCCTTCAGAAATAAAATAATAGGCTTAGAGAAAATATAAGATAAATGGTGCATGCACACGCACGCATGTGCACACACGCACGCATGTGCACACACGCACGCATGTGCACACACGCACGCATGTGCACACACGTGCGCGCACACACACACACACACACACACACACAGCCCCGAGCAAAAACCGCCCTGTCCTGTGTGTGCAGGTCAGAGGTCAGCCTCAGGTGTTCCCCCAGGACTCAGCAAGTCAGCTAGATGCCACAGGGACCGGAGACAGCCTGGCTCTCCCTCCCCAGCCCCCTGCACACCCAGCTGAGTCCTGCAGATCAGACTCAGCTCCGTTTTTGCAGATGAATGCTTTGCCTTCCTGCATCTTTAAGTGGTTGTAGGACAGGGGGCTGGGGATATCTTAGGGTTATTTTGTGTCCTATAAAAGTCTATTTCATGGTGATAAAGTCTGGAGAAGAGCTACAGCCGTTGGGTCTCGTCACCACTTGGGCATCACAATGGTAGAAGGCAGTGGGCCCATACAGGCTCGAACCGGCTCATAAACCGGAAAGCTGGCACTTAGAGACGTGCCCCGTCATATTAGGCAAGAGCATCCTCTAAAATTCACCCCGAAACGGGAGGGGGGCATCAAGCTTGGCTGCACGACAACGTAAGGATCCTGTAGATGTGTTGGGACGTCAAGTTGAGATAATTCTCCCAGGAAGTAATGGAGGTTGAGAGTGGGTGCCACGGGGAAGGAAGTCGGGGTGGGAGGTGTGGGAGAAACTTAGAGATGGGGCCTTAAAGTCTAGGTTAGAGGCTTGGCTCTATTGTTTGTCGTTTTGTTTTGTTTTGTTTTGAGGTAGGGTCTTTCTACATAGCCCAGGCTATGCTGGAACTCACTAGACTAGGCTGGCCCTCAAACTTGTGGAGATCTCCCTGCCTCTGCCCCCACCCCAGGTGCTGGGAGGTCTAAATTAGTTTTCGTTGTGACAGAGAGCAGACAGATCATTTAAAGGAGGGGAGGCACTTAGTCCAGTGGAGGCTTAATGTTCAAGAGAAGGAGGATGCTAGAGGGACGAGGCAGAAGTGGGTGGGTGGGTGGGTGGGTGGAGAGCGCCTTCCTAGAGGCAAAGGGATGGGGAGGGGGTGGAGTACGTGGAGGGGAGACCAGGAAGGAGGGTAATGTTTGAAATGTACACAAATAAAATGACTTATATAAATAAGAATAAATAAATAAAGGAGGAGTTCTCAACGTTCCTAAGGCTGCGACCCTCTAATACGGTCACTCACGATATGGTGAGTCCCCCCAACCATAAAGGTATTTTATTGCTACTAATAACTGCAACTTTGCTGCTGTTATGAATCTTCATGTAGATATTCTGGGGAGATAGAGGTTTGCCAGAGGGGTTTCGACCCACAGATTGGAAAAACGCTGATTTAAAGGAAGGTTGGGCTTGGGCTCTTGTTTAAAGGGGGTTGAATCTGTGAATGGCTCGATCCCTTTGGGTCTCAGTGAGTGAGCCTTGCAGCGTCAGGAGTGTGGGAGAGTAAGGGTGTTCATCTCATATAGACGGGGGTAAGGGGAGGACTGACAGACAGACGACAGACACTGCTGGGTTTCTGCTACTGCTTTGGGCCAGTACCACCCACATCTGGGAGTGGGACTTCCCCCTTGGCTGCTTTCCCACACACCAGTCACCTCTAGAAATACCCTTATGGGTGTGTCCAGAAGGGGGCGTCACTAACCTACCCTAGGCATTTCTCAGTCTAGCCAAGAAGACAGCCAGGGTTCAGACCATCCTCTGTTACCATGCAGTCTGTTCCCAGACGCGCCGGTCTGACTTTACTTCCCTTCGTGCTTAACTTTTGTTTTCCTGGACTCAGTAGGTAACTTGACATCGTTGTTGTTGTTGTTAAATTGCCTTTTTCTCCCTGTCGTAATATTTCCTTTAATTATTTGGAAATTTAGTGTCATGCATTTAGGTCACACTGTTCCCAGGCCCATCCTCCCCCACCCTTGTTCCCCCCCAAACACACAAACCAAGTCCAATTTTATATTGCCCGTACACTCACTGGAGCATGGTCAGACTCCCAGCAGCCAGTCCCTGTCCC